>NC_080073.1:59536226-60736226 GCF_949987535.1 Balaenoptera acutorostrata | reverse complement strand
AACAAAAAGGTTAGGACCAACTGTTGTCAGCGAACTGACCATACACCTGTCATGATTATGTCACTTGGCTTTGTTTGAAGGGGGACTGCACATAGACTGAAAGCAGAGGAATGACAATGTCTTGTCAGAACACAACTCTTCTACTGGCTATTTTCAGAACTAATGTAAAAATAAATTTCCAAAACCTAAGCGCAAGTTCAAAAATATGTGATCAGCTTCACGATTACTTCTGATGTGTTAAAATCTCGAACAGAAATGGTGCCCAGTCTTTCCTGAAAACAAGTCCACTTGAACAAGGAAGAGGGAGAGAGGTGGGCTGGCAGTGTTCTTTGTGGGAGTTTGGAGGGAGGCGCCCTGGTTGTGGTGTAGGCAGCCCCTTCTTGCCACCCCACGTGCATGCGCTATGAGCTCATCCACGTGGGGGACTCAGCAGAGTGTGCTTGGTACATGGTGAACCTTCAAAAAAGATTGATTGTAGCAAGTAATAGAGATCAATAGTTAAAACAATATAATACATAATAAATACAAAAAAATAAAATACTGACAATATAAAAATAATAAAAGAATTAAGGATTACCAAAGTCAAACTTCACTAGAGGTGTCAGGTACAATTACAATCTACCAAAACAATAATAACATAATAATAGCCTATATTTGTCTAGCTCTTATTGTGCATGTATTATTATTTTTATTATCTCTATTTACAGATAAGAAAAATGAAGCTTAGGGGAATGTAAGCAATATAGCCAAATTGGTACAGCTAGTGAATTTACAAACCCACGAAATCGGGCTTCAGAACCACGCTTGTAAGCATTGTGCTCTACATATTCACTGATGTTGGGGCATTTTTACTTATCCAAATAATAGTTGTGTATTAAAAGAAGTCCTCTGAGCCAGTCCCCAGTGTTGGCTCTAAAAACCCCAGATATTAGGGAAGAGATGAAATCACTTCAGGAAATTTCATCTATGATTAAAAAAAAAAAATACTTTTTACCAAAAGCAAATGGTAGATTGTACATTTATAAATTATAAAAACACATTAAAAGAAGAACTGATTGCTTTAAAAAGTTACATAATTAATGTTAATCAAGAAACATATTTTCTGTTAGTTTGTGAAATTAAACCCCTGATTATACAACATATTCATTCTGTTGGATGTTTGTGTTCTATTCCAAAAAGTAGAGTTTGTGAAAGAATTAAAGGGGATGTCTCTCTTACAGCTTCAGGACAATTTGGTTTCAAATTGGACATTGGTTAAAAATAAAGCTACTGTATTGAAAGAGATGTTGAAAAATGTGTCACAATAATCAATGCAGAGGACAAACTTCTGAGAGTTGGGACTATGTATATATTTTGTCAATAACCTGTCTTCAGCCAAGACTGCCTGAAATGCTACCTCTTCCTTTCAGAGTCAACAGCATCCCAATGGAGACATCACTTTGAGTGCTTTGGTATTTTTGAATTTGAAGTTTTGCTACTACCTGCAAAGGGACAAGAAGGTTCTGTAACAGAGTACTAGAAGTTCAATCAAATTTTACTCAACTGGATTGCTCTATTTGATTTCATTTAAAAGTTATACAATAGTCAATGGATTCAAAGTATATGTATAATTTTCGAGTAGAGTGTGAAAAAATAAAATGAACACTCCTGAACCTCTAAGTTACAGTCTAAAATATTACCTATTGCTTTGACACGACCTGTTTGTTTCCCTTTGATCACATTCCCTACTATCCATTCCCAGAGTTACTAAGATCTTGAAGTTTGTGTTTATTATTACACCTGTTATTTAAAAATTGGATGTACTACTCATGCATATATTCATAATTAAAATATTATTGAACTTTGCTTGTTGAGTTTTATAAAAACAGTGTCATATGTCTAGAGCTTGAATTTTTCACTCAAAGTTTTATTTCTAGAATTTGTTCATGAGATTTCATATAGTTATGGGTAATTTATGTTCACTGCTGTAAATATTCCACTATGGGTATGTGACAATGTACTTATTCATTTGTATCAGTCATTGTTCTGATGGGAAAATAGAATCCACTCTCTACATAATAGTTATAATGTGTAATTCAGGACTGACATGACTCTTGGAAGACGAGGGAAGGGACATTAGGAAGGCTGCCACCAGGGGACGTGAAGATCTGAGCCCCACGCCTGCCAGGACCTGGAACTGGGCCTGTGCAGCGGTCTGTGGGGCTGCCGTATCAACAGAGTAGGACTCATGTGGAGGTCAGTAAGCAGCCATGTCTGACCGCCATGATTTGCCAGGAGTAATGGACTGCAGTTCATGTTCACCTTCTAAATCTCATGCAACCTTCTGTCATTGGCAGAATCCAGCACCAAAGGAAGCACATCGTAAGGAATCCTGTGCACGTGTCTGAGGTGTGGACACGTGTTGGTGTGGTGTCCAGGTGAGGGCACATCACCACTGAATTGATGTTTTTCCCCAGTTATTTTTGTTCCTACAAGCCTTGAGACTTTGAACGTTCTTGTACACATGCTAAGATTTCTCTAGAGAATATACCTGGGAATGGGTATGCTGAGGCATGGGTTAAATGCATTTACAGATTTACAGGATGATGCCAGCAGGGTTGTACTTACTCACAGTCCTACAAGCAATGTATATGAGTCTCTGTGGCTCCACATTCTGGTCAGTGTTTGGTTTCTGACTCCTTATTTCTACCACCATAGTGTGTGTAAAATGAGATTTCACTGTGGTCTTAATTTGATTTTTGTTTAACTGTTAATAAGGTTGAATATTCACACTTTTTCTCTGGCCGTTCTCTTCCTTCTTCATGATTATATCTATTATCTTTTGTTTGTCTTTTCCTTACAGTTTTATACTTAGGATTGTAAACTAATGATTTATTGTTAACATAATGTAAATAGTCTCCAAATTTGTGACTTATATTTTTTGCCTTTCTTATGGTATATTTTAATGAACAGATATTCTTAATTTAATCAAGCTTTTATTTTACTCTTAGCATATATTTACATCTTGTTTTAGAACTCTTAGACATTATTTCCTTATAATGTCTCTTATAAGGAAATTCTAAAATTTGCCTTTCAGACCTAAGTCTATAATCCATCTGTATTTATTTTTTTGCTATGGTGTACAAAGCAATTTCACTGTTCTTGTTATGGAGAGGCTGTTATGCTCTACATTAGACAGTTTCTTCTTTCCTTAGTATATTAGTTTTCTACTGTTGCTGTAACAATTACCACAAACTTAGTGGCTTAAACCACAACAGAGTTGTGTACAATCTCCCAAGACTGAACCAGGAAGAATGCAATGGTAAATGGGATTGTTCCCTTAATTTCTCTTTCTGATATTTCATTGCTAGTGTATAGAAATGCAAAGATTTCTGTATATTAATTTTGTTGCCCTTTAACTTTATGGAATTCATTGTTGAGCTCTAGTAGTTTTCTGGTGGCATCTTTAGGATTTTCTATGTATAGTATCATGTCATCTGGAAACAGTGACAGTTTTACTTTTTCCTTTCCAATTTGGATTCTTTCTATTTCCTTTTCTTCTCTGGTTGCTGTGGCTGGGACTTCCAAAACTAGGTTGAATAAAAGTGGTGAGAGTGGGCATCCTGATCTTAGAGGGAATGATTTCAGCTTTTCACCTTTAAATATGATGTTATTAGGTGTGGGTTTGTCATATGTGGCCTTTATTATGTATGTGGCACTTTTGTTGAAAATCAGTTTGACCATCTAAGCATGGTCTTTCTGAACTTTATATTGTTCTGTTTACCTTACTTGCCTATAGATATGGCAATCCACACTCCAGTACAGCACTGAATAGATGTGGTAAGAACAGGTATCTTGACTTTATCCTGGATTTAGGGGAAAAACATTTAATCTTTTACCATTAAATGTGGTTTATTGCTTACTCTGGGATCACGGGTTTAAAAAATAGAATAACTCTGATTTAGAAGACAGTTACCTAATTTTACTTTTCTCTGTTTCATGTGCCCAACATAGTTTTTAGTGCAATTTAAGCCTTTTGTATTTTTAAAATTAATGAGTGAGTGATTGCCTGAGTCATTTGGTATGGTGCTGTTCCTTTAGTAGCTGGCAACATACTCTGATAATTGTTTTTAGTTCCCTTGTTTTTAACCATATTTTAGGATTATTAAACAAATTAGATAGGTTCCCCCACCCCCAGAATTTTCCATTTAGGCAAACAGTTTTGTATATATACTCTATCTAGCATTTTAAACTTTTCTGTATGTGTTCACATCTTTTATCTGCTGATGCTTAGAACAACTCTTTAACATAGAGAAGGTAAGATTGAAGAACAGTTGAATCTCTTTATTTCCAATCATGAAATTTGGAATGGAATGTTATGGGCATAGACAATACTTATCAAACATAAAAATTAAATTTTCCTTTTAAAAAAATTTAAAATATTAACTTTTGCAATTTTGAATGTGCATAGACATGTTAAAATTGTTTTTTATTTCAATAATCTGATTGGAGAGAAAAAGCCTTTAAAAATTTTGTAAACCCTAGTGCTTCTTCCTAATTTCATTCTTGAGTAATTTATTTATCTATGTGATTATATGAGTAAATGATGTGTTCAAAATATTGCTGACTTTGGCATTCCTTTGGAAAGAAATGTCTTTTTAAAAGTGGATCTGATCTTAGAGGTCTGAGATGGTTTTCTCTGTGTGTGTGTGTGTTTGGGTATGTGAATGGCATAACTTTCTTCTCCATGGTAAAGATTGAAAAACCCATAGCCCATCAGTTATGCTTGGTGTAAATTATTACTTTTCTCTACTTAAAACAGACATTCTATTGATTTTGTTTCCTAGTTCAATTTTGTGGGGAAATTGCTTGGACCAAGAGGAAACTCCTTGAAGAGGCTACAGGAAGAAACAGGTGCTAAAATGTCTATCCTGGGCAAAGGATCAATGAGAGATAAAGCAAAGGTATGAACTTTGAATTTGATACTTAACACACACAGGGAGTTACCTGTAACAGGATGGCCACATTTACAAGCACATATGAGCTGTCCTCCAATTATTTCCCATGAATTTTACCCTTTGGGACTACTCTGTTGCACTTTCTGATGTCTCCTCTATTTTCATAAAAATCAATTACTGGTCTTTTTCTCCCAAAACATGTAATTCTGTATTTTTATTCTTTTCAGTCCTCTGTGTAGGTTGCTGTCAAATCTTTTCATTTTTTTCTGTGTCCTCCGTAGGATGTTTCTATACGTGTGTGCTCATTTTCCTTAATTCCTTGACTGGATTCCTGTTCTTTCTTCAGCTGTATCGCCTGATCCCATCCACTGTATCATTCCCTCATTTTATCTCTCTGCTCTATTTCACTCAGATCCTCTTACCTAAAGCAATTTCAAATACTTATCTGCAAATCTAAGAGAATTTCACTTATTTTTTGAAATGCTTCAGTGATATTAAACAACTCACCTGATCCCCAAAGAAAAATAAGCTAAAAACTATTATCAACTTGGATATTTGAGGTGATTTATTTTGCATCTGAACTATATCATTTTCCCATTTTATAAAGTGATAGCAATTTTCTCTGTGTTAGTATTCTGTGTTAAAATAACTATTTATAGAGATTTATTCAAAAAATATCTATGTCTGTACTTTCATATATGCTTTAATTTTTTTTTTTTGTTATATGTTCTCCAGATATCTCAAAGACTTACAACAGAAACTTCATTTTTCATGCTTTTATTCTCTCACACATTCTTTAAGATTTAGATTAGGCAGGGTCTTCTGAACCCTTGTGATAGGCTTACTTAACCATAAAACATAAAACATATTTTACTGAAATTTGCTGTTTCTCTCATTAAACTGTTAGCTTCCATGGGCCAGAGAAATATCCTAGTCAGCTTTGCATACCCAGAGTCACTGTGTAGTCTCTCCATATTTTTTTTAAAGCAAATAGGTGTATATTTTTCATTCCCGTGTATTTGGACATTTTTTCCTGTTCATATTGGATTCTTTTTTTCCTGTGAGCATGTTAGGTATCAGCATAAGTATTTGAAAATCTAGCAAGAAAAAAATTTGGTTCTATTAAGTTTCCATTAGGTTTAATTTACTGATATTACCCGTTAATTAAAGTCCTGTTTCTATATTGATTACTTTTTGGGTGATCCATCGTGTTTGTTTCTGCTTTGAGTATTATCATTGCTCCTTTAAAAAATGAAAACATTTAATAGCAACAACATCAATAATAATGTATTCCACTATAAAATATGCTTTTTAGAATGTAGATAAGACTTTAACTGCTAAGGACAACATGGCTGAAATAAAACCACAGACACGGGTGTGAAAAAATTTACCTTAGTAAACACTTGCTTAAAATAAAAATAAATCCTAGGTAAAACTTTTATTGCTATGCTGCTATTTTGCTTCTCTGCCATGTGACCTGAACAGAAAGGAATATTTTATGTGATTTTATATTTCTAGCAAATAAGTAAAACTCATCTGGTTCTGCAGTGGAAGTGTATATGTGTGTCTGTGTGTATTTATAGAGTGACACAGGCATATATTCCTGCATTAATTACAAAAATATTTGTAATTATTTACAAATAATACATTATGTGTCACACTATGTGTCACTGCAGTTCTAGTTCACAGTAATGATTGTGAGAAAAAAAATTTCCTCCTGGAGTTTGCATTCCAGTGGGAGAGACAGACAATAAATAAGTGAATAAATAAATTTTCTACTTTCAGGCGTTGATAATTGTTATGGATTAAAATAAAACAGAGGAAGGGAAAAGAGGTTAATGATGGGAGTAGTGGTTTGGTATGATGATTAAGTAGAGAACTGATTATGAGAAGGAACCAACCCAAGAAAAATCAGAATGAGAGAGAATGCAAGTGTGATGGCTCTGAAGGAGAATCTGTGTCTTTATAACTATCCTGGCAACTGTAGCCATATTTTTGTTTATAACCATACTTATTCCCATTTAGTTACCACCCAATTTCTTTGCTGGCCTTCATAGAAAAATTATTTGAGAATGTTATTTGCAATCAGTTGCTCTCATCCATCCTTTTTTTAAATTTAAAATTTTAATTTATTAATAACGTTGACTATTGCATGCATTTATTGGCTAATTGTATCACTTCTTTTTAAAATCTCCTAATCTTGCCTTTTTTTTTTCCCCTTTCAGTTTTATTGAGATACAGTTGACATACAAGACTGTATAAGTTTAAGTTGTACAGGATAATGATTTGACTTACATACATCATGGAATAATGATCACAATAAGTTAAGTGAGCATTCATCATCTCATAGATATAAAAGAGGAGATAAAGAAAAATTATTTTTTCCTTGTGGTGAGAACTCTTAGGATTAATGCTCTTCACATTCCTATGTATCATACAGCAGTGTTATTAGCTACAGTCATCATGTTGAACATTTCATCCTGAGTACTTATTTGTCTTACAACTGGGAGTCTGTACCTATGACCACCTTCCTACAGTTCTCCCTCCCCCAACCCCATGCCTCTGGTAACCACAAATCTGATCTATTTTTCTAGGTGTTTGTTTTGTTTGTTTCTGAAGTATAATTGACCTGAAACACTGTTAGTTCCTGGGACACAACATAGAAATTCCATATTTCTATACATTTCAAAATGATCACAACAATAAGTTACCATCTGTCACCACACAAAGATGTGACATAATTATTGACTATATTCGCCACACTGTACATTTCATACCTGTGACTCATTTATTTTATAACTGGAAGTTTGTGCCTCTTTATCTCCCTCACCTATTTCTCTCCACTCTCCCCTCCCTGCTCTCTGGCATCTGCCTGTTTGTTCTCTGTATCTATGACTCTGTTTCTGTTTGTTATGTTTGTTCATTTGTTTTGATTTTTATATTCCATATGTAAGTGAAATCATATGGTATTTGTCTATCTCTATTTTACTTAGCATAATACCCTCTAGGTCCATCCATGTTGTTACAAATGGCAAGATTTCATTTTTTTAATAGCTGAGTAATATTACACTATATATCTATAGCTATATCTATATACCACATCTTTATCTATTCATCTATTGATGAGCACTTAGGTTGCTTCCCATATCTTGGCTGTTGCTCAATAATGCTGCTATGAACATTAAGGTGCATGTATATTTTTGAATTAGTGTTTTTGTTTTCTTTGGAAAAATACCCAGGAGTGGAATTCCTGCATCATATGATAGTTCTATTTTTAATGTTTTGAAGAAACACCATACTGTTTTCCATAGTGGCTGCACCAATTTACATTCCCACCAACAGTGCAGGTCCACTCTCATTCATTCTTCATTGTCTCCTCCTCAGTTCCTGTGACTGGATCCTCTTCTTCCTGCAGACCTCCAAGCCCAGGACTTGGTGTTCAGACTTCTTTCTTCCCTTCATGATCTCATTCAATCTGTGTACATCCAGCTCCCAGTCCTCCCGCAGGTTCTAGATTCATGTGTTCAACTACACACTCAACATGTCTATGTGAATGTCTAATAGGCATTGAAATATAGTTGTCCAAACACACATGTACAAATATGTAAATGTATGTGTATATTTATACACACAGGTGTGTATATATATATGAATGAAATATATATGTATTATTTATTTACCTACATGTATGGCATTTATATACTTACCTATATATGAAGTACAATATAAACACATATACAGAGAAAGAGAGAGAGAGAGAGATTGAAAGAATAAGAGAGATACCTTTGCTGACTTTTAGGGCCCCAGTGAATACGCTATGAGCCATGGAGTCTCAAGATTTAAGGATACCTTCTCTTTTTGTCTTGTGTTTGTTCAAAAGCAAATCTCATAGAAATAGGAAATGAAAAACAGCACATATTCAATTGAGTGGTACTTGGTAGCTCAAGCCTACAAAGGTTAGTTGTGTTTATTTAAAGTTTATATCAGCAGGCATTAAGGAGATCAACACAAAACTGCAAGTCTGTTTTTCACATTCTATTGAATGAAAAAAAATAATAAATGCCTGAAGCATCACTAGGTGCCCCTTCTGCACCCACCAGCAAAGCCTGGGCCCACAACCTGCCCCTCAGGCCCAGCGTCAGGGACCTGCCTTTGTAGACAAATGTGTTTGTTTAATAGCCTTGTTTGCAGTGACTAGCTTGCCTCAACTTTCTAGGAAATAATGCAGATCGTTTTTCTGTATTGGTTATGCTGTTAAGGTGCTACACAATGTATGTCTTAAACTTGAGCTTTTCTTTATGATAAAAGGAGATATTTGGATAGTTACCTAAGTCAGGACAAAATAACTATGCAAGAATATTTCTTCCATCTCTGCTGCACGCTCAACTACAGGTGAAATATTAGGCTTCATAGAAGATAATATTAGACATGACTCAAGCCTTCACAGAACTTTTAATTAAATTAAACATCCTGATCTAACACTTCCTTAAAAAAAAAAAAAAACTTAAGAAAGTATAAATCTTTGAATTAGTAGGTGGAAAGAATGATATGGAAAACAGTTCTTGTGGTCTAGTGTAGTAAGAATATTCTAACAAGTTTAATGTTTTTATTTGTGTTATTTTGTTTTTGACTCTGGCAGAGAAACACTCATTTTACTTTAGTTACACCTAGCCAATAACTCTATAAGCAGAGGAAGGAAACAAAAACCAAAACAAAACAAAATGCAGTAATATCCAGTAGCAAAACCCTACCTTATATTTCATTCCCATACTGGTCAGATCCCAGAATATGTCAACTCACATTATAAAAAAAAAAAAAAAAAAAATCCAGGAATTCTTGAATAGAAGATAACTTTTCAATTGTGATGATAAAAGGTATTCTCAGAGAAACCTAGAAAGTAAAAATATACAGTGTGTTTGCAATATTTCAAAATACTTCAGGAAATTAACTGGCAGTTCAGAAATTTCTTTGAAGTCTGAGTCCTCCAAGCAGCATATGGCCTGTTCTCAGTAACCACATGGCTTCCAGCCTCACCAGCAGTTGCTTCTGTGAAATCTTGAGGGGAACCATGGTGCTTTGGATAAAGTGCTGCTATTTTTAGTGATACTGATGGCAGAGATTGTTGAGGGAGAACAGAGGAGGCAGTGGTTCTAAACGCTTATCTTTGAAAAGAGTGAGAAACAAACATGTTATCGCCAGGAAAAACGGTTAGGAGAGGTTAAGGAAAATCAAAGCCTGAACACATGCAGGTAAGTGAGGAAACAGGAGGAAAGCAAATTTCTTGCATAGGTATTCAGTGTCCTTAAGTGGAAATCACAAATGACCAGGTTGCCAATAAATTTTGTTGTAATGAAAGATATTTTGGCATTTTTATTAATAAGCTTTGTTGAAATTACGGGGTGTGGTCTTAAAACATGCTAGTGATTATATTTTTAAAGTGAAGTGCTGTTTGGTAGAGTTTTATTTGAAAATGTGTGATCATTCTGAAGGCAAACATTTCTCTCTTTGATGTGCTAATACCATGAGCAGTTTCTATTTTATACTCTATCTTCTGTGTTTGGTGATGGCTACTTTAGTAAATCCTTTTGGATTTCACGGCAAGATTGATTTTCATCAACAATAAAATCAACTAAAACCTTCAAAGTGGTGCTGCTTGCCTGGTGGGCAATGTGGGTGCGAACCCCGGGCCCAGTGCCCTTCCCCTGTTTGGCTTCTGGGCTGAGCCTCACATCAAACCTCAAATCCTACAGTACAGGGGTGACACCATGCTCACTGCTTGTCAGCCAGGCTGGGACTGTAAACTCCTCTTTCAACTTGGTAATATCCCCAACAACAAAGCAGTTTGTAATCCCACAAAATCAAGAGTCTGGACACTCTGATTTTAATTTTAGCTCTGCCCCCACTCTGATTTTAATTTTAGCTCTGCCCCTAATAAACTGCACAGTAAATCAACAACATTTCTTTCTCAGCCTCCATCCTGCAGAAAAGAATGCCTAGCCCATCTTGGCTTCCGAACAGAGATAGAGGAATATGCATACTTTGCTTAAATATCACTTGAGTGTGTGAAGGACAAGGAATGTATCATAAGTTATAGATAGGTGCAATTTTATTTTGTATTTATTCTCTGCATTCTTCTGTTTCTCTGATCTGAATTCTGAGAAGTTGGAGAACCAGACTAAAAGCCTCCCCTGAACAGTAGCATATGTGAGAAGGAACATTGTATTACAAATACCTATTTTGTGAGGACGCAATGAAACTTGTGTTTCAATGGTAACCAATACAAGGTTATTTCAACCTATTTTGGATTCCAAGTGACCAAACAATTAAAATAGTTAGATTTGAGTTGAAGAGTGAACTGTATCATGATGTTAGTGAGAAATAATATTTTCATATTAACATCTTCAACTCTCTTATATATAAGTAGTCTGTCATTCACTGTACTGTGCTTTGACCTTGGAATGAAAAAAGAAGCCATAAATCTGTCCAGGTTCAATTCTTCATAAGCTGTTATTGACTGAAAAAAAAATTGCACAACCTAAAAGTTGAGAATTATGCTTTATTCAGTGGACAAACTGAGGACTTAAGCCAAGGAGTCAGCCTTTCAGACATCTCTGAGGGACCATTCTGAAGAGGTAAGGGAGGAGCCAGGCTATGTGGGAGTTTTTGCAACAAAAACCAGGTAGTTGGAACATCAAAAGATTACTGTTAACTAAAGTAAAACCAGACCTCTCAAGTTAATGAATTTATCAATCGTCTATGTATGGAAAGATACAAGAGTCTGGGCTCAATGAAATTATTCCTTTGATATGCACCTTAACTATCTAGGGCCAATATCCTGTTTTTTCCATCCTGAGTCCCATCAGGATGCACAGTCGGGAGCGGCTGCAGTGGCTGATGGCTTGATGGCCGCACATCCTTTGTTTACTGATATGGCAGGTGACATTCTTTGTCCACCCTGGAATGACAGAGCCTGATGTGGTGATGTTTTATGTACTGTGAATCAAAGTTATATATTATTTTGAATTGTTAATTTCATCTAGGCTAACTTTATTCACAACTAGACCAATTTATAGATTTATTTTATAATTTTTGTAGTTAAGACCTGCTATTTGAAAACTTTCAAGGACCTAACGTCTCAGCCATAAACCAAGGATTATACATTTTTAATGTTACTAGTGCAGTCATTTTCCCTCCATTGTCACTTGTCACTTGTTATTGGGACAACACTTGCTTCCCACGAGGAGTGAAATGAGGGAATCACAGAATCAAAATTTCTCACACCATGCTGCAGGATTTTTAAAAATGTATTAAGCTATTTAAAAATAGAATGTATGAAGATGGAGAAATTTCTAGACATTTCACATTTTATAAACCAGAATTATAATGATATGTATGTTTTCTACTACTGAGGAAGGCCTATCTTTTTGTCTTGAGCTGTACTCTCCACCTCAAAATATTACAACCAAAATTCAAATGAGATTTACTCCATATAGAAAGGGAATATTTAAAATTCCACATTCTGTGGCTGTTCTAAAGATGGCTGCAAAATCTTTGACACTGCTTTTAGAGAGAGATGCATAGGGTCTAATTTGCTTCCCCTTGAGTCTGGGTGTTTTAGTGACCTGCTTGTAACCACAGAGGAGGGGTTGTATCCGGATTTCTGAGCGGAAGGGGATTCAGTGCTCCACCCACCTCATTTGCAAGAACACCCCCTCTTGGAGCTCTAAGCTGCCTGGTGAGGATGCTGACAATCCTGAGTCTGCCTTGCAGGTGCCAGTGGGAAGTCCCAGAGGAGCTCAGCCTTTGCCTCATCGTGGTCCAGGCCCTGGAGGTGCACATAAGGCGCCCAACAGATGACGGCAGCGGTCACTGCGGCCCGAGTCCTCCTGTCTGCAGCCCCAGAATCTGGAAGCAGATACAAGTTATCCCCGTTGTGCTCTGTCTAAATCCCTCACCCACAGAATCCATGCACAAAAATAAAATGGTTAGTTATGCAACACTAGATAACTGCAACACATTCGTACTACTTTATATATAAAATTAAATGATTTTCAACTCTGTTAGCCATTTTCCAAATACCAGATTTGTTCTCTTGTTGTGTTTCTACTGTCCTCTCATGGCAATTATTACAGACTTTGATAATTTCTGAGTTTTTGTGTGGGTTTGTTTGTTTGGTTTTTCGCCTGTTTTGTTTTTTTTTTTTATCTTTTTCTTTGTTTTGTTTGCTTTTACTTGCAATTTATTTTGAATTTGTTCAAGCATATTAGTGTTTTATCTCAAAGTTGCCAGTAAAGGAAAAGGCTTCCAAGAAAGCCAATTTAGTGATTTCTTCTTGGTAGGGGCATTTTATGAGGGACCAGACACAAAAACAGAATGTTCTAGTTAAAAACTATTAGGCTAGTCATAAAGCTGGTTTAAGGCCTTTGCACTTTTGAATATCTGGTTTAATAAAACCAGATAAAGTTAATTGGGTAGGTAATTCTAATTTCTCTGTAAGCCTTCTTAATTTTATTACAACCTGACAAAGCAAGTGCTCTGGCATTTTATCAGTGATGCTAGATGGTTCTCAGAAGGGGAAGTAAATTGCACCCTACTGAAAGTATTGCCCCAGACCAAGATTGGGACAGTTTTCTTTCTTAGTCCCTCTTTTGACCAAGTTGAATCATTGAAGATTTGTCTTAGCCAAGAAAAGGACCATTGACATTTTTTGTGCTGAGAACCTTAACCGAGTTTGTTGCTTTCTCATTCATTTCCTATATTTTTTATAAATGGTAGAATTTAGACATGGGATCAAGTTATGCAAATGGATGCATCATTATGCATCATTATGATTATCTGCAATATCTGTACCCTTTGATGTTATTTCTTTTTTACTAATTTCCTATATTAGATAAGAATTTCTCAGCAGAATCCTAGGGTGATTCTGTGTACTGGTATACATTTATATATTATTAGTATACTTTATATTATTTAGTGCTATATATATATTATATATTTAGTGATCTATCTCCCTGTATGGTGAGAAATGGGTAAACTGGTTTTTTTGTTATATGTATAAATATATTTTAAATATCAATATTCACTTTACTTTTTCACATTGGACCCTATCTTTGCTTTGCCCACATACCTAGTAACCAAGGTAGTAGACCCAGATGAATATATCACTGTTTTAATAAAATTGGATATAAGAAAGAAAAATTTCCTAAATAGTTTTATTTTGCTCATTGTAAGACATAACACATTTTTAATTTTATGTATTTAACCTCTTAGAAAAGCCTTTGATGAAAAGGTTGTTGTTGTTATTTGCATGTTTTTAGAAAGATGCTGTTAAATGTTTGTTTTAAGTTATTGAAACTTGACCCCAATACAAGCCATTTTCTTTGAAGAGAAACTTGGACAACTTGTTCTAGCACAGCTTGGGGAATCTGGAGATAGAGTTGAGAGGATAATGGGCCCAGAGTGGGCATGCTAGAGAGACATGCTGCACTTAAGTGCACTATTGGCACTAATTCAGGTTCTGAATTTCATTAGTTGCTGTGATGTTTATTTGACTTAGTATTCTTTCTCCTTGTTACTTTTTGAACTTCCTAAGTCATTCAAAAGTTGAACAGTAATTTTATCAGTCATAAATATCTGACTATTCCTTATCTGAGTAGAATTGTCATGAATACCAGAAAACTTGTTTGAACAATAAAATGGTAGAGAGCTCTGTTTTCTGGCTGTAGTTACTGATGCGATAGAGCCCACAGAAAGACAAAGAAGTCAACAGCTCCTCAGTCTAACGAATAACAACATTCCTGAGCTCACTTTTGTCTCCTGTGTGTATCGGTTCAAAAAGTCTAAGGAAGTCAAAAAGACTAAGGAAAATGAAATGCCAAGATACAAAAGAAATTATATATTGTTGATGAAAAATTAATCAATCAATATAAGAAAGAAATGGAAAATTTTATTAGTGCCAAATTGAGAATTATAACCCAGGGACAGCATCTCCGAAAGCTCCAAGAACTGTTCCGCCCATTAGAGGTCAAAACACAGTTATATTAGGTTTCTGAGACAGAGGGTTGTACATTAAATGACATATTATTGACAGAGTACACACAATTCAGGTCTAAGCATTATTGTGGTGGGTCACACCACAAACCTAAGAAGGAATATTATATTTTCAGTTGTCTCTTTGGTGCTGGGAAAATGTTGTTCTTTATGGTTGAGCAGGTATTTCTGCTGATGGGGGAGATCTGGTCAATGCCTAATGTAGATATACAATGCACAGTACAGGGGAGAGAGGAGACCAAAGGGCAGAGAACATTTTTTATGTTTAAATTTTTCTTGTCTTGCCATAAAATATGAATTTTATTTCACAATATTTTGCTATGAACACAATCAATTGTACCATGGACTTTTTGCAGCCAAGACAATGTTTTGTACACTTGCAGGGATGCAGTCACAAGACATTCTCTGTCACCAGCACTTAAGCTAGTTTCAGGAGCAAGCATACCTAATGTCAATAAATGAAACACTTTCATGTAATTTTTCTTAATATCTAATTATCACAAATCACCTACGCTCCTTGTAAATGTATTTATTTTTTAAATGTTATCTGCAAAGATATGTATTGCTTTGTATATTTTTTGGTCAAATGGAGCATTTGCTTAAACTTTGAAAATACTAATGTTTAATTTTGTTGCTTTTTGAGGTCAGAGTTTTGAGATAGACTGTAAACTGGTGTGCCCGTGTTCTTCCCTGTGGTTTACACCAGAGGAGGCACCCCTAACCTATATGAATATAATTGTTAACATCTACAATTCTAGCATTGCTACTGGGTTTAAAAAAAAGGAAACAAAACATGACCCATGATTAAAAGAATTTGGAATGTCTCCAAAAGCTTTAATATTTACATTTCTAAGCTTATAATGCCCTCTATTTCCTGCTTCCTCTTTCTCAATAGTAGGCTTATTGTTTTCTCTTTTTCTCTTCCCTTTTTTATGTTTGCATATTTTGAAAAATATTTTATTTCCATCATTTGGCACTTCTAAAGCATTTTGAATGTTTTCCCCAGTCTTTCTTAATTTTCTTCTTTTCATTTAACTACCTTTAAAAATCATTTTTAAACCAAAATAATTGAAAAGTCAGAATAATTTCTCCAGCATTTGAATCCTGAACAACTCTCATTTCTGTTTTCTTGAATATTACTAAAATGTGTGAGAGATGTTTACTTCCTCAGCACCACCACCATTATAGCATTTACTTAAATAAAACTATTTAAATTAACTATGTAATTTGTAGTCACCCCTACAATCCAGGAGTACAAATGGGAAAGAATAAGATAGTAGCCATCAACTGAGCAGATATAGATTAACTCATTGTGCTGAGTTAATATTTTCAAGATTCTGATTCTATACGTTTTAGATTAAAACTTTTTATCCACACTTTATTTAATAATAATAATAGCAATAATAATCCAAAAGAAAGTATGTGGAAACTTTTACTATGATTTTCATTTGTCTTAAGGAAGATTCATAAAATGAGTAAGGCAAAACGATGTTTTGCTGGTAATTCTATGGCTTTAACATAATAATTTGGGACAAAATAATTAAACTTGATCAACCCTTAAAAATGTAATGATGACTGTGAGGCCGTGTTAGTTCCATTCAGCCGGTCGGAGGTATAACCGGTCTTCCGTGTCGTAGGTGCACATGCACATGGTACATCAGCTCATTGAGTCTTAAAGTTGGCAGTGAAGATACAGATACTAGTTTAACTCACTCATTTTTATAGCCTAGATATATCATTGCCCAAGAGACAGTAATTTGCCTGAGACTGCTGGAAAATTACAAGGAAATATTTAATTACTAGATGTAAAAAAGAGAACATAAACGTGAGGACCAATTTCATTAATGTATCTTGCTGTAACTAGCATGTTAGTATCAAGGAACCATATCATTGGAAAAAATGGACTTTGTTATGTTTTCTTAAACTATTACATCCAAAATAAATAAGTAGAAAATATATCCGAATTACTTTAAATAACATAAAATTACCTGTAGGATATAGGTGATTGATTTGAACATGGTTCTTTCTCAGGATCTGGCCTCTATAAAATTGAGTAGTTTCGATATACTATATTTATGAAAATGCCACGATCCATCCTCTGTCCTGTTTATCACTCCCTGTGTGCATTCCAGTGCAAAGGAGAGAGGAACACGCTGTGCTTGGGATGCCGAGTCAGCAGCCTGTACTCTGGGGTTTGGTGGGTCGTCTGCATTTAGTGACAACACGTGCAAAAAGTGAGGTCACCACTGGGAAGCTCTAGCCCCGTCCTCAGGGGAGGATGAGGGGCAGTCTGGGCTCCCCTGGGAAATCTTCCAGAATCTGGCGCCCAGAGCTTCCTTTTTAGGAGGAGAGAGTGTTTCTCATTTCTTCATTCTTACAGAGTTTTATAGGTTAGGAAATTGATCACAATGTATTTTACTGCCCATGTAATGGAGAATTTCTTCCACATTCCTATAAATTATTGTTAAAATTATAAGCCAAAAATGTCATTTTAGTTCAGACATTTTCCTTAACCATTGGTTTTATTAAAACCACCAGGGCTAGATCATTATACTTTTTTTGCCTTACTTTTATGAAGACGTAACTTACGTACTTGGAAATATACTACTTTTAAGCATACAAATGTATATGTAGTCACGCTTGTATTATCACAGTCAAGATAAAGAACATTTTTGTCACACCAAAAATTTCCTTTGGGCCCCACTGCACCTCTGGTCTCTGGTCACCAATGATATGCTTTCTGTTACTATCAGCTAGCCTTTTCCTAGAATTTCATGAATTGATTTATACAGTATATAGACTTGCTCCCGCATTCTTTCACTGAAAATACTGCTTTTTGAGGATTATCCATGTTGTTGCCTGTCTCAAGAATTTGCTCTTTTACATCACTGAGAATTTTCCATTGTGTGGCTACACCAATTTGTTTATCCATTCTTTTTTTGATGGTAATTTAGATTGTTTATAGTTTGGGGTATTATAAATAAGGCTGATATGAAGATTCCCATATAAGTCTTTGCATGGATATATAATGTCACAGTAGAAAATTTGGGAATTATTCATCAAAACTTAAAGCACAGGACTCTAATATCAACTTTTTCATTAATGTAGTACAGTATATTTTTCACAGGATTATACATTTTTTAGAAAATTAGAAGTACTCCTAATATATTGGTTGTATATTTACTCTTTGATTTTTTGGTGTGGTTTACTTGCCATTAGTAACAACAATTATTTCTATGAAAGGATTTTTTTATTATTCATTTTTTATTCTGGAAATAATCATTTCTAAATTAAGTTTTGAGAGAATATTTTTCCAGCAACGCCCTAAGTTAGGATACCAAATTTCAGAAGCAAATTGGAGATTCTGATTCCCTAGCCAGAGAGATTAGATTTGTTAGATAAATGAAGCCATCTGCATCAGTTTAAATAGTTCTACCAAATTGATTCATGAAGTGTCTAATATTTCCATGTAATTAGCAGTGGCATTTTCAAAACTCGATAACTCAGAAGAAAATTTAACCTTCTCTGAAGAATTGCACTCTAGGGTTGATACTTTAGAAAATTATATTGTTCTAAGGGAATACTCACCAAAGGATTACATCAGACTTTGAACAGATACTGCAAGATCCCTGTTTCATTGCTGGTGCAGCAGAGTGGGGATACGGAAAGGCTTCTTTCCTCCCACCCATCTGATGTGAGAGCAGATTTCCCATTTCTCAGCTGACAGGTTAGTAGTGGATCTCTTGTGGCTGTTCCAGAAAAAATTCTGCCTTCTCTTTTCTCCTCTGCTGTAAAATTAACTCTAGTCCTTAAGTTCAATGTTTATTTTTTTCTTGTGACTCCAAGGAATATTTTCCTCTAATGGAAATTGAAGGATTTATTCCAGAAGATAATATCTGTGTTTCTCTCTCACTCAAAGAATTTTCTTACTAAAGTATTTTATATCTACATATACATATTCACTTAGAAATAAATAAAAATGCAAAATCTATGTATAATATTAATAGAATTTTATCTATGTCATTGTAATCTATTAGTTTAATATCTCATATGATTGCTTTACTAGGGAAAACCCAGGAGATTGATTTATTATGAAAATGCACAAGTCTGTTAATATGCCATACTCACTTATGTTTTATCTTTGCTGCTTAGAGTTCTGATTTTTTTCTCCCTTGTGCTGTGTTTGTTGTTCTGATGCAGATTAACAACTCAGCTCTTTTATGTGATGGAGGACAGATGTACTTAGATAGTTAATCGGGGGAGTGTTTGTCTTCTATGGCATATTGCATGGAGTTACAAGTTAATTTCTAAATCTAGTTATGTTTCCTTATAATGTTACTTATTCATGAAATTGGGGGACATTATAGTAGATGACAGCATAGTTTATTTGATTAGAAAATATTTGCTACATTTTGTAAATCAGTTTCAAAAAGGATGTTAGATAAATTGGGTGTATCTTAAAAGTTATTTGAAGGTTTTCTTCAGTGCTATACATCATCGTGTTAACATATAACAACAAAAAAACTCCTCTTCCCCAAATGTCGAGTAATGCATGCCAGTTGATCATATTAATGTTGGAAAATGAGTATTATCACTATCCCTAATATTTTATTGCACCTGTTACTAAAATTTGGTTATGTATTTTTATATTTTTAACATTATTCAATTAGGTGTTATCAAAAATTATGTTTGGTTAATATATAAAATTTCTAAAATATAAGGGACTATTATGCATACTTAGTGGAATTATACTATTAGTGACTGGTTAACTTTTTAGGATTTTCTAACTCATTGGTTTAAGGACATTATTTGCCAGATCCATATGCACATAAAAATCTTACAATTTTTATTGTTTTTCCAAATATTTTAACAGAATTCTAGTTGTAGTTCAGAAAAAGTAACTTCAAAACACAAGAGAAAAATAAAAAGTCATCATTTCTCAATCTTAGTTATCTTGAAGACATGCTGTTAGTACCCTAAGGCAAAGGATCTTGTGGATTTGTGGATTGTCCCATGTGTGTGTGACAAGCAAATTTTCACATCTGCCAAACTGATTAATTGAGACTTGAACATTGATTTATTTAAGCAGGTTATTTGCTGATGCCTTTAAGAAAATAAGTTGCCAATAAGCATTACTAGTTTGACATTGTGCACGCATACCCACAAGCATTCAAATGTGCTCTGATATTTTTTAAAAAGTATGTTAAAAGTATGTGACTGGAAGATTTGACCAAAGATATATGGTGAATCTAAACATATATGGAAATTAGTGGCTCTAGAGTAAATGTAGATTTTTACATTGCATAACTAATCATATAATAACCAAAAGAATATTACAGTTACTACATAAGTAGGCACATAGAGTCCACATAAAACAAGCAGTTCATTTTAAGATTAACCGTACAGTCAGCAAAAGGTCAAATCTGTCCACATACATACAGATTACACTTTAAGGTATTGGGTTCTCAAATATTTTTATTGAAATACCCTGTTCAAAGAAAAATTGAAAATAGATTTAAGCCTTATCCAGATTTTTCCATGCACAGCTCAGTTTTGTTTCAAATTTGCAATTTTGTACAGTATTTTAAAAAATAAAATATATATTACATTTACATCATATTTCTCTGATTACTTAATTTTAAGATAGGTACTTATCGAATATAATTGGCACTAAAAATACAAGCTACAGTTTTTCCTATGGTTTTATGAACTTAATAATGTTCTTCAACACATTCTACCTACACAGACCACTGCGGTCAGCTTTGAACCCTCACTGCATTCATATTGCAAGAGAAAAAAAAGTATTCAGTGGGCTACTTATTTCCAAAGCAAGTAGTTATTTCTTAAGCTCTAGTGTACTAGACTTTTCTGTGGTATCTGGTATTCTAGGCTAGTCACTATTTTATTTTCACTTTATATATATATATAAAGTGAAAATAAAATAGAGAGAGAGAGAGAGCGTTCTTCTGATATGGAAAGACTTTTCATATGTGCTGGTCATTCAGCAGTTAATTTTAGAAGAAGACAAAAATACACACTAAAAGTTTAAATTCTCCTTGAGGTATGTGGATATTAAAGGAAATAAGTAATATATGTAAAGAGAAAACAAACAAAAAAAAGAGGTCAAATAAGGTAGAAAAACCAAAATACTCACAAACAAATGACCATCTATACCAAAACTGACAGTTACCCTTCACAAACCCCAAAATACAAGTGGATGGGGATAAATCAATGAAAGCTACCAGATCCTTGTGCTATCAGCATTTGTGTGGGAAAAGCAGAAAAAAGGCAGTGTGGTATCTGATGGCACAAGAACAGGAACATCCCAAAATAATAGTATTACTTCAGGTAAATCTAAGAACAGAAGCTGAAACCACGCCATGTTTTTAGACCTCAATTTATGGGTAAAATCACTGGGTTCACTTCAAGATCTGAACAACCTGGAAAAGTCTAGGTCCTATGAACTCTTGAAATTCTAAGGCAGAGCTAGACAATGAAACTTCTGGGAATTACCCCAAACTGAGCCAGGGAGAAAAAACCGGGGCAAAATAAATGGAATATTGAAATTAAAGGGGCCATTGAGAGAGAAGGCATATCTCAGAAAGCAAGAGGCTATATTTATTATCCCTTTGGAAAAGTAACAAAAGGGGGAGTGGTCGTCCTTACCCCACTTACTAAAAAGTAAAGAAAGACTCATTTCACTTAAAAATTAGCAACAGAAAAAGACTTGGCTAAATTTCATATGAAGTTATTTTAAGGAAAGGATGATGAAGCTTCAAAATGAAAGTGAAACAGAAAGACATGCACACAAAACAAAACATGTAATCTCATATTTAATGGCAAGCTAAAAAAAAGAAGTATGAAATAACTCAGAAATAGAAAACCTCAAATTGATTTAATTGGGGAAAATAGAAATTCATAAAGAAAGGTAATAGGACCAATGAAAGAAATATAAATAAACATAAAATGAATTTCAGAAATAAAGAGTAAATTAAGAGAAATAAAAATGCAACTAAAGACAAATGGTAATGTCTTAAATTCAAATATAAGTGGAGAAAGAGATGATTAGAATTTGAGAGGATGATGTGTATAGAATACAAGCAAGGAAATCCACCATATGTATAATAGGAGTTCTCAAAGACAAATAAACAAACAAAACAAAGGAACAGAGTAAAAAGCTATAATGGAATAAAATTTTAAAATTTCCCAGAACTTAAAGCAAGACTTGAGGCTACATATATAGAAAGTGCTCACCATGTACTTAGGAAAATTGACCATAAGGTATTAGACATATTCTAATAAAAACAAACTTAAAATAAAGTCTTTGAGCATGCAGGTAAAAATACCAAATAACTTATAAGGGGGCAAAAAAAAAAAAAAAATCAGACTATCTCAGCAATGGTTTTTGCCAGAGAGAATCAAATAATTTATATAAGATACTTAAAGAAAGATAATGTGAACCAGGAATTTTTATTCAGCCATACTGACCTTTATACATAAAAGCCTTCAATTGTTAGTAATAAGCAAGAACCATGGGAATATTTTTCCCATAAGTCATTTCTGAGTAATTTACTACAGAGGCCAAATGTAATGTGTTTATTGAGTTATCTCCAAGGCGCATTGCTAAGTGGTAAAGCACAGTTGAAAAAAGTCTGTATGCATTTCTATCATTTACATAAGAAAGGTGGAGTGTAAATATAAATAATTAAATATAAATTTTGAGCTCAAAACACTCGTGTCATAATAGAAATTAGGAAATCTGTTTTCTTCAGGGTTAGGTCTGTAGGTCTCAGGAGCCAACTTCAATGGTTCCCTCTGCACAATTTGAGCATCATTAAGGACAATAATTCCAGTGAATTGAAATACATCAAATATTCTTCATTCCATGGTAGAAGCATACAATGCCACCTAATGAAAAATACTAGCTAGAAAGCTGAGTCTGTTTTTTATCTAGGCTTTCGATATAATTTTAATGGAAAGTACAGGAGAGGAAAAAACATGTTAAGCAGCACAACAGTGATATAATAAAAGCTGTACTGTCACAAGCCTTCAGGGAAGAAGTGTCTTGGCATCTCCTACAAGGACAGAAGTGTGAGGAAGTAAAAGAGCTTGAGAGGCAACCTAGAAATGAAAGAGACTTAGGAAACATTTGAACCAATCACAATGCATGCACCTAATTTCAATCCTCATATTAAGGAACAAAGTATAAAAATTTATAGTTGGATAAATGAATACTAACTTGATACTTGTTAAATAAAAGCTTTATTGATGATTTTTATAGATGATAATAGTATTGGGGTTATGTTTTTTGTTAAGTTTCTATTCTTTAGGAATATGTACTAAAACAGAGATATACTTTTTAAGAAAAGTAATGTAGCTATATGGAAGAACAATTTTTCTTTATCCCAAAATAAGGTTATAAGCAATTTCTAAGTTAAAAAATAGTTAAAAAGAGTATTTCATAAAATACTCTCAGAGATGAAAAGACACCAATATCTTTAAAGGCACTTTCATGGTATATTAAAAGTTAGGAAGAGCAAACTTGTAAACAATTGATAATATTTAATTTAAGAAAATAGTGATTGAGGGAAACACGCAAAATTGAAAAATGATGTCTGAGACAGTATTTTAGAAAAATTGTATGCCATTGACAGACTGTCTCTTAGAATGTAAGACTGAGACAAGCACCCATCAAATTTAATTCCAGTTTCACTAAGTACATGATATTGACAATATTGGCAAATTTAGAGAAATTTGCTCATTAGATTGATTTTCTTCTGATTATTAGATATGAATATGGTTAATTTTTAATACTTCATTGTTATTTGTAAAATAAATTTTTATTTATTCTTTAGTTTAATTGTTATTTTTCTGGCTTTCTTTACATCTAGACGGATGGAGAGAGAGTTTCTGAATTATTTGTACTGATAGTGTCCCAGGTTTCTATTTGTTGTGTTATTGGTCCTTGTGAGGATCATGATAAATACTTTTAACATACTTTAGTGGGTTACTGTTACAAGAAATTTTACATTGCCACAATTGAGACAGCATTTACTTTAAATTACATTACAGGGCTACAATCAAATAGAATGATGAAAAAATAAAAGTTCCAAGCAGCAGTTCTTTAGAGCCCAGAGAAATTAGATTCTTTGATAATCCAAAAAGAAGATGAACAGGATTTAGATAACTAAGCAAGATCTTTTTGACTGTAATATCATTGTTAAAGATTAATGATATATCTTTTTAAAAGACTGATGTCTATAAATTATTTTATCTTGATAAATTTCTATAGTAGTATATTTTACCTTCAACACGTATCTATAGTGAATCATTTTAATTTTAAAGTTATGAATTTGGCATAGAAATGACAAAATTGTAATAATTTATGGTTTCCTTAAAAAATTATTCAGAGGAATTTTCAGTCTGTGCTTCAGCTACCTTGCATGTGCTCAGAAATTGAATGGAAAACGATGTTATAAAAAAATAAAACACATATTTTCCAAGTAAATGTTTAAGAATAGTGTTGATAAATTGTTAATAATATTCATTTTGTTGTCCTAGAACATTAAGATCTAGTTCCTTTGTGCATTACAATCACATGTCAATACTATAATTACTACTACTACTACTACACTAATATTCATGGACCCTGTACAGACCTTAACATTTAAATGAGATGATCAATGGGTGGAGTGGAAGGTAAATACTATAAATTCTGTTTTGAATTTTTATGAGGATGATATTAATTTTTTCTAAAATAATATGTTAATTCAAATTATATACATGTATAGCATCTTTGTATTTTCCTACATAAAGAGTGCATGTTCAACAAATTAGAGAGGTATGTGATCAACAAACTTTAGAAAATAATGGTCTGATGCCTTAAAGATGCAAACAACTACATAGATGCTAAAAAAGTAATGGTATATTTTAAAGTACAATAGAATGTAAGGTGAAAAAATCTTGTTCTTTGTTTTTAGCCATATTTATATTTTAAGAATTTAAAAATTCGGATATGCAAAGAATAATAATTGTATAAAATATTCTCAAACTTACTAGGATTGTAGTCTTACTCCCTTCATTCACATTGTAAATATTGCTGATGAAAACTTAGTTTACATAATGGTGCACAATGTTGTGGAAACCATAAATTTATTTCCTTTGACAGTTTTTGTTGTTACTTTACTGTAGTGGTAAATATATTATAATAAACATAATATCTCTTTAGTCTCTTAAAAACATCAAATCTTTACTTATTTAGGGCCATACGTTTGTTTTCTATGTCTGTGAGTCTGTTTCTGTTTTGTAAATAAGTTCATTTGTACTATTTTTCTAGATTCCACATAAAAATGATATCATATGATATTTGTCTTTCTCTTTCTGATTTGTTTCACTTAGTATGATAATCTCCAGGTCCATCCATGTTGCTGCATATGGCATTATCTTATTCTTCTTTATGGCTGAGTAATATTCCATTGTATAAACATACCACATCTTCTTTATCGATGGACATTTAAGTTGTTTCCATGTCTTGGCTATTGTAAATAGTGCTGCTGTGAACATCAGTGTGCATGTATTTTTTCATCTTCTTTGGATATATGCCCAGGAGTGGGATTGCTGGATCATATGGTAACTCTATTTTTAGTTTCTTATGAAACCTCCATACTGTTTTCCATAGTGTCTGCACCAATTTACACTCCTACCAACAGTGTAGGAGGGTTCACTTTTATCCACACCCTCTCCAGCATTTATTATTCGTAGACTTTTTAATGATGGCCATTCTGACTGGTGTGAGGTGATACCTCACTGTAATTTTGATATGCGTTTCTCTAATAATTATCAATGATGAGCATCTTTTCATGTGCTTGTTGGCCACCTGTATGTCTTCTTTGGAGAAATGTCTATTTAGGTCTTCTGCCTATTTTTTGATTTGATTGTTTGGGTTTTGTTTTTGTTTGTTTATTTGCTTTTTGATATTGAGCTGTATGAGCTGTTTGTATATTTTGGAAATTAATCCCTTATTTGTGTCATAGTTTGCAGATATTTCCCCCCAATTCATAGGTTAACATATTTTGTTGTTGTTGTTATCATATGACATGATGAGATGATAGAAAAACAACAAAAACCAAAGAACTTGATTTCTGCAATAAAACAAGCATTATCTCATAGGATAAATTTTTATATCATGCATATACTATAGAAAGATTGCATTGATGAAGGAAGAAGCCATAAATTTCTTGAATTGGACTTTCTGTTGAGGTTTGGTTGTTGCTTATGTTGAATTAGCAATTAGAAGCTGAGGTAATAATCCAAAGAAGATAATAAAATTAATTAAGATAGCAAATAGTTAAAATAGCAAAAAATTCTAATGAAAAATTACAACTGAAAATAAAGAAAGCAACATGTAAAAAATAATTTAAGTTGTCTTTATAATCTTAATTATTTTTTTTTGATACAGTATACAAATAATTCACCCAGAATTTCTTCACCTACTAACATGATCAATAAACTGTGCTAACTTGTGGTTACCTAGACATTGAAACACAGCAAAATAAACATATTCTCTAAATTTACTATTTGAATACAGACAGATTGATTAAATCAAATAGGCCTTTTGCCTTTGGCAAACCTGAGGATATTTTAGAATACAATAAATTCCCACTGCAGTTGGCTAATTAAACATTTTTATTTCAGGAAGAGAAATTTCTTTACCAACCCCAATGGGAAATCTGTTTCCAAGGTGAAACCCTAACAAATTGATTGAGAATTTTTTCAAACCTGATGTAGCACATGAATAAATTTTGGTTTTCCTCATAGAGTATTTGTCTTACTCTTTTCTGAGTATCATTTATCTGTTTCCTTCAAGAGCCCTCCCTTCTTCAGAAAATTTTATTGTTATTTCCCTTAAATCCATTTGAAAAGCTTCCTTTTCCTTCCAGAGACTCTAATTTTATCTCTGTACTATCAATAGGACTAAAATGACTCTTAAAGGAATTATATGATGTGCTATGTTAACCCATTTTAGAATTTCACTTGTTTGCATCTACATTTTAACCTTCAAAATGAAAGGGTAGTATAGTAATGCATTTAAGGTGACATCATTTTGGTCACATTAATAAGTATGACTTTGGTTGGCAAGTAGATGACTGCTATTCATCATGACTCATTTTCCTGTCACACACATGCTATTTCAATAGATTGAGAACCTCACATCTTCTATATATACAGTGTAAATCATAAATTCTTCAGTGCTGCATTTTATTTTCTTATAAGTTGTGGGATACTATTCTTCATAGAGAAATTATGGGTGAACTTTCTGGGTCTTCTTATTTCAGTGTTGGCAAGGTGCATTTTTATCTTTCAAATTAAATTATTTTAAAATAATTGGTAATATTGAGGTGAATTGTATATTTTTCTAGTATTCTTGTTTTCCTTAATGCATATATTCTCTTTTAATTTTGAAAAAGCACATTAAATTTCTTTACAAATTAATTAGTATCAGTAGTCAGTAGAACAATATATGATATTAAGTTTTTTTCTTTTTTAAAGAGGGAGTTTGCAAACATGAAAGATTATTCTTTAATTTCACATGACTTTAGTTATAAATCCAAATTTGACAATGCTATTGAAGTATCTTTGATTTTCCTGAGAAAATTGGAAGGGCAAAATTTCATTTTAAGAATATGATTAAGAAAGACCAGAAGACAATATAAGCAAATGGTCATTTTGATGACTATAAACAGTGTTCTAAATTAGACAGTGAAATAAGCACTGGCTCAAGGGATTCATTTTCCCAGAACAGATAAAGTAAATTCTAATATGTTAACTGGACATAGCATCTGACAGTTCAACAAAAACAACTTGTCAGTTTAAAAATAGAATGTACGGGAGGAAGAAGGTATGTGCGACCACTTTGGCTTATGCAGTGAATAGCCATTAAATTTGATTTAAATAAAATGAACTTATCTTCATATTCAGAATTATCCAAACCTTTTGACTGCATTCTCCACTTTCAGTCAGCTCCCATGTAAACGAGTAGCTCTATCTTTATTTAAAGTGACAGTACACTCATGTAATCATATTTGTATACAGTACTGAGACCATGACTAAAAAAGAGATTAAATATATAGAGGTAGAGAGTGATAAATCCCTTCAATAAAGTTTTTCAGTCCACTGGCCAGAAGTAATTAATAAAGAAGTTTTGCTAAGGAAAAATATAATTATATGACCCTTAATATACCACTAAATCAATTTTATATAATATTTTGTGTTTTAGGAATTATCCTTCTGATTATATGCACTTACTCAAGCTCCAGTCTACTTCAATCCATATAACAACATCCAAAGAATGAATGAAAAATTTAAACAAAGTTTGCAAATCATTTCACTGAAATAATACATGAAATGATTTAGTAAGCAAACAGCACTCTAGATAGTAGCACATATTGGTGTGACATGCTCAAGAAGTCATGGAATGTATAATGTAACTCAAGAGCAGATTCTGATAAGTTAAAGATGTATACTGTATACCCCAAAGCAACCACAAAAGTAATAAAATAGAGTTAGGTCCAATAAGCCAACCAAAGATGTAAGATAGAATCAAAAACAAATAATCAATTAATCCTAATGTAGGAAGAAAAAGAAGTGAAAGGGAACAAATAACAGATGGGATAAATAGAAAACTATTAATATGATAGATTTAAACCTAAACATATCAATACTCACACTAATGTAAATGGTCTAAACACCCCAATTAAAAGGTAGAGATTGTCAAGTTGGATAAAAACACAGGTCCCAACTATATAATTTTTGCAAGAAACACACTTTAAAAATGAAAAACAAATAGTTAAAAGTAAAAGAACAGGGAAAGATATGCTAACATCAATCAAAAGGAGGCTGGAGTGGCTATGTTAATATCAGATAACTTAGATTTCATATAAAATAATATTATCAAGGATAAAGGTAGTCATTTTTTCAATAATAAAGGGGTCAATTCATCAAGAGGACATAACAATTCTAAACTTTATGCACCTAATCACACACTTTCAAAAATACATAAACCAAAAACTGTTGCTAGTTCAATGAGAAATGGACAAATCCACAGTTGAGAAATACCCTTTCAGTAATTTACAGAATATATTAGTATGCTAGAACATACAGTCAGAAAGAATTGACCTAATTAACATTTATAGAAACATTTCTCCCTACTAACAGCAGAATATACATTCTTCTCTCAAGTATACACAGGATATTTACCAAAAAATAAATAAATAATACACCATATTCTGCTCATAAAACAATTCTCAATAAATTTACAAAGATTCAAGTGTTAAAAGGATGTTATTTGACCAAAATGGAATTAAGTTAGAAATCAATAATGAAAAATCTCTGGAAAAAGTCCCAAATATTTGACCATTAAATAACACACCTTTGAATGCTGCATGGGTTAAAGAAGGAAGAAAAGGACTTTACCTATGACATTTTTCACAGATCTAGAACAAATAATCCTAAAATTTATATGGAACCACAATAGACCCCAAATTGCCAAAGCAATCTTGAGAAAAAAGAGCAAAGCTGGATGTATCATGCTTTCTGGCTTCAGACTATGCTACAAACCTACAGTAATCAAAACAGCATGGTGGGCTCCCCTGGTGGCGCAGTGGTTGAGAATCTGCCTGCTAATGCAGGGGACACGGGTTCGAGCCCTGGTCTGGGAAGATCCCACATGCCACGGAGCAGCTGGGCCCGTGAGCCACAATTGCTGAGCCTGCGCGTCTGGAGCCTGTGCCCCGCGACGGGAGGGGCCGCGATAGAGAAAGGCCCGCGCACCGCGATGAAGAGCGGTCCCCGCACCGCGATGAAGAGTGGCCCCCGCTTGCCGCAACTGGAGAAAGCCCTCGCACGAACCGAAGACCCAACACAGCCAAAAATAAATAAATAAATAAATAAATAAATAAGAAAATCCTTTAAAAAAAAAAAAAAAAAAAAAAAACAGCATGGTACTGGCACAAAAACAGACATACAGATAAATGAAACAGAATAGAGAGCCCAGAAATAAACCCACACACTTATGGCCCATTAGTCTACAGCAAAGGAGGCAAGAATATACAGTAGAGAAAAGACATGTTTCTTCAATAAGTGGTGCTGGAAAAACTGGACAGCTACATGTAAAAGAATGAAAGTAGAACATTTTCTCACACTGTGTGCAAAAATAAACTCAAAATGAAAGACAACCTATTGAATCTGAGAAGGTATTTGCAGACAATATAAGGGGTTGATGTCCAAAATATATAAAAATCTCATATAACTCCATATTAAAATGGGCAGAGGACATGAATAGACGTTTTTCCAAAGAAGACATCCAGATGGCCAACAGGCACATAAAAAGATGCTCAACATTACTAATCATCAGGGAAATGCAAATCAAAACCACAGTGAGATACAACTTCACACCTGTGTGGATGGCTGTTATCAAAAAGACAAGAAAGGACAAGTGTTGGTGAGGATGTGGAGAAAAGGGAATCCTCCCTCGTGGACTCTTCTTGGGATTGTAAATTGATTCAGCCACTATGGAAAATGGTATGGCGTTTTCTCAAAAAATTAAAAACAGAACTACCATATGATCCAGGAATTCAAATTCTGGGTGTGTATCCAAAGGAGAGAAAATCTGTATCTCTAAGTGATATTTGCACCTCCATGTTCATTGCCACATTATTTACAATATCCAAGATTAGGAAACAGCATTAAGTGTCTATGGATGGATGAATGGATAAAGAAAATGCAACGTATATACATATATAACATATATATGTATACATGAATATTATTCAGCCACAAAAAAAGAAAGAAATCCTGCCATTTGCAACATGGATAACCCTTGAGGGCATTATGCTAAGTGAAATAAGTCAGACAGAGAAAAACAAAAACCATATGATTTCACTTATATGTGAGATCTAAAGAACTAAACAAGTGAACACTTGAAACAAAAGAGAAACAGATTCATAGATACAGAGAACAAACTGGAAGTTGTCAGAGTGGAGGGGGTGAGGGGATGAATAAAATAGTTGAAAGGAATTAATAGGTACAATCTTCCATCAACAAAATAAATGTCACAGGGATGTAATGTACATAGAGGGGATACAGTCAATAATATCATAACAACTTTGTATGGTGATGTACAGTAACTGGTCTTATTGTGGTGATCATTTCATAATGTAAAAAAATATCAATTAACTATGTTGTACACCTGGAACTAATATATTATTGTATGTTGATTATAATGCAATAAAAAAGTTAGATAACCTGATAGCCCTTTATCAACAAAGGAATTTTACTTTTTACTAAAAAGCTTTCCCCCAAAACTCTATGCCCAAATGGCTTCACTGGTGAATTCTACTAATCAAATAAGAAAAAATATAATATCAATTCTACACTAAATCTGTCAGAATATTGAAGATAAAGGAATATTTCCCTATCCATGCTATGAGGCCAGCATTACCCTGATAGTAAAACCAGAAAAAGACATTAATAGGACACATACATATGATAATCTCAATAGATCCATAAAAGGATTGACAAAATCCAACACTCATTCCTTCTAAAAATACTTCTATTCCTACTAAAAGTTGGAATAGAAGCAAACATTCTCAAGCTTATGAAAGACTTCTATCTAAAACCTGGAGTTAACATTATACTTAATCCTGAAAGACTGAATACTTTCTACCAAGTTAGGAACAAGATAGGATGTCTGCTCCCACCACTTCTATTCAACATTGTGTAGGAGGTTCTGGCCAATGCAGTAGGTCAAGACTATTGAATTAAAGGCATCCAGATTGGAAAGGAAGAAGTAAAACTGTCTTTATTTAAGGACAACATGATTGATTGGCTTCGAGAAAATCTATTGGAATATTTTTTTTTAAATCAACTAAAACAAATAAGTTAGCAAGATTTCAAGATATACAATATACAAAAGTCATTTTCTGTATTCTTGCAAAAAACAATTCAGATATTTAACTTAGGAAACATATTTTTTACAATAGTATCATAAATTAAAAATACTTAGGACTAAATCTTGAAGGAGCTGTATATAGAAAATTACATTGCTCAGGTAAATTAAGGAAAACATAAATAAATTTAAAAATATACTGTGTCTGTGGGTATAAAAACTCAATATTGTTAAGAGATCAATGTCCCAAAAATGATCTGTAAAATATTAAGCTACTGAGTTATAATTTTTGGACCATCTATATATTATTTTTTAAATATCAACTATATATAAGTTCCTTCCACCAATCGACAAAAATTTTTATCTCTGACACTACTGAACTTTAAGGATGAAGACACAAAAAGCTAATTTATAGTAAATAGACAGTAACAAATAATCCATTTTAATATATATAACATTATAGTCATTGAAGATGCTGATTTGTAGTGGTATTTATTTTCAGTTGTAACCATGATGTTTCTAGTGGAACTGAGCACTAGACTTATATAGATTCATTTTTAGGATTAATAAGTACTAGAATAAAATCATGCCTTTTCATAACTTGCAGTAGAGAAGTTTTAATGTCATATTTGTAAGAAGCAAATTGGCGTATTAAAAATAGCTATGATTTTGCCCTCTATAATTATATAACTCAAATCAAATTAATGTTCTGAACAGTCTAACACTTAGGAAGTGTTTGCTATTTTTCCACTTATTTACTTTGTAGAAGAAAAGTGTTATACTCTACACAAAGCAGATTTTAATACTGATTTATATTGATTTTCCTTCTGGTAAAAAAAAAAAATCCCATTTGATAGTGATTTTTCAGTTTGTGCCACTCTTGTTGCTAGATAGAGACACCACTTATCCAAATATAACATTTTTCTATGACATTTCCTCTCATTAGTCTCTATTTCAGAGTTTTTAAGAGGTAGTTCCGAGACAATAAATGGGTAGTTTTTTTTTCCCCTCATATAACAGTCTTGTTTGAATTTTGAGGATTGTGGAAGAAGATTTTAAAATTCCATTTCAGATTTACATTTCCACTATGAAATGTTGTGCTCATAGTTAAAACGTTATAATACTTCTTATAGACTGTGTCATGTTTTGGTGGCAAGTCTTGGGGGATCATTCTTCTTTGTCATGTAATCAGTTTCTGTCTAGAGCAGTTTGTATGCTCCTGTAAGTTTCCAAGGTGTTGCTGACAATCATCACTGTCATGTGACTTTGGGCAGAACTTCTAGGTGTGGTCCATCAACTTCAAGATTCGGGAAAGGCTTTGCTGTTGGCTTTGCTTTTGTGTGTTAGTTTGGTTCATTTGCTGTACCTTATAAAAAAGAAATCAGTGTTAGAAAGTGAGATGAGATTAGAGAATGAAAATTATTTGATAGAAAAATACAGGTAAATTGGTTCCACCAATATACAGTTGTTTTCACATGATTGTTTTGTTGTGATTTGTTGAATATTTCTTATTGCGACAAATTCTTTCAAGTAGTAAAATGTGAATAAGAGAAAGGAAGGCTCTACTCTGAATTCATATAATGTTGGGGTCAGAGACACTGCCTTAGACCAAGGCTGACATTTACTGAGAACACACTTCTAGCCACCGTTTATGGCCAGAGTGTCTGGATTACTCAGTGTCCAGGAGCATTTAGTGAGTACACATCACTGATTGCTCATTACGCATGCTCTACTGGCCCTTAAGTACTTTAAATGTTGCTCTTGATCAGACATTCCCTGTTAGGTATAATATATATGTTTATAGTGTGAACATTCTATATATATAATTATATATAAATATATATCTTCTTCTCACCTAGGTAGTTTATTGGGCCTTTGCCAAAGCCATCAGTTACAAGTATTTTCTAAACCCTTAGTATATAGGCAACAATATGTTCAATGCTCTTATATTTCTGCTAGTATGACCAGGAGTAAATTTTCTACAGCAGCACATGGATACAAATAACTGAGCCGCCCAAATTATTTCCAGAAATTATTAATGTGATGAAATGTTTAAAAATAGTTGAATTTGATCACCTCTACTTCATTCTACCATTAAATATACCCTTGGGTTGTAAGTTGAAATTCCCCAGTATAAGCCAGTAGAACCACTGGAAACTAAAATATCTGGGGGTGGGGGAAGGGGGAAAGAAAAAGAAAAGATCCTTTTTGAGAAAGACTCTTGAGTTGTCACTATTTGTGTTCTTCCTTTCTGGGTCTGGCTATTTATATTAATGATTGACTTACAGACATACTTGAAAGTCTAAACCTGGTTGAGGGGTGACCACCTTGGGGGACCTTGGTTAATGACTAAGCATAAATGGCACTGTCAACCTTTGCTGCCACAGGAATGAAATCATTGAAATCATCAGGGCAAGAGAGAAAGCCTAACAGTTTAGCCTGTGTGATTCAAGAGGGTAGGCAGAGGGGGAGGGACAGATTGGGAGTTTGGGATTGACATGTACCCACTGCTATATTTAAAATAGATAACCAACAAGCACTCACTGTATAGCACAGGGAACTCTGCTCAATATTCTGTAATAAGGTTATTATTAAAGAAAAGAATTTGAAAAAGAATAGATACATGTATATGTATAACTGAATCCAATATAAAATTAAAATTTAGAAAAAGAAGGAATGCTAATTGTACTTGCCTTAAGAGAAACTCAGAAATGACATGAAATCCATCTAATTTTCTGACCTATGGATAATAGTTCTGGCTATCATCAGGAGGGTTGAAAAATATAAAGGCTTTCCCTATGTTTTCAAGCATTTTAAAACTAGATGGAACTGATGATTTTGCCATCTGTGTGGGCTCCTCTGTGTGTGTCTGAGTACCTGACCATGAAGCTGGAGGTGTGGCAGGTGAGTGGGGACACAAAGCTTTCTAGGTTTTGTCTGCAGCTCTGGAAATTGTCACTGCATTAGAAGGGAGATCACAGGACCTTTGGATGAAAGACTGATTATGAACTATCCTGATTTTGATAAGATGTTTTTTACCAGAAGACTGTGGACTACATAGGGCTGGTTAAAATAAAGTGGGGCAGGGCGTGAAAACACTGCAACCGACATAATCCATGTGCCCAAGCCTGCATCACTTTTCCTTTACATCTTGCAAAGCTAAGTGGACCAAGATGTGGGTTCTAGGTGAATTCTAGAGATTTCAAGTTGCGTGACTTTAAAAATATTTTTTAAACCACTAGGCCTCAGTGACTTTGTATACATCCAATTGCATAAACAGGACTATTTTCTAACTCTGTAATGTTCTCATAGGCATTCTATGTGTGTATTAATCTATAATTTTAGCAGCTTTAAATATCATTGAATTAGTTACATAATAATTAGTCAATTATGCAAGTTTGAAAGACACAGAAAATGGAAAAGAATCACTTAAATGTGCCCTTGTTGAGTCTGTGTCTAACATGGTCCACCCTGCGTGCATCTCATGGCTGTGATGATGTGTTGTCATAAACATTTCTAGCATTCGTGGAGTACATTCTAGGTGTGTTCTGCCAAAACAGAAGTTCACAGTAAGAAAACAGATTGGGATGCTAAAGGAGAGTAGATTTGCAGATACATCTTTGTGTATTATTAAGAATCTTCCTAAATGAAACCAGATTCTCATTATTTTCTTGTACCATGTGATTTATATAATTCATTAAACGTATGACAGTCTTATGACCAGGTACCAAAAATAGTTACATTCAAATGAAAATATTTCATGTATCGTATGACTAGACAGAATTAAAATCTAAGATTTTTCCATTCAGGAAAGAAGTAATTTTAGAATCCAAATTAAGTACTGAATATCATTTAAGAATAAGGGATTATTCAGTTCACCTTTGTTATGCTAGTAAAATTAGTTAGATTTCATGTTACATAAATTACAATTTTAGGTCTTTCAATTACCATATGAATTAAATTATCTTTTTTTCCCTTTTATTCTGTCACTCGTACTCTCTCTAGCCAATAATATTATAAATGTTCAAAAGGAAACAGTCTAGACATCCAGGAAACTTAACTGTCATATAGTTATTCACAGAACAATCTGGAGCTTGCATTTTGACAAATTGTAGGCTTCCCTTGATAAAATTAAAACCCCAATTAAAAGATTGAATAAAAAAGCCTATCCAGAAGGAAAACCCCCTTCTATCCCTACAAGGACATGAAGCAAGATCTTCTAGTACATTTATCCTTTATTCATGAGAAACTATAAGGAAGAAATTAAGTATAATTGATCCTTATTAAACATACTGGAAATGAATATATTGAAAACTGGGAAAAAAAACTGTATAGAACTCATTGAGAGTGGAGATGTCACCTAAGAATTATATGGAGATATAAGTAATACTTGTTTTATTAAAGTACATTTGCAATTAGTACACACACCATGCATTTAATCCCATGTTTTAACAGTATTTTCTTTAAAGTATTAATCATCAGTTTCATTTATATCTCACTGCAACAATCCACTTATTTTTCCAGATCTTTCAATCAAAACTCTGTAGTGCGTCTCTGGGCCCACGTGACAGCTCTGTAACCTGGGCAGTAGGCCAGCCATGGAGTCCTTTATTCCTTCTCATGGGACCTGCTGCCTCCCTAGACTGCTCCTGGTTTTGAAACCTTACTCTGCCACTTGCTGCATCAGTGAGCTTTGGTGGCATCTTTAGTATTTTGTGCTCATGCAAATGGGGGCGGTTCCAGCTTGGTGATACCGTGGGAAGGAGCCCAGCGATAAGCAGAGCTCTGCCAGCAGAGACTGCCAACCACACTGAGTTACTATAGGGTGTAGACAAGATAACATTTGTAAAAGTGCTTAGAACAACGTCTATCTGAGGGTCAGTTCATAATAAAAGTCGTGTCATCATTGTCGTTGTTAGAATCCTGAGAATTTCGGACATTTGAAGTAGCTGGGGCAACACACGAGGCCCCTGTCATAGAGATGGGGTAAAAATGACTCCAAGCAGCTTCTTCTGTGGTGACTTTGAACTTCAAACATTGGTTAAAAATGTAATGCATTTCTTGAATCTCAGAAATATTTTGGTAATGAAAGAGGAAGACAGATTTTACTGGAGGAGTCTCAGGTGTTTTGTAGATGTTAAGTATAGGCTAACAGGAGTTTGGCTTCTTGCTGTTAATGTTAAAAAATTTTTTTAAGACACGGATTGTCAAAATATGACAGGTGACATGTTGACTCACTCTACACCCTATTCAAGCCCCTTCTGTCTGGAGGCTTAAAAGTCAACCAGTCTTTCACAGACTCCCTTGCAGCAGTGAGCTCAGTTCTTCCAGTCAGACCCACCCTGGAGCTAGGCATGGGGGCAGCTGTGGGCAGGAGGTGGATGTCCTGCAGCGGTGGGGTGAGGGCTCTGACCTGGGGGTTGGCTGTGGAAGGACTCTGGCGATCCCTTGTGAGTGTGGTCAGGGCTGGGTGGTGGACAGCAGTGGCAGTTTCACCAGGACAGTCCTGCAGTGAGCTGGGCGTTGTTCTGGCTGCTTGCTCCTCACTGGGGTAGCTGACCCTTCTAGAGAACCAGTGATGTAGCTACCACCTGCTTAAGAACCACTTTGCAGTAAACCATCTGGAATGCTGATAATGAAGCTGCTGAAATTTGCCATCTATGTGTGTATCTATCTATCAGTCATCTATCTATAAATATAGATAGGGTCCTATTGACAATTTAAAATTAAGATATGTATGTGATAAAAGTAATTTTCACACAAAATAAACACTTGATTCTATTATGGCTTTAATTAATTGAAACTATTATTAACATTCACTATATGAGCTATAGCTTTTTAATTATATTCAAAACTAGAACTCTTCCCTAAACAAATTAATGTGTTTTAAAAATGCTTTCAATTGCTGAATGTTTAGGTCATGTTTTTTATTTCTCTTTAAAATAGTTCTATTATGAAATTGATGTTTTAACCTGAATTATCCAGATTATTTAAGTATCTACTTTGAGTTGAAAACTAACCAATATATCTTTAAATGAAAACAATTCATCTTTAAGATACAAATTTTTGGCCCCAAATTTTTCTCTTTTTTGCTTCCTTGGTATGCTTTCAACCTGTCCTCCCATCCTAAACCCCGTTTCTACACCCCATCATTACAACATTCTTCTTTGGTTATCTCTACATCTACGCAGATCTGTTTTCTATTTTAGTCCACTACTATTCATCAAATGTTTCATTTGTAATGTTTAAATTAATTCCTTCTAAACTATATTAATATGTTATATTTTACAAAACAAGTTTATTAAATTAATCTTTAAGTCTATTCCTTAAATACTGTAATAATAACAGTAACTAATGTCTATCATTTGTTTTTTCTGTGTCAGGGACTATGCTATGTGTGTATAATCCAGTTTAATCCTCAGAACCCTGTGTGAAATGTTCCCATTACACAACATGTGAAAATTGAGCCTTAGAAAGGTTTAGAAAGTTAGCCATGGCCACCAACTAGTAAGTGGTAGGACTATACTATTTTTTATAATACTACTACTAAATTATTAATAACATAGATAAATAGGCTTTGCTCTGATTTTAAATTGTACTAAATGCATCATTTTGGGATCCTTCTTCCACAACACCATCCTTCATTTCCTTAGTGGATACTTATAGAGAACTTACTGTGTTCCACTAATACTCTGGAATGTAGATGCTGGAGACATTACCAGGACAGAACAAACAACTTCCCTGCTTTCACTGAACTTACTTCTATTTAGAGGTGTTGGAAGCAAAAGAAAATAGACAAGCAAGCAAATGGACTAGAAAGCACATCAAGTTGTAGTAAGTGCTCATGTAGGTAATGGAAGTCAGGTGATGTGATAGGGATGCTCTATTTAGGGGAAACGTCTTTAGGAAAGACCTCTCTGAGGTTTGGCACTGAAGGGTGAGATACCAGCCTGACTCATAAGAAGGAGTCAGCACCTGAGGGTCAGGAACAGACCATTCCAGGTAGAGGAAGAGCTAAAGCAAAGACCAAAAAGGAAGGTACATGCTTGGTGTGTCTGAGACACTTAAGCTTTCCTTTAATGTAGTGGATAAAGAGGGAAGTGTTACAAGATGAGGTCAGGACATTAGCAAGGCTGAGGTCAAGTAGGATGTTTAAGCCAGAAAGAAGAGTTTGGAATAGAAATGTTATATGAGCCCAAAGATCTGGGGAGAAGTCAGTTCCTTGTTCAAGTCAAGAAACATTTATCAGATGTCATTTTCTATTTTCTTATTTTATGTGAATATCCCCTACCACTTTCTTCCTTTATGTTTATGTAAATATTGTCCTAAATCTGTTGCTACATCCTTTTAAATCTGTGCTACTCTTAGAAACAGTTCTAACAACTTTATATTTGCTGAACTCATTTTCTCATAATACATTTGAGAAAGTTTATGAAGGGAATGCAAATAATAAACTAAAACAAATAGTAATAAATGATATATAACTAACATTTACTGAGCACTTAATATGTGTCAGGCATTGCTACAAGTGCTTGGGAAGTCTGTTACCAAATTTAGTCATTACAACAGTCTTAAAATGTAACTTCTAATAAAAATAAGAAATCAAGACCAGGAAGCTAAAGGAGCAAGTGTGTGAGTCAAGAGTATTATTGGTGTCACTGTCACTGGACCAAATGTGGAACTGAGTATCCAGTAATATACTTGGCATAATTCTTCCGGTCAAAAAGGAGAAAACAGTTCTTCAAGGGGGACAAATACTTTCCTAGTACTATATAATAAAAGGATTTTCCCACATGAAGTATTATTTAGGGAGTATTGTATCACCATATTTCATTGATTTTTAACATGCATATTCACATTTCCACATTTCTAATTGATGAATATTACAGTCATGAAAAAGCAAGCAGCAGTCATGATATAATTATTATCCATGGGCTTCAAAACTTGCAGAATGCGTGTTTGGAAGAAAGCCCTGGGGACAGCAGCGAAGCAGTCTTTTAGGAAAGGCTGAGTCATCAAACATTCCTGATGGCACAATGAGCACACCATGTGGTGGGATAGACACATCGATGGCCCCTGTTCTTCCCCTTCTCTACATGCACTCTGTCTGCGATGTCACTCTGCAGTGCCTTCCCATGGTGGGGGTGTTAGCCTGCCCCCACCTTAGCACTGGACCCTTGTTTTGACTAGTGGAGAATTAGTGTACACGATGCAAACAGAGGCTTGAAAAGGAGCTGTTCTCTTTTTTTTTTTTTTTTTGTCGAATTTATTTATTTTTTTTAACATCTTTATCTTTATTGGAGTATAATTGCTTTACAATGGTGTGTTAGTTTTTGCTGTATAACAAAGTGAATCAGGTGTACATATACATATATCCCCATATCTCCTCCCTCTTGCATCTCCCTCCAACCCTCCCTATCCCACCCCTCTAGGTGGTCACAAAGCACCGAGCTGATCTCCCTGTGCTATGCGGCTGCTTCCCACTAGTTATCTATTTTACATTTGGTAGTGTATATATGTCCATGCCACTCTCTCACTTTGTCCCAGCTTACTCTTCCCCCTCCCCGTGTCCTCAAGTCCATTCTCTAGTAGGTCTGCGTCTTTATTCCCGTCCTGTCCCTAGGTTCTTCATGACCTTTTTTTTTTTTACACTCCATATATATATGTGTCAGCATACGGTATTTGTTTTTCTCTTTCTGACTTACTTCACTCTGTATGACAGACTCTAGGTCCATCCACCTCACTACAAATAAGAGGAGCTGTTCTCTTGCATATACACCAGCAATGTGAGAACTTTCCTAGTGTAGCCTGAGGGAAGATGAGACATGTGGAGATGACACACACACACACCCAAGGCCAATCTCTACCAGCCAGTACCCAGCTGACCCCAGACATCTAAGTAAACCTAACCAATATCAGCCAAGTCAACTAGCCAGCACCCAGCTGACTACAGATGCACAGGCAGCAAAAGTTTACTGTTGTTTGCCTTTGAGTTTTGTGCAGTTTGTTATTCAGCAAAAGCTAACTGATACTTATGGGGAAAAAAACAGATTACAATGATTCTGAGTTGAAAAGTTATTCAGAAAATTCATCTCTGAATGTGAAAAAGTTTGGGGAATACCTTAACCACTTTATTTTGTTAATATTGAAATTTTTGCATTTGTACAAATCTGATTAAAACAAATCTGTCTAAATAAATCTAAAAGGGCTCTGTCAATAATATAAAATAAAAATTCTGAGGAGGAAGAAAGCAATGTTTTGAGGTTCAACTGCAGCACTTTTTTCTTTTTTAGTGGTGCATTAAACATAGGTGGACCTTACAATTGATAGTACCCTTATATTATTATATGTAAGAGTGTGATTGTGTCACATCCTTATATGTTTCTTACCCTGAAAAGTAGGGGCCATCTCATATGTATTATTGGATTAATCAGACCTAGCCTTGTGACTAGCACATAATTAAGTGAATAAATATTATCCATTTGTTTCTAGAGGACAAGAACCTTACTTATAGATTAATTAGCGAGCTCTCCTCACTGTCACTATCCCTTTCCACACGATTGAATGTACTTCAGTGTTAAAGTAAAAAGTTATCAATTATCTCATCTCCTATTAATATAGCAGGATGATAGGAGTCATAGGAAGATTTTGGAGATTGACAGAAAAATTAATTTTAATTATTTCAAGATATAGTTTATTGGATATTAATTTTAATATGAATAGAAATAAATTTACTTTGTATCTGGAAAATCACTAAAAAAGCACTCTATCATGAAATGCTTGTTACTGGTTGAATGTCACTAGGCTACATAATTGTTTACTTTCAGTGTTTATTTTCATGTGTATTGTGTCATTGCTTTGTAATGTTGATTCTTAGTATAGTGTCTGTGTTTGTCAGTAGTGTCACTTGATTTTTCATGACAGGTTTGGTCAGCATTGCAGGAAGATAAATCCATTTCCACCTGACTCGTTCTGCATTCTAGGTGCTCCTTGAGTTTGGCATCCTGTTACGATCAATTGTATTCATTTCCTTCACACCAGCCTAGTTGCACATTTTTAGGAGGAACTGTAAATTATCAAAACATTACTTTCCTTATATGCTGGCTTATTATCTAATAATGAGCTCTTGACTGGAAGCCACAAAGTGAAGAACCGCATGGGTAAATCAAAAACACAGAACTTTAAAGTGAGAATCTATAATAACAGGGGCAGGTGGATTTATTTTTGGAACACTGGAAGTGGAGTTAAATACTCCATTTTCTTTGTTTATAGGTTTTTCTTCATTATTTTTAAAAAGGTGAATTTCAAAAATACAGTTATTTGTGATACGTGCTGTGTAATAGTTTAACAGAACTCATGTATTAATACTTAATGAAAACTAGTAAAAATATTTGTTCATCTTTGTCCTTTGTCATGTCTTCCTATGTGTTGATTTACAATTATCAATCAAATTTTATATATACATTTGTTAATAAAATATTTCACTTTTTTGCATAAGCTTAAGAATCAGCTATATTAGATATATATTAATTTTCAAGAAGGACTTTGATTACTTTTTAAAAGAGGTCTAGAGACTGTTAGATTTAATATAAAGTTAATTACACATAAGATTAAGAAAATTCTACTTTCTCATTCTATGAGGTCATGAGTTTTATTGTAACGCACAATGATTGATGCAATTGATCTGGACTGCTTTTAGGGAAAAATTATGTGAAGTCAAAAGTGTCTCAATTTATCTCTTGTAAAAATAAAATACAGTGTGTGTGTGTGAAAAAAAAAAAAAAAAAGTCTCCAAAATGACAGCTTTGCAGGTGATGGTTTAGGAAGTGATATTCCTGACCTTCACTGTCCCAATGCTCACCATACCAGGCCTTCCAGACCATTGCAATTCCTAATGTCTCCATTAAGCCTTGTACAGCATTCTACCTACTTTGATTTTTACCTCCTATACATTTCTGTTCACTTAAAGGTACTGTCACATAGTAGTTTCCTTGTTATAATTTTATTTTGTCACTCATTCATTTTACATAATTTTTAAAGTAAAGCTGTAAGCTTCTAGATGACAAAGGTTATGTTTTAGATGTATGTATTATATAGCAACTCGTCAGAAAGAAGCAGCTGTATTTAATGTGTGAAAGAAGAGAGATATATTCCCTTTTTTAGGCTTGGCCTTATGGGATAGGTGGCTGCTAGTCAGAGAATGTTAACTCTGCAGTTTTATTACAGAGGTCTTCCAATTTTATCTACTTTCCCAGGTTGTGAATAATTATGATAACGAATCTTTAATATTGCACTTAGGTAATTGTGTAGGCGTATCCTTTACTCCTTACAAGAGTGTGATGAGGTGGGAATCATTGCACTATTTTACAGAGAAGGAATTTGAGGATTTTTGAAATGTTAACTTGTCACATGTCAAGTTATAACTACTGGATGGCAGATCTGGGACTGAAAATCAGGTGTGTTTAAGTGCAGAGGTGTGTTCTTAATCCACTATAAGTCTTGTCAGTATAGCCCTCTATGCTGATACAAAAAGTTTGGTAAATCAGAATGGAAATTCATTACTTTAAACTGGGAAATTTAAACTTTCAAGTTTTCAGTATTGTATTTTGTGTAGCATGTACATTTTATGATTGCATCTGAGGGAAAGGGAAAGTTTTCAGCAAAACACTCCATAGAAGGTAGACTCGTTTTTATCAGTTTCAATTTTAGGGGCTTAACATTTGATGATTCCATTCCTAAGTCAAGCACCATATGCTATTTAGAAATGCAATTCTGCTCTGTATTGATTATAGTTCAAATGTATAGACTTGTAATGAAGATAAGGATAACCATAACAGTTAACTATTGAGCACTATTGTAAATTCTGTACACATATTTCTTTTACTCCTTACAAAATTTCTAGTGAGATAGTTACTATAACTATACTCATTTCCAATAAACAAGTTAGTCTAAAACATATAAGGTAAGTTACTCAAGCTTAAAAAACATTCCTTTTAAGTGGAAAAACTGAAGCATTTGACACGTTTTATTATACCTTGCTAAGGCAAGTGCAATAAAAATCTAGCTAAAAATCTATATTTTATTTGCTTTAGGTGACCCTAAATGTAAGCAATATTGTCTTAAATGAGAACTTTTGTGATGAAACAAATAGTAAAATTGTATGATATTTCAATCAGAATGTATAATTTTTTCAACTATCTCATTTGAAGAGCTCCGTGTCTACTTATAGTCAATGCTTGGCATTTGTTAATGCAAAATTAGGAATTTATTTCTGCCTGGTATTTACTTTTGCAGGTATTCTCTACTGGATTTTGTCATTGCACAGTAGAGTTAGCACAACATGTATATTTTAGTTTCATTGTTTCTCCAGCATCAAATATGTTTTTAGGAATATGATAAATATATGAAGACATAAATTGGCAATTTTTTTTTATTTTTAATGTATGATATTAAAGGTTTGACTTAAAGAAAAGCGTCACCACTGATTGAGCATTCTAGTTTTCAGCCGCTAAACTTACCTGCAGTGAATTTTAGTTGATATTCCCTAAAGAGTTGAAGATGTAATGTGTGTTTGCTCCTTATTAACATAGCTGTATGTTTTAATGGTTTTCTACAGAATGTTAATTATATGTTTCACTTTCTATTTTTGAAAGGTAATAAATAATTCAACAAGTTAAAATTTCATGAGACCATAAGCATACATAAAATGTGGTCTGTGGCATCAATTTTCATACAACTGATGAGTTAGGCAGAGAAGAAAATTCATGAATTTTTTAAAAACATGTAAAGTATGTACATAACAAAAAAAATTAGAGTTGTAAACAACATAACAATCTTCCTCTGACTCTTTGAATCTACCTGTCCTGCAGATATAATTATAAAATCTGGACAAAATACTAAAAGAGAAACTATAGTAGTTCCCCCTTATCTGTAGGGGATACACTCCAAGACCCCCAGTGGAGGCCTGAAACTGTACCAAACCCTGTATATACTATGTTTTTTCCAACACACACATGCCTATGGTAAAGTTTAGTTTATAAAGCAGGAACAGTAAGAGATTAACAACAATAACTAATAATAAAATAGAACAATTATGACAGTATACTGTAAAGAATGTTATGTGAATGTAGTCTCTCTCTCTTAAAATATCTTATTGTACAAATTTAATGCCTTTTTCATCTTTCTTGGTAAGGAGGTTCCCAATTCCCATGGCTATAGTGGAGGAAATGGCAGCAGAAAACTAGCCTATCTATCAAAGAAATAACCTCTATTTTGTCTTATATTCCTATAGATATACAAGTTTTATTTTGATTAACATTGCCTTTCATAACCCTTTCCATGTTTTTTTTTTTTTTTTCTTTCAATGTTATTGTATTGTAATATTTTGGTTGGGTTTCTTATAATATCACAAAGCTGGATTTTTTTTTTATTTAACACAATCTGACAATTCCTGCCTTGTAATTTGGGGTTTTATATTATTTATATTTATTGTATGTTTAAACCCTTCTATCATTATTCTTAGTTATCTTGATTTGTTTTCCCTTATTTCACTTCATTCCTTTTTTGTCTTCTTTTAAATTTCAACTAGGAATTTTTTATTATTCAATTTTTCCAAAATGTATTTGAAAATTATATACTCTATATCAAACTCTATTAGTTACCTTTGAAATGCTTATTATGCCCACTTAACAGATAAAGTTAATATTTTAACTCCATTCATAAACAATAAAATGAATTAAGGACACTTCAATATTGCCTGCTGAATCTATATTTTACAGGTTCCAGTATTTTAGTTCTGTGGGGGGGGGGGCGGCGGGGGAGGGTGTTCTAAACCATCTTTTAGGCATTATTATTATTGTTGTCATTGTTGTAATGTTTGATTAGATTTACCAATATGTTTACATATTTCTGCTCATTCCTCCTTGCATCTCTGGCCTTCATTTTAAGATCATTTCCTACTTCTTGAAGTATATTTTCAGCAATTTCCTTGGAAACATTATTGGTGGAGGCTTAGTTTTCATTCACCTGAAAATGTTTATCTTGATTACCTTTACGCAAGATAATTTTTTGCGTGCATAATTTTAGGTTGACCACTTTTTACTCTCAGAATTTCAAAGTTGTTATTATATTTCTCTCTGGCTTATATCGTTGCCTTTAAGAAGTATGTGTTGATCTAGCTGTAGTTTGTGCAGAAGTAATAATCTTTTATCCCGCTCTGGCTACTTTCCAGAAGCTTTTTTTTCTCTCTTCTTTAGTTTCACTACTGTATATTTAGAGTGGACATCTTTTATTTATCTTGCATATGATTCATTTTGACTCCTGAATTATATCTAAGATATTATCAACCTTTTGAATGTTTCTTCTTCCTCATTCTGTTTTCTCCTTTGGACACTACAGTCAGACGTGGGCTAGACTGTCTCACTCTGTACTCCATCTCTCTTAATCCTGCTTTCAAATTTTTCATCCCTGTGTTGTATTTGGGATAATTTCTTCGGTGTCTGGTTATTTCTTTTTTTTTTTTTTTTTTTAAATTTATTTATTTATTTTTGGCTGTGTTGGGTCTTCGTTTCTGTGCGAGGGCTTTCTCTCGTTGCGGCGAGCGGGGGCCACTCTTCATCGCGGTGCGCGGGCCTCTCGCTATCGCGGCCTCTCTTGTTGTGGAGCACAGGCTCCAGACGCGCAGGCTCAGTAGTTGTGGCTCACAGGCCCAGTTGCTCCGCGGCATATGGGATCTTCCCAGACCAGGGCTCGAACCCGTGTCCCCTGCATTGGCAGGCGGATTCTCAACCACTGCGCCACCAGGGAAGCCCTGGTTATTTCTTAAGATGTGTCTCATCGGGTTTTTTTTAATTGAAGTGTAATTAACATATAGCATTATATTAGCTTCAGGTGTACAACCTAATGATTCAATATTTGCATATATTGTGAAATGATCACCACAATAAAGATAGTTAACATCCATCACTACACATAGTTGCAGATTATTTTTCTTGTTATAAGAACTTCTAAGCTGTACTCTCTTAGCAACTTTCAAATATTCAATACAGTATTAATAACTATAGTCACCATGCTGCACATCATATCCCCATAATTTATTTATTTTACAACTGAAAGTTTGTACCTTTTGATTCCCTTCACACATTTGGCCCATTCCTTCACCTCTGGCAACCTGTTCCTTGTATCTATTAGGTTTTTTTTTTTTTTTTTTTTTTTTTTGATTTCACATATAAGTGAGAGCATATGTTGTCTTTCATTTTTTTTATCCATTCATTCTTGCTTCCATATATATTGGTTATTGTAAATAATGCTGTAATGAACATAGGGGTGCATATATTGCACCCTTATGCAATAACTTTTCACTTTAGTATTTTTAGTTTTGTCAGAAAAATACCCAGCAGTGAAAGTACTGGATCATATTGTGGTTACATTTTTAATTTTTTTGAGAAAACTCCTTATTGTTTTCCACAGTGGCTGCACCAATTTACATTCCCACCAACAGTGCACAAGGATTCCCTTTTCTCCACATCCTCATCAAGACTTGTTATTTCTTGTCTTTTTGATAAGAGCCATTCTGACAGGTGTGAAATGTTGCTCCTCTGTGGTATTTATTTGCACTTTCTTGATGAGTAGTAATGTTGAGCATCTTTTCATATACCCGTAGCCATCTATATATCCTCTTTGGAAAAATATCTGTTCAGATCTTCTGCCCATTTTTAAGTTGTATTGTTTGGTTTATTTTTATTGAGTTCTATGAGTAATTTATATAATCTGGATATTAATCCCTTATCACCTATATGATTTGCGAATATTTTCTCCCATTTGGTAGGTTATTTTTTTAATTTTGCTGATGGGTTTCTTTGCTGTGCAGAAGCTTTTTAGTTTGATGTAGTCCCACTTAAATTTATTTTTGCTTCTGTTGCCTTTGCGTTTGGAATCAGATCCAAAATATCATTGCAAAGACTGATGTAAAGGAGCATACTCCCTATGTTTTCCTCTAGGAGTTTTATGATTTCAGGTTTCATATTCAAGTCTTTAATCCATTTGTTTTAATTTTTGTGTGTGGTATAAGATAGTGCTTTAGTTTCATTCATTTGCATGTGGTTGTCTAGTTTTCCCAACACCATTTATTGAAGAGACTGTCTTCTCATTGTATATATTTGGCTCCTGTGTCATAAGTTAATATGGGGACTTATTTCTGGGCTCTATATTCTGTTCCATTGATCTGTGTGTCTATTTTTATGTCAATACCATACTTTTATGATTAATATAGCTTTGTAATATTGTTTGAAATAAAGGAACATGATACCTCCAGCTTTATTCTTCTTTCTCAAGATTGCTTTGCTTTTTTGGGGTTTTTGTCTTCCACACAAATTTTAGGATTTTTGGTTCTATTTCTGTGGAAAATGCCATTGGAATTTTCATTAGGGATTGCATTGAATCTGCAGATTGCTTTGGGTAGGAAAGCAGTATTACAATAGTAATATTATAACAATATTAACTCTTCCAATTCATGAGCATAGAATATCTTTCCACTTATTTATGTCTCCTTCAGTTTTTTTCATCAGTGTCTTATAGTTTTCAGGATTTGGATCTTTCACCTCCTTAGTTTAAAGTTATTCCCAGATATTTTATTCTTTTTGATATAATTATAAATGAGATTGTTTTCTTGATTTATCTTTCTGATAGTTTGTTATTAGTGTATAGAAATGCAACAGATTTCTGTATACTGATTTTGTATCCTGCAACTTTACTGAATTCATTTATTAATTCTAATAGTTTTCTGGTGGAGTCTTTAGGGTTTTCTCTATATATTATGTCATCTGCAAATAATGATAGTTTTATTTCTTCTTTTCAAATTTGGATGCCTGTCTTGTCTAATTGCTGAGGCTAGGACTTCAATACTATGTTGACTGAAAATGGCAAGCATGGGCATCCTTATCTTATTCTGGATCTTAGAGGGAAAGCTTTTAGCTTTTCACCTTTGAGGATGTTATCTGTGAGCTTGTCGTATATGGCCTTTTTCATGTTGAGGTGCATTTCTTGTATCCCTGGAATAAATCAAACTTGATCATGGTTTATGATCCTGTTAATGGTGAATTCAACTTGCTAATATTTTCTTGAGGATTTTTGCATCCATGTTCTCAGGAATATTAGCCTATAATCTTATTTTCTTGTGGTGTCCTTGTCTAATTTTGGTATCAGGGTAATGCTGGCCTCCTAAAGTGAGTTTGGAAGTGTTTTCCCTCCTTGTCTGTTTTTTGAAAGTGTTTGAGAAAGATTGATATTAACTCTTCTTTGAACATTTGATAGAACTCTCCAGTGAAACTCTCTGGTACCAAACTTCTCTGTTTGTTGGGAGGTTTTTGATTACTAATTTAATCTCCTTACTGGTAATCAGTCTGTTCAGATTTTCTGTTTCTTCATGATTCAGTCTTTGATGGTTATATATTTCTAGGAACTTATCCATTTCTTTCAGGTTGTCCAATTTGTTGTAAAATTGTTCATAATAGTCTATAATGATCCTTTGTATTTATGTGATGTCAGTTGTAATGTCTCCTCTTTCATTTCTGATTTTATTTATTTGAGTCCTCTCTCTCTCTCTCTTTCTGCTTCTGGCTAAAGGTTTGTTGATTCATTGATATTTTCAGGGAACCAGATCTTAGTTTCATTTATCTTTTCTATGTCTTTTTAGTCTGTATTTCATTTACTTCTGCTCTGCTTTTTGTTATTTCCTTCCTTCTACTGACTTTGGGCTTTGTTTATTCATCTTTTTCTAATTCCTTGAGGTATAGAGTTAGGTTGTTATTTGAGATTTTTCTTGTTTCTTGAGGTAGGCATTTATTGCTATGAACTTTCCTCTTAGTTGGTATGTAGTATTTCCATTTTCATTTGTCTCAAGGTATTTTTTTATTTCTCTTTTGATTTCGTCATTGAGCCATTTGTTTGTTCAGTAGCATTTTGTTTAATCTTTACATATTTGTGAAATGTTTCAGTTTTCTTCTTGTAGTTGATTTCTAGTTTCATACTGCTTTTGTTGGAAAAGAGTATTGATATGATCTCAATCTTCATAAATTTGTTAAGGCTTGTTTTGTGGCATGACTATGATCTATCCTGGAGAACCTTCCATGTGCACTTGAGAAGAATGTGTATTCTGTTGCTTTTGGACAAAAAGCTCTGTGTATGTCAGTTAAGTTCATCTGTTCTAACATGTCATTTAAGGCAAGTGTTTCATATTGATTTTATGTCTGGACATCCACTGATATAAGTGGAATATTAAGTTAACCTAATAGCATTACGTTGCTGTCTATTTCTCCTTTAGGTCTGTTAATATTTGCTTCATACATTTTGGTGCTTCTATGTTGGGTGCATAAATATTTACAAATCTTTTGTTGGATTGACCCCTTTATCACAATGTAATTCCCTTCTTTGTCTCTCATTAAAGTCTTTGTTTTAAAGTCTACTTTGCCTGGTATAAATATAACCATCACAGATTTCTTTTGCTTTCCATTTGCATGGAATATCTTTTTTCATCCCTTCTCTTTCAGTCTATATGTGTTCTTATGTGTGAAGTGAATCTCTTGTAGGCAGCATAATATCTGCATCTTGTTTGGTTTTTTTTTTAAACCTATTCAGCCATTCTATGTCTTCAGATTAGAGAATTAGTCCATTTACATGTAAAGTAATTATTGATAGGTGTGTACTTATTGCCATTTTGTTAAATCTTTTCTGGCAGTTTTGTATGTCCTCTTTTCCTTTCTTATTCTCTTGCTCTTTTTGTGTTTTGATGACTTTCTTTATTGGTATGCTTAGATTCCTTTCTCATTATCTTAGTGTTTGCCTTGTGGTTACCACAAAGCTTTTATATATTATAAACTTATATTTATAATGGTTTTATATGTATATTGTCTATACTCAGTCTAAAGCTCTACAGTCCCCCCCCCATTTTATGTTTTTGATGTTACATTTTTTTATCTTGATACTCTCTAACTTATTATTGTAATTAGAGATACTTTTACTACTTTAACTATATATTTACCTTTTTCAATGGGATTTATACTTCCATATGTTTTCTTGTTACTAATTAGCCCCTTTTCTTTTCAACCTAAAAAGGTTTCTTTAACACTTCTTGTAAGAATAGTTTAATGGTGATGAACTCCTTCAGGTTTTGCTTGTCAAGAAAACTATCTTTCCTTCAAATCTGAGTAACTTTGTCAAGTAGAGTATTTTTTGGTTGGAAGTTTTTTGTTTTGTTTTGTTTCCTGTTGGCACTTTGCATATATCATGCCACTTCTATCTGGCTTCCAAAGCTTTTGCTAAAAAATCTGCTGGTAGTATGATGGGGGTTCTCTTGTATGTAACAAGTTGCTTTTTCTTGCAACTTTTAAGATTTTTCTCCTTGTCTTTAACTTTTGAGATTTTTTTAATAATGTGTCTTGATGTGGACCTGTTTGGATTCATCTTGTTTAGAACTCTCTGGGCTTCCTGGATCTAGATGTCTGTTTTCTTCCCCAGTTTAGGGAAGTTTTCAGACATTGTTTCTTTAAATAAGTTTTCTGCCCCTTTCTCTCTCTTTTCCTTCTAGGACTCCTATAATGCAAATGTTAGTTTACTTGACGTTGTCCCATAAGTATCTTAAGTTATCTTTACTTTAAAAAATATACCTTTTCTTTTTGCTGCTCTAATTGGGTGAGTTCTTCTGCCCTGCCTTTTAGTTCATTGATCCCTGCTCTTGCTTCATCTAGTCTGCTGTTGACACCTCTAGTGTATTTTTCATTTCAGTAATTGTATTCTTTAGCTCTGTGACTTCTGTCTGCTACTTTCTTGTATTTTTAATCTCTTTGTTAAAGTTCTCACTGTGTTCATCTCCCAATTTCATGAGCATCTTTATGACTATTTCTTTTAATTTTTTATCAGGTAAATTACTTGTCTCCATTTAATTAAGGCTTTTTTGAGGTTTTATCTTATTCTTTCATTTGGAACATATCTTCTTCCTTTATATTTATTGACTTCGTGTGTTTGTTTGTATGCATTAAATGAAACAGCCAGGTTTGTAGGATTGGTCTTGTATAGAAGATGAAGCTTATCATTCAACCCTGCTTTAGCTCTTGGTTGTCTCTCAAACCTATGTGATTATCCAAACAGCCTATTTAACTGTAATATCTTCCAGTAGTTGAGGGTATGCTAAGACAGTCAGTGTGCCAAAGCATAGGATCTCAGTCAGCACCCAGATTTAAGCTGATTGGAAGCCAGATCCTCAGGCAGCAGATTTTAAAGAATGCAAATATTTGATATCCCCTGGGTGACAGTCAGTAAAATTGGGGCAGCAGACAAGTGTGTGAGCTCCTTTTTGGAAGATACTACTTAGCTGTAGTGAGGCAGACGCAGAGCACAAAGATGGCATCCTCTGGCCTGTGTTCCTGGAGGACAGCCCCTTAGCCTCTAGATGTGTGTTAAAGCTGAAGCCTGCCCTTCAGACCTAAGCTCCAGGACAGGCAAGTAGTTCTCTTTCACAGAAAGGCTGGGGGTGTGTTTCAGGCTGCTGTCTGTGCAGTGCCCTGGGGTGGCAGCCAACCAAGAACTGTCTCTTCAATTGTTATAGTCCTGTGGGACCCAAGATCATAGGGACCCCTGACCACTAGAGCCAGGCAATCAAGAGGTATTCCCTGGGAAGCAGCTACAAAAAAAACACACACCACTCATAAAATCTGGGGCTCCAGACATGTGTAAGAGCTTCCCTCTAAGAGATTCTGGCACTCGTGTGTAGCAGAGGGAAAGCGCAAAGAGAGTACCTCCACTCTGAGGACTCAGGAAAGTTTACAGTCAGCCCTTAGGTGTGTGTTTAATTGAAAGCCTGTCCCTCGGGCTGCAGCTATGATAAAAAGCTCTTCTTTTTTCATCTCCTTGTGTCTCTGTGCTGCATTTGGGTTAATTTCTTCAGTATCTACTTATCTCTTAAGCTATGTCTCATCTTTTTTTGTTTTTAAAGGAACATTTATGTATTTATTTATTGGCTGCATTGGGTCTTTGTTGCTGTACACAGGCTTTCCCTAGTTGCGGCAACTGGGGGCTACTCTTCATTGTAGTGCACGGGCTCCTCATTGTAGTGGCTTCTCTTGTTATGGAACAAAGACTCTAGGCACACAGGCTTCAGTAGTTGTGGCACATGGGCTCAGTAGTTGTGGCTCATAGGCTCAGTAGTTGTGGTTCGTGGGCTCTAGAGGGCAGGCTCAGTAGTTGTGGCACACAGGCTTAGTTGCTGCGTGGCATGTGAGATCTTCCCGGACCATGGCTCAAACCGATGTCCCCTGCATTGGCAGGCAGATTCTTAACTACTGCGCCACCAGGGAAGTCTGCTGTGTCTCATCTTTAGATTGCTTTATCAATTGAGTTTTAAATTTCAGCAATTTTACTTTTTTATTTCTAAAAGTTCTATTTTGTGATTTTTAAATCTGCTTTATCATTGTTTATTTTTTAACCCATATGTATGGTTTTCTTTTTATCTTCATATTTTATATTTAGGATATTACAAAATATAGTTATTTTATATTCTTATTGATAATAGATCTAAAAACTGTTGTTTTTATATGTATTTTTTCAAACTCACTTGCAATAGCTTATTTTTTGTATGTTTTCAATATTTAATTGAATTAAGTTCTTGGTAATTAAAGAGTTTCCCTCCTTTCTACTAAGCATATAAATGTATTGAAAATTATGCCTGTTGTTATTTCTATGAGGACAATTCATGTTTTAGGGAGACAGTTCTTCAAAATAACTAACCCTTCATACTGCCAAAGTGTATTAGGATGATTTGGTTTTATTTTTTCATAGTAGAAGTAAATTATAATGTTTCCTTTTATAAAAAGTGTAGATTATTGTAGTCACTTCAAAATGATAATGGTAGTAGTAGAAATAGTAATACAAATGAAAAGGTTAATAATAACAATAATGTCAATGTGTGGAAATTATATTTGAATATATAACTTATTATCTTCATTGATGTAGCCCTTTTTACAAATGTAACTTTTGTTAATTAGGAAGAAGAGTGGATTCAAAAACAATTTACTTGATGTTTCAACTGAGGACGCATAGTTGAAAAAAGTGATGTCTTGTAATCCCCCCCAACCTCCGCCCAGTTTTAATATAAGTAACTAAACTGTTCATGAAGAATCTCCAAAGTGATTTTACCACCCTTAAGTCATTTTCAAACTCGATATAAAGGAGGTGAGAAATCAATAAACAAGATATTTGCTTTTAAAAAAAGTACTATATTTGCAGACAAAGCCCTACTGATTAATCCCCATTACTATCAGATTTATGCACCAATAACATTAAGAAATTGTAATCAGACCTTCAAATCTCTTAAGTGAATTTTGAAAATGAAAGTGTTTTGCCTTTGCTTAAATTAAAGAAAAAGACAGACACAATTCTCAACCATGGATGTGAAAGACTTTCTACTCAAACTGTTTTGATTTAACTAATAAGAATTATATTTTAATTGGATAAGTGATTTTGTTTTCCTTTTCCACCATATAAACTCCATTTATGTGGTTACAAAGTTTATTAATTGTGTTAGAAGTAGCTCGATGTTGTCTAATATTCATAATAATTCTACTTTGGTAATGTTGACTTAACTAAAAAAAATATAAAAGGGTGGTATTGTAGGAACAAAGAGTGATATATTTTGCTACGAACACATCCTACATATAACAACTGATAGATTGTTGTAAATTGGGAAGAACATCAGCAAACATCAATTCCATCAACAATTACTAAGTTGTGCTTTTCTTATTGTTGATTTTAAATCAATGCTCTCCATTACATCTATTTCCATAGTTACATGAAAAAATTTAATATAATTTTTTATAGAGAAGTCAGGTCAGAGGAGAATAGGGCTAGCACTATAAATGTTGCATTGTAGATAATCCATATTAATAGATATACATGTTAGCTCAGTGAACCTACCTGAACAACTATTATTTTATTCACTGACAACATCTGGAATAATTACTCTCTCCAGAGTGGTATTTTATTTTAAATTAGTATGTTATCCTTCATATCATCAAAGTAAGCAAGTTTCTAACATCCAAAGACTATTTAGAATGATAATATGATGGGTAAGAGGGCTAGTACCCTAGTAAAACTATCAAGTGTTCCATCACATTCATTTTCTTAATTTTTTAATTCCTTTTGGATTGGGGGAATTTCTTTTTTAACATGATTTTGCTTTGTTGTTATCATATTTATGTTTTAATACATTTGATAATTTTTTTTTTTTAATTCACAAATACTTGGAGGAAACCCCCACTTGGAGACAGTGTTATTAAGATAGGCAAGGACTCTTGTCTTAATTTACAGTATGACTACATACAATGGAAAATAAGTTAGAAAATCAGTGAAAAATTAGTGTAATTTAGCCAAAAAGTAAAGGGAGAATATTTTGTATACCTTAGGTTTATCCGTGAAAACGTTTACATGTGAGTAGGTGATAGGATGTAGCACATATACTAAATTCTCAAAATGGTTTTGTTACAAAATTTTACTTGTCTCGATTTTTCTTCTTACATAAGTCATTATCTTAAAAATATTTTATAGAATCTCATATTTTAATATAATATATAGGATATAAAAAACTAACAGGAAAATTAAATTATAAGAAATTTTATTTATAATGTAATTTCTTTGTGTCTGACTAAAGTATTATATAACACACAAAAAGAACATAAATTAAACGAGACTTTTATAATAGCAATTTATATTTCCTTCTTTGCAATTGTTACTGAATCAATACAATTTTAAAATAATTTTAATGATTGTTACATTGTTTAATTATATATTATAATTTAAATTTTCAGATAAATAATTTATTTCAAAATAAAATAAAAGATGTATTATTTAATAGGTTAAAATAGAGATGTTTCTATAAAAGAGGAAATTAGATAAAGCTAATTTTATAACCCCTATTATCATAGTAATTATTATAGACAGAAATGGTAGAAAAGACAGGTATTTATGGTATTTAATTAGTATATTTGAAGATACATTTTTATCAGAAAAATTCACCAATGCCAACTGAGTAACAGATATTTTAAAATATCTTAGTTCTTACTTTATTCATTATTTCTAGTAATAACAATGAACAAAGAAGAGCACTCACACCCAATAGAATCATTTCCTTTTACACATGATCCATCTTTTAATACTAGAAAATTTGGGGGACTCATGAAGAAAACTATCAAACATCGTCAGTTAAATTTAAAAAAAAAAATCATTGTGGTGACTAAGCTTCTTAATGCCAATAAAGGAAACTTAGTAGCAAAAATGAACGGTTTCCATAGTCTTCATTTTCTGATTACTGAAGGCAAATGTTCTGTTGGGTAAACACCTTACAGAGGTCAGGGAGCATTACACCTCCTATGCTTCCTCTAAAGTTAGTACAGTGCCATAACGTGGTAAAATTTAATTTTCTTTTTGTTCTACTTCACAAGTTCACTTGCTTCTTTTAAATAATATCTCAAGCCATCTCTCTTCAACCTAAGGATGAAATAGATGTGTTAACAATCCAAAAACTTTTCACCTCTGACATTTGTTCACCCCAGTGTCATTTTAGTTCATCTTCTGTATGTGTCATTAATGTTTGCATGGATCCCAATGGCCATGTTTCATGGAAAGGCCAAATTTTAAAGTAATGTGAAGAGAGTTTATGAATGACTTGCATTACATTCAGAAGTGAACATATTCACCAAAATTTAATTGCTACTACTGAATCTTGCTTTGTTGTTACTGTTGGGAATCTTGGTTTTCTGTAATTTTTTTCCACTCTGGGCAATTTCAAGTTTGCCTTTTTGTACTACTCTCTCAAAATTATGTGTTATTTTGAAATGTGTTTAATTTTTTCTAATATATTCAGTGTTTCTAACCATACCTCACAGTAAGAGGAGCCCCAATATATAAAAAAAAAAAAATTATATCCTCAACTTAAGAAATAGATTTCCTTAGTGATCTTCCATTCATAGAAAATAGTGTGTTTATCTACTTTGTTGAAACTCTGGGTACCTCTGGTTGTTTTTATACTTTAAATCAGAGGTTACTGACCCATTAACTTCACTAATTAGGCTGAAGCCTAATTTGCATGTTCTTTAAGGACTTTGCCCTTGAGTTGCTCATCTACTTTTACATTTCACTGATCATTTAAATTGTCCTTCTCAAGTATGGTGACCAAAACAAAAATAAACCCAAAATGGATTAAAGACCTAAATGTAAGGCCAGACACTATAAAACTCTTAGAGGAAAACATAGACAGAACACTCTATGACATAATCACAGCAAGATCCTTTTTGACCCACCTCCTAGAGAAATGGAAATAAAAACAAAAGTAAACAAATGGGACCTAATGAAACTTAAAAGCTTTTGCACAGCAAAGGAAACCATAAACAAGATGAAAAGACAACCCTCAGAATGGGAGAAAATATTTGCAAATGAAGCAACTGACAGAGGATTAATCTCCAAAATATACAAGCAGCTCACGCAGCTCAATATCAAAAAAACAAACAACCCAATCCAAAAATGAGTAGAAGACCTAAATAGACATTTCTCCAAAAAAGATATACAGATTGCCAACAAACACATGAAAGAATGCTCAGCATCACTAATCATTAGAGAAATGCAAATCAATACTACAATGAGGTATCACCTCACACGGGTCAGAATGGCCATCATCAAAAAAATCTAGAAACAATAAATGCTGGAGAGGGTGTGGAGAAAAGGGAACCCTCTTGCACTGTTAGTGGGAATGTAAATTGACACAGCCACTATGGAGAACAGTGTGGAGGTTCCTTAAAAAGCTAAAAACAGAACTACCATACGACCCAGCAATCCCACTACTGGGCATATACCCTGAGAAAACCATAATTCAAAAAGAGTCATGTACCACAATGTTCATTGCAGCTCTGTTTACAATAGCCAGGACCTGGAAGCAACCTAAGTGTCCATTGACAGATGAATGGATAAAGAAGATGTGGCACGTATATACAATGGAATATTACTCAGCCATAAAAAGAAATGACATTGAGTTATTTGTAGTGAGGTGAATGGACCTAGAGTCTGTCATACAGAGTGAAGTAAGTCAGAAAGAGAAAAACAAATACCGTATGCTAACACATATATATGGAATCTAAAAAAAAAAAAAAAGTGCTTCTGAATAACTTAGGGGCAGGACAAGAATAAAGACGCAGACATTGAGAATGGCCTTGAGGACACGGGGAAGGGGAAGGGTAAGCTGGGACAAAGTGAGAGAGTGGCATGGACTTACATATGCTACCAAATGTAAAATAGATAGCTAGTGGGAAGCAGCCACATAGCACAGGGAGATCAGCTCGGTGCTTTGTGACCACCTAGAGGGGTGGGATAGGGAGGGTGGGAGGGAGATGTAAGAGGGAGGAGATATGGGGATATATGTATATGTATAGCTGATTCAATTTGTTATAAAGCAGAAACTAACACACCAGTGTAAAGCAATTATACTCCAATAAAGATGTTAAAAAAACACACACAATAAACTATTCCAATTGTATTCTGACTGAAACCAAAAAGAAAGTTTGCCTCTCAAACACCATATATCATTCTTCATGCATAGATGTTACTTTTCCAGTCAAAATTCCCCTTGATTTTTTTTCTTTTTTAAAAAAAATGTATTCCTCTTATGTCAATTGAATATGCTTCCACTGAAGTTTAGACAGATTTAACGGTACCAGTTTTTCATACTAGTCAAATTTACTTTTATTTTTGCTATTGAAAGACCATGCTTTCCCGAACTTGAACCACTTGAAAATTGTTAGACTTATATTTGACCTTTTACAAAGACACTGATTAAATCTCATAAATCTGTAGGATGCTTGATTTGATACTTTCCTCTTCCTTTCCTATCATTCCATTGTTCAATATCAAATTTGTAGTAAGTAGCCTTTCCATTTAATTCTAGAGCCCACTGTTGCTCATTCTTTTAGCAATAGTGTAATTATGGGGAATGGTAAAAGGTTTTACACCTCCATTCCAAATCTAATGAAGCTAATACTTTTTTGAAATCTGTGTTGAGAAGGATTCTGAGGTTGCATTTGAGCTTAGCAGGAAAAATTGAGATCAATTAATGAAGTTTATGATGGCTGGGTAACTGGGGAAATGGTAGCAAATGCTTCCCAAAGATGTCCACATCTTAATCCCAGAACCTGTAAACATGTTACCTTACATTTTAAAGGAGACTTAGCAAATATAATTAAGGATCTTGAGATGATGGGAATATGCTAGATATCCAAGTGGACCCAGTGTAATCACAAGGGTCCAAATAAGGGAGAGATAGGGGACTAAGAGTTAACAAAAGTGAATTTAGACGTGGAATGAAGACGTGAAGATAGAATCAGAGGTCGGAGTGATACGCTTTAAAGACAGAAGAAGGAGACAACCCAAGGAAAGCAAGCAGCCTCTAGAACATGGGAAAGGCGGGAAAACATTTCTCCCCTGAAGTCTCCAGAAGGAATGCAGCCCTGCTGACACATTAATTTAAGATTTCTGGCATCAAGAACCTTATGAGAATAAATTTGTATTGTTTTAAGCCACTAAGTTTGTGGTAATGTGTTACACCAGTATATATAATATATAATTGAAACAAGTTTTCTCAAATTATACTAAGTGTGTGTGTGTACTTTTTTTAACTTATCAAACTTTATCAAATCTGGCATGCTCTTTGATATTATTATTCGATTGTACTTCATTCTATTTCATTTTTAAAGTGTCAATTGAAACCCAATAAGTTGATGTCATTTATTGCAGTTTGATTAAACTAAGTTTATTTTCTTAAATTTAGTTTTTTGTTATAAGTCATACTGAATCTTAAGATTTGTTAGGTATTTAATCTCAGATCCATAAGTCCTACTATTTTCTAAAAATGGCACATTTTTTAAAAAATTCTTAATTCTTAATATTCAGTATTTATGCCAGTAAAAGTGGACTTTCAAAGTTGCATATCTCATTTTGCAAACACATCTTCCATAAATGTAACTTTTCTGGACTGAGTCATAAGGTCCAAATGATGTATTTACTTACTAAAAATATTTTAAAGTATTAATTTGCACAGAAACCATGCTATACAATGACTAAATAGGTGTGGAATAAAATGATCATGAACCTTATAATCATAGAACATATATTTTAGCGAGAATTAAAAACTGCTTCCTTTATAGATATTTTAAATTTTTTAGCTTTATTTGCATTTTACCACTATTACAACTTAGATTTATATCATCTCTCCATTAGCTAAAGTTTTATTGGTGTTCATCTTGCTTTTGTGTTTGTCATTTATGAGAAAATAATTACTTAATGTCCTTTGATTTCTACCATAATATAAGGGACATCTAATTTTTAATTTTGTTTTTAATAATAAAGATCTAATATTTTTTATTTTATTGGTATAAAGTTTTTGTCAAATAGACACCACAGTGAAGTCAATGGGCAGAAAAAAAAAAAAAACAAAAATCAAACAAAAGAAAACAACTCTGAAAAGAAAATGTAGCTTTCATTGATTTAATAGGTTTATTGTTTTTAACTGGCTTTAAAATTCAGTTTGTTCTAGTATTACCAAAGCCTTCTTGGGCTAATGATTTATTACCTGATTTGAGTTGGTTGACTGAAATCCATGTAATATATGGTATAATAAAAAAAAATTGTAATTTTAAGCACTTTAGAGACCAGTAGTAAGATTTAGAAGGGCCATTCCTTTGGGCTCATAAACACAACATGTGTATAAAGGAAAGGGTTATACTGAAAATATCTTTAAATTATATCAACATTGTTGCTCATAATAATGGTGCTTGGCCACATTTTAAGTTATAGAAGAGGTTCCACACATAACAAATGTCAATTCCAGTAACTATGCAAATTTAATTGGAATCTTTATGAGAGTGCTTGTTTGCTAATACAGAAAGAAAATATTGCATTTCTGGAGGCACTTTTTAAAAAATCACTTAAGAATGCTTTTATTTGGCTGGGAGGTGGTTGATCTAGATATAATAGAAAAGTTAACTATGGAAATTGGTGGCCAGACATTTATACTAATGTAAAGGTGTCAGATCACTTGCCAGGTCAAGTTATAAGATTAGTTTAGTTTTGTTTTTTTTAATTTAATGAATACTTTCAAATTGATCTATAATTTGCCTTAGTGCAAGAAAGAATTTTAGTCAGTACAAATGCATAAATGTAAGTTCAGAAACAAAATAGATGAGAAGATGTAGTCAAAAAAACATAGATACTGGAAATATGACTAAGCCTAAAGCTGGTTAGATGCAGTTAAAAAATAAATATGTACACACATATGTTTATATATGATATAGTTATACTTAGATGAACATATAGAAATTGATATGAATTTGAGGTGAATTTTGAAGTAGGAAAGTTCAAGAGGAGGAGAAGGGTGTCCATTTTATCCTGTAGTCTGCAGATCAATTTTGAATGGACCTAAATTTTTATTTTTATATTTTTATAATCCAGGTGGACTGTTTAATTCTTGGCATAAATTTTGAAAGCACAAAAGTGAAGACAAACATAATATATTTTAAAAACATGCCAGAAAAGAATACCAAAACTGTGTTTTCTGGAAATTCTATAAATGTAGTTTGGTTTGATACCATGACCTCAAAAAATAAAGGTCAATAAAGAAATTTGTTTTTCATTCTGGGAAGGAAACCCTCTGTCAAATTTGGCATGTTTGGCCAATTTGGTTTTGTCCATAACGTAGAGAAGAAATTGAGTATTATTTAAAACAAAAATATAGATCCTCTGACCAAAAAAAATCAATATTTGCTGAAGGAAATTGGAAGTCTTCCAGAAACTTTTGACTAGAATCTTTCAGGAGTGTAAGAAATAGTGATGCCAAAAATCTTGGCTGTCTGTGCACCAATGCCAAATAGAAATATGGAGATATGGAGACAGAGTTTTGGAGGAAAAGAGAGAATAGCTTTATATTTTACCAGGCAAAGAGGGAATACAGTAGGTTAGCACCTCAAGAACTGTGCCCCCTTCCCTGGGGAATCAGGAGAGGTCTTACAGGTGGAGCTCAAAGTCTGGGGTAGGTGATACGTATCAAAGTAGTGAAGGTCTTGCATTTTTCTTCCTCTTGCATGTTTTCAAAACAGTCACAGCTGGTGTCAGACAGCCAGGTAATTGAGCCTGGCAGCCTGGTATTGGGGTCCATTCATCTCTGGGTTATCGGCCTGCGACCTTCTTTCTGAAATGCAGAGCACTACAAAGGGTGATTTGCTACAAGGGAGTACAGGGAGTGTAAACACGAGGTGCAGGATGTAATTCACATGGGATCAGAGAATGTTAGGGGCAGGATGTAATTGACACAGAGTTAGGGAGTGGTAGGTGCATGATGTAATTCACATAGTGTTACAGAGTGTTAGAGGTTAGCTTTGTGAAGGACAAATCTAGTTACAGACACTACAGACTAGTAACAGTTAAAACAAGTCTAGGATTTATTAACTCGTTCAGGCCAGTTTATGTTGTTTCCATAGCCTGCCCATGGTTCCTTTATTTTCCTTGTTTGTCAGAAAAGAAAAAAATCCAAAAACCTTATTTCTATGTTTGCTGCAACATGACAAGGACAGAGGGGCTTGTACACTGTTTCAATAGCAACAGTATATTATAGGTAAAAGTTGTCATGAAGTATGATTACAAAATGGTTGATTGAAGTACTTATTCAATGAATTAACCCAATTGCTTTTCATTCTTTAAAACTGTGTTAAACTGCTTTAATGACTTATTTCACTCGTGCGTGATCTTTCAGAATACTTTGAAGTTTTCAATGAGTCTCTTCATGCAAGTTTTTAATTTAACTAAATATATTGAAGAGTAAATATGTTTTGTTTCTAGTACCACTGTATACACAATAAATTGTTTTATGTTAATTTATATGTATAATTCAGTTTTTAAATTAATTATGATTACTGTATCCCCAAACTGAGTTACTCTGTCAAACATGATCCTAGTCGATTTGGGGCTCCAACTTCTATGTCCAGAGGATTCTTCTTAGATATTTTTAGGAACAGTTAATGCTTTCTGAATGTGCTATCATCATTTGTCTCTTCTGTAATTCTGAGCTAATCTTGTGGAAGAATGCTGTCCATCTTTGGAGCATGACTGTCATTGTAGCTTAGGAAAAGAACATATACCCTGCTCTGGGAGTTAGTGAGGAGAAGGCCTTGAGAGGATATTCTCCAGAGTCAGTGATATATGTTGCCTCTCATTATACCTTAAAGGGCTTTGTTGAGGGTTAAGAGGATTCATAGATTGTTGAACCCTCAAAGTGCTAATCTAATGGATTGGTGTTAAATTGGAAGAAGTCCTAAACTGAGGCAAGATAATTTCATCAGAGGACTTAGATTGGAATGTCAATATCATGCTCACCAAACGTGCAAGAGATAGAACTTGCAGAGAAATGTTTGGGACAGACATGTGCAGATAAAACTTGAATAATGGGCTGTATTTGACTGATTCTTTTGATTAAAATTTTTTACAGCTAATTTCAAAATGTCAATGATGTTACTTGTGACCATTCAGCAACACATGTGAGATTGTTCTGGAGGTCTCTGTTAACTACAAGTTAAAGAGGGGACAATGGTAGGACTACCTGTCTTATCTGGTATTTACATACCTTTTCACCCAGAGCCAATAGAATAATTATTTTCCCTCTACTGCAAAAAATAACACTTTTTAAAAACAACTTTATTGGAGTAAAATTGCTTTACAATGTTGTGTTAGTTTCTGCTGTATAACAAAGTAAATCAACTATATGTATACATATATCCTCATATTCCCTCCCTCTTGCGTCTCCCTCCCACCCTCCCTATCCCACCCATCTATGTGGTCACAAAGCACCGAGATGATCTCCCTGTGCTATGCAGCTGCTTCCCACTAGCTATGTATTTTACATGTGGTAGTGTATATATGTCAATGGTACTCTCTTAATTCGTCCCAGCTTACATTTCCCCCTCCCTGTGTCCTCAAGTCCATTCTCTATGTCTGTGTCTTTATTCCTGTCCTGCCCCTAGGTTCATCAGAACCATTTTTTTTTTAGATTCCATATATATGAGTTAGCATACGGTACCTGTTTTTCTCTTTCTGACTTACTTCACTCTGTATGACAGACTCTAGGTCCATTCACCTCACTACAAATAACTCGATATCGTTTCTTTTTATAGCTGAGTAATATTCCATTGTATATACGTGCAACATCTTCTTTATCCATTCATCTATTGATGGAAACCTAGGTTGCTTCCATGTCCTGGCAATTATAAATAATGCTGCAATGAACATTATGTTACATGAATCTTTTTGAATTATGGTTATCTCAGGGTATATGCCCAGTAGTGGGATTGCTGGGTCATATAATAGATCTATTTTTAGTTTTTTAAGGAACTACCATACTGTTCTCCATAGTGGCTGTATCAATTTACATTCCCACCAACAGTACAAGAGGATTCCCTTTTCCCCGCACCCTCTCCACCATTTAATTTTGTAGAGTTTTTGATGATGACCATTCTGACTGGTGTGAGGTGATAACTCATTGTAGTTTTGACTTGCATTTCTCTAATGATTAGTGATGTTGAGCATCCTTTCATGTGTTTGTTGGCAATCTGTATATGTTCTTTGGAGAAATGTCTGTTTAGGTCTTCTGCCCTTTTTTAGATTGGGTCGTTTGTTTTTTTGATATTGAGCTGCGTGAGCTGCTTGTATATCTTGGAGATTAATCCTTTGTCAGTTGCTTCATTTGCAAATACTTTCTCCCATTCTGAGGGTTGTCTTTTCATCTTGTTTATGGTTTCCTTTGCTATGCAAAAGCTTTTAACTTTCATTAAGTCCCATTTGTGTATTTCTGTTTTTATTTCCATTTCTCTAGGAGGTGGGTCAAAAAGGATCTTGCTGTAATTTATGTCATAGAGTGTTCTGCCTATGTTTTCCTCTAAGAGTTTGATAGTGTCTGGCTTTACATTTAGGTATTTAATCCATATTGAGTTTATTTTTGTGTATTGTGTTAAGGAGTGTTCTAATTTCATTCTTTTACATATAGCTGTCCAGTTTTCCCAACACCACCTATTGAAGAGGCTGTCTTTTCTCCATTGTATATTCTTGCCTCCTTTATCAAAGATAAGGTGACCATATGTACATGGATTTATCTCTGGGCTTTCTATCCTATTCCATTTATCTATATTTCTGTTTTTGTGCCAGTACCGTACTGTCTTGATTACTGTAGCTTTGTAGGGTAGCCTGAAGTCAGGGAGCCTGATTCCTCCAGCTCCATTTTTCTTTCTCAAGATTGTTTTGACTATTCGGGGTCTTTTGTGCTTCCATACAAATTGTGTAATTTTTTGTTCTAGTTCTGTGAAAAATACCATTGGTAGTTTGATTGGGATTGCGTTGAATCTGTAGATTGCTTTAGGTAGTATAGTCATTTTCACAATGTTGATTCTTCCTATCCAAGAACATGGTATATCTCTCCAACTGTTTGTATCATCTTTAATTTCATTCATCACTGTCTTATAATTTTCTGCTTACAGGTCTTTTGTCTCCTTAGGTAGGGTTATTACTAGGTATTTTATTCTTTTTGTTGCAATGGTAAATGAGAGTGTTTCCTTAATTTCTCTTTCAGATTTTTCATCATTAGTGTATAAAAATGCAAGAGATTTCTGTGCATTAATTTTGTATCCTGCTACTTTACCAGATTCATTGATTAGCTCTAGCAGTTTTTTGGTAGCATCTTCAGGATACTCTATGTATAGTATCATGTCATCTGCAAATAGTGACAGCTTTTCTTCTTTCCCAATTTGGATTCCTTTTATTTCTTTTTCTTCTCTGATTGCTGTGGTAACACTTCCAAAACTATGTTGAATAATATGGTGAGAGTGGGCAACTTTGTCTTGCTCCTGGTCTTAGTGGAAATGGTTTCAGTTTTTCACCATTGAGAACGATGTTGGCTGTGGGTTTATCATACATGGCCTTTATTATGTTGAGGTAGGTTCCCTCTATGCCTACTTTCTGGAGAGTTTTTTTTATCATAAATGGGTGTGGAATTGTGTCAAAAGCTTTCTATGCATCTATTGAGATTATCATATGGTTTTTATCCCTCAATTTGTTAATATGGTGTATAACACTGATTGATTTGTGTATATTGAAGAATCCTTACATTCCTGGGATAAACCCCACTTGATCATGGTGTATGATCCTTTAATGTGCTGTTGGATTCTGTTTGCTAGTATTATGTTGAGAATTTTTGCATCTGTGTTCAGCAGTGATATTGGCCTGTAGGTTTTTTTTGTGTGTGTGACATCTTTCTCTGGTTTTGGTATCAGGGTGATGGTGGTCTTGTCAAATGAGTTTGGGAGTGTTCCTCCCTCTGCTATATTTTGGAAGAGTTTGAGAAAAATAGGTGTTAGCTCTTCTCTAAATGTTTGATAGAATTCGCCTGTGAAGCCATCTGGTCCTGGGCTTTTGTTTGTTGGAAGATTTTTAACCACAGTTTCAATTTCAGTGCTTGTGATTGGTCTGTTTATATTTTCTATTTCTTCCTGGTTCAGTCTCGGAAGGTTGCGCTTTTCTGAGAATTTTTCCATATATTCCAGGTTGTCCAACTTATTGGCATAGAGTTGCTTGTAGTAATATGTCATGATCCTTTGTGTTTCTGCAGTGTCAGTTGTTACTTCTCCTTTTTCATTTCTAATTCTGTTGATTTGAGTCTTCTCCCTTTTTTTCCTGATGAGTCTGGCTAATGGTTTATCAATTTTGTTTATCTTCTCAAAGAACCATGTTTTAGTTTTATTGCTCATGCTATTGTTTCCTTCATTTCTTTTTCGTTTATTTCTGATCTGATCTTTATGATTTCTTTCCTTCTGCTAACTTTTGGTTTTTTTTTATTCTTCTTTCTCTAATTGCTTTAGGTGTAAGTTTAGGTTGTTTACTTGAGTGTTTTCTTGTTCCTTGAGGTAGAATCATGTTGCTATAAACTTCCCTCAACACTGCTTTTGCTGTATCCCATAGGCTTTGGGTCGTCGTGTTTTCGTTGTCATTTGTTTCTAGGTATTTTTTAATTTCCTCTTTGATTTCTTCAGTGATCTCTTGGTTATTTACTAGTGTACTATTTAGCTTCCATGTGTTTGTATTTTTTTACAGATTTTTTCCTGTAATTGATATCTTGTCTCATAGTGCTGTGGTTGGAAAAGATACTTGACACAATTTCAATTTTCTTAAGTTTACCAAGGCTTGATTTGTGACCCAAGATATGATCTATCCTGGAGAATATTCCATGAGCACTTGAGAATAAAGTATATTCTGTTGTCTCTGGATGGAATGTTGTATAAATATCAATTAAGTCCATCTTGTTCAATGTGTCATTTAAAGCTTTTGTTTCCTTATTTATTTTCATTTTGGATGATCTGTCCACTGGTCAAAGTGGGGTGTTAAAGTCCCCTACTATGATTGTGTTACTGTCAATTTCCTCTTTTATGGCTGTTAGCATTTGCTTTATATATTGAAGTGCTCCTATGTTGGGTGCATAAATATTTTCAATTGTTATATCTTCTTCTTTGATTTATCCTTTGGTCATTATGTAGTGTCCTTCTTTTTCTCTTGTAATAGTCTTTATTTTAAAGTCTATTTTGTCTGATATGAGAATTGCTACTCCAGTTTTCTTTTGATTTCCATTTGCATGGAATGTCTTTTTCCATCCCCGCACTTTCAGTCTGTATGTGTCCCTAGGTCTGAAGTGGGTCTTTTGTAGACAGCATATGTACAGGTTTTATTTTTGTATCCATTCAGCCATTCTATGTTTTTTAGTTGGAGCATTTAATCCATTTATGTTTGAGATAATTATCAATATGTATGTTCATATTTCCATTTTATTACTTGTTTGGGGCTTGTTTTTGTAGGTATTTTCCTCCTCTTGTGTTTACTGCCTAGAGAAGTTCCTTTAGCATTTGTTGTAAAGCTGGTTTGGCGGTGCTGAACTCTCTCAGCTTTTGCTTGTCTCTAAAGGTTTTAATTTCTCCGTCAATTCTGAATGAGATCCTTGCTGGGTAGAGTACTCTTGGTTGTAGGTTTCTCTCTTTCATCATTTTAAATATGTCCTGCCACTCCCTTCTGGCTTGCAGAGTTTCTGCTGAAAGATCAGCTGTTAACCTTATGGAGATTCCTTTGTATGTTATTTGTTGCTTTTCCCTTGTTCTTTTAATATTTTTTCTTTTTTTCTCTGTGATAAAATAACACTTTTTAAAAAATGTAGACAGTTTTACAAGCTACACTTTAGGAAGAATATTAGCAATAAAATAAAATTTTATTTATTGAATAATTCAAAGGCTACATAATAAAGAGATACTAAATTCTGTGTGACTCAAGAGAGCAAAAATAGCAGTAGATAGAAGTTTAAAATTCTAGCTTTCCACTTGATCTAGAGAACTTGTTAAGAAACAGGGGTGCCCTGAATTGAATAATTTGCTTTTACAGAGGTCAAGCATTTCCATTTTGCTCCCTACTAACCATTACTTGATATAATACAATCCAAAACATAAAGTGAATACCTAGTTTTCTAATATGAAACTCTGGGGGGGAGGGGGAAGATATTTAGCAAACTTGATTATAAAAACTTAGGAATATACCTTAAAATAGCCAAATATTCACTTGTAGCATAAAACTAAATTGCATACAGAGACATAGTTCCCACTCATTTTATATGTTTAAAGTCTTTAATCAGAGTTTTGACATCAGTATGTTAAAACTGCTTTCCTTAGCTCATCATTTTCATTCTCATGTAAATTATTTGTGATACAACACTTTTTGAATTTCTATATGATGCTCTAATAGGAAATTTTATCCCAAATGACAGATAGCCTTTTATAACACATTAAAACATTTTTTACCTTTGCCCTCTAGGGAAATCAAACATGATAGCATTGCATTTAAACATGATCTTTAAAAGACTGTTTACATAGCCAACTGTGAGATCATATCTCCAGAAATAATTACACGTGTGCTCGATTTCCTTGTCTCCTTTATTTTTTGACCCTTATTGTTAGGTGACCTATAAGTATCTCAAGCTAGCATGCATTGATGGAAGTCTTTATAGAGTAATGTATCTTCCACAGACAATTTTATTTTAAATAAAGCAACTTATAAAGCCCCATGTAACATGAGAGCTTGAAAGACGTGAATTGAAGGCACCCCTCTATTTACAGATTGTTAATTGTTGGGGAGAAGGATTATAAGTCAACTTAAAACCAGGCAGATCCAGCATTTCATAAACTGCCTGCTGAATTTTTTCCTCCAAAACGCGGCACTAACTGACATGACCCTCCTCACATACCCTCATGTCCCAGCCTGGATGAGAGAAGTGAAGTCCAGTCCCCGGCCATGACCACAGGGCCTGACTCTCCACATCAGGTCACGCTGCCTCCTTGCACACCTGCCTCCAGGCCTTTGCTGTGAGTCCTAAGGTGGACCATCTAATCTAATGTATCGCCCAAACTTGAATGCTCTGGAGAGTGAAAGGAGGTGCTATAAATTATTGGGTGAAGACAGTGGTGAGCCTGGGCTTTCTAAGGCAAACAGGTATGTGAGATCACATTCATGACACTCCTTCCCCTTGGGTCTGTGAGCCCTTCTCATTTTCAAATCCCAGCCATCCTTTAAAACATAGCTCAATAAATGGCTGTTCTATAATGCTTTGTAGGCTATGAAAGTAGACATTAAATATGTTGAAAAGTAAAGCAAAACTAGTCACTTCTAGTCTGAAGTACTCTTTTTCTAGTGTTTTTAAATGTTATATTAGCAATTTTATCACTTGAAAACTGAACAGACTTTACTGTTCTAATCTTCTCAATGAATTGCAGCTTTTGCAATATATCTGGCTACTTTCACAAAATTCAGGGACAAAGCCTCTCCTTCCCTAAAGAGACAACACACACATATCCACTGCAAAAACATCTCTCCTTGTTTAGATGCTTTCCCCATAGTCTCTGTGGCCCTGTATTTGTTGCTTAAATCTTCTACCTCAGACCTCATTTGCCTTTACTTTCCACTTCATTCTCTACATTCAGGCTACCCTGGCTCTCTCTCTGCGCCTCAGATGTGCCAACATTTCCTGCCTGCAGCACTTGCTCTGGCTCTTCACTTTGCTCCTATACCCCACACCCCCTCCAGCTCTGTGCCATCAGCACCAAGCTTGGAGAAGTCCCCTGACCACCCGACCCAGATAATACTCTACCCTTCCTGACTCCTCCCACCCTTCTCTTTTGTTTATTTTATTGCATTTATGATGTGAAATATACATATACATTTTTCATCCTTTCATTTTCTGTCCCCTTCCACTAGAATGTGAGCAGATTGGCTTTGGTTACTTCTGTGTCCCAACATTGGACTAGAGCTCCCACGGTGGAAGGCCAGTAAACATTGTTGAATGAATCCCCATGTCCAGAAATAAACTCCTATAACTTTTCTTCTATCTCTGTCACTTACCAGAATTTATTAAGTGTAGATGCCTTCTCTCTCCATGGAAACAGTGAACTCTCTGAGATTGGGATCTGCCCCCAAACTCTTAGCACAGAGCCTTCACATGAAGATGTATTTTAAATATTTATTACTTAAATAAATGAATATGTATGTTAGTGACTATTTAGAGCAGAACCACCAATGCAATCTTTCTTGATATTTATTTTTCAGAAAAATCCAGTTTGTCTCAAAAGGGGAATAATAAAGTATTCTTAAATGAGTGATTCGATTTCCTCTTGCCAGAGTCAGCCTCTGTCATGCTTTGAGAGGTGAATTCTATCTCAGTGTCCACTCTCATCCTAAACAGGGCCTTGAAGATTGGGGTGACTGAACCCTTTCATTGTCCCTCTTGGCAGAAATCTTCCTTCGAGAATTGAGGTCTTATTAGAATTCTGGTGACTGCTGAGAGCAGGGAACTTGTAACTGACCTGGTACCTTTCCTTGAGTTCCCGAAGAAGAGTTTCTTGCTGCACCCAAAGCCTCTGCATTCCTGCTGGCTAGTTCCTCTAACAGCTGGCAGTGAGGTAAACAGCAAAAGAATCCAGGTCAGAATCCAGTCTTATTTTTGTGATATGGGATAAGATGATCATCAGCTGTGGGCTTGACAGTGATGATGGAGCCAAGTGTCTGAGTCAATCCATTTTCTAAAATGTTGTCTGCCTTATTGAAATAGTCCTTCGTTTCCTTATAAGTTGAGATGCCGGTAATATTAACCTATAATGAGCCTTAAATAGATCACAGGTCGGGAAATCCCTGGTATAGTACCAGCATCTTGTGGATAGTCAATATATGTTCTTCTTCCCCCCCGCCTCAAAGATTCTTAACTAGCAATGTTAGCACCAGGGGCAAGGCAGCTAAATATATACTCTCACTTCAGACTATATATATGTATATACTCTGTGTGTGTGTGTGTGTGGTTGAAAGAGTGGCGTGCCATTGTAGCCCCTCTGCCCTTGACCTGTGTTCTCTAGATGTTTTCATCCTTGCTGACTCCACAACCATGGACATGCTTGCTCTTGGGCTAGCAGGGGCAGGGAGGGGTCTGCACTGAGAAGAGATTGGAATAAAACTTTGCAGATTCTATTCATATTTTTATATCCATCCTCTATCAGTGCTATAGGACAAACACTAGTTCTTCAAACTGTTATAATTCCACTTTTCTGTTTATGCAGCATCCAAAGATGCTTGTTGCCCTGAGGTAAAGAAAGAGTGAGTCTAAAGCCACTTAAACTTAGGTAGGTAGTTCTGAAAGGTTTTCAGATGTTACCTTGAAAATAACAATTATCAGGGTTTGTGAGGGAAAAGTTCCTCTCCATGAAATGACATTTTCTGGGTGATATGAGGCAGAATGTGCACCGATCAATATAAAGTGTCATGAGCAGTCCAAGTCCAGGTCCTTAGCTCCTTACTCTTCTTTATAATTTTTCCAAAAACATCAATTTCACAAACTTTAAGAAAAAAATTGCAAAAAGGTTTTCCACATCCAAGAGAAGTTTGGTAGTAGCTCCAGTGCCATATGCTCAAGTTCAAATTCCTGGTTAACAGCAGCACTTGGAAGTTAGTTGCAGAGGGCACATGTACACCCTCCCTCCACTGTGCTCTGACTCTTACATCTTCCGGGAGGCTCTGGTAGTGGGTTTGTATTTTCCAGTACTGACAGAACATTCTGTAAGTCTACAAAAATGAAGCAGAGATGAACTCATCAGGAAAAAGGTTTATACAGTTAGCATTCACTTACTACAAGTGTAGTCTTTCCATGTAATTGAATTCTTTGAAGAATATAAAAATATCCCTACTCTTCCCATCCTTTTGTCAAGGGTATAAAAGCAACTTTCCTCTTAGACATTATGAAGTATATTTTTGCTAAAACAATGTGAAGGACAGAAAGGGAACATGAAAGTATGATAAGACATTACAACATCTAAAAGATCAAATTCCCATGTCCCCTACCCGCCTTGGAAAGTATTTATTATCAGGTAACAGAAAAGAAAACTTAACTGTTTATTTGACTAAAACAATTAATATAAAAGTATATAGAGATTATATATTTTATTAAGATTTAGATATGATCTAGGAAGCACACTTATGTATACTCTGCCCTAATCCATCCCCCCACCTACAATCACACACACACACACACATACACACACACGATGCCTACAGAAAAACACTTTGTGTTAGAGGAGCCATGAAACCAAATATTCTGATGGAGGATACTATCAATATTAGTAATATAATACCAAATATTTATGATATAATCATATTTAGAAGGTGTCACAATTAAGGTTCTGTTGAGCAATCATTTCCGTGTTGCCGTCTGTGTGGAGTCTGGATGAATATGTCTGTTCTGAACCTTGCAAGAAGAACAAAGGTTCACAGGGGTTTGAAAGCAGGTGATGATTTCAAAGAAAGGTGAGGATTTTCTAGTGAGTGGAAAACAGTGTCTGCAGAGGGCATGCAGAAGATGAAGCTGGTGAGCTCAGCCAGCACCAGACTAAAAAGCCCTGCAATGCCATGTTGAAATTGTTGAATTTTAGGTAAATAAGTTATCAGCAGAGGCTTGTAAGCAGGAACTAGTATGATCTGGAAAACTTTTTTAGTGGCAAAAATATATATTCTTCTGTTCATGGCATTCACTGACCTTGAGTCCATGTTGTAAATTTGGATGCCGTTTCACGCTGATACCAGGTGTATTCTAGTTGCTGGTTAGCCACTTTATAGGTCCTAGTGGTGTTTGCTTCTCAGTCTGGCTGCTTGATGAACAGCATAATGCATTTGTCCAAAGTAAAGCCTTCCATACCCTATCTTCAAGGGCCAAGTTGGCCTGTGTGCTGCCTTGCCTTCCAGGGAGTTGGGGGGGAGGGCAGCATCTCTAGAGTCTGCTGAACGTCTTCAGCAGCTTTCATGGCCTTTCTGTTGTTGTTGTTGTTATTTTTTTCTCCTCTGGCTTCAGCACCCTTGTCAGAGCTGTTTGGTATCCTATTACTGTCTCCTCTACAAACACGAATGGTTGTGTATGATGACCTCCCCCAAATTGATAATACCCCTCTGGTTTCTTTCAGAACCAGGCATTTGGCTTGTTGCTCCCTGCCAACTGGGATTCACTAGTACTTGCTTTTTCATCATTGGCTGGCAGTGAGGACTTGCCCTTTCAGCATCATAAGGCTCAGAAGCATCTCTGGCCCTATCTACCGGGTGAAAGGTGACTGTACTGAGATCACCTTACCAGCTCACTAGTTGTCTTCACTTCTTAATTTATTCATAGGTTTCTTTTCAGCACACTTTTCTTCCAGGGCCCTATTCCAATTCAAAAGATGCCTGTCTAGGTTTTATTTAAGCCTTTTCATCCTTGAGGATGCCTCTTCTTAAAATGGGAAACGGGATACAGGTATCCTAAGAATCCACATGCCAAGTAAAGTGATTTGTACAATACTTTCCATCTTTACCTATGTCTTGCTAAGAATCCTTTGTTTGCTTTTTGCTTTAGTCAGCATACACTCAGGAGAGTTTAAGTTCTCATGAATTCTAGACTACTGAGCCTTCTTGGAAATAGGCCTTGTCTTTGTCATTGGTGAAAAATTTTAAACAGACCAATTCCAGGTAGTCTAAACATTTTATTTTTTGGAAGAGCATAATAAATCCCATAATTTATAGTGGAAGAGTTAAAATAATGAATTGTCACCTTATGACATCATCAGCATCCATGGTCCTGGGAGCTGTAAAGTCAGGCAGTTCTTGGTGTTCCAGAAGGGCTCCAGAAGGCCCTGGATCATTTCTGGGGTAGTAATCAAAAAGATGCGCTTGGCACAGGGCCTGGTACATACTTGTTGGCAAACATATTATCCTTGTTTCTACTGATAAATTTGAAACATTATAGATGAGAAGTTCATTGCCAGTTGTGTTTTTTCCCTTTGTAGATAAAGTTCTAGAGGCTTGTAAGATTTTTTTGTTGTTGTTCATTTGTTCACTTGCTTGCTTTTGTTTTGTTAAAATTCAGGGATTTTCCTGAGATATACCTCAGTATGGCTCTTTTTCTCTTCAGTTCAGGACAGAATTAGGTGAGCTCTTATGCAGGCTACAAAAATTTTTCTTCTATTATTTGTTTACTTTTGTACCTTATGTTCTGTTTTCTCCTTTTGCAATTCTTATTATTTACATATCAGCTTTCCTGGATCTATCCTCCATGTTGCTGATATTTCCTTCATGATCTTTATCTATTCTTGTACTTTTCTTTGCATTTAATCTTTTTGTACAAAAGTTCTGATTTCAATCATTCTCTCCTTAATTTATTCTACTGAATTGTTGTTTTGCTTTGAGTTCCCCTGGAAGAGGATGCTTTGGAAAGATTTAGTTATGTGAAGTTTATGTGGAAGGTAATCTCTGGAAACCTTGGTAGAGGAGTGAGGAAGTAAAATAAGAAAATGAAGGAAACCCATATAACATTCATTCTCAAACAGGTTAAAGGCATATCTCTGCTTATGCACAGAGCAGTTGCTTTAGTGCAACTGATAAGCTTCGTTTGAAGCAGCTGAAGCCCAGCAGTTGATCTTAAGCAACTGAACCTAAGCAACTCTAAGAAAGGAGAACATGCCTGTCACCCCATCTAAGGATGGAGTAGGCTGGGGTGTTTATAAGCCAACTCTCCCCAGTCACTAGTTGAGAACTGCTCCTTAGAGGGTTGACTCCCTGGTATTTCCTCCCTGCTCTGTGCTTAAGCAGTGCTATCCCTCAAGGTCAGGCCAAGCCTCTGGCAAGAAGATAAATAAATGCTGGTTGCATGAAGATAATAAAGCAAGTGGATATGGGCAGAGTATCAACAACATCTGTTACAGGGAGTATTGGGGGAATATAATTAATAACAAGAAATCTTCTCCCAGCCCAGAATCGTTCTACAAAAAGGATTCTTTTTCTAGAGAAGAAGATAGTTTTGTTATTGAATAAGCATTAAATCTGAATGTGATGGGCATCATGGGCCATTCACTAAGAGATGAAAAGACAGGAAGAAATGTCACCCTTTAATAGCCAAGCAGATACAACTATTACATACTTGTTCTCAAAGTAAACAATAAGTAACCCTCAAGTAAGAGGTCTTGCTCAACAGCACTGTCACACAGAGTGAAACCTAACTTCACCTGGTTGGCTTCATCCAAGGAGAAAACAAACTTCATATATCTTTATGACAGGAGGTAATTTTACAACTTGGAGCAAGGCCCCCACCAAAGTTAGGCTCCTACCCCCCAACAGAAACTGGGAGGTAGAGTTGTTATCTATCTTTTATTATATATAAATTTATTTAATTTATTTATTATTTTTTGGGGGCTGCATTGGGTCTTCGTTGCTGCATGTGGACTTTCTCTAGTTGCAGAGAGCAGGCGCTACTCTTCATTGTGGTGCGTGGGCTTCTCATTGCAGTGGTTTCTCTTGTTGTGGAGCATGGGTTCTAGGCACACGGGCTTCAGAAATTGTGTCACGTGGGCTCAATAGTTGTGGCTCACAGGCTCTAGAGCTCAGGCTCAGTAGTTGTGACGCACTGGCTTAGTTGCTCTGTGGCATGTGGGATCTCCCTGTACCAGGGCTTGAACCCGTGTCCCCTGCATTGGCAGACAGATTCTTAACCACTGTGCCACCAGGGAAGTCCTGGGTGTTATCTGCCTTGAGCCTTGCGTTTCAAAGGTGCATCCACATCCTTGAGAAAGACATTCCTAGATCATAAAGCGTACAAAAGGCCTATCTTATGTCTTCCAAAGAATTTATGTACTTTTTCAAAGAGAGGAGAAAGTACTTACAAGTTTTCAAAAGTAAATGCTCTGAAAAACTAATACATAAATAAATAAAGCAAATGCTCTGAGAAAAAGGAGTGAGGGAAATCTCTTCCCTTATTTTCAATGGGAAGAATTGTCTCACTTTTAATTTGTATTTGTTTTTACCTTGGAAATCACGTCTTTTTAAACCATGAAATATTTGTGCCTGCATTTTATTTCCTCAACTGTTGACCAAAATGTGTTTATTCAAGTGTTCTGCTTTCTCTTCCTGCAATTCAGTTGACTTGTGTTCAGTGACATGTGTTCAGATGTTCTGCCTGACTTTCCTGTCTATGGCTGCGAGTATTGCATGTTATTTTTTTTTTTTGTCAACTTAGATATGGTTGTCAAAATCAGACAGTGATGAAGTCCTTTAAATAGTGAGTGGAAGACAAAGTGATTACCACCCCTGTGGGCCTCTGATCCCTGGTTTCCAGGATTTCTTCCAGCCTCAAAGCAAAGCATGCGGAACCTACTTCTTGGTTACTTCTCAGCTGTTGAGGTCAGGGAGGACCATAACACTCACAAGTCCTTCCTCCACGAAGTCCAGATCTCTGACACCAGGTTCTTCCCCGGGATCCACTCCCCTCTTTCTGTGTCTCACCACTGGTCTCCAACGCCACTCTACAAGTGCTTTCATGTCCCCGTAACAGTGGATTTGGAAAGACAGATGCTAAAGAAGCATATTTAGGTAACTGCATTCCCAGATCATTCTATGCCCATAAAATAAATGTTTGTATCTTAGTTATTAAGCAAATGGCTTTTAAATTAAATGTCCTTTATTTGTAAATTCAGGAGTTTGACCTGTGATCAAGCCTTCTTATAGATTTCATTACATCAAGATTGATGACCTTTATTCCCTTGAATAGTGAAATAGCCCTTTTATTGTATTGAGACACTCCTCATTGTTTTGGACAAAACCTCTTCAGAGTTTGAAAAGTCAGACCATCCTTGATATTCCCTAGAGTAAATGATTTGATTGTCCTGAACTGAGAGTCATACCCTCTAGTAAACCCTCAACTTCCAAATTCAAGCATAAAAAATCTTCTCTTTGGCACTATCTACCTCTCTGATTTCAAAATCCTGAACTACTTTTTAAAATACTATTCTTAGTCCCATTGATGCTTCTGGTCCTTCACTCTTCATGAATCTAGAAAGTGTTACATTGGGTGTGGAGCTCTGACAAGATTACCCTCCAGAGCAGACTCTTTGGGTCATGGATTCTGTAACCTGGGAGAGTTCTTGCCCACTCAGCCCAGGAGAGCAGGGAGTTGCAGGTGAAGGCGACAGGAACCTGAGAGGCTCTTCCGGATCAGCCGTTGCTTCTCTACCACATACTTATGTAGATGCATTTGTACAAAATCCCTTTGTGAGGATAAATTTTGGACAAAAGAATGTACATAAAAAGAATTCCCACATATGTGTATTTAAAAATGCTTTTAAATTCGTGATTCAGACAAATCCCATTCAGTCCAAGGTACAAATAATAAATGTGTTTCTATTTGAATTTCTTGATCGAGAAAGCTGTGCAGACAATAGACATTTTTTTTTTTTTTTCTGAAGAGGATTTATGTTAAAAGAAAGTTCCCTGGGACATTAAGAGGAAAAAACCTGCAAAAAGCACTCTAATAAAGTATAACTCTTAGGATAAAATATGACAAGAATAATTGTTAAAGTAAAAACCAAAGTGTAAAACTTGCATGTACTCGCTATTATGTGTTTTCAACATTTCTTTTTATTATTTAGCTTATTCATGGCACTGGAAGAGCTCCTGGGAGAATAATTGGGATCTCTGAATACACTGAATTTTTAAATTCATATTTAATTTTTACATTGCTTTTAACCTTAGATATTTAGCGTAATAATATTTGGCAATAGTCATATTTGACTAGTGTTATTATTGTTATTAGTATCATCATTTTACCATTGAGGAATCAGAAGCTCAAAATAGTGAGGTCACTTGCCCAAATTTATACAGTATTGAGGAGAAGAGCTGGGATTTTAATCCTGGTCATCACAATCAGAATCTGGCCTGTCAAAGCTAATATGAAATGTGCCCTTTAAAGGTTATATGGTCTATCTGACAATAAATTTATGATTCATTTGAAAGTTAAAATTCAAGAAAGTACACATGGTGATTTTAATTTTTTCTTCTTCTGAAACACGTGAGCTCTTTGGCTTAGAGTAATTTTCAAATATACCATCTCTTGGAGCAAAGTTGTACATTTAAACTAACTTAATAATAAGTAAACCACCATCGAACTGATGCACTGTTGGTTATATCAAAGTAATATGTAATTTGAAACTTTTGTAATTATATTCTGTCAAGTGAATTTAATGTTCACAATAAATATCAATTAATGTGAGAGTATGGCTTTGGAGTTGACACAGCAAATTTAAATCCCTTACTTAACTGCAGCCAAGTTCCTTTGCTCCTTTGAGAGAAGAGCTTTAGCTTTTTGAGTGTTTATAGTGCGTCAGGCACTGTACAGGCAATTTATACACACTACCTCATTTCCTCTTTACATGAGAGATCTAGAGTTCCCTTTTTTGTAAACTGAGAAACTGAATCTCAAAAAATGAGTAACTTTCTTCAAATACTGCAGATAATGAATATCAGGGCTGTTAACTCAAATCTAGATCTCTCTGACTCTAAAACCCTTTTTCAGTTTTCACTGCTCTCTGCTGCTTCCAACGCCCACCTAAGGAACCTATGAAGAGTAAATGACATAATATGTGTAAAATGCGCAGTAGTAGCCTCGTTGTAGATGTTCAGAGATTAAAATGAATAGTTGCCATTTTGAATTTTGAGTTTTCTTAATAATATACTTTAGAAGACACTCTTTTGGAAAGTAACATTTTCTGATACCAAAGTTATGACTGGCAGGATGAGGACGCCTGTGAAGGGAAGTCACGTGACATTTTAAAGCCATGAGAAACCTCACGTGGCATCACATCTAATGTCCTCTGTTGTTTTTGGTTTGGTGATCTTGTGGAACATTCTCATATCTGTAATTTCTGTACATAAACAGGTCTAAGTTGAGCTGATGTGGTTGAATGAGGTGGGAGAGGTCCAAGGTGGTCCATGAGACCCCAAAGAAACTGGGACCACAAGAGCAAAGTGCTGAGTTTGCAGTTAGGAGTGGAGCCATGACTAGAAGAGCCATTACACTCAACACCTTCTACAACCTGGTCCAAGGTGTTTTCCTGGACCCAGGGCTACAGAAGAGTATGTACAGGAAAGCACTGGATGGTATTTTGTTCATAGGATTTTTGAAATATTTTCCCCTATACATAGAGGGTAATACAAAAAAAATCCCAGTCTCTAAGATGGTGGCAGTTGTTGTCTGGACTCCACTTTAAAGGTTGCTAAGGTTGAGTCCTGGGTGGGTGCAAAGAGTTGGAATAGCCTAATAATAACCAATGCAACTGCTAATCACATTATCCAATAAGGTGGCAAGCCACAGGAGGGACTAGATAGGATGGGTCACTGTCAAAAAGGTAGCTTATTCTACCTTGTTCATGAGCAGCACTGAGTTACAAGCTTTTGTTGTTTTACTTATACAGACTGTGTTGGTTCTTATAATCACAGAACAAATACTGGATGTGGTGCAAAGTGCAATTGCATAATTATTTGATTACAAAATAAATTATCACTGAATACTCATATATATGATCTATACATTGTTATTCATTTAATGAGACATATTGAATGTAATAATTTGGAGACATTTTTCCTAAGCTAAAAAGAAAATCATATTAGTTCATTCCAATCCAAGGTCTCAGGACAGTAAATGGCTGACCATTAAAAAAAAACCTTAGCATGACAGTAGAGTAAAGATATGGTGCTATGATAGAAGAAAAATGCAGCGTGACTTTCACCCTTGGGTAATTCATTCATCAAGAGTTTATTCAGTATCTTCCACATGTCCTATCTGATATACTTGTATATAAAAAATAATTTGGGGGGATGAGAAAATGATAAAACAGACATGCATAAGGATAAATTATGAAATAGAATGATGATGCTATAATGGATCAAGGGACAAAATATTGTGAAAAAAACATAATGAAGGAATTAATGTAATTACACAAGCAATTTATGATACAGTAAAATCTCTCTTAACCTACATGTTTTTGGTCTGGAAGTTTTTTGATAATGAAAATAAAGGTTAAAGGGAAATTACAAAAAATATTATAAAGTGCAATAACAGTAACAAATACAACAGTTATGAACAACCTTGGGAACAAATACCACTGGATAACAGTCAGGTTATCTTGGACATTATCTTAAATATTTATCTGGGAGTAAATATTTTATAAATCTAGTGAGTCAGTTAAGTGGGTGAGAGTAAAGACTACTTCTCCTGTAATTAGCTATTTAAGAAAAAACAACATGTATATAGCATCACTTACTATGTATACATTAGGATGAACACATAGGTGCTTACAAAATGATGAGTAGAGAACTCAGATCAAGATGGGGGAGTAAGAAGATGCAAAACTCACCTCCCCCAACAAACACATGAAAGATATATCTACATGTGAAACAATTCTCACTGAAAACTGGCATAAATACTGCTATACAAATAAGGCTGTAAGAAAGATAGATACATAATTGGCTAGGAAGGGAAAAGAAGTAATCAGGTCAGGACTGGTGCTGCTGGGAGGGGACTCAGAGGAAAATGGAGATAACACGGGTGGACACCTGCACTGGGGAGTGAATGGTAAGAGCCACAGACTGGGCATTCCAGCCCAGGAGTCTGACACAGGGAAGATAAGTACCTTGGTTGATTGGAGGGCTGGTGTGACTAAGGATGGCTGAGGGAAGCCTGGACTCTGTTCGTGAGGAGGATGGGAATGGTTGCTTGCTCCCAGAGCAGGGCAGAGAGGGCAAATCAAAACCTTGAATCATGACTTCCCTGGTGTGCAACCCAGGATGAGCCAAGTGAACACTCCAGCACTGTTTGCTTCACATTACAGCTCCACACTGGAACAAGGCTGCCATGACTGAGGTTAAGCTTGGCCGTGAGATGCTGTAGCAGATCAAACCCTAAGCAGCATCTGAGCAGGGAGGGGCCAACCATTACTGGAGATTGCACAGATGGTGCATCAGAGGCAGATAAGAGCTCTGGTGGTCAGACCACCACACCTTGTGCTCCCGCCTTTGCCAAATACCCACACCAGTGCCTCTTGTTTCAGCACCGTTCCCCTCTGGGGTGAGGATACTGATGCTGGGAAGGGGAAGATCAAACACTTAAAGGGAACTGAGCTGGCCTGGACTTGACCCTCAGGGTTTCTGCTGCAGTAGCTTGGGACATGACCATGCCCACAATAGGGCAAAGATAGCCACTAAGCAGAGGGAAAGTCTCAGTTCACACCTGGCTCTGGCCCTAGCCCCTCCATCTCCAGGCCCACCTCCTACTAAGGTCATAGCTGCCAGCACTACCCAAGGAAAGACGTGACTTGTATTCATGTCAAATCCAGCTCTCCTAACAAAGTCACTGGGCACAAACAAGACTGTATAGGGACACTCCCACTTAAGGACACCCCTTCAAGACCACAATAGGTAACTGTTTCACCTGAATTCATAGAGACAGAGAAAGATAAACAAAATGAGAAGACAGAGGAATTTGTCTCAATTGAAAGGGCAAGAGAAAACCCCTGAAAAAATAACTAAAGAAACAGAAATAAAAGATTTATCTTTTATTAAGATAAAGAGTTCAAAGTATTAGTAATAAGAATAATAACTGAATTAAAGAAAAGAATAGATAAACACAGCAAGAATTTTAACAGGGAACTAGAACATATAAAAAAGAACAAGTCAGAACTGAAGAATATAATAACTGAAATGAAAAACACAGTAGAAGGCATGAATAGCAGACTAGGTGACACAGAAGAATGCATAAGTGATCTGGAATATAAAATAATGGAAATCACCCAATCAGAACAGTAAAAGACAAATTTTTAAAAATGAAAAAAAATTTAAAGGATCTTTGAGATAATAAAATGTGTACCAGCATTTGCATCATGTGAGTCCCAGAAAGAAGAGAGAAGGGGTTCGAAAATGTGTTTAATGAAATTATGGCTGAAAACTTCTGAAGCCTAAAGGAGACAGATATCCAGGTACAGGAAGCACAGAGAGTCCCAAACAAGATGAACCCAAACAGATCCACACCAAGACATAGGGTGGCTCATTGGATAAAAAAATAATAATAATAATAATCCATTTACATGCTTCTTACAAGAGGCTCATTTCAGATTTAAAGACACATACTGACTGAAAGTGAGGGAGTTTACATGAAAGATATTCCATGAAAAAGGAAACAATAAGAAAGTGGAGGTAGCAATACTCATACCAGACAAAATAGACTTTAAAACAAAGTCTATACAAAATACAAAGATGGTCATTATATTTAGAATGATGAAGGGATCAATACAGGAAAAGGGTATTATACTCATTAACACATATGCACTCAATACAGGAGCACCTAAATATATAAAGCAATCATTAACAGACATAAAGTTAGAAACTGACAACAATGCAATAATAGTAGGGGACTTTATCACCCCACTTATATTGATGTACAGATCATCTAGACATAAAATCAATAAGGCAACAGTGGTGTTAAATAACACAACAAACCAGTTGGACTTAATAGATACCTATAGGACATTCCATCCAAAAACAGCAGAATATACGTTCTTTTCAAGTGCACGTGGAACACTCTCCAGTATAGATCACATGCTAGGCCAAAAAGTGAGTCTCAACAAATTTAAGAAGATAGAAATTATATAAAGCCTTTTTTTTTTTTTTACCACAATGGTATGAAATTAAAGATCAATTATTGGAAGAAAAATGGGAAAAGAACAAACACAGAGACTAAACAACATGCTACTAAAAACCAGTGGGTCAATGAAGAAATTAAAGCGATAATCAGAAAATACCTGGACACAAATGCAAATGGAAACACAACTTTCCAAAATCTATGGGATACAACAAAGGCAGTTCTAAGAGGGACATTCATAGAGATACAGGCTTACCTCAAGAAACAAGAAAAATCTGAAATAAACAACCTAAACTTCCTTAAAGGAATTAGTAAAAGAACAACAAAAAAAAAGTCCCAAATCAGCAGAAGGAAAGAAAAAATAAAGATCAGAGAGGAAATCATTAAAATAGAGACTAAAAAACAATTTAAAAATTCAGTGAAACCAAGAGCTGTTTCTTTGAAAAGATAAACAATTTATAAACCTCTAGCCAGTCTCACCAAGAAGAAGAGAGAGGACTCAAATAAACAAAATATGAAAGAGGAGAAATAACAACTGATATCATAGAGATACAAAAAAAAATCATAAGAGAATACTGCAAACAGTTATATGCCAACAAATTGGACAACCTAGAAGAAATGGACACATTTCTAGACACATACGACCTTCCAAGACTGAATCAGGAAGAAATAATAGACAATCTGAACAGAACAGTCACTTAGTAGTGAAATCGATTTTGTAATAAAAAAAATTCCAGCAAACAAAAGCCCAGGACTGATGGCTTCACAGGGGAATTCTACCAAACATATAAATAAGAGCTAATATCTATTTTTCTCAAACTATTCCAAAAAACTGAAGAAGATGGAGCACTCCCAAATTCATTCTACAAGGCCACCATTACCCTGATACCAAAACCAGATACACTACAAAAATTAAAGAAAATTACAAGCCAGTATCTCTGATGAATATAGAAGCAAAAATCCTCAACAAAATGTTAGCAACCCAACTCCAACACTATATAAAAAGGATCATACACCATAATCATGTGGGATTTATTCCAGGGATACAAGGATGGTTCATTATTTACAAATCAATCAGTGTGATACACCACATTAATGAAAGGAAGGATAAAAATCACATCTCAGTAGACAAGAAAAAAGCATTTGACAAAATTCAACATCCAATCATGATAAAATCTGTAATCAAAGTTGGTATAGAGTGAACATATCTCAACATAATAAAAACCATTTTTAACAAACCCATAGCTAACATCACACTCAATGGTGAAAAGCTGAAAACTTTCCTCTAAAATCAGGCACAAGACAAGACAAGGAACAAGTGATGAGAGTGGCCCACTCTCACCACTTGTATTTAACATAGCATTGGAATTCTAGTCACAGCAGTCAGACAAGAAAAAGAAATAAGAGGCATTCAGATTGGAAGGGAAGAAGTAAAAATGTCACTATTTGCAGATGACATGATGCTATATATAGAAAACTCTAAAGTCTCCACCAAAAAACTATTAGATCTAATAAGTGAATTCACTAAGGTTGCAGGATAAAATATACACGTCTGTTGCTTTTTTGTACACTAAAAATGAACTTTCAGAAAGAGAAATTAAGGAAATAGTCCGATTTACAGTCACAGTATAAAGAATAAAATACCTGAGAATATACTTAATGAAAAAAGTGAAATACCTATACTCTGAAAATTATAAAATATTGATGAAGGAATTTAAAAATAATACAAAGAAATGTAAAGATACCATATCTTCTTGGATCGGAAGAATTAATATTGTTGAAATTTCCATACTACCCAAAGCAATCTACAGATTTAATGAAATCCCTATCAAAATACCCATGGCATTTTTCACAGATCTAGAACAAATAATCCTAAAATGTATATGGAACCATAAAACCAAATTGCCATAGCAAACTTGAGAAAAAAGAACAGGCTAGAGGTATTATGTTTCCTGACTTCAGACTATGCCATGAAGCTATAGTAATCAAAACAACATAGTACCGGCACAAAACCAGACACAGAGCAATGGAACAGAATAGAGAGCCCAGGACTAAACCCATGCACTTATGATCTAGTAATCTACAACAAAAGAGGCAAGAATACACAATGGAGAAAGGACAGCCTCTTCAATAAGTGATGCCAAGAAAACTGGACAGCTTCATACATAAAATTGAAATTAGGACAATTCCTCGCACCATATACAAAAATAAACTCAAAATGGACTAAAAACCTAAATATAATATCAGAACCCATAAAACTCCCAGAAGAGAACATAGGCAGAACACTCTTTGACATAAATTGTAGCAATAGCTTTTGGATCTGTCTCCTAAGGCAAAAGAAATAAAAGCAAAATGAAACAAATGCGACGTAATCAAACTTAAAACTTTTGTACAGCAAAGGAACCCACGGTCAATTGAAAAGACAATCTACTGAATGGGAGAAAATATTTGTAAATGATATGATGGATAAGGGGTTAATATCCAAAATTTATAACCAGTTCACACAACTCAATAAAAAAAAAAAAAAAAAAAAAAAACCCAAAGAACTCAATTAAAAATGGCAGAAGATCTGAATAGACACTTTTCCAAAGAAGATATACAGATGGCCTATAGACGCATGAAAAAATGCTCAATATCACCAATCATCAGAGAAATTCAAATCAAAACCACCATGAGATATCACTTCACACCTGTCAGAATGGCTATCATCAAAAAGTCAACAAATAACGAATGTTGGTGAAGATGACAAAGTAGAACCCTTGTACACTCTTGGTATGACTATAAATTGGTGCAACCACTATGGAAAACAGTATGAAGTTTCCTCAGAAAGTTAAAAATAAAACTACCATATGATTCAGCAATTCCACTCCTGGGTATATATCAAAAGAAAATGGAAACACTAATTAGAAAATATACATGTACCCCAATGTTCATAGCAGCATTATTTACAATAGCCAAGACATGGAAGCAACCTAAGTGTCATCAACAGATGAATGGATAAAGAAGATGTGGTATATATAATGGAATATTACATGGCCATAAAAATAATGAAACTGCCTTTTGCAACACTGTGGATGACCCTAGAGAGTACCATGCTTAATGAAATAAGTCAGGCAGAGAAAGCCAAATACTCATATCACTTATATGTGGAACCTAAAAAGTGAAACACATGAATGTAGATACGAATGTATATAACAAAACAGAAACATACAGATATAGAGAACAAACTAGTGGCTACAATTGGGGGAAGGGACAGGGGCAGGGGTGAGATAAGGGTATGGGATAAAGAGACACAAACTACTATGTATAAAATAAATAAGCAATAAGGATATATTATACACAACAGGGAAATATAACTATTATTTTGTAATAACTTTAAATGGAGTATAACCTATAAAAATATTAAATCACTATATTGTACACCTGAAAATATAATATTTTCAATCAACTATACTTCAATTAAAGAAATGGTGAGTAGGACATCAACTCACTTACTTAGGTGTTCTCTCTGCTGTTGGTGTTGGTGACTTTCAGGAGACTATGGAAGGACAAAACAAAATCTGGAGTAGTACAAAGGAGGAATACATGGTCTACATCAAATTATGAACAATTTATAGCATATTCTAAAAAAATTACCCAAAGCAGGTGACTGTTCTTCTTAATTTGACAAAATGTAAACATTTTCTTTCACTAAAATCCCACTTTAAACAGCACCCTATTTGTGTGTGTGTTTATGTGATTTTAAAGGGTCATTCCAAGTAACAAATAATGATCACCACTGAGACTTCTAAGGATAGTAGGGCCAAATAACTGTTGTCCCCTTTATTTCATTGAGCTCCATAATGAGCTGGACATATAAGCTTGGGAATTAGCACTCAGTAACTAAATTACTCTGTTTAATAGAGGTGAAAATAACTTGAAATTCCCTAGGAAATTCCAGGTCGGAGGACAGAGTAATAACAAAAATTAGAGACAGAAGAGAAAAAAAAAATTAAAATTGTGTAATGAAGCAGGGAAGGGCTTGGGGAGAAGAGAAGGAGGATTTTTTTTTTGAGCTGTCTGTAATGAGATTATCATAACAATGATACAATGTGACCTCTTTGCTTTCTGCCCCTCTGATATTTTAAATGAAGTCAGTGTCACCCATAAATGATTTTTAGAGTGGATCTCATAGGATGTTTTAAAAAATTTTGAGTTTTATGTTAAAATTTGCAGTTGGCAAATCCAGGAACCAAATGGCTTCACCAAAGCACAAGAGGACATCTAATCCTGTGTCCTATTTTGGGGAATTTGTCTTGAATCATCTGAACTAAGATAAACTACCTAGTTGTGAGCTGACTTGAGTGTCTACCCCAGAATAGAATTCGGGGTGGCGGGTCCTAACCATCCTGCCCTTGCTGTTGGGCAAACTGTTCAAGAAAATAGAAAATGACCCATCCTGAAGCACATCTGTTTTAGGGATGCAACATCAATATCCATGCAAAATTGTGTAAACTAGTCTGAGCTCAACCTTCAAATTTTAGATGAATGCCTTCTTTGGAACTGGCAGTTACAGACACAGAGTTAGGGAGTTACAGACACAGAGTTAGTGATGTGAGATCACTAGCATTTTTAGGTAAGCTCTTCATAAAATAGGATGTGAGTGAGAACCTTGAAAATAATAGTTTCGTCCAGCACTAATGACACACAGTTACCAAGGAAGCAGAATCTTTGGGGGAGGGAAAGGAAATTCACGGCATATGTGCTTGGTGGATCAAGACCTGTAAACTGGGGCTTCCCTGGTGGCGCAGTGGTTGAGAATCTGCCTTCCAATGCAGGGGCCACGGGTTCGAGCCCTGGTCTGGGAAGATCCCACGTGCCATGGAGCAGCTGGGCCCGTGAGCCACAATTACTGAGCCTGAGCGTCTGGAGCCTGTGTTCTGCAGCAAGAGAGGTGGCGATAGTGAGTGGCCCGCGCACCACGATGAAGAGTGGCCCCTGCTTGCCACAACTAGAGAAAGCCCTCGCACAGAAACGAAGACCCAACACAGCCATAAGTAAATAAATAAACAAATACTTAAAAAAAGACCTGTAACCTGCTCTAGGGCACAGTGCAGGGCACAGTGCTACATAGGACTGGATACCAGGAAAGTGTAGTGTCTTCTAGAAACTAGAGATATCCATGGTATATGGATGTATAAAATGTTTACTTACACTTAAGTACCTGTACAGGCAATACACCTATACTGATTAAGAACTTGACCTTCGTTATGAGATTAACTGGATCCTATTCTCTGATTAATAGTCTGTAAAACTCTGGATAAGTTTCTCTCTCTGTGACATAGTCCCCTCATCAGTAAAATGAGGGGAACAATATTATCTAGCATATAATTATGCAGATAAAATTAGATAATCCATGGAAAGTACTCTGCGTACCTATAACCTAAGAAGTAATACCAAAATTATGACTTCTATTCCATTACTGGTATTGTTTTAAAAAGTGACTTGAAGAAAATATACTAAAAATGCTAACAGTATATCTTGAATTGTATGACTGTTGAGTAAAAAAATACATTTGTAATTGTTGAGATTTTTTTCGAAGTTTTCTTCATTGAACATGCTATTTTGAATTAAGAGGAAATTTCCTTAGCTGTCAAATTATTTCCAAGTCAGAAATATTCTTTTGTAGAAGACAAAATACAAATGATAATTCCTAAGAGAAAATTTCCTTTAAAATCCTTTTAACAATTAAATACATGAATGCAATTCAAATTAGACTCTCTTTAGTGCCGTGCTATTCTCTAAAAAATAAGTGATAAAAACTGATATGTTTTGCTTATAGTTTACCTTAAGGTTAGTGAGGGTTAGAGTACTTGGGGATATGTAACACCAGATTTGTTATTCCCTAATGACCTTGTGTAAACAATTTCTAATGTTTAGCAACTAATAATTTTACTTAAAATAATTAGCTTGTGATTCCTTTGTAATAGATAAACATCACGAATTATCCTCTGAAGGTCAGTGGCTAAAGTAAATGCCCTCAGTGGAATACATATGCCTTATACATGGAAGACTAAATAAAATCGACTGAGTGTCCAGTCTTTTAAAATGGAATTTTGAATCACGTCAAGTAGATTCACATTCTGGTGTGTGCATCTTACATTCTTTTGATTTATTCTCTCTTCCCTTTTCCATGTCTTTATTAGATGGAGATCCAATGTTCCTAGTGTTAAATTTGGAATGATTCATTTCGGTTTACACCTAAGATTTTTCTAGCATTTCTAAATTCTTAATCTTTTTCTTTACTCTTCTTGCTATTGTGTGCCTGTTCTAACTAGTGTAAGCTTCCAGGGCACATGATCTTTGTTACGAAACATGCAAGATATGATAGGGCAGAAACATGAAAACACTACCACTCAGTTCATAATTGACTTACTACGTAATGCATTTATTACAAAGATAAACATTTTTCCAATAATATATTTGGAACTCTTGTTCAAGAAATACCTCAAGAGACTGTATTAAATTACTATAAATATACTTACTGGTGTCCAGGCCCTTGTGCTTTTCAGGATGGCTGTGATGTCTGCTTATATTCAAATGCAACTTGGAGCTTTATATTATAAATCCAACCAGGGTGTAAAGTATTGTTTTTGAAAATAAAATCTGAACATTCTGGCAGACACTGGCTAGCTATTCATCAAAATTAGATATAATAATCAAGTGTCATTTTAACTCGCCCTGAATGAGGACTGAATGACAAAGACAGCTCGTAATCAAGCAATATCCATTCTCACTGTTTCCTGTCATAAACGAAGCCCTCTCATTTTAGGTGGCTTCATGGCTGCTCAGTCTGAATCCACATACAGAGCCTCCATTGCATCCAGGGCCACCATGTGACCATCCTCTTGCCAAAGACACGTCAGCAGAGTTGATATATGAAGCCCCTGGTACATGTCCTTGAAAGGAAACTTTTTGCTGTCCACACTTTCTTTTTTCCACGGAGTGGAATCCAGAAGTGATAGACAGCCTCCTTCATCAACACATATGAGAGGAACATCTTAGGGGCTGGAGAAGGGTGCGGAGAAAGACCACCTGCTCCTCCAGCCACCTGTAGCCACAGACTCTTGCGTTAAAGAGAAATAACTCTTCTTCTTGTTTGAGCCACATTTATTTTGGTCCCTGTTGAAAAAGACAAACATTATTTTATTTTATTTATTTATTTATTTTTCTTTTTTAAAAAAATATTTATTTATTGTTAGTTAGTTAGTTGCACCGGGTCTTAGTTGCAGCACGTGGGCTCCTTAGTTGTGGCAGGTGGGCTCCTTAGTTGCGGCTCCAGGGCTCCTTTAGTTGCAGCTCACCAGCTCCTTTGTTGAGGCACGTGGGCTCCTTAGTTGTGGCATGCAAACTCTTAGTTGCGGCATGCATGTGGGATCTAGTTCCCTGACCAGGGATCGAACCCGGGCCCCCTGCATTGGGAGCGCAGAGTCTTATCCACTGCGCCACCAAGGAAGTCCCTCTCTTTCTTTTTTACAGGATATTTTTACTGGGTATAGAATTCTTGGTTGACATTTTTTTCATTCAGCACTTTGAAATGTGAATCCACTGCCTTCTGACCTCCACGGTATCTGATGGGAAATCAGCTGTTAATCTTATTGAGTATCACTTGTATGTGATGAGTCACTTTTCTCTTGATGCTTTCAAGTTTCTTTTTTTTTTTTTTTTTTTGACAGTTTCAATGTGATATGCCTAGGTGTGAATCTCCCTGCATTTATCCCACTTGGAGTTTGTTGTACTTCTTGGATGTGTAGATTAATGTTTTTCAGTAAATTTGGGTAGGTTTGGGCCATTATTTCTTCATATATTCCTTCTGCTATTTTCTCTCTCCTCTCACTCTTCCCATTATGCATATGTGGGTACACTTGGTGTCCCACATGTCTCTAAGGCTCTGTTCAATTTTCTTCATCCTTTATTCTTTCTATTCCTCACACTGAATAATTTCAACTGACCTATCTTGAAGTTTGATGATCCTTTCTCTGCTTGTTCAAATCTGTTATAGAGACCCTCTAGTGAATTTTTCACTTTCATTGTGGTACTTCATCATTTCTAGTTGGTTCTTTTGTTAAATAATTTCTTCTCTTTGATATTCTGTATTTGGTGAAGCATTCCTATGCCCTCCTTTAGTTCTTTAGATACAGCTTCCTGAAGGTCTTTGAACATATTTAAAATAGTGGATTTAAATATTTATGTAGTAAATTCAATGTCTCGGCTTCTTCAGGGACAGTTTCTACTGCTTTTTCTTGTGTATGGGTCAGATTTTCTACTTTATTTGCATGTCTCTAAATTTTTATTGAAAAAACAGACATGTTAGATAATACTGATATAACAAGGCAACTTTAGAAATCAGATCCTCTCTCCTCCCCAGGGTTTGTTATTGCTATTGTTTGTCTAATTATTTTTCAGAGTTACTAAACCTGTACTAATTAGTTTCTGAACCAACTCTGTAAAGTTTATATTCTTTGTTGTGTATAGCCACTGAAACCTTTACTTGGTTAGCTTAGTGATTAGCTAATGGCTGGACAAGGATCTCCTTAAATATCTAGAACTAATAAATCTCTTAGTATTTACTGAGGAGCTGTGTGTGTGTGTGTGTGTGTGTGTGTGTGTGTGTGTTGGGGCATACCTTAAACACTCAGCCAGGAGGTTTACAACTCTCCCTTAACCTTCACTTCCTGCCTGCACTGAGCCTGAAGTAAGCCAGAAGTGAGAGCTTAGGGCATTCTCCTGTCTTTCTTTCTTTCTTTTCTTTTCTTTTTTAATAAATTTATTTTATTTATTTATTTATTTTTGGCTGTGTTGGGTCTTCATTGCTGTGCACAGGCTTTCTCTAGTTGCAGCGAGTGGGAGTTACTCTTTGTTGTGGTGTGCGGGCTTCTCATTGAGGTGGCTTCTCTTTGTTGCTGAGCACAGGCTCCAGGGTGCGTGGGCACAGTAGCTGTGGCTTGCAGGCTCCAGAGTGCAGCCTCAGTAGTTGGGGCACATGGGCTTAGTTGCTCCGCGGCATGTGGGATCTTCCCAGACCAGGGCTTGAACCCGTGTCCCCTGCACTGGCAGGTGGAATTTTTTTTAAATTATTTTATTTTATTTTATTTTATTTTTGGCTGCGTTGGGTCTTCATTGCTGTATGTGGGCTTTTCTCTGGTTGTGGCGAGAGGGGGCTACTCTTCATTGTGGTGCACAGGCTTCTCATTGTGGTGGCTTTTCTTGTTGGGAGCATGGGCTCTAGGCATGGGGGCTTCAGTAGTGGTGGCACATGGGCTCAGTAGTTGTGGCTCGTGGGCTCTAGAGTGCAGGCTCAGTAGTTGTGGCTCCTGTGCTCTAGAGTGCAGGCTCAGTAGTTGTGGCACACGGGCTTTGTTGCTCTGTGGCATGTGGGATCTTCCTGGATCCGGGCTCAAACCTGTGTCTCCTGCATTGGCAGGTGGATTCTTAACCACTGTGCCACCAAGGAAGCCCTGACAGGTGGATTCTTAACCACTGTGCCACCAGGGAAGCCCTGACAGGTGGATTCTTAACCACTGTGCCACCAGGGAAGTCCCTCACCAGGGAAGTAGGCTGTAATGTGTACTACCCTACACATTTGTGGCCTTCAAGATTCCTGATAATGTGTCAGAGCTTGTCAAAGCCCCTAGGGACATCTCACTCCTCAGCTTTTCCTTTTAAGCTTTTGGGTTAGTACTGTTGTTTGCCCAAGTGTTATCTATCACTTCAGACAGACACAACATTTGCCTGTAATTGTTTTTGACAAACAACTCTGGTGAGAGACTTTTAGCACTGGGTGACCTCCAGGTCAAGACAAACCTATGGGGTGGACTGTTTTAGGAAACCACCAGACAGGTTAAATAATGACAATTCTTTGGGCATGAGGCTTTGAAAGAACTCCAGCTTTGTTCTGCTCCTTCCAGTATTAGGAGTATGGGCTATTTTTCAAGGCTACTGCTAAGCTGGAGAGGAAATGGTGGGGCTAGGACAAGCTAAAATACCATAGGATTCATTATTTTTACCACGATTCAGCTCTTTTTCTTGAATAAATGCTCCTCTGATTGCTGCACACCTTTGGTTACTTTCCAGAGTTCTAAGAAATCTTATTCTAACCATTTTGGCCAGTTTTAGGGTTGCTTTTATGGAGGGGATATTTTCAAATGCACTTACTCCACTATTTTTGCTGATGTCACTCTGGATGCCAGGGCTGTTTTTGTAAATGAGTTTTGCTGGAATACAGCCATGCTCATTCATTTATACTGTCTTTAGTTGCTTTCATGATAATGGCAGAGATGAGTAGTTGTGACAGAAACCAGATGGCCCACAAAGCCTAAAATATTTACTTTTTGGTCTTTTCAGAAAAACCTGTGGCTGAGATGAACTTGTTGTAGTTCTCATAGACCAGGGTCTGCATGTCGCTGTCTAGAGCCCAGATCTGCCGCACCATGTCCGTCTCACTGTCCATCAGCTGGGCCAGTGGGCACTCTCTTCGCAGCTTGTCCAGATACACTTCCGGATCGAAGTGCACCCCATTGAGATCTGTAGGGTCCAAGGGGTCCAGCCCCGCAGGGCGCCCCACCGCCTCTAACTCCGAGAGGCCGTAATAAAGCTTCAGCATCCCGTGCACCTTCTGCCGATGCTCCAGAGCCTCTGCTTCGGGCCGCTCTGAGGAGTCCCCAGGTCCAGAGCCTGGGCCACGTCCCGCGGCTGCCACCGCCATGGCTCCAAGTGCAGCCCACAGGCGTGAGCACAAACATTATTTTAAAATACTACTTGAGAAATTGGAAATAATATTTATTACCATTATTATATTAAATTCATATGGCATTTTTTAGTATACAAAATATTCTTCAATTTTCTCAAAACTCACAAAATTCTTTGAGGTACATACTATTATCTTAACTTCACATATGAAGAAACTAAAGCTTGGGAAATTTTGCTTTGTCAGAAGTCATCCCCAGGAGCAAGGGCAAATATAGCACCTTTGAAGTTATGAGTCTGGTTTTGAAAATAACCAGCAGTATCTCATGGGAGGTTCCGCTGTGGTAACTTTGGTTCTGTGAAGTCTTTATCAGAGCTGTCCCCTACTGCACTGAGTCCTGGCTCCAGTCCTGACTCACTCTTGACCTTAAAGAAGTTGATTAATCTCTGAAGACTTCAGTTTCCTCATACGCTTATAAAAAGTTTGATTGGGGGGGGTAGATGTTGGGAAAAAGGAAAATGTGTTTTTAAATAGAAAGCTGCATTTTTCATGAACAACAGCCTATTGGTTCTACTGCAAAGATATCTCATCTGGCTCATTTTGAGAGTCTGAAATCAAGTGTTATAATTCTGATCTCAATGCCACACCTCCAGTGGCAGACCTTATTAAATTTGGCTGGTAAGTAGCCCTTAATAACCAGCAGAAAACTAGCTGAGGAAGTATTGAGAAGTATCAGAATTGGACATTAAGAGAAACCTTTTTAATAAAAGTAAAAACTCTAATTAGATAGAGAATGTATGCCTAGGAAAGTAAGAGTGTATTCCCGAGCTGAAAAGTATTGGTGTGAGAGAGATTTGAGTAGGTGAGGGAGGCACAGCAAAACAAGCAGGCCTTTCCATCTCTTTTATGGATCCTCCATGTGTTGAAATGATGGGCATTTCTAATCAGATAAACACTTTAACATGGGTCATACAGTTAACTCATATGAAATAGATAGCAAATTTGCTTTTGTTTATCCAGTTTAGGTGTATTCATGTTACACTTCCAATTTCATCCACACATAAAACTAAAAATTACTTTAAAAATTTTTATCCTTTGAAATTTAGTGAAACAATTGCTGGTTTGGGAGGAGGAGAGTCAAGAAAGGTAAAATATAATTAATATTATTTATATTAATTTTTAACTGAATTTTGCTTCCTTGAAATCCAAATGCAAATCTGGTTGCAAAATGAGCTGGGTTTGAACCCCAACTTTGCTGAGGTTACTTAAAGTCTTTTAAACTCAATTTCCTAATCTGAATTATGTGAATACTGTTCAAGGTTATTGTGAGATTGGAGATGTGTGTAAAACACCTAACACACGTGAGCAAAGTACATGGATCAGACACTGATCTGCTCAGCATCTGAACTGAATTAATCAGGCCTCACTAATGACTTGGGTGCAGTACTAACAAAAAATCTGAGGGTATGTAGCTCACGCAGAATCAAGGCCAACATAATGCTTAACAGCCATCCCTTTAATATACTCCTCTATACTGACCAAAGTGAGGCAGTCAAGATAGCGAAGTGGTGGGTAGGAGCCGGATGATGACCTATGCCTGTGGGCACGAGGCTGGGAGAGAAGCCTCGGTTTTGCTCACTTTCATGGGGAATGAGTAACCTTTTCACCACTTCTCAAAAAGTATCTAGAAAATCCTGGTTCTCTTAAAGAGCAGTGGTCATCTTAGTTTTATTATCTGCAAATGATTACTTGTCAGGCACAAAAACAATCCTTTCCTTCCAGTGGAGTCCACTGAGAAGTTAATGGCATTTCTGGCACTTCTTTTCAGGGATTTAGCATTTTTATTTAGCTGATTAAAATGTGGTGTAGATGATAATCATGCCAGATTTTTTTTAACATCTTTATTGGAATATAATTGCTTTACCATGTTGTGTTAGTTTCTGCTGTATAACAAAGTGGATCAGCTATACATATACTTATATCCCCATATCCCCACCTCTAGGTTGTCACAAAGCACTGAGCTGATCTCCCTGTGCTATGCAGTTGCTTCCCACTAGCTATCTATTTTACGTTTGGTAGTGTATATATGTCAATGCTACTCTCTCACTTCGTCCCAGCTTACACTGCCCCCTCCCTGTGTTCTCAAGTCCATTCTCTACATCTGTGTCTTTATTCCTGTCCTGCCCCTATGTTCATCAGAACCTTTTTTTTTTTTTTTTTTCGATTCCATATATATGTGTTAGCATACGGTATTTCTTACAATGGAATATTACTCAGCCATAAAAAGAAACAAAATTGAGTTATTTGTAGTGAGGTGGATGGACCCAGAGTCTGTCATACAGAGTGAAGTAAGTCAGAAAGAGAAAAACAAATGCCAGATTTTTTTTTTAAGAATCATTCAAACACTCAAAAATGGCTTGTACCAGATTTTTATTTCTCAAAGAGTTTCTACTAAGGGAAAATTTGCTTAGATTATGCCCTCTGTCATCTTCTCAAATGTTAAATCAATGCAAAATGAGTGGATTTGTATTTCTAAAAATAACCTTTTTCACAGGAAGAAGAACTAAGGAAGAGTGGGGAAGCCAAATATGCACACTTGAGTGATGAACTTCATGTATTAATTGAAGTGTTTGCTCCACCTGGGGAAGCTTATTCACGTATGAGTCATGCATTGGAAGAGATCAAAAAATTTCTGGTTCCCGTAAGTGCTTTTCATTTTTACAAAGATGTTTCTCATCAGTTTCTATTAAAAAATGTGCCTTTGATTTTCAATGACTTTTTAGAAAAGAAACATATTGCAGACTAATTATCTGTAGAGTTGATATGAAGGTAAAAATTAAAAAGAATACAAAAGCACTTAGCACAGGACCTGGTGCCACATAATGGTGGTTTGGAAGCAGCATTTGTCTTCAGTACACTGCATGCCATGCACCCATTTGTAGCCATGAAGAATAAGACAGTTAACACATAAACACAAATACGTAACTGAAGATGTATAATTTTCTCTTGTGTCTTATTTACTTGGTAGTTGACATGTATTGTTCATAATTTTTCATTAGTAGAGAATATCTTCAGGTAGAGTGGACAGGGAAAAAGATTAAACATAATATGTGTAACAAGACAACAATAGTGTTTGAAAATATCAAATGTATTTTATGCAATAGTATGTCAGGTGCTGGCTCATTATAAAACATAATGTAAAATAATCAATACTAATAAAACTAGACATTTGTTGACATCACACAAAAATTTGAAAAATAAACTCATTGCACTATATGAGGGAAACAGAGAACGCTCATATAGAAAGGGAGCAAATTCAGAGTTGCATACTGAATGGAATTCTCTACTGATTTTCTAAGAAATAGAGGAAGGTTAAATGAATGAAGCTTTCCTAAAGGTCGACAATTTAGCATTCCAGGAAGAGGTTATTCGAATAAAAATCTTGGCATCAGCCCTGGAGCTGGGAATAAGATAATTAGAAGAGAATGCTGAGTAAAGTTTTCTGGATTGCCCTGGCAGGCGTCTTCAGTGGACAGAGAAAGAGAGAATAGCTAAGATTAATCTGTGCAATGAAGAAACACTGTACATTTCTAAACTAAGCAATAAACTCAGAGGAAATGGTGGGTAAGATTCATTGATTGGCAGTGATTTTGAGAATGGGGAAAAAACCCAGAGAATTTCAGAATGGAAAAGCGTCAAAATCTAACCACATAATCTATTTATATGCCCAGTTTTAAAATTTCTGTCGAGACAAGGTTATAGAATAATCCCATACCACTCTGATTATTCCATAACTTTATATGCACACAGAATTTCTGCACAATTTATTATCTGGTACTTATCTGAACACTTCCCTAAATAGATCCCATGTTTCTTAAGAATGAGAATGCTATGTTCTCTCTTCCTTTTGCTTCTAAACTAAATGCCTGGTGCTGTTGGGTAAACCGTTTTACTATGTTTAGCTCAGACCAGACCTCTGGTGATCTAGGTGGTATAGAAAAAGGCTAGGACTGCCTACATTACTAACTCATTTTGTGATTATAGACAAGTCAGTTAAATTCTCAGAACTTTAGCTTATTCATCTTTAAAAAGAAGGTAATAATAATAGACTGACCTCTGTCATAAGTATTGTGAATATTAGGTGGGGTAAGTCATATGAAAGGACATAGAAAATTATAAAGCACTATATATATTTTTTATTTTATATATTATATATAAGTAAATTGGTGTTTTAAATCTATCTTATTATTATAGTAGATAAAATCTTGGAATGACTTTTTGAGGTGAAATACGTAAGATGAAATACTATCTCACTACATAGATTTTAGACCTAGCCTGTACGCTAGGTTAACCTTATTTTATTATAAATACCAGTAATACATCTCGCTTACTTCTTAGACCCCTTGATACTTGTAATCATTTCATTTGTATCTACTCCACTGAAATATATGCTCTATGAGGGCAGGGCTGGCAGTGTCTCTCGTATTCCCATCATTTAGAGTCATACCTGGCACAATAAACATTTGTTTGATAGACTGACTGAGGGAGTGTCTGGGGATGATGCAGGGCATTAAAACCTCATCTGGGTGAGGTCTGGGGAATAGTACCCTACAATCAAGATGCTCTCCCTAAACAGATATAGATGGAGACAGAAAATGGAAAACCTTCCTTTGACCAGTGTGACCTGTTCCTGTTGCTTCTTGGCTTTATCTCTGCCCATCCAACAGCTCCTCACTGTGCATCAAACACCCCAGGCTCCTTCTTCACTAAGGGCCTTTGAAGATTCTTCTCCAAAATATTGACACAGCCATCTCCTTGTCATTCAGGTCTCAACTTACATGGTAACATTGCAGGAAATTCTTCCCTCACTGCACAGTCTAAAGTAACCTCCTTATATTTGTACAGCCCTACTATATTTTGCCCACGATACCACCAGACACCCGATTTAACACTGTGATTCACTGTCCCATCATGCCCTAACCATCTTCACTTATTTTCCTCATAGCTCTTAACAGCTTCATATGTACTATATATATATATATATATATATATATATATATATATGATTTACTTATTTATTGTTGGTTTCCCTGTAAAATATGTGTCATGAGGACAGGAATTATTGTATCATTTCACTGCTTTATTCTCCCACTTTGAACTATGCCAAGCACATAGGAAGCATTTAATAAATATTTTTTGCTATGAATGAATAAGTTTTTAAAAAATAAATACTCTGATAACTCTCAATGTTGAATTAGTAAATTTTACAGTCAATGAATGCCATTCTACTTGGTAAATTTTTCCCATTTGCCTTGCTGGCCTCAGCACCACGCAAAGGATGGCAGCTTCATTCATCACCAGAACCACAAGGGGCAAAAATTAACTGTCAGTTCTTTTTCTTTTATATGAAATCACTTGGTAATTCAGGTTTATTTTGACATTTATATTGAAGTCCATAGAAATGCTCACATATCAGGATATTAATATTTACAAACATCACAGGTGAAGAACTATACCAAGTAAGAGGCAAACTAGAACAACATAGAAAGCTAATGTCGAATAGTACGGAGGTTCACTGACATCTAATTCCTCTACACAATGAAGCGTCTTTCCATGGTTAGAACATTCATCTTCCTCTATGTTATCCACCATCTACCCAATTTGTCCTACAATGGGCTGTGATCGTCTAAGACTGCCGACAGTAGAACATACAGCTCCTCATGAAATGTCTGAATGATGTCAGATGTTGGAAAACAATACAGTTTTAGTATTTCAAGTGATTTGTTAAGACAAATGAATGATTATTGCCATGGGAAAAATTTCCAGCTTGGTGGTTTCCATTCAGTCCTATCAAAACAAGTAGAGTGGCAGGTCAATAAAACATCAATAAATTGAACCCTGCTAATTTAATTTAATTTAATTTAATTTAATTTATTTTAAATATCTTTATTGGAGTATAATTGCTTTACAATGGTATGTTAGTTTCTGCTTTATAACCAAGTGAATCAGCTATATGTATACATATATCCCCATATATCCTCCCTCTTGCGTCTCCCTCCCACCCTCCCTATCCCACCCCTCTAGATGGTCACAAAGCACCGAGCTGATCTCCCTGTGCTATGTGGCTGCTTCCCACTAGCTATCGGTTTTACATTTGGTAGTGTATATATGTCCATGCCACTCTCTCACTTCGTCTCAGCTTACCCTTCCCCCTCCCCGTGTCCTCAAGTCCATTCTCTACATCTACATCTTTATTCCTGTCCTGCCCTTAGGTTCTTCAGAACCTTTTTTTTTTTTTAGATTCCATATATATGTGTTAGCATACGGTATTTGTTTTACTCTTTCTGACTTACTTTACTCTGTATGACAGACTCTGGGTCCTTCCACCTCACTACAAATAACTCAATTTCGTTTCTTTTTATGGCCGAGTAATATTCCATTGTATATATGTGCCACGTCTTCTTTAACCATTCACCTGTCGATGGACACTTAGGTTGCTTCCATGTCCTGGTTATTGTAAATAGAGCTGCAATGAACATTGTGGTACATGACTCTTTTTGAATTATGGTTTTCTCAGGGTATATGCCCAGTAGTGGGATTGCTGGTGAATGCTGTTAATTTTAAATCTTTAATGCTTTGAGAAGATGCTATATTAAAGTTTTCCTTATATTAGCTAATTTGTCTTGCAAATACAGATTAGGAGTGTCAAATAAATTATTTGACAAATAATGACAAAAGAGCTATAAAATCCTAAACTAATAATGTGAATGCCCTTCTCTTCCCTTTATAAGCTGTGAAGGTAAACAAGTATTGTCATTATTATATTTTGTAACACTCCTTTTTTTATAGTTCAAGCACTAGGACTGCCACAGAAGGCTTTGCAGACTGTGCCTTGCACAATGTTAGGGGCGACATTTATTAATACATCATAGTTTGTGAATGGGACTCCCTGGTATCCCCAAATGCAACTTCCCTTTTTCCAACCCTAGTCAGCAGATTACCTTAAAATAATGGCTATATTGAATTTTCCTAAATTGGCTGACTCTCACCTGCAATTAAGTTGAATTAGTAAGTTTTACTAATACTGAATGATTAACTCATGATTAAAACAAAATACACTATCTCATAATCAGGACTTATGAAGCCTTCAGCAAAATTCTGCCCATTGAATGTGAATTTGTACATCCTTTAGTAAAAAAAGATGAAAAGAGGAGTTTCCACACAAACAAGAAATTAGATTTAGGTCACAGTAACACATAGATTACTTTGTTACCTCTTTAAGAGTTAGTTACTGACAGAATTAAGAGATCACAACACTCATTTCTACCAACTCTGCCATGGATGGCCTCAGACTTTCCCAGGGGGGCATGTGACCCAGCACTGTGGGATTATCAGAGTCTATTGAACGGGAAAAGTAGTATTTGTCCTGCCTGAGTTGTCTCTAATGATCGTCACTAAAGGTCTGTACCATTTAAAGAAAAGATGTGCGTGTGCGTGTATCAGATCTCAACAAAAACACTTTCCTATAGAAAACTAGCCAATCCAGAGGGACAGTCCCAACCCCCCATGTTTAGTTCCTCCTAAATGCCAGAAAGGAAAACATGCTGTTTGAAGCATTTTTATGTCAATTATAGTAACACCAAAAGTGGCTTGGATACTCACACACACACACATATATATATAACTTTTATACTTATGTAAAGTTTTATATCTGTGTGTGTGTGTGTGTGTGTCAGTGTCTGTGTCCTTTGTTAGTCCTATCAGTCTCACGTACATGACTTTAAGTCAATTCAACACAGAAAATAATGGTTCATTCCAGGTTATTTCTCTCCTGCATTAGATTCGATAAATATCTTGGACACAGATGTGATTCTTGAAATGGGCCAGTTAGGGCATACTATATAATTTCAAGTTTGAAATATTAGAAACCTATATAAGAAACCTACCAAGAGTGTGACTACGGAGGAAAAGTAAAACTCTTTTCCTCCTTATGGTAAAAGCAAATAGAGGACATTCTTGCTTTCTGTTCTTCAAAGACTGTTCAAAGACTATAATCCTAGCTTTGAAATGGGAAAATGACACTGACTGCTAACAGCAATCATACAGGAAAGTAAGTAGACATAAGGAAAATAGAAAAGAAAAGCAGGATATTTTCAGTCTTGGAGATGGAAGAAGATCTAGACTTTCATGCACTGAAAAAAATTTTATAATGTTTTAGAAGATTATAAACATAAGAATGTTTAGAAATAGATGTAATATAAATGTATAGAAATTCATGCTATGATTTGATTAAAAAGTGAAAATTTGGTCGGAGGCTTTTATGCAGGTGAAAAGAATATAAGGAAAACAATGTATTAAATAAAAACCCACCAGCCAGCAAAAGCAATATTGATGTGTCAAGACCACAAGTTACGCATGCCACAACTACTGAGCCTGCACACCTAGAGCCCATGCTCTGAAACAAGAGAAGCCACCACAGTGAGAAGCCTGTGCACTGCAAAGAAGAGTAACCCCCACTCGTGGCAACTAGAGAAAGACTGCGTGCAGCAGTGAATACCCAACACAGCCAAAAAAATATAAATAAATAAATTTTTTAAAAATTAAAAAAAAAAAGACCACAAGTTGGGGCATGGCAGATACATTTTGTCTGGGGATGGCAGGAGTTCACAATGTAAGGCAACAACATCCGGCAGGCAAGAGAGTGATCAGGTACAGAGTAAAACAATAACATCCAATGCAGAGGGGGAAACAGAACCTGGATGTCATTCCTTCATTGTTGTGGTGGTTGTTAAAATGTTGTCAAGATTTTCCTCGGATTTCTATCTTCAAAACCAGTGAATTCCCTTTTCTTTCCCATAATTAACTATAGTCTAATAGTGTGTTAGCTAAGAGCACTAAGCACAAGCCATGCATTTGTGTAATTATTACTTGCACAGAAATGTTTCCTGTATTGCTATAGCACTATGATCATATTCTGATTTTACTTGCAAAATTTTATAATCATCTAATATTGAGTATTTCTTCTTATCTGATAAGTTGTAATAGATAATACAGGGCAATGACTTTAAAAGAATTAAAATTATTACTAGTTCTTAGAATAGAGCTAGTAATAATAATTAGTAATAATATGACATTATTATTATTATTATTATTATTAACACCCAAGGCCACTTTAGCATTGTTAATTGATTGACATAACCTGAAAGACAGAAGAAAGAAACAGTGGATTCTGTGAGTGTGATTTTTCTACAAACCCTAATACAAGTGTTGCCTTACTCCTCTCCAGTACATATAATCAAAAGTTCACTTTATAAATCTAGGGTCAGGATGTGATCATCTGCTTTCTATTTAAGAAACAATTTATCATTAATTATCTCTGGTCTCATTTGATGCCACTGTTCTGAATTATCTAAGGCTACTCTTCATGAGCCTTGATTGCTTTTTAGATGCTGAGCATTATTCTCCCATTTCTACTAGCACCTTGATTTCATTTTGATGAGTTACTTCTTCTGCATTAACTGACGTTATAATCAAAAGAACTGCTTTTGCAATTCCATATGTAGTCATTAACATGAAGGTTTAGTAGCATTCCTAAAAAGTTATCTTTGTTGTTACAGATTGTAGTTCCTAAGGATACAGGTTTGATTTCCAAGGGGAGAATCTCACCTCTTAATTTTATAGGATTTTAGTGTTAAGGAAAGTCTTAGAGGATCAATAGAATATATATTATATTCAAAACTTTACTGAATGCTAATCCTGCCAAATGCATAAGTACATAATAAACACATGTCAACACTGACCCTGAAAATACTTTTATAGATGGACAAAAAGAATCATGATTACTGAAGAATTTGGTCCAAAGAAAGGGAACAAGGCAGAAAAGTAGCTCAATAATCAGAATCTGTTAAACAAAATATATAAATTTTAACTGAGTAAATCATTCAAATAAGTAAAATAAATGGTGCTAATTAATGAAAGATGAAAGGTTTGTTTAAATAAGTAACATAAATGGTACAAGGCAAACAGTTTGTTTAAATTCAAGGAATATTTCTGAGCAACAAATGTATGCCAAGCACAATTCTAGCAATTTGTATTACATCAGCCACTGCCCTTGTAGAATTTAAGAACCAGAAGATTGTTTTCAAGACTTGAAAGATAAATATTATGGAGAAATATTGCAGAGAGAGTTGGAAATGGGAGACCAGATTGGAGAATGAGGACAGTATGGACAATAGTGATGATAGATCAGGCAACACTGATCAAACAGAAAGTTATTTCTAGAGTCAAGAAAAATCAACTGTTGACAAAGACTACTGCCATACAGACATGGTGAGTTATTCACTGAGACAGAAAGTGAAAAGAGAGAAGTTGGTGGGGAGGCAGAGAAAGAGAGTGTTTTGATTAGCTTCTTGACAGTGTTGATGACCCACTATTTCATATTGAAAACATATATTTTCACGCAACAAGAAAAACTTACAGAGAATACCATATTTTAAAACTGATTATTTTTTGCAAAATTATGTGTTCCTGAAATGTGTCTTCAACTTCTGTTTTTGCAATTAGTTCTTACTTTTTAAAGAGCTTATCTTGCAGCTCCACAAGATACAATGTAAGCTTATTTTGAATTGCTCTTCCTTGATTAACTGATCTCATTTTGCTGTTCTGAAGCTTCTTTCAGCAAGCTACAATGGGAAATGTTTGATTCCTCCAGACAGTATTCAACCTAGATATCCAGGGAACTTGGAAGAGTCCTCATTCCTCCAAGAAATGTATCTTCTATCTCATCTCTAATTCTTGCTTTTTGTCACTTTCTCTGCTTATTCTACCCAATCTCTCTACGTAGTGTATGTAAGGATGCATATACAATTCCTTAAAATACAAGTACAAATGGCTTACTAGATAGTCTGTACTCAATATGGTACAAACTGGAATTGGTTTTATTTTTCTATAACCACTGTCCTTCTCCCTTATTCATTGCCAACAGTTTGAGCAAATCACATAGCTTTATGCTCATTCTCCTTTAAGAAGAGTCTTAATTTACACAATGTAGGTTTTAAGTCCAGTCAGTTCCAATTTATGATTTCAAGTTCAAATCCAGTTCAAAGCTCCCCTCATCCCTGAATGTATGGCTTGGGGCGTAGCGGTGGTGAAGGAGCTGTGAGCTGCTCATTCAGCTCCTGCCACTGTCTCCACCCTGCAGGGTCTGGTACTCCTGGAACTTTGTGGATGGTCTTGGCAGGTGGGGTAGAAGATATTAAGAAATTGGAGAAAGATGGGCTGTAAAACTCGCCCTGTAATAACCTGGTTAGTTCGGTTGGTTGGTTGGAGTTGTACTTCACATACTTTCCTCTGATGGGCTATTTGGATGATAGGCTACGGAATTGTTGTTGATCATCAAATATTACTTGTCTTCCTCTCAGCCAAGTGAGCTCAGGGAGCAGTTCAGCTTCTCACAGTGCAGTGCTTTCCCTTCTCTCAGTACCTCTGGCTGCAGGTCTGCCTTCCTCCTGCTCCCAGCACTGCAGGTGAGCTTTGTCCTTTCTCTCTGAGCACCTGTAAGCTTACTGCACCTGTCCCCAGCGTTGAAGGATTTCACCAGGATCCGCGCAGGCCCCGCCCTTTCCTCATTTGCCCACGGGGCCGTTGGTGAGCTCTTTCCACTGGCAGTGTTAGGTCTTTCTTTCAGGAAAATCCTCTCCCCATTATTTGTATATTTTCTCTATATGTTTTCCTTTTTTTCTTCTTTGGTAGCTCCTATTACTTCCGGCAAGTCTCCTGGATCTTTCTTCAAATAATCTTTTTCTAACAGTTTCTATCTTCTTATCATTTTAGTCATGTGTTCCAGGCCACCAAAAACGTGGTGAGAACCTAAAAAATGTCGTCTTGTTCTCCAGTCTCCCATCACTTTCACGGACTTGAAGGCTTACCCATTCTGGTCTTTCTTGGCCTCCCCGCCAGGGAGAATAGACATACTCCAGTGGGTCTGTAGCAGCTTTCCACTTGGATGAAGTTTAGATCTGTGCAAGCCAAACTCTTTCCCAAATATCCACTCCACCATGACCATTCTGAGTTTTCCAACACCGGGTTTCACGTACTCACTCAGCCCACAGGCGATAAAAGGCCAGTCCAGTCAATTCTGTTAGCTAAGCCTCTCAGAGGTTTCAAGGCCTGACGTACACATAAGCTTCTGAGGATGTCAGCATTTATTTCCCCCAAAATATACTGCTACTTTAAAGCTGGTAAAGAAAGAGAAGGGAGCTGCATTTAGGTCACTGTCTTCCCAGAATTACTGTCTTCCACAGTTAGTTTAGTTTAATGAAATCACTTTTTACTTAGCATGTGGAAAAAAGCATCCAAAGTAAGTTTATAGATACCATAGCTTTTAAATTTTAACTTTGTGTATCATGCAACACTTCTAAGATAAGTACTTTATTTTGTGACAAATTATGTATTTAAAATAAAATAATAAAACTTTCCACAGAGAAAAAACATAACATTCCATGAACATCTACCTCTGTAAAGACTAGATACACAGTTGTTTCCATATGTTTTGTATAGATGTTGCCAATTTGATATGCACGAGTTCTAATGGAGGTGTTTCCCTAATGGCAGAATTATTATGATAACCTATTTGGGAATTCAGAGCATTCATGTAAGTGATAAATTTCTCAGTAACAATTCCTATTTGCCATTAATAGCCAATTCTGAGGGTAAAATTAACTTTAATATGTTTTTCACTAGAAAAGTTAGAATGCTAGTGGTTTATTTCTGCTCTCTTTGTATACCTTCCACCTGTAGATTTTTCTTTAGGGAAGGGACAGTGTGTTGGTTTGGAATCTCTGACCCGCTAGGCAATATGGTGGGTGGCTTATAGGCATTACCTTTTGGTACCCTCACAAGTCTGGGAAGGATGTGCAGTGCTCATCACATAGATGAGGAGACCAAGGCTGAGCACCAGCTGTAGCTACACAAGCATCCAGTGCAGCAAGGCCCACCTGATGTAACAGCCCAGGGCTTTCTCACTTTGGATAATAAAAGCAGAATAGAATGTCTAAGATTTGATCTGGTTAAACATCTGTATTTAATTACAAATCTGTTGATAAGTGACATAAACTAGATTTAAATAAAACATAGGAAATACTACCTTTGCATATTTTCATTTGGTATTTACCATTTGGTATTTACCAAGATCAATATGATAAATAATTACCAGAAGCTAATAATTTGCTGTTGTAAAAATGCTAATATTACATGGCAATTTTTAAGTCTATCTTCAAATCCTGATGTTTGGCAGAGATTTCTCTTAATAATGATCTCTTTCCCTATTTTGTTTAGAGTTTCCCTTAGGGACTGCCAAAATAATGAATATATACCACTGGTTATTCTCAGGAATAAAAACAAAGTGCTGTTTGAAATTACCATTCCGCTGCTTCATGAAGGGACCTCTTACCTGAGTAAACGAAGTTACAGATTTAACCAGTGTTCACTATGGGGAGGGCTGTTCTGTTTAATTTAGACCCTTTGAGAAGTGATTCATTTAGATTAGATCATAAAACCATTTACAAATAAGTAAACAAATGGGGGTGGGGGAGAGAGAGATTGAGATTCAGAGATTCAGGCTGGAGGCAGATTCTTGAGGAAATCCTAATCCGGAAAAACAGTGATAAGGCCTCACAAAGAACTGCATCCTGGGTGGTCCCGGGCACCGAAGGGAATCCCAGAAGTACCTCGAACATGAAAACACCCTGCCTCTCTGTGTGCCTGGCCACTTCTCCATGTCTCACTTACCAACCACGCCCCTCCTCCCCCCACTTCTGCTCCCTCAGGCTTCCTGACCCCCTCCCAAGCTTGTTTTTCCTTCAGGATGACGCTCCCTCTCTCTCTGCCCCTTGGACCTCCATTCCGCTGTGACTCTCACTGTGCCCCTTATTCTCATTCTGCATGTATCTGTGATTACTGATTCAAAGAGCACAGCTTGGAAAATTGACTTAAATATCAAAGCACTTTCAAATAAAAGCTAATCTTTTTCTGCCTCATATTTCACTGATACACTGTTACCATAAGGTATTTCTTTCTTCACATTTTTCTCCCTTTCTTCCTTCTTTTCTTAAATTTCAGTGGAGGCATTTATCTATTGATTTCTTGTAAACATAGGGGAGACAAATCCTACAGTAGTCTAATAATTCAACCATAGCACAAAATTACAATTATAACTTCATATGTGTTGCTATATTTGTATGACTTTAACTGAACAGGATAGTTTTTTTTTTTTTTTAACATCGTTATTGGAGTAAAATTGCTTTACAATGGTGTGTTAGTTTCTGCTTTATAACAAAGTGAATCAGTTATACATATACATATGTTCCCATATCTCTTCCTTCTTGCGTCTCCCTCCCTCCCACCCTCCCTATCCCACCCCTCTAGGTGGTCACAAAGCACCGAGCTGATCACCCGGTGCTATGCGACTGCTTCCCACTAGCTATCTATTTTACATTTGGTAGTGTATATATGTCCATGACACTCTCTCACCCTGTCACATCTTACCCTTCCCCTTCCCCATATCCCCAAGTCCATTCTCTAGAAGGTCTGTGTCTTTATTCCAGTCTTGCCACTAGGTTCTTCATGACCTTTTTTTTTTTTTTTCTTAGAATCCATATATATGTGTTAGAATACTGTATTTGTTTTTCTCTTTCTGACTTATTTCACTCTGTATGACAGACTCTAACTCCATCCACCTCACTACAAATACCTCCATTTTGTTTCTTTGTATGGCTGAGTAATATTCCATTGTATATATGTGCCACATCTTCTTTATCCATTCATCCGATGATGGACACTTAGGTTGCTTCCATGTCCTGGCTATTGTAAATAGAGCTGCAATGAACATTTTGGTACATGACTCTTTTTAAATTATGGTTTTCTCAGGGTATATGCCCAGTAGTGGGATTGCTGGGTCATATGGTAGTTCTATTTTTAGTTTTTTAAGGAACCTCCATACTGTTCTCCATAGTGGCTGTATCAATTTACATTCCCACCAACAGGGCAAGAGGGTTCCCTTTTCTCCACACCCTCTCCAGCATTTATTGTTTGTAGATTTTTTGATGATGGCCATTCTGACCGGTGTGAGATGATATCTCATTGTAGTTTTGATTTGCATTTCTCTAATGATTAATGATGTTGAGCATTCTTTCATGTGTCTGTTGGTAGTCTGTGTATCTTCTTTGGGGAAATGTCTATTTAGGTCTTCTGCCCATTTTTGGATTGGGTTGTTTGTTTTTTTGTTATTGAGCTGCATGAGCTGCTTGTAAATCTTGGAGATTAATCCTTTGTCAGTTGCTTCATTTGCAAATATTTTCTCCCATTCTGAGGGTTGTCTTTTGGTCTTGTTTATGGTTTCCTTTGTTGTGCAAAAGCTTTTAAGTTTCATTAGGTCCCATTTGTTTATTTGTGTTTTTATTTCCATTTCTCTAGGAGGTGGGTCAAAAAGGATCTTGCTGTGATTTATGTCATAGAGTGTTCTGCCTATGTTTTCCTCTAAGAGTTTGATAGTGTCTGACCTTACATTTAGGTCTTTAATCCGTTTTGAGTTTATTTTTGTGTATGGTATTAGGGAGTGTTCTAATTTCATACTTTTACATGTACCTGTCCAGTTTTCCCAGCACCACTTATTGATGAGGCTGTCTTTTCTCCACTGTTTATGCTTGCCTCCTTTATCAAAGATAAGGTGACCATATGTGTGTGGGTTTATCTCTGGGCTTTCTATCCTGTTCCATTGATATATGTTTCTGTTTTTGTGCCAGTACCAAACTGTCTTGATTACTGTAGCTTTGTAATATAGTCTGAAGTGTGGTATCCTGATTCCTCCAGCTCCATTTTTCATTCTCAAGATTGCTTTGGCTATTCGGGGTCTTTTGTGTTTCCATACAAATTGTGAAATGTTTTGTTCTAGATCTGTGAAAAATGCCAGTGGTAGTTTGATAGGGATTGCATTGAATCTGTAGATTGCTTTGGGTAGTAGAGTCATTTTCACAATGTTGATTCTTCCAATCCAAGAACATGGCATATCTCTCCATCTATTTGTTTCATCTTTAATTTCTTTCATCAGTGTCTTATACTTTTCTGCATACAGGTCTTTTGTCTCCTTAGGTAGGTTTATTCCTAGATATTTTATTCTTTTTGTTGCAATGGTAAACGGGAGTGTTTTCTTAATTTCACTTTCAGATATTTCACCATTAATGTATAGGAATGCAAGATACTTCTGTGCATTAATTTTGTATCCTGCTACTTTACCACATTCATTGATTAGCTCTAGTAGATTTCTGGTAGCATCTTTAGGATTCTCTATGTATAGTATCATGTCATCTGCAAACTGACAGCTTTACTTCTTCTTTTCTGATTTGGATTCCTTTTATTTCTTTTTCTTCTCTGATTGCTGTGGCTAACACTTCCAAAACTATGTTGAATAATAGTGGTGAGAGTGGGCAACCTTGTCTTGTTCCTGATCTTAGTGGAAATGGTTTCAGTTTTTCACCATTGAGAATGATGTTGGCTGTGCGTTTGTTATATATGTTTATTATGTTGAAAAATTTCCCTCTATGCCTACTTTCTGGAGGGTTTTTATCATAAATGGGTGTGGAATTTTGTCAAAAGTTTTTTCTGCATCTATTGAGATGATCATATGGTTTTTCTTCTTCAATTTGTTAATATGATGTATCATGTTGATTGATTTGCGTATATTGAAGAATCCTTGCATTCCTGGAATAAACCCCACTTGATCATGGTGTATGATCCTTTTAATGTGCTGTTGGATTCTGTTTGCTAGTATTTTGTTGAGGATTTTTGCATCTATAGTCATCAGTGATATTGGCCTATAGTTTTCTTTCTATGGGACATCTTTGTCTGGTTTAGGTATCAGGGTGATGGTGGCCTCGTAGAATGAGTTGGGCAGTGTTCCTCTCTCTGCAATATTTTGGAAGAGTTTGAGAAGGATGGGTGTTAGCTCTTCTCTAAATGTTTGATAGAATTCGCCTGTGAAGCCATCTGGTCCTGGGCTTTTGTTTGTTGGAAGATTTTTAATCACAGTTTCAATTTCAGTGCTTGTGATTGGTCTGTTCATATTTTCTATTTCTTCCTGGTTCAGTCTCGGCAGGTTGTGCATTTCCAAGAATTTGTCCATTTCTTCCAGGTTGTCCATTTTATTGGCATAGAGTTGCTTGTAGTAATCTCTCATGATCGTTTGTATTTCTGCAGTGTCAGTGGTTACTTCTCCTTTTTCATTTCTAATTCTATTGATTCGAGTCTTCTCCCTTTTTCTCTTGATGAATCTGGCTAATGGTTTATCAATTTTGTTTATCTTCTCAAAGAACCAGCTTTTAGTTTCATTGATCTTTGCTATTGTCTCCCTCATTTCTTTTTCATTTATTTCTGATCTGATCTTTATGATTTCTTTCCTTCTGCTAGCTTTGGGGTTTTTTTGTTCTTCTTGCTCTAATTGCTTTAGGTGCAAGGTTAGGTTGTTTATTCGAGATGTTTCCTGTTTCTTGATGTAGGCTTGTATTGCTATAAACTTCCCTCTTAGAACTGCTTTTGCTTCATCCCATAGGTTTTGGGTCATTGTGTCTCCACTGTCATTTGTTTCTAGGTATTTTTTGATTTCCCCTAGGATTTCTTCAGTGATCACTTCGTTATTAAGCAGTGTATTGTGTAGCCTCCATGTGTTTGTATTTTTTACAGATCTTTTCCTGTAATTGATAACTAGTCTCATAGCATTGTGGTTGGGAAAGATACTTGATACGATTTCAATTTTCTTAAATTTACCAAGGCTTGATTTGTGACCCAAGATATGATCTATCCTGCAGAATGTTCTATGAGCACTTGAGAAAAATGTGTATTCTGTTGTTTTTGGGTGGAATATCCTATAAATATCAATTAAGTCCATGTTGTTTAATGTATCACTTAAAGCTTGTATTTCCTTATTTATTTTCATTTTGGATGATCTGTCCATTGTTGAAAGTGGGGTATTAATGTCCCCCACTATGATTGTGTTACTGTCGATCTCCCCTTTTATGGCTGTTAGTATTTGCCTTATGTATTGAGGTGCTCCTATGTTGGGTGCATAAGTATTTACAATTGTTATACCTTCATCTTGGATCAATCCCTTGATCATTATATAGTGTCCTTCTTTGTCTCTTGTAATAGTCTTTATTTTAAAGTCTATTTTGTCTGATATGAGAATTGCTACTCCAGCTTTCTTTTGATTTCCATTTGCATGGAATATCTTTTTCCATCCCCTCACTTTCAGTCTGTATGTGTCCCTAGGTCTGAAGTGGGTCTCTTGTAGACAGCATATATATGGGTCTTGTTTTTGTATCCATTCATCCAGTCTGTGTCTTTTGGTGGGAGCATTTAATCCATTTACATTTAAGGTAATTATCGATATGTATGTTCCTATTCCCATTTTCTTAAATGTTTTGGGTTTGTTTTTGTAGGTGTTTTCCTTCTCTTGTGTTTCTTGCCTAGAGAAGTTCCTTTAGCATTTCTTGTAAAGCTGGTTTGATGGTGCTGAACTCTCTCAGCTTTCGGCTGTCTGTAAAGATTTTAATTTCTTCATCAAATCTGAATGAGATTCTTGCTGGGTAGAGTAATCTTGGTTGTAGGCTTTTCTCCTTCTTGACTTTAAGTATATCCTGCCACTCCCTTCTGGCTTGCAGAGTTTCTGCTGAAAGATCAGCTGTTAACCTTATGGGGATTCCCTTGTGTGTTATTTGTTGTTTTTCCCTTGGTGCTTTTAATATGTTTTCTTTATATTTAGTTTTTGATAGTTTGATTAATATGTGTCTTGGCGTGTTTCTCCTTGGATTTATCCTGTATGGGACTCTCTGTGCTTCCAGGACTTGATTAACTATTTCCTTTCCCATATTAGGGAAGTTTTCAACTATAATCTCTTCAAATATTTTCTCAGTCCCTTTCTTTTTCTCTTCTTCTGGGACCCCTATAATTCGAATCTTGGCGTGTTTAATGTTGTCCCAGGGGTCTCTGAGACTGTCCTCAGTTCTTTTCATTCTTTTTTCTTTATTCTGCTGTGCACTAGTTATTTCCACTATTTTATCTTCCAGGTCACTTATCCGTTCTGCCTCCTTTATTCTGCTATTGATCCCATCTAGAGTATTTTTAATTTCATTTATTGTATTTTTCATCATTGCTTGGTTCCTCTTTAGTTCTTCTACGTCCTTGTTAAATGTTTCTTGCATTTTGTCTATTCTATTTCCAAGATTTTGGGTCACCTTTACTCTCATTATTCTGAATTCTTTTTCAGATAGACTGCCTATTTCCTCTTCATTTGTTAGGTCTGGTGTGTTTTGACCCCTGCTCCTTCATCTGCTGTGTGCTTTTCTGTCATCTCATTTTGCTTATCTTACTGTGTTTGGGGTCTCCTTTTCACTGGCTGCAGGTTCGTAGTTCCCGTTGTTTTTGGTATCTGTCCCCAGTGGCTAAGGTTGGTTCAGTGGGTTGTGTAGGCTTCCTGGTGGAGGGAACTAGTGCCTGTGTTCTGGTGGATGAGTCTGGATCTTGTCTTTCTGGTGGGCACATCCACGTCTGGTGGTATGTTTGGGGGGTCTGTGGCCTTATTATGATTTTAGGCAGTCTCTCTTCTAATGGATGGGGCTGTGTTCCTGTCTTGCTAGTTGTTTGGCATAGGGTATCCAGCACTGTAGCTTGCTGGTCGTTGAGTGAAGCTGGGTCTTGATGTTGAGATGCAGATCTCTGAGACATTTTCACCATTTGGTATTACATGGATCTGGGAGGTCTCTTGTGGACCAGTGTCCTGAAGTTGGCTCTCCCACCTCAGAGGCACAGCCCTGATGCCTGGCTGGAGCATCAAGAGCCTTTCATCCACACGGCTCAGAATAAAAGGGAGAAAAATTAGAAAGAAAGAAAGAGGATAAAATAAAATTAAATAAAGCTATTATAATAAAAAATAAGAAAAAAATTATTAGAAAAAGTTTATTAGAAATATTTTATTTTACTTTTTTAAAATAAATTTATTAATTTTTTATAATAAAACAAGAAAAAATTAAGCAAAAATTTTTTAAGAAAAAATTAATTTTTTAAACTAAAAATAAAAAACGTATTAAGAAAAAAATTTTAATGTTTTAAAATAAAAAATAAGGAAAAACTTATTAAGAGAAAAGTTTGTAATAAAAAAAAATTTTTTTAAGTTAAAAAAAAAAACAAAAAAAAAAACAGACGGACTGAACCCTAGGATAAATGGTGAAAGCAAAGCTATACAGACAAAATCTCACCCAGAAGCATACACATATACACTCACAAAATAAGGAAAAGGGGAAAAATTAATATATCCTGCTCCCAAAGTCCACCTCCTGAATTTGGGATGATTTGTTTTCTATTCAGGTATTTAACAGATGCAGGTACATCAAGTTGTTTGTGGAGATTTAATCTGCTGCTTCTGAGTCTGCTGGGAGATATTTCCCTTTCTCTTCTTTGTTCGTACAGCTCCTGGGGTTCAGCTTTGGATTTGGACCCTCCTCTGCATGTAGGTCGCCCAAAGGCGTCTGTTCTTCGCTCACACAGGACGGGGTTAAAGGAGCAGCTGATTTGGGGGCTGTGGCTCACTCAGGCCAGGGGGAGGGAGGGGTATGGATGCAGGGAGAACCTGCTGCGGCAGAGGCCGGTGTGATGTTGCAGCAGCCTGAGGTGTACCATGCGTTCTCCTGGGGAAGTTGTCCCTGGATCATGGGAGCCTGGTAGTGCCGGGCTGCACAGGCTCCCGGGAGGGGCGGTGTGGATAGTGACCTGTGCTTGCACACAGGCTTCTTGGTGATGGCAGCAGCAACCTTAGTGTCTAATGCCTGTCTCTGGGGTCCACGCTGATAGCCGCGGCTTGCGCCCGTCTCTGGAGCTCATTTAGGCGGCGCTCTCTATCCCCTCTCCTTGCGCACCGTGAAACAAAGAGGCAAGAAAAAGTCTCTTGCCTCTTCGACAGCTGCAGACTTTTTCCCAGACTCCCTCCCGGCTAGCTGTGGTGCGCTAACCCCTTCAGGCTGTGTTCACGCCGCCAACCCCAGTCCTCTCCCTGCGATCTGACCAAAGCCCAAGCCTCAGCTCCCAGCCCCGCCCGCCCCGGCGGGTGAGCAGACAAGCCTCTCGGGCTGGTGAGTGCTGGTCGGCACCGATCCTCTGTGCGGGAACCTCTCCGCTTTGCCCTCCGCACCCCTGTGGCTGCGCTCTCCTCCGTGGCTCCGAAGCTTCCCCTCTCTGCCACCCGCAGTCTCCACCCGCGAAGGGGCTTCCTAGTGTGTGGAAACCTTTCCTCCTTCACAGCTCCCTCCCACTGGCACAGGTCCCGTCCCTATTCTTTTGTCTCTGTTATTTCTTTTTTCTTTTGCCCTACCCAAGTACGTGGGGAGTTTCTTGCCTTTTGGGAGGTCTGATGTCTTCTGTCAGCGTTCAGTGGGTGTTCTGTAGGAGCAGTTCCACACGTAGATGTATTTCTACTGTATCTGTGGGAAGGAAGGTGATCTCCACGTCTTACTCTTCCGCCATCTTCTCCTCCTACCAGGATAGTTCTTAAATTTTAAAAGAAAATAGCACAAATCCTACATTCCTTTAAAATGTATTCCAATTGAAAATACATAATTTTGATAGACCTTAGTTCATAACACTATGCCATCCATTTAATAAATATGTACCAGGAATTATTTGATAAATCTCCCAAATATGTTCTTAGTGTTGTTTAAATTAGCTTGATTTTTAGAAATTATAAATATATGAATGAATAAACACCTGATTATGCTACTATTTAGGGAGATGTTTCTTTCAAATACAGGACAGGGAGAGGCAAGAAAAAAATAAAATGTCTGAACCAGGAATATTCACCTTATTCCAGTGGTTTCATGGCCTCTTTGGTCTCACAAAATCCACCTTCCAAAAAGATGAAGTCAGGGTTAGAATGTTTACAAAGTATGCACATATGCAGCTAGGCACAATATTAAGACTTAGGAAAAAAAAAAAAAAGGTAAATATGTGAGGTGATGGATGTAAAACAACTCAGTTGGGGGGAATTCTTTCACAATGTACACATATATAAAAGCATCACATTGTATACTTTGTATATCTTACAATTTTATTTGTCAAATATACCTCAATAAAGCTGGAAAAAAACCCAAACTTAATGTTATTTATAGACCATAAAAATAAAAGGTTGGGCTGTCACATCCTATGAAATCATAAAGACCTTAAGATTCGGTGTCATTCTTGTTTTCTTCTGCTAGGTAGATCACTGTTCACTTTGAGGTCACTTTAGAAACAGATGAAACCTCCAGGTACTCTGCCCAGAAAAAGGCACAGTCACCTTAATATTTTACACAAAAGTCCAGGGGATCCACATCACGGATCCAAGTTTAAGGGTCTTATGCTAGAAACATCAAATGCTTAGTATGGGAAAAGGAATTATTAAAATGCATGACTAAAACCCCATTAAAATGTTGAATTTTTTCTATATTAGAAAATTAAATGATTTATATTGAAAAGCACAGGTCATTTTGCCTCAAACTTCCTGAAGGTAATTATAATAGAAATGTAGGTTTTCTTACAGTTATCTTCTTAAATGAATGAATATTTTATCTTATGATGAGGTAATTTTACGACCAAACTGTAATTCATTACCTTTCAGCATAATTCTCACTTCCAAATTTCATTTTAAGCAGGATACAAATGCTATATCAAGTTATTACATTTAGAAAGTACTTTATCCAGAGATTTATTTTCCCTCAATATCAATCATAAGACTTTGAGCAGGAGTAAAATTCTGTATATGCTGCATAAATGTGAAGTTTTACTGACTGTTGCCAACTGACCCTAAACTTCTTATCTAAGTAATAAAATCAGGAAATGTAGTTCACTATAAAAACATACACGAGTGAAGAAACTTGACTGTGGGTTGTCTATTACACTTTAGATTACTTTATTGCAGTCACTCAAACCTCCACATCATTGGAAGTGATTCTCTAAACATTATCCCTCAGAATATTGGGAGCCCCATTGCTCTCTACTCTCCTCGCAAGAAAATGCCTTAACATTCTCTATAATAGGAAAGTTTTCCTGCAGTCCAGAGCATCCATAATTTAAATTGTACCTGTTACTTATTTCTAGTTCTTTGGGAATAAAAATAATTGTATAATATTATAATGAAAGAAATGCTTCCATGTATTGGTGACCGGAGTGACTGTTTTTAGGATATTATTAGGATATTAGATTTTCCACAACTCACATCCAACCAATCTGGAAAACATCCATCCCCCCTTGCTTTGTGGCCTCTACTTACATGAATCAAGGATGGGGTTACAGGGGCAAAGGTAACTGCAGAAAATAATGTTGACCTGAAAACTAAACATCTCTCCAAATCCCTCTTGACTTTTATTATCTGAGTGTAAATACTCAGAAATAGGAAAAGAGCAGGAGGCCTGATGTCCTTCTGTGCTCCTCCCAAGCCTGGCTCCAGGCCACACTGCAGCAGCCTGGAATCTGGGCCCTCTTGTCTCCTCTTAAGCCCTTCAAGGCTCCACAGGCATAAGGGCATGATTGGTCTGGGGGCAGATGTTTCAAGGGCCATGAACCTGAACCTGGCTGCTTGCACATGGTGAACCCTAAACCCTCAAAGAAGGGTATGGAAAAACCCTCTGAGCTCTTATCATTTGATTTCAGCATTTTCCCTATATTTTTTCCATCTCAGCTCTAGGTAGTAAACATCAAACTCCCCTTTACCAAAGAGCAACAAGTCTTAACTTACACTCCTCAGCCAAGTGCTGCGATTAACAAATTCTCTGCAGTTATCCATTGATATTCCTGAATTACTTATAATATAATGCAATATAAAGTCAAACATTAAAATATCTAAATATGTCTAGATATCCAGATGTTTACTCATGTGTAGAACAAAATGTACACATATTTGACTAAAGATTTTTTTATCCTGTTGGCAGACTCTATTTTTGCCTAAACATCTGTGTAGAAATCTGCTCAAGTGGTTTTCTTTTGAAGCATTTTTCTGCCACTGCTATGTAGCTCATTCATCTGTTATTTATGTCAAAATCACTTGAAAGCTGGACCAACACAATGATTGCTTGATTTATTTTTTTAGGTAACACAATGTCTATAAATCACATTAGCTAATTGTTCCTCAGAAGTTACTTTTAAAAAATTTCAAAAATCCAATCACAACAACTAATAACAGGTTGTTAATTTCAAGGAAGAAAAAAAATTTACCTTTTAGAAATAGTCAGTCTACTTTCAGAATCAAATTAAAATTTGATCAATATGCTAGTGCAGGTCTAATATGCTGGAGAGAAGTGCAAGTGACAGTGGATGTATTATTTGCACATGTATATGTCCCCTTTCCCCTGGAAACCCAGCTCCCTGAAGTCAGAAATCAGAGTTAGATTATACTTTACAAGCCCCGTGCTGCCTGATACACCTACATGCACTGTCTGCCTCAGTAAATATTGATTGATGGAAGTAGCCTCTTGCAATGTGAAAGGTTAAAAATGTTTAACTGAATTTTTATGTTTAGCAGAAATTCTTGTACAACAACATATGTATATATGATATGTGTGGGTTTCTAAAGAGCAGTGTTACCCCTCTATAACACCAATTTTGATACAGTGAACCCTAAGTAATAGACTTTTCAGGTTCACTCTTGATTTTTTTTTTTTTTTTTTTTTTTATAAGTACAGCAACTCTTTTTTTTTTTTTTTTTTTTAATTTTATAGCTACTTTATTTATTTATTTATTTATTTTTGGCTGTGTTGGGTCTTCAGTTCGTGCGAGGGCTTTCTCTAGTTACGGCAAGTGGGGGCCACTCTTCATCGCGGTGCAGGGACCGCTCTTCATCGCGGTGCGCGGGCCTTTCACTATCGCGGCCCCTCCCGTTGCGGGGCACAGGCTCCAGACGCGCAGGCTCAGTAGTTGTGGCTCACGGGCCCAGCTGCTCCGTGGCATGTGGGATCTTCCCAGACCAGGGCTCGAACCCGTGTCCCCTGCATTAGCAGGCAGATTCTCAACCACTGCGCCACCAGGGAAGCCCCACTCTTGATTTTTTTCTATAAATGGATCCATGTGGTAATGAACTGCAGTACAAGGAGGTTTGGCATTTTGTGTTGCAGTGTGTTCAGAGGGAAAGGAGTACATTTCTGGATCTGAATCATAGTCTGTCTTTAGATAACATTACATTTCATAAAGTCAACTGAAAAAAATAAAATTGGCCATTCCATAGGGCAAAGTATGAGATTCTTAAAAGCTGTCTGGAGGAAACAAAGTTTTCTCAGGCTTACTTTTTAACATATTGCTAAAAAAATTATTCTAACTTATAGATCACAAGTGTGGTTATCAAGAAGAAACCTTTCACTTGGATTTATCAAGGCTCATATACAGGCTTTCACTTCAAAATGTGGAGGATGAGGGGGGGGCTGTAAAATTCTGCAGACTGTGTGCCCCAAGCAGACTACATTAGGGAACTCTCTTAATTTAAGAGGTTAGAAGACCATTTTGCAAAATATTTCATGAAACATTCATTCTACACAGTGGTACGTGGGAAAAGAAAAAGTTAGAAGGGCCCTTTGGTCACTTAAGTTTAGAAAATGCTGCCTTCAGTATTTCTTTTTAGAGATTCACACCCAAATTACCATTTTAAAGGCTCTGAGGGGTCCCGAAGCTTCACTAACTTTTTAACCCTATTTGCAATATTTATTTGACCAAGTATCCCTTTGTTTAGGAAATTATCTCGCTTATTCTCAGCACACTTCAGAAAATATTATATAAGTATCTTTGCTTATGGAAAGTGAGTCCTTACAAAAATTGTATTTCTCTCATCCTGAAATTTCTGTATTCTCAGGTGTTCTCTTAGATTCATAACATATTACATAACACTAAGTGCCATAAGTTAGCATCAACTTAGACCATCTCATCTCATGCTCAGAACATAGTCTTAGGTAAAACAGATTGACATGGGACATTCTCTACTTGTGCACATATTTGACTGCATCAGTGTCCCCTTCAAGCATGTTTACTGCCATGCTTTATTTCACTATTAAGTAGCAACCAACTCAAGTGGTATTTGATAATCAACGAGTCTGCTGCTATCTTTGTGAGAAATAAGAACAGATTGATTAACAAATATGTTTACCATTGAGAATCTTTTCTCTTTAATCATACCTGTCTCCAAAACAACAGTTATACATCTGATTTTCATAAAATTAGCATCTTATTTTATTGTCACAACCTAAGAGTTACCTGGCCTAAATAACTGGCATTATTTTTTATCATAAAACAGAGATGAACATCAATAATTTTTGGCATATATCCATAATATTTATCATAAATAACATTATTTGCTGATGATAAAAATAGACCCCCATATCATAAACATATTTAACTTTGGGTAATTTACTAGATTTTCCCAATGTAGTAGTTGCACTTTTACAGTAGTTGAAAACTAAAATTCACAAGCAAATGTAGATAAACAGACACCTTTGCAAAAGCTTGACACCTCCCACAAAAAATCTGACCTCCTGGGGCCTGCAGCCCATGGATTAGGAACGACTGCAGTGGTGCACATAACTGGGGGCATGCGTGTTATGTCGTCTGTGTTATAACAGCAGTTTCCTGAGGATAGTCTTGGAGGTGCCCGCAGTTACTGCCTCCTCACAAGCTGATTGAGACTTGAGGTCATGTTTCTTTCTACCAAGACAGGCATCCTAAGGAGACCCCTTATTTCTTTTACTGCCATTTATCATCCCTACTAATTCTTCTGTAAATCAGTGATAACCCAAACTAGCCCTCCGTCAGTTAGTACATAGACCAGCTTTTTTGAACTTAACTGTAAACTTTCAAAACATATGGTTATACCTTTGACTGGCAACACAACAGACCTGCCCTTCAGATTCTGCCTGATCCTGCCCAATTCCTATCAAAGCTTAGTTGTGAGACATAATGTTTACTGAAGATTGTCTATAAGGTATAGACAATCTGGCCTTTAGATCATAAATAAAGTCATAAATTACTATTCCTGGAGTGTTTTCTATGGATCAGAGTCCCTAGTAGGTTCTCAGCAAAGAACATACACACACACACACACACACACATATGTATATATGTATATACATATACACACATATTTGTGTATGATCACAGAGTAATATTTTATAAGAAAGCCCTATAAAATTGCTATTGTAGTTATTGCATTTATTCTATGGCCTCCACATAATCTATTTTCAACATAGCAGCCAGAATAATCCATTTTAAACTGTCAGCAGTTAATATGAATCCTGCGCTCAAAGCCCTACAATGGCCCCTGCTTTGAGCCGAGGCAAAGAATTTATTATGGCCTTCAGGACCCTCTTGACCTCATGCTCTGTGATTTCCCCATTCCCTCTGCCTCAGCCACTCTAACCTTTGCTCTTTACCTTTGTTCAGGCTGTTCTTCTTTTTGAAACCCACTCCCCTTATTTTAGCATCATAGACTTCCTCATGTTTTGCAAATCTGTGTTCAGATGTTTTACTTTTTCCAATGAATCTTCCCAAAACGCTTCTTGAAACTTCATCTTTCTTCCCCTGCTGGCTCTCCTGATCCCCTTACCCTGCTGTATTGTCTTATCTTTTTATAAAGAACTCGTCACCTTCTAAACCACCTTATAATTTGCTTAATTATTGGGTCTATTGTTTATTATCTGTCTTCCTTTACTAGAATGCAAGATCCAGTGATCCCTGTCTGTTTTATTTATTGACTGTCACCAGAGACAAGAGAAATGCCTGGCTCATGATATGCACTCAGTAAATAATTGCCAAAGAATCATTGAATGAAAATTTATTGTAGGGCTGTTGATGCAGCATTAATATAATGTTCACCTGCTTCAGAACCCATAAGGAAAATTCCCCTCAGGTTTCTCTTTAACCGTGGCAATGGCCACTTCCAAGTTATGGACTGACTTGAGTCCAGGCTGGGGAATAATGGAAGGTTAAAAAAGCAGAAAACTCCCCCACCAGTTCAGTGTCATTTCACATTCTCCCCCAACATGCATGACGCTTTCTGGAGTCCTTAAATAACTGCTTCACACACGGCACAGGGAGAGACAATGGAGAGCCTGCTGATCCCATCTGACTTGAGCCAGAATCTCTCAACGTGTTTTTTCTGCTCTTTACCTCATTGAGATCAAGTCTTTTGACTCAAAATTTGCTCTCAAATATATATAACACTTATCAAAAATAAACTTCTATAGAAGGAAGAAAATTGGTCATTTTCATACAGCAAATTTATTTAAATGTTTAGAATAGTTTACCTGTAGCTGAATTTTGCTGTTTTGATTTTATGGAGGCATACTGCTTCTTGCTGAACTGTTGCAGCTCTGACCTTTTATATTTAATTTATAAAACACATCAGTGTAAGCTAGTCATGTTTTTATTGGTCTGAGGTTCAATGTGTGTATTGCTTCTGAATAATCCCACTTAATTTGACCACAGCAATGCTGTTGAAAACCTCAAACTGCACATAATTGTGATTATTAGCAATCAGTTACTTGATTATAAAAACTCCCTGCTTAAATGCAATTTTCCCCATGCTGCTTCACAAATATAAATTAGAAAAGCATCTTAATATGTTTATTTGTAATTTTTCCAAAAGCGAATAGAATGTGATCAATGCTTATGGTCTTTTTAATATCCTTTAGATAATTATGCTTTAACATTTTGTAATAGTGAACCACAACCAATTTCCAAAGATTTCACTTTTCCTTTTATAGGGTATTCTTTCACGACATAACAATTATCATGGTGTGCAGATGATTTTTTTCAGGAAACATTGGCTTATAAAGATCTTAAGTTTTTTAGCAAATATTTATTTGTTTCTTTTTAAAAACACATATTCAGTGGAAGTTTACCCACATTATTCTGACTCTGAATTTTACTTATAATAAACAGTCAAACTACTTTCAAAATTATAAAGACCATCTCTAAGAATGTTGCCCAATGTTATATGTCCAATATATATATTAATATGTTCTTCTTCTAAATTAGCATTTTCAGCATGAAATAATAATTGACAGATTAATAGAATCAGTTGTATTAGTTTGAAAGCATGCACCATTTGCCCAGTTGTAAATGAACTGAAAGTATAACTTTAAATTACAGATTTTTTTGTCTTACCCCGATATAGAATTTAGTTGGTGTCTGCTGATTATCCTGGGCTATTGCAATAGTTATTGAGTGACACTACCATAAACCCTTTCTGGAATGGGTAGTTCTTGCTAGTTGTTCCAGTATCAGTAGAAAGATACAGGTCTGAAGAGACCGGGGCAGAAGGACTGGAAGATATCCAGGGTTTATAGAGTTAAGGGCCACCGATGGTCAGGAAAGATAACCAGACTAAGTGAGAGAGAATAGGAACTCTAGATCCAAGCAGGAAAGTAGGTTTCAGAGACCAGGAGATCAGCTTAGACAAAAAAATGCGTTAATGGAGGCTATAAAGAGGATGCTTCTGAGCCCTGGGATCATCACAGAGAGCCGTGAAGCCAAGTCAGGGGCCTGCAGGGTGCAGAAAAACACTTGATAACAGAGTCACAAAATTAAGCATTCATTCTGTTCTCTACATTTATCAACCAATCTTGATAGTGACATAGTGTTTTCTGAGACAAGGGATTCTAATGTTTGGTGTTTTTTTAAATGAAATGGGAACTAAGTCTTGAATCAACTGAAAAGGCAAAACCTATACCAAGCTGGAATATGTGAGCCCAGAGGTGGGGAGTCGAGAAGTTCCTAACCGTGACATTTACACATAGTTTTTTATTATAGAGCTAAGGTTTACTTTTTTATTTTAATTTTCCTACTATTAGAGCTGCCATTGAAAGCAGACTTGATTTCTGTGGTGAATCTTATACTGTACTACATTTGACCTAACCCATAACTGTCCTCACATTTTTGCTTGCACTTGGCAGAGTCTACTTTCTGTTACATTTTATTCTTAATTCTGTTATATAAGAATAGTAGAAATATCAAGAAAATAGACTGTATAATCTCATGAAACCCTTATTGACTTTCCCATTGACTTTTCCAATTTCCCTGCAGAAATTGTTTCTATCGGTATTTTAATTTTATGTGAGCTGAATGACAGGAAATAAAGAGATTTCAGCAGATGGTTGCCACAAACTACATACCACATTTCAGAAATGGTCTACAGAACTCTGCAGCTTGGCAGTGTGTGGTGGATCATTTTACTGCCTGTTAATGCCAAAAGAAATCTGTGTTTTTCCATTTCATTTATTGTCTGACTTTATTAAGAGCTACCAAATTTGATTTACTTATGTCTGATGTATCCATAAAATTTAAATTCAAGAAGTTTTGCAAGTCAATATTTCTTATTTGCATTAACTGAAATTTCGTGACATTTAAGATTAAATATTTAAAGAAACTAGTGATAGCTTTAACTATGATTTTCAATAGGCAGTCCTTAAATGCAGGTAGTTGAAAGCATTGGCAAGTGATGTGGTTACTAACAGTATGCTGTTATATTTTTAATCCAAATCAATATTTCCATTCTTAAGGATCTCATCCAATAACTCCCTGTGAAGTAGGAGGCAGTGTGTATTACCTGTTAAGTGTAAAGGCAGAGATGTTGGGTCAGAAGACTGGGGAGATGTAAAAAACTTGAAATACTTGTGGACAGTAGGAGATACTAGGAAAACCCTAAAACATTTGAAGAACCAGATGCTGTTGGGTGGCATTAGGTGAGGTTATTGTGGCACCATTGATGTTGAAGTGTGTCTTTCTGTAGCTCTGTCTGTCCTTCCAGCTGCCACATCAACCTGAGTGTGGATGCTAAGGGATAGAGATTTGTACTGGCCCAGAGTTGGGTTTGTGTTAGGTGGATTTGAGGTAGAGACAAGAGCCAAGAAAGTTAAAAGCATTGTCAAGGTCATGGTTTGAATTACAGATCATGGGGTCAAAGCTCAACAGAGGAGGGAGTAAAGCAGAAGGCAGGAGCGTTACAATAAAGAGAAGAAATTAGAATAGGGTTTTAAATTTTAAGAAAAGAACAATGCTGTAGAAGTAAGAACACCTAAGACAGGATAGGAACAAACTTGTAAACAAGAATGATGGAGCTTAAATGGAGTGTTTAACAAGTGAATGGAGTAATACAAGGTCAAGAGTGTAACCATAAGAATGTGTGTTGAAGTGGAACAGAAGTAGAGAGCACTGTGGTCAGATTGTCATATGGCTATTTGAAATCTTTTGTATTAGTGAATGTTTTGTTGGAATAGGCCAAACTTTAAAGTCACAAATGAATGAATACATCTACAAGGCTTATGAAAACAGCATATGAAAAAATGTTGCCAAATGGCCTTCTCCTTAAGAGTGTGGGCGTTTTTAACCCACCAAACAGCAACGTAATTGTTGGATGCAACACTGCTGAGGATGGAGGACACCTACTCATCTTTGTGACCCTGACAGATGCAACATGTGCAGAAATATCCTACACTAACTGGATTGCAGAGAAAGGGAGCCAGGTTTCAGTTAAGAAAATGGAACTTTTGTCCAAGAGAATACAGGGTATTTTGTTCAGTTGTGGCTTTTTTTGCACATGGAAACTGTATACAAAGAACAAGGCAAAATGACTTAAGTGTGAATACAGAAGTCAGAGGCTGAATTAGGGACAAAAACCATAAAGACATCAGGAGTGAGGGTGGGGGCTGGGGTAGTTTACAGTAATAATGACGACGGCAAAAAGATCTAACAGCTCCTGAATGCTTGCTCTGTGTAATGTGCTTAACTCAGACCTCACAACAATCAGATGACGTTTTGTTTTGAACTGTAAAATGTGTTGAACTGAGACCAGAGAGTTATAGAGGTTTCTGCACACAGCTAATGTGTGAAGAAGCAGGAGATTGGTGGAGTGGACTTCTGTTTGCAATGAAAGACACAGGGGTGTGTGGACCATGGTGGACTTAATGGTCCCATGTTTTTTTTTGATGTTTTTAAATGCTACCCTTATTAACCCCTGGTGGACTTCCCTTGGTGTATGTGTGAAGAGAGTGGAAGGGGCTGGGTAGAGTGCTATGGTCTGTCCCTGAGCCCTTTCTGTGGCTCTAATAACGGTTGTAGTGCTGCGCAGCCTAGAGAAAGTGCAGGAGTGCTGGTGGGGTGTGGGGTGGGGGGGGGGCGACTGCACACCATGTCACTACTCTGCCCCTGAGATCAACCAAGTGCAAGAGGCAAGCTCTTCTGATTCCAATTTGGTCAGTGAATCATATGTTCCGCAGTTTACATCCTATGATGGCCTCTAAATGTACTAGTTAATGTTACACAGTAAAAGTCATTAACGTAGATTCATGAGAATCAGAATTACATATACTGGAAAAATTTACATATAATGTGGGCTATTCTTTTGTTTTTATTGGAGTATAGTTGATTTACAATATTGTGTTAGTTTCAGGTGTATAGCAAAGAGATTCAGTTATAAGTATATGTGTATATCTGTTCTTTTCCAGATTCTTTTCCCTTATAGGTCATTACAAAATATAATTCTCTGTGTTATACAGTAGGTCCTTGTTGGTTATCTGTTTTATATATAGTAGTGTGTATATGTTAATCCCAAACTCCTAATTTATCCCTCCCCTGCTTCCCCTTTGATAACCATAGTTTGTTTTATATGTCTGTGGGTCTATTTCTGTTTTGTAAATAAGTTCATTTGTATCATCTTTTTAGATTCATATAACGATATCATATGTTTATCTGGATTACTTCACTTAATATGATCATCTCTAGGTCCATCCATGTTGCTGCAAATGACATTATTTTATTCTTTTGTTATGTCTGAGTAATATTCCATTGTATGTATATACCACATCTTCTTTATCCATTCATCTGTCTACTTTTAGTTTTTTAACTAAAAATGGAATTACTATATGATCCAGCAATCCCACTCCTGGGCACATGACCAGACAAAACTATAATTCAAAAAGATACATGCACCCCTATGTTCATAGCAGTACTATTCACAGTAGCCAAGACATGGAAACAGCCTAAATTGTCCATCCATGTTGCTGCCATTTGCAGCAACTGGTGGTTAACAAGCAGGAGGGAGTTGGGGGAGGGTTGGAGTGGGAGGTTGGGTTTAGCAGATGTAAGCTATTATATATAGGATGGATAAACAAAAGGTCCTACTGTATAGCACAGGGAATTATATTCAATATCTTATGATAAATCATAATCGAAAAGAATATATAAAAAGAATGTATATATATGTATAACTGAATTGCTTTGCTGTACAGCAGACGTTAACACAACATTGTAAATCATCTATACTTCAATTTTAAAATAGATAAATAAATAAATAAATAAATAAATAAATATTTAAAGTTTTTTACAGAACCTCCATACTGTTCTCCATAGTAGATGCACCAATTTATATTCCCACCAACAGTGGAGGAGGGTTCCCTTTTCTCCACACCATCTCCAGCAGTTACTATTTGTATACATTTTGATAATGGTCTTTCTGACCATGTGAGGTGATACCTCATTGTAGTTTTGATTTGCATTTCTCTAATAATTAGTGATGCTGAACACCCTTTCATGTGCCTTCTGGTTATCTGTATGTCTTCTCTGGAGGAATGTCTAGGTCTTCTGCCCATTTTTTGATTGGGTTTTTTGTTTTTTGATATTGAGTTGTGTGAGCTGTTTGTATATTTAGGAGAGTAATCCCTTTCGGTCACATCATTTGCAATTATTTTCTCCCATTCTGTAGGTTGTCTTTTTGTTTTGTTTATGGTTTCCTTTGCTATGCAAAAGCTTTTAAGTTTAATTAGGTAGGTCCCATTCGTTTGTTTTTATTTCCATTACTCTAGAAGATGGATCAAAAAAGATATTGCTGCAATTTGTGTCAAAGAGTGTTCTGCCTATGTTTTCCTCTAGGAGTTTTATAGTATCCAGTTTTACATTTATGTCTTTAACCCATTTTGAGTTTATTTTTGTGTATGGTGTTAGAGATTGTTTTAATTTCATCCTTTTACATGTAGCTGTGCAGTTTTCCCAGCACCACTTATTGAAGAGATTGTCTCTTCTCCATTGTATATTCTTGCTTCCTTTGTTATAGATTAATTGACCATAGGTACATGGGTCTATTTCTGGGCTTTCTGTCCTGTTCCATTGATCTATATTTCTGTTTCAGTGCCAGTACCATACTGTTTTGATATACTGTAGCTTTGCAGTATAGTCTGAAGTCAGGGAGCCTGATTCTTCCAGCTCTGTTTTTCTTTCTCAAGATTGCTTTGTTTATTCAGGGTCTTTTGTGTTCCCATACATGTGTGCTATGCTTTCAACATATAATAAGAGCATGTTAAGAGCATGAATTCTGGACTGCCCACCTTCAAACCCTTGCTCCTTTGCTTACTGGCCATGACTGTGGGTGAAGCTAACTTCATGATTGTGGGTGAAGGATAACTGTTCTTCATCCTCTGTAAATTGAGGATAATTATAGGGCTGACCTCATAGGATCTTTCTGAGCATTTAGATAGGTGTTGGGCATGTAAAAGTATTCAGTAAATACTAGTGCTTATTATTTACATTATTATTTATATATCTATCTATTCACACACATGCACACATGCACACACACACTCCCCTATGGGCTGAGTTCTCAAACTAAAATTAAAAGTGATCACTTAAGACAGTGCCAGAACTTGGCAGGTATTTCTGAAAACAGTGATGCACCACTGAAGTCTGTTTCTCAGTGTTTTGTCTGATGGCACTCACTCTCTCTAAATGCTTGTGGATCCTCTCTCTACCAGAATATTTCTCTGTTACTGTTCGACAGACCTTGATTTTGTGGCAACTCTGTCCTGATGTCTTGTTTATTTACTGTGGTGTTTCCATCACCATCTGTTTTCTTTCCTGGCCCATTTTTTTCAGTCTAGAAACTTGTTGTAGGCCTTCTTTAAGTTAGTTGTTCAGAGCTTTCTTTCCTCTCTGCTAGCTGTAGAGTTAACTGTGGTATCTTGCTTGGGTTTTATTTGCTTGTGGCCCATGCCCTTCCCCTCACTCTTCCTGACTCAGCCTTTAAATTTGTTCTATCTCTACCAGCACTTGTATCTTATAAGAAGGCAGAGAGTTTGTGTCACTATATTTCTCCAATAATATCCATAATATGTTTTGATTTCTAGAACCTGGGTGGGTCATATGCCTTTCGTATTCCTATAGAAGAATTAATTTCATGAACACAAAGAGGGAGCTTCATTTTTTACAATTTTATGGCTGAGAACAGTACTTAATTGTTCTAGTAGCCTGTTTTTTCTGTTGGCAGCTGAAGGGCATCATTGTCATCAGACACAAAAGCAGCTCTGTCAAAAAGCTAGCAATATTAAGTGAAATTCTACACTTTCTGTCAAAGCTGAGCTGGCATAACACAATTTTTAAAATTGTAATGATATCCCAAACTTTCAATGGACCTTTTTTAATTTAGATGGTTCTATGTCAGCATGTATTAGTGCATGTGTAGAGGAGGGATAGGGACAATTACAAAAATACTTGCATCCCAACTTTTATTTTTCTAATGCTTCTCAGTATGTATACCAAGCATTTACTGTATTTTTTAAAACCCACAAAATTGTTTGAAAAGTCACACTGGATTGGTCAAAGTAAGACTATATGGAGTCTGAATGGTATCACTTAAGCTGCAATTTCCTCACCTTTAAAACAGAAGTGATGTGTAACAGGAACTAACATAGTGTTGTATGTCAATTATACTTCATAAGGAAACAAACAAAGACTCATACACAAAGAGACTATATTTGTGTTTACCAGAGGCAGGGAAGTAGGGGGAGGGGAAATTGGGTGAAAGCGGTCAAAGGTACAATCTTCCAGTTATGGGATAAATATGTACTAGGGATATAATATACAACATGATAATTAACATTGCTCTATGTTATATATGAAAGTTAGGAGAGTAAATCCTAAGACTTCTCATCACAAGAAAAATAAATTGCTTCTATTTCTTTAATGTTGTACCTATATAAGATGATGGATTTTCACTAAACTTACTGTGATAATCATTTCATGATGCATATAGTCAAATTATGTTGTACACCTTAGACTTACACAGTGTTGTATGTCAATTATATCTCAATAAAACTGGAAGAATAAAACAGAAATGATAATAACTTTCCTACCTTTCACTGAGCCATTGTGAATCTCCAGTTACCTAATATATATGAAAATGTTTTGAAAATATTAGATAAATATAAGATTTCATATTGAATGAAATATATAACACATTTTGGAAATTTGCTAAGTTATAATACCAGATATGAACAGGTTTTTTTTTTTAACTTTGAGTCTATGTCATTATTTATTTTATTTTATACTGAGGTAACATTGGTTTACAACATTATATGTTTCATGTATACATTATAAATCTGCTTCTGTATACACTACAGCATGCTCACCACTAAAAATTTAGTTTCCATCTGTCACCATACTATTGATCATTTTACCCATTTTGTCCTCCACGCTGCCCCTTCCCCTCTAGTAACCACTACTACTCTCTACTCTGTATCTACATGTTTGTTTTGGTTTGTTTTATTTTATTCATTTATTTTGTTTTTTGGTTTGTTTTTGATAGTCCATGTATGAGTGAAATCATATGGCATTAGTCTTTCTAGTTCAGACTTTTTTCACTTACCACAATACCCTCAAGGTCCATACATGTTGTAGCAAATGGAAGATTTCATCTTTTTATGGCTGAGTAATATTCAATTATATATATCATATCTTCTTGATCTATTCATCTGTTGATAGACATATAGGTTGTTTCCATATCTTGGCTACTGTAAAGAATGCAGCATAGGAGTGCATACATCTTTTTGAATTAGTGTTTAAGTATTCTTCAGATAAATACCCAGAAGTGGGATATGTGGGTCATAGAGTAGTTTTATTCTTAATTTTTTGAGGAACCTCCATACTGTTTTCCACAATGGAACAGAAATGGGAACCAAGAAATAAACTTACACATACATGGACAACTAATTTATGACAGTGGAGCAAAGACCATACAATGGAGAATAGATAGTCTCTTCAATAAATGGTGTTGGGAAAACTTAATAACTACATGCAAAAAAAAAAAAGAAAAAAAAAGGAAAAGGAACTAGAAGACTATCTCATACCATACACAGAAATCAACCCAAAATGGATTAAATATTTGAATATGAGACCTAAAGCCATAAAATTCCTAGAAGAAAACATGTGCAGTATGTTCTTTGACATTGGTCTTAGCAATATCTTTCAAGGTATGTCTCCTCAGGCAAAGGAACAAAAACAAAAATGAACAAATGGGATGACATCAAGCTAAAAGCTTTTGCAGAACAAAGGAAACCATCAAGAAAATGAAAAGACAACCAAATGAATGAGGAGATATTTGCAAATCATATATCCAATAAAGGGTCAATATCCAAAATATATAAAGAATTCATGCAGGAGGGAGCTTCAAGATGGCGGAAAAGTAAGATGTGGAGATCACCTTCCTCCCCACAAATACATCAGAAATACATCTACATGCTGAACAACCCCTACAGAACACCTACTGTATGCTGGCAGAAGACCTCAGACCTCCCAAAAGGCAAGAATCTCCCCATGTACCTGGGTAGGGCAAAAGAAAAAGGAAAAAACAGAGACGAAAGAATTGGGACAGGACCTGCACCAGTGGGAGGGAGCTGTGAAGGGGGAAAGGTTTCCACACACTAGGAAGCCCCTTCACAGGCAGAGACTGCAGGTGGAGGAGGGGGGAAGCTTTGGAGCTATGGCGGAGAGCACAGCAACAGGGGTTCGGCGGGCAAAGCGGAGAGATTCCCGCACAGAGGATCGGTGCCGACCAGCACTCACCAGCCCGAGAGGCTTGTCTGCTCACCCACCGGGATGGGTTGGGGCTAGGAACTGAGACTCTGGCTTCAGAGGTCGGATCTCAGGGAGAGGACTGGGGTTGGCTGTGTGAACACAGCCTGAAGGGGGCTAGTGCACCACAGCTAGCCAGGAGTGTGTCTAGAAAACGATCTGGAGCTGCCGAAGAGGCAAAAGACTTTTTCTTGCCTCTTTGTTTTGCAGTACGCAAGGAGAGGGAATTAAGAGAGGCACTTAAATGAGCTCAAGAGATGGGTGTGAGCCACGGCTATCAGCACGGACCCCAGAGATGGGCATGAAATGCTAAGGCTGCTGCTACAGCCACCAAGAAGCCTGTGTGCAAGCACAGGTCACTACCCACACCTCCCCTCCTGGGAGCTGTGCAGCCCACCACTGCCAGGGTCCTGTGATTCAGGGACAACTTCCCAGGGAGAACACATGGTGCCTCAGGCTGTTGCAATGTCATGCGGTCCTCTGCTGCCACAGGCTCACCCCGCATTCCATACCCCTCCATCCACCCAGCCTGAATGAGCCAGAACCCCCTAATCAACTGCTCCTTTAACCCCGTCCTGTCTGAGCAGGAACAGATGCCCTCAGGCAACCTACACACAGAGGCAGGGCCAAATCCAAAGCTGAACACCAGCTTCTTCCGAAGCTGTGGGAACAAAAAAGAGAAAGGGAAATCTCTCCCAGCAGCCTCAGAAGCAGCAGATTAAATTTCCACAATCAACTTGATATACCCTGCATCTGTGGAATACCTGAATAGACAATGAATCATCCCAAATTGAGGTGGTGGACTTTGGGAGCAACAATATATATATATTTTCCCCCGTTTTCTCTTTTTCCGTGTGGATGACAGGGTCTTGGTGCTCCAGCCGGGAGTCAGGGCTGTGCCTCTGATGGGGGGAGAGCCGAGATTAGGACATTGGTACACCAGAGACCTTCCAGCTACATGTAATATCAAACTGTGAAAATCTCCAAGAGATCTCCATCTCAATGCCAAGACCCAGCTTCACTCAATGACCAGCAAGCTACAGTGCTAGACACCCTATGCCAAACAACTAGCAAGACAGGAACACGACCCCACCCATTAAGAGAGAGGCTGCCTAAAATCATAAGGTCACAGACACCCCAAAACACACCACCAGATGTGAAACTGTCCACCAGAAAGACAAGGTCCAGCCTCATTCACCAGAACATAGGCACTAGTCCCCTCCACCAGGAAGCCTACACAACACACTGAACAAACCTTAGCCACTGGGGACAGACACCAAAAACAACGGGAACTACAAACCTGCAGCCTGCAAAAAGGAGACCCCAAACACAGTAATTTAAGCAAAATGAGAAGACAGAGAAACACACAGCAGATGAAGGAGCAAGGTAAAAAATGCACCAGACCTAACAAATGAAGAGGAAATAAGCAGTCTACTTGAAAAAGAATTCAGAATAATGATAGTAAAGATGATCCAAAATCTTGGAAACAGAATGGAGAAAATACAAGAAACGTTTAACAAGGACCTAGAAGAACTAAAGAGCAAACAAACAATGATGAACAACACAATAAATGAAATTAAAAATTCTCTAGAAGGAATCGAGAGCAGAATAACTGAGGCAGAAGAACAGATAAGTGACCTGGAAGATAAAATAGTGGAAATAACTACTGCAGAGGAGAATAAAGAAAAAAGAATGAACAGATTTGAGGACAGCCTGAGAGACCTCTAGGACAATATTAAATGCACCAACATTTGAATTATTGGGGTCACAGAAGAAAAAGAGAAAAAGAAAGGGACTGAGAAAATATTAATAATTACCTTGAATGTAAACGGATTTTATTCTCCACCAAAAGACATAGACTGGCTGAATGGATACAAAAATAAGACCTGTATATATGCAGTCTACAAGAGACTCACTTCAGACCTTGGGACACATACAGACTGAAAGTGAGGGCATGGAAAAAGATATTCCATGCAAATGGAAATCAAAAGAAAGCTGGAGTAGCAATTCTCATATCAGACAAAAGAGACTTTACAACAAAGACTATAACAGGAGACAAAGAAGGACGCTACATAATGATCAAGGGATTAATCCAAGAAGAAGATGTAACAGTTGTAAATATTTATGCACCCAACACAGAACCACCTCAATACATAAGGCAAATACTAACAGCCATAAAAGGGGAAATCGAGAGTAACACAATCATTGTAGGGGACTTTAACACCCCACTTTCAACAATGGACAGATCATCCAAAATGAAAATAAAAAAAAGAAACACAAGCTTTAAATGATACATTAAACAAGATGGACTTAATTGATATTTATAGCACATTCCATCCAAACACAACAGAATACACTTTCTTCTCAAGTGCTCATGGAACATTTTCCAGGATAGATCATATCTTGGGTCACAAATCAAGCCTTGGTAAATTTAAGGAAAGTGAAATTGTACCAAGTATCTTTTCCGACCACAACACTATGAGCCTAGGTATCAATTACATGAAAAAATCTGTAAAAAATACAAACACTTGGAGGCTAAACAATACACTGCTTAATAACCAAGAGATCACTGAAGAAATCAAAGAGGAAATAAAAAAAAATACCTAGAAACAAATGACAATGAAAACACGATGGCCCAAAACCTCTGGGATGCAGCAAAAGCAGTTCTAAGAGGGAAGATTATGGCAATACAAGCCAACCTTAAGAAAGAAGAAACATCTCAAATAAACAACCTAAATTTACACCTCAAGCAGTTAAAGAAAGAAGAACAAAAAAACCCGAAAGTCAGCAGAAGGAAAGAAATCATAAATATCAGACCAGAAATAAATGAAAAATAAATGATGGAAACAATAGCAAAGATCAATAAAACTAAAAGCTGGTTCTTTGAGAAGATAGGCAAAATTGATAAACCATTAGCCAGACTCATCAAGAAAAAAGGGAGAAGACTCAAATCAATAGAATTAGAAATGAAAAAGGAGAAGTAACAACAGACACTGCAGAAATACAAAGGATTATGAGAGATTACTACAAGCAACTATATGCCAATAAAATGGACAACCTGGAAGAAATGGACAAATTCTTAGAAAAGCACAACATTGTGAGACTGAACCAGGAAGATGTAGAAAATATAAACAGACAAATCACAAGCATTGAAATTGAGACTGTGATTAAAATCTTCCAACAAAAAAAGCCCAGGACCAGATGGCTTTACAGGTGAATTCTATCAAACATTTAGAGAAGAGCTAACACCTATCCTTCTCAAACTCTTCCAAAATACAGCAGAGGGAGGAACACTCCCAAACTCAGTCTGTGAGGCCACCATCACCCTGATACCAAAACCAGACAAAGATGTCACAAAGAAAGAAAACTATAGGCCAATATCACTGATGAACATAGATACAAAAATCCTCAACAAAATAATAGCAAACTGAATACAACAGCACATTAAAAGGATTGTACACCATGATCAAGTGAGATTTATACCAGGAATGCAAGGATTCTTCAATATACACAAATCAATCAATGTGATACACCACATTAACAAATTGAAGAATAAAAACCATATGATCATCTCAATAGATGCAGAAAAAACTTTTGACAAAATTCAACACCCATTTATGATAAAAACCCTCCAGAAAGTAGGCATACAGTGAACTTACCTCAACATAATAAAGACCATATATGACAAACCCACAGCAAACATCATCCTCAATGGTGAAAAACTGAAACCATTTCCACTAAGATCAGGAAAAAGACAAGGTTGCCCACTCTCACCACTATTATTCAACACTGTTTTGGAAGTTTTAGCCACATCATTCAGAGAAGAAAAAGAAATAAAAGAATCCAAATCGGGAAAGGAGAAGTAAAGCTGTCACTCTTTGCAGATGACATGATACTATGCATAGAGAATCCTAAAGACTGTACCAGAAAAGTACTAGAACTAAACAATGAATTTGGTAAAGTAGCAGGATACAAAATTAATGCACAGAAATCTCTTGCATTCTTATACACTAATGATGAAAAATCTGAAAGTGAAATTATGGAAACACTCCTATTTACCACTGCAAGAAAAAGAATAGGATACCTAGGAATAAACCTAGCTAAGGAGACAAAAGACCTGTATGCGGAGAAATATAAGACACTGATGAAAGAAATTAAAGATGATACAAAAATGTGGAGAGATTTACCATGTTCTTGGATTGGAAGAATCAACATTGTGAAAATGACTGTACTACCCAAAGCAACCTATACATTCAGTGCAATCCCTATCAAACTACCAATGGCATTTTTCACAGAACTAGAACAAAATATTTCACAATTTATGGAAACACAAAAAATCCCAGATAGCCAAAGCAATCTTGAGAAAGAACAACGGAGCTGGAGGAATCAGGATCCCTGACTTCAGACTATACTACAAATCTATAGTAATCAAAACAGTATGGTACTGGCACAAAAACAGAAATATAGATCAATGGAACAGGAGAGAAAGCCCAGAGATGAACCCAAGCACATATGGTCACCTTATTTTTGATAATGGAGGCAAGAATATACAATGGAGAAAAGACAGCCTCTTCAATAAGTGGTGCTGGGAAAACTGGACAGCTACATGTAAAAGAATGAAATTAGAACACTTCCTAACACCATACAGAAAAATAAACTCAAAATGGATTAAAGACCTAAATGTAAGGCCAGACACTATCAAACTCTTAGAGGAAAACATAGGCAGAACACTCTATGATGTAAATCACAGCAAGAACCTTTCTGACCCACCTCCTAGAGAAATGGAAATAAAATCAAAAATAAACAAATGGGACCTAATGAAACTTAAAAGCTTTTGCACAGCAAAGGAAACCATAAACAAGACTAACAGACAACCCTCAGAATGGGAGAAAATATTTGCAAATGAAGCAACTGACAAAGGATTAATCTCCAAAATATACAAGTAGTTCATGCAACTCAATATCAAAAAATCAAACAAGCCAATCCAAAAATGGGCAGAAGATGTAAACAGACATTTCTCCAAAGAAGATATACAGATTACCAACAAACACATGAAATAATGCTCAACCTCATTAATCACTAGATAAATGCAAATCAAAACTACAATGAGGGCTTCCCTGGTGATGCAGTGGTTGAGAATCTGCCTGCTAATGCAGGGGACACGGGTTCGAGCCCTGGTCTGGGAAGATCCCACATGTCGCGGAGCAACTAGGCCTGTGAGCCACAACTACTGAGCCTGCACGTCTGGAGCCTGTGCTCTGCAACAAGAGAGGCCACGATAGTGAGAGGCCCGCGCACCGCACTGAAGAGTGGCCCCCGCTTGCCGCAACTAGAGGAAGCCCTCGCGCAGAAACGAAGACCCAACACAGCCAAAATAAAAAAATAAAATAAAATAAATAATAATTAAAGGTGCTAATAATTAAAAAAAAACCTTTAAAAAAAAACTACAATGAGATATCATCTCACACCGGTCAGAATGGCCATCATCAAAAAATCTACAAATGATAAATGCTGGAGAGGGTGTGGAGAAAAGGGAACACTCTTGCACTGTTGGTGGGAATGTAAATTGATACAGCCACTATGGAGAACAGTATGGAGGTTCCTTAAAAAACTAAAAATAGAACTACCATACGACCCAGCAATCCCACTACTGGGCATATACCTTGAGAAAACCATAATTCAAAAAAGTCATGTATCAAAATGTTCATTGCAGCTCTATTCATTGCAGCTTCCTATTTACAATTAGGAAGCAACCTAATTGTCCATCGACAGATGAATGGATAAAGAGATGTGGCACATATATACAGTGAAATATTACTCATCCATAAAAAGAAAGGAAATTGAGTTATTTGTAGTGAGGTGGATGAACCTATAATCTGTCATACAGAGTGAAGTAAGTCAGAAAAAGAAAAACAAATACCGTATGCTGACACATATATATGGAATTTAAAAAAAAAAGGTCATGAAGAACCCAGCGGCAGGACGGGAATAAAGACACAGACCTACTGGAGAATGGACTTGAGGACACAAGAGGGGGAAGGGTAAGCTGGGACAAAGTGAGAGAGTGGCATGGACATATATATATTACCAAATGTAAAACCGATAGCTGGTGGGAAGCAGCTGCATAGCACAGGGAGATCAGCTCAGTGCGTTGTGACCACGTAGAGGGGTGGGATAAGGAATGTGGGAAGGAGGGAGATGCAATAGGGAAAAGATATGGAGATATATGTGTAAGTATAGCTGATTCACTTTGTTATTAGACAGAAACTAACACACCATTGTAAAGGAATTATACTCCAATAAAGATGTTAAAAAATTAAAAAAAAATTCATACAATTCAATAACAACAAAAAACAAACAACCTGTTTAAAAAATGGGCAGAGGAGCACTCTCAGTACTTCTACTCAACCTAATATTGGAAGTCCTAGCCACAGCAATCAGACAAGAAAAAGAAGTGAAGGGCATCCAAATTGGAAGGCAAGAGGTAAAACTGTCACTATTTGCAGATGACATGATACTCTATGTAAAGAACTCTAAAACCTCCACACAAAAATGATTAGAACTAATAAATGAATTCAGCAAGGTAGCAGGATACAAGATTAATATACAGAAATCTGTTGCATTTCTTTACACTAATAATGAAACATCAGAAGAGAGTAAAAAAAAATCTCATGGAATAGTCTATGAACTTATAAAAATAATATTGAAACAGTAATTACTAACTTTGAATTTGTGTTCAGTGCATGCAATGAATAGTCTTGAAAGTCCAAATTGAGAAAATTAAAAAATATATATTATCATAGCAAGATGATAGAAAAAAGATTAGATAGAAAATTCAGAAATGTTTTATGATTCCTGTCTTCAATGTATTGACCCCATTGTCCTGAGTCAGGTAACTCTCACTGTGCTTCTGACTTGTGTATCTCCCAGTTTGCCTCTGCAATACAGTGTTTTTAACTGAAAAGCTCTCATAATTAATGCTTTAAAAATAATTTAAGTCATCACTCAAAAGTGAAAAGATGGAACAAATGCTCTGCTTATATATTTTTATGATTAGTTGTTAATAAAAATGAACTGGAAAATGTTTATGGAGTCTTATGAATTTTGTCTTAGTCATAATCATCAAAAACATTGATGGCAGTCAATTATACTATTATACTATAATTATACCATTATAGTATAATATAGCATTGTTGGAACTCTCCAATGCAATGTGTTGGTTATAATTACAGAATTCTGGTAAACAGAATTGGTCTAAGGAGCAGTTTTCTTTGATTATAGAGGTAATGTTTTACTTCACTTTAGCAAGGCTATTTGAACTGCAAAAACTATAATTATAGAGCCTCTCTAATGTGTATTTTAAACTTCTCTGATGGTATGCCAAAAAAAAAAAAAATCCTCAATAAGGGAGTGAAGGATTACTCATATAGACACTGATGTGGTAAACACCTTTTATTCACTTCAGGTTAAACTGTGCATTTTAAACATGGCTATAGATAGCTCTGTAAAGGTCACTTTATGGCCACTAACCCAAGATTGGTGTATCCTGTAAAGGTATTCAGTAATTTACGCTGTATGCTGATTTTCTAATCCTACCTTTGAATGTCTTAAAGTACCCTCCTCAGAAGCTAATACAGTGAAGGAACTGGTGAGTGGGCATGGCAGGATGTTGTGCAAATGCCCTGTATTCTTGACCATTATGTTAGGAAGCAAGTTTTCAAGTATCTTCTTAAGAAATGCTTTGATGAAAAAAAAAAGCAATATTAGACCATTTTTAGTACAATGCTAGTACAGAAAAAAAAGTTAATTTTTAAAAACTAAAATGTGCTGTTTTGCATGTCAATTAAAGTGATTGGTAGATTGATAACTATAAATTATCCAGTCACTCCCTCACCCCCCAATATTTTGGAGATCCTTGTTAAAGTCCCTCCAAAGCCCTCTTCTCCAAAGGGATTTACTTCCTGTTTGCACATGGAACCATTTTTCAATTTCAAGTCTACATTTTTAGGGCATCAAAGACACTTTGTCTACAGTAATTTTCTTAGTACGAAAAACTGCCCCCAGTACAGGTTAATTGATATAAAACAAAGTTTCTCTTACTCACTTTTGCCCATTTTTGAATAATGCTTACAGTTTTGTACTTTCAGATAAAAGAGCATAGAACAAAGCAGAAATAGCATGAATTTGCTACAAATCTCTGTGCCACCACATGCCTTATGCTTGTCTGGGGGAAAAACCCAAAAGACATGGACAGCTTACCTCTGGGCCTTTGTGTATGCCTGTGATAATTGTTACTTCAGTCATCCCAAATTTGTGCCTGGCAATATTAGTGAAATTTCATTATAAACATCACTAGAATTAACCTGAGTACCCAGCATATTTAAGCTTATATATCCATAAACAAAGAACTACAATGGTACAAAAAAAATGACAGTGGAACTCAGATTCCTTCCCTTCTCTAAGAAGCAGTGACATTCAGCCTCACCTCAAGGGAAAATCAACTTAAAGGAAATATCACTTAAAATCCTCAAGGGATGTCTTGTCTTATATACTTTAAGTCTTGTAAAGACAAATGATCCTATCCCAGAGAGGGGAATAAACCAAAAGCTGAAATAAATAAAGATGAGACAGCTTCACAGAGAATATGCACTTTCCTAACAGTGTGAAGTATATTAACACAGAATTCAGAACTGCATCAACATCATTGATTGATCAGGGGAACAGACGGTAGCTCTATCTATATGGAGAAAAATATCTAGGATTAAGAGTTTTGGAACATTTGGATGTAAACTTTTACTGAGCGTTTAAACACTCTAATATCTTAATTCTGTAAATTCATTTCCTAACATCTGTTTCAGAAGGAAGTTGATGATATCAGTAGTGATTACTATACGATCATTTACACCAGAGCAATATATTGAATTTTCAACATCAGCATTTACTGTTAAATAGCAAGCCATTCAACACTTGGAGATGTACTGCATCCAAGGGAAGAGAATTAAGACACAACAAAATAGAATTTTCACACAGAGAGTCTTTCCTGATAGTATATCAGCTGTCATCCAATGAGCTTGCCAAAGACAGCTATTCTCCAAGATACGAGAGTTTTCAGTCACACAGCCACCCACCTTCCTGCTGATTCTGTTATTAGGCTTCTTATTTTGAAAGAAATAGCAACATTAACAACCACCAGTGTGTTTGATTCCTTTCTGGATGTTCAACTGTAATAGAACACTACATTTTGGTTTTGAATACTGTGTTGATAAACCTTCTGCTAACTCAAGAAATTGAGGTTTTTTTTTTTTAACAATTCAAGAAATTGTCCTTTTAAACAATTAAACTAGCTATAGGGCTTCCCTGGTGGTGCAGTGGTTAAGACTCCGCCTACCAATGCAGGGGACATGGGTTCAAGCCCTGGTCTGGGAAGATCCCACATAGTGCGGAGCAACTAAGCCCGTTCGTCACAACTACTGAGCCTGCGCTCTAGACCCCGCAAGCCACAACTACTGAGCCTGTGTGCCACAACTACTGAAGCCTACATACCTAGAGCACATGCTCTGCAACAAAAGAAGCCACTGCAATGAGAAGACTGCACATTGCAATGAAGAGTAGCCCCAGCTTGCCACAACTACAGAAATATCGTGCAGCTACAAAGACCCAGCACAGCCAAAAATAAATTAATTAAAAAAAAAAAAAACTAGCTATAGGTAATATTGCCATTTCTATTTCAAGTTTAAAACATGAGGTAGAAGAATGGTTGATAAAACAATTTATAGGCATTTTTGCCTTTAGAAAGATATAGTTAAACCTGAAAAATATTTATACCTGAGAATGTAAATAAATTGTTGGGGGTATGGATTATACTTTTAAGATGTAGTCTAAATAATTTAATATAAATATACAAAAACATTGGACTGCATAATTGTGAAATATTACCTATAGATTCCTAACAGATTGATCTCAACTTTCCTATCTGAGACAATGTCTTTCACTAAGGGAAGGTCATTCCGTGTGTCCACTTTTTTTTTGGAGGTCAAAAGAAATTTATTTAGAATTTGACATGGGGAAGTTTGTCAAACATATCAAAATGTTTAAAACACATAGTCAAATAGAATTATAGGTCAATGTGAAACAATACTTATTCATTCAACCATCATGACAATAGAAGATTTTTAAGGCAAAGACAGATCATTAGAAGGCAAAGAAACTCACAACCTATTATGAAAAGTAATTCAACTTTCCAAAACTTTGTTATCTTAAAAGAGAGAGAACAATAAAATACAGAGCTGCAGCAGCCCACCCTCAATAACAAAGTTCATTTACTTAATTAAATGTGTGTGTGTTCACTTTTAAAAACATAAAATATATAGTACAAAGAACACAGGAGTATTAATCAATGTGACTTTTAGGGATATAGGGGACAAATAAACCTCCCTCTCTCCTCCTCCTGAGTTCAAAATAGATTGAGAATCAAGTTGCAAGTTAAAATACCACCAGCTTTATTTAAGACAAATTGTGTGGTTTGAAATCTTCAGCCGAAAGGGCTTGATAATATTCACTGCTAATTGAACAGAATTACCACCTATTCTGTGGGGCAGTAGGACAATCCCATACTTCCCCTGAGGAATATGCTTCTGGCCATGTGGAGAGGTGAAGCTGTCCCCTGGAGGAAGGCTGGCTCTCAACAGAGGGAAAGAAGAAAGGGCTGAGCCACAGTCTAGCTCTGTCTCACAAATCAGCTAAGTCACTGTACCTCTCAAGGTGGTGGAGGGTGGAAAGACCAGGAATTTTCTTCTTACTGAGGACTTTCCTCATGGAACCACGAAAAGTGGGGCATGAGGGCTTGCTGCACTGTTATTCTCACCACCACTATCAACACTAACACCAAAACCACCGTTTTGTGAGGGCTTATAATGTGTGATATATGAACTGCTTATCATGCATTATCTCTAACTTAATCCTCACAGTGACACTTTATGGCAAGAATTAGAATCTCCATTTTACAAAAAAATTAATTGGATGACAAAGTTTGGGAAATTGCTCAGAGATGCATAGATGGTTGGATATGCTAGACTCATCCCTTCTATTCTTTAATTGCCAGGATGACGCTTCTGTAACTTAAAGAAATGGCAATCAAATGGCAAAAGTATAAATATATTTTTAACATTGACTAGTATTTTCTTCAGCTAAAAAAGAGAACTATGGATTTTAAATCACTCTTTCAATGTTACTGGTTATAAAAATACAATGACACAGGGGCTTCCCTCATGGCGCAGTGGTTGAGAATCTGCCTGCCAATGCAGGGGACACGGGTTTGAGCCCTGGTATGGAAAGATCCCACATACCGCGGAGCAACTGGGCCCGTGAGCCACAACTACTGAGCCTGCGCATATGAAGCCTGTGCTCCGCAACAAGAGAGGCCGCGATAGTGAGAGGCCCGCGCACCGCGATGAAGAGTAGCCCCCGCTTGCCGCAACTAGAGAAAGTCCGCGCACAGAAATGAAGACCCAACACAGCTAAAAATAAATAAATAAATAAATAAATAAAAAATACAATGATACAAATCACACAGATAGAATAATGAATAAATATCTTTTAAAAGTTGTCTCAAAGACTATTTAACTAGCTACATATATCATTTATCTGTACAAATGTCCTGATATTTGCTTGCATTTTATATAATTAGTGTTTCTTATAGACATTTGCCTTCCCAGAATAGTTTCTTCCCAAGTATCTTTGCAGTATAAAATTTAACTAAGCACAAGCCTTCAGAGCCTTTGTTTTCTTTAATATTGTTCTTAGGTGAATTACTAGAAAATTATTTTCTCTGCATTTCTATGCAATATGCATTACATATTGTGATTTAGGATACTCATGTATACTAACATGAAATAAAATTTCCATAATACATATGCTTACTGTTTGCACTGTACACCGAAAATTCACATTTTCCTTCTTCATTCTTTATTTCATTCTTTATTTAAAATGCTTGTCAAAACTCACCAGGTTGGATTTCTGATTAGCTCTTGATGTGTGACCCACACTGTCCTGGACTGCAATGTTTTTTTGTCCATTAGGGACTCTTGGCTGCAAAGTCAAATGTCACAGTCAAATGTCACATTCTCCCTTCACTTTCCACTCATGTTTTGCCCCCTACCGAAAAACTCATTTGTTCATTCACAATCTCTCTGCCTCATACTACAGAACTTAATTCAACAAGTATTTTGTGAGCTTTTCAGTTTTTCTGGGACTGTGTCAGGAACTGAATCCATCAGAAGAATTGTCGATGTCTGTGTCCTGGGAGTGAGAAATGAATTGTGCAGTGTTGCTAATAGTGAGATTGGATTACCTTGTGCAGCCTTTTCCAAATTGAGCTCTGTCGATATTTCCTTTGCCAATCCCCATTAACTGACACGTGAGCACCTAAATCAATTTTGCAGATGTCTTATATTAGATTGTAGTAGGAAATAGATGACTGTCAACTGTCTAATGTCAGTGGGTAAGTTTTAACCCACAAAGACTGACATAGAGTTTTAGCTTGAAGTTTTGGTGAAATCATCCTTGATTTTTCTTTTTCTTTATAACATCTTAGTGGAATATAATTGCTTTACAATAGTGTGTTAGTTTCTGCTTTATAACAAAGTGAATCAGTTATACATATACATATGTTCCCATATCTCTTCCCTTTTGCATCTCCCTCCCTCCCACCCTCCCTATCCCACCCCTCTAGGTGGTCACAAAGCACGAGCTGATCTCCTTGTGCTATGCGGCTGCTTCCCACTAGCTATCTATTTTACGTTTGGTAGTATATACATGTCCACGCCACTCTCTCACTTTGTCACAGCTTACCCTCCCCCCTCCCCATATCCTCAAGTCCATTATCTAGTAGGACTGTGTCTTTACTCCCGTCTGGCCCCTAGGTTCTTCATGACCTTTTCTTTTTTTTTTTTTTCTTAGATTCCATATATATGTGTTAGCATACAGTATTTGTTTTTCTCTTTCTGACTTACTTCACTCTGTATGACAGACTCTAGGTCCATCCACCTCACTGCAAATAACTCAATTTCATTTCTTTTTATGGCTGAGTAATATTCCATTGTATATATGTGCCACATCTTCTTTATCCATTCATCTGTTGATGGACACTTAGGTTGCTTCTATGTCCTGGCTATTGTAAATAGAGCTACAATGAACATTTTGGTACATGACTCTTTTTGAATTATGGTTTTCTCAGGATATATGCCCGGTAGTGGGATTGCTGGGTCGTATGGAAGTTCTATTTTTAGTTTCTTAGGGAACCTCCATACTGTTCTCCATAGTGGCTGTATCAATTTACATTCCCACCAACAGTGCAAGAGGGTTCCCTTTTCTCCACACCCTCTCCAGCATTTATTGTTTGTAGATTTTTTGATGATGGCCATTCTGACCGGTGTGAGACGATATCTCATTGTAGTTTTGATTTGCATTTCTCTAATGATTAATGATGTTGAGCATTGTTTCATGTATTTGTTGGCAATCTGTATACCTTCTTTGGAGAAATGTCTATTTACATCTTCTGCCCATTTTTGGATTGGCTTGTTTGATTTTTTGATATTGAGCTGCACGAGCTGCTTGTAAATTTTGGAGATTAATCCTTTGTCAGTTGCTTCACTTGCAAAAATTTTCTCCCATTCTGAGGGGAAAAGAAGAAGTAAAGCTGTCACTGTTTGCAGATGACACGATACTATACATAGAGAATCCTAAAGATGCTACCAGAAAACTACTAGAGCTAATCAATCAATTTGTTAAAGTAGCAGGATACAAAATTAATGCACAGAAATCTCTGGCATTCCTATACACTAATGATGAAAAATCTGAAAGTGAAATTAAGAAAACAGTCCCATTTACCATTGCAACAAAAAGAATAAAATATCTAGGAATAAACCTACCTAAGGAGACAAAAGACCTGTATGCAGAAAATTATAGGACACTGATGAAAGAAATTAAAGATGATACAGATAGATGGAGAGATGTATCATGTTCTTGGATTGGAAGAATCAACATTGTGAAAATGACTCTACTACCCAAAGCAATCTACAGATTCAATGCAATCTTTATCAAACTACCACTGGCATTTTTCACAGAACTAGAACAAAAAATTTCACTATTTGTATGGAAACGCAAAAGACCCCAAATAGCCAAAGCAATCATGAGAAAGAAAAATGGAGCTGGAAGAATCAGGATCCCTGACTTCAGACTATACTGCAAAGCTACAGTAATCAAGACAGTATGGTACCGGCACAAAAACAGAAATATAGATCAATGGAACAGGATAGAAAGCCCAGAGATAAACCCACACACATATGGTCACTTTATCTTTGATAAAGGAGGCAGGAATATATAGTGGAGAAAAGACAGCCTCTTCAATAAGTGGTGCTGGGAAAACTGGACAGGTACATGTAAAAGTATGAAATCAGAACACTCCCTAACACCATACACAAAAATAAACTCAAAACGGATTAAAGACCTAAATGTAAGGCCAGACACTATCAAACTCTTAGAAGAAAACATAGGCAGAACACTCTATGACATAAATCACAGCAAGATCCTTTTTGACCCACCTCCTAGAGAAATGGAAATAAAAACACAAATAAACAAATGGGACCTAATGAAACTTAAAAGCTTTTGCACAGCAAAGGAAACCATAAACATCCTTGATTTTTGATCCCCTTTAATTTGGTTTGATATATAATACTAGGGTGAAAAAGGAATACTATTTTTAAAGACTGGGTATCTCTGTTGGATTTTTATCCATTTGCCCACTCCATATCCATTCACCTTTCTTTTCTTCTCTGTTCTAAGACTAGGAAGGCTGAATCTTGTACCTATCTAACTTCCTAGCTCTCTGGCTTAGGTGGGGTGCCCGAGTTTGGCCAGGGAGAGGCAATAGCAGGGGTGCAGAAGGTGGCAGTGAGAGGTCTGGATGTTTCACCCATTTGTCCTCCTTGCTCTGGAGCTATGTGTCTACTAGTACCTACATACCCCCAGGACTAAATATCCACTGGGAAGTTCCCGCTTCATGGTTTCAACATCCCTGTAGCTACTTCCTCCCCTGTTCCTTCAGTACCAGAGATGGTCATGTCTTGCCGTGTTGCTGGATTCAGAATGGCTTATCCTTTCCAGCCCATGCATCTCCAAATAGCCTTTTCATTAAAATCTCTTCATGTGAACCATCTAAGTGAATGTTTTGTTCTTGTTAGGGTTTGATTCACACAGTATTTATTTTTTTTCTCTTTAAGTTAAAAAAATTGGCTTAAAGCATTTTAGGATAGGCTTGACTTTAGTACAATCTTCTGCACTATTTGAAAGCAACTGAGAAAGAATTAGTCCTAGATGGCATCATGGGTGATCTGAGGCTTTACCTCATTTTGCTCTTAAGAACCAGTTTTTATCTTTACTGTTCTATCTTAAAACATGAAAGGAGAGGGGCAAAGAGGTAATTCTTAAAATGTGGAGTCCATGCATTTTTATATGTGATATTTTTCTATTATGATAATGTTAATGGAATTTCAGCTAAGTGGTTAATCTGATGGACATCAGTGTGCACCTAAGTTATAATAAGTACAGAGGTGTTGTATAAACATGTTTATAATGTCTAGTTGTTTTAAATGTAGTAGAGAGCATTGATTCTGTGATCTGTAAGTATATTTCTGAATTGTGTCTGATAATCTATGTCTGGTTATTTTATCTGCCTAACTTGTTTCCTAGTACCTTTGTAAAAGGATTAGCCAGCATCATCTCTCCTCTCTCTCTCTGTCTCTTTCTCTCTGTTGGTGTGTACCTGTATGCTTAAGCACTCACACACATATAAAGCATTAATGTGATTTCTACAGGCAGATTTACCAGTTCTTTAATTACCTACATTGTACCATTCTGTGTGCAATTTTAGTCCTTTTCTAAGTGAAAAGTCATTTTTGTATAAATAACTGGTTATTATTATGGATCATAATGGATTGCATGTATTATGTTAACGATTCTAGGAATCCTATCTTGTCTTTTCATGTTTTATGCTTGATAGTATCAATTCTTTTTATTTACACCTAACATATTTCTGTTTATTTTGAAAGGTATTATTTGGCTTAATTTTTTTTTAATAGATCTTTATTGAAGTATAATTGCTTCACAATACTGTGTTAATTTCTGTTGCACAACAAAGCAAATCAGCCATATGCATAAACATGTCCTCATATCCCCTCCCTCTTGAGCATCCCTCCCATCCTCCCTATCCCACCCCTCTAGGTCACTGCAAAGCGCTGAACTGATCTCCCTGTGCTATGCTGCTGCTTCCCACCATCCAACTATATTACATTCAGTAGTGTATATATGTTGATGCTACTCTCACTTAGCACCAACTTCCCCCTCCCATCCCATGTCCTCAAGTCAATTCTCTATGTCTACCTCTTTATTCCTGCCCTGCAACTAGGTTCATCAGTACCTTTTTTTTTTTTTTAGATTCCATATATATGTGTTAGCATATGGTATTTGTTTTTCTCTTTCTGACTTCACTCTGTATGACAGACTCTAGGTCCATCCACCTCACTACAAATAACTCAATTTCATTTCTTTTTATGGCTGAGTAATATTCCATTATATATATGTGCCACATCTTCTTTATCCATTCATCTGTGGATGGACATTTAGGTTGGTTCCACATCCTGGCTATTGTAAATAGTTCTGCAATGAACATTGTGATACATGTCTCTTCTTGAATTATGGTTTTCTCAGGGTATATGCCAAATAGTGGAATTGCTGGGTCATATGGTAGTTCTATTTTTAGTTTTTTTAAAGGAACCTCCATACTGTTTTCCATAGTGGTTGTATCAATTTACATTCCCACCAACAGGGCAGGAGGGTTCCCTTTTCACCACACCCTTTCCATCATTTATTGTTTCTAGATTTTTTGATAATGGTCATTCTAACCAGCGTGAGGTGATACCTCATTGTAGTTTTGATTTGCATTTCTCTAATAATTACTGATGTCGAGCATCTTTTCATGTACCTCTTAGCCATCTGTATGTCTTCCTTGGTGAAGTGTCTATTTAGGTCTTGCACCCATTTTTTAACTGGATTGTTTTTTGATATTGAGAAAGAAAATTAAAATCAAGGAAAGACATTTAAAATTAAATCCATGGAAATTAGGTATCCAGGGAACAAAGAGAAACGCATTGCAAAGAAAATGCTTCTAAATAAATAAAATTTAACTTGCAAATATTTCTGTGTGTACTTGGGTATGCAATCAGAAATATGTGGTATCTTGCTACAAAATATAAACAAAGCTTGAAGGAATGGAGAAGCTGACAGGGAACAAGAAGTGGTGTACATTCTGTCTTCTGGCTAGTTTAGCACATTATTCAGTACAATAAATATTTGAACATAATTATTTCTTGTGAAAATAATGTTTGTAAAATTTTAGCAAAGAATATTCCAAATAAGGCAATCCTGTTTTATTTTCATGAAATATACTCATTTAAAAAATATGGTTTTATAGTTTTGAGATGTTTAGTGAAAGTTATTTATAATTAATAAACTATTACTATTAAAAATAAACTTTAGCAAGAAAATTTTCTTGTGTGCATTTTTATGATCTATATTGTTCCATATAGGTGTTTAATATGGGTAATACATTCATCTTGGGGGAACATTTACTTATCAATACACTATTATCACAGACCTTTCTATTACCTTCTTATAATATCAAACATTTTTCATAGTTATATTGAGATGTAATTGACATACAACACTGTATAAGTTTAAGGCATACAGTATAACTATTTGACCTACATACGTCATGAAATGATTACCACAATAGTTTTAATTAACATCCATCATCTATAATCTATAATCTGCCTCACATATTTCTTTCCTCCCGATCCCCCTCTCCTCTGACAATCACCTGTTTGTTCTCTGTATCTATGACTCTATTTCTGTTTAGTTATGTTTGTTCACTTGCTTGATTTTCAGAGTCCATGTGTAAGTGAAATCATACAATATTTGTCTTTCTCTGTCTGACTTATTTTACTTAGCAAAATACCCTCTAGGTCCGTCCATGTTGTTACAAATGCCAAGATTTCATTCTTTTTTATGGCTGAGTAATATTCCATTTTATATATATATATATATATATATATATATATATATATATATATATATATATATATATATATATAAAACTTCCTTTATCCAACCATCTACTGATAGGAACTAAGACTGCTTCCATACCTTGGCTATTGTAAATAATGCTGCAATGAATATAAGGGTGCATATATCTTTTTGAATTAGTGTTTTTGTTTTCTTTGGTTAAATACCCAGGAGTGGAATTGCTGGATCATGTGGCAGTTCTATTTTTAATTTTTTGAGGACCCTCCATACTGTTTTCTATAGTGGCTGCACTACTTACTTTCCCACCAGCAGTGAAGGAGGTTTCCTTTTCTCTATATCCTCACCAACACCTATATTTGTCTTTTTGATAATAGCCATTCTGACAGGGGTGAGTTAATATTTTATCGTGATTTTTATTTGCATTTTCCTAATAATGAGTGATGTTGAGCATCTTTTCATGTGCCTGTTGGCCATCTCTATGTCTTCTTTGGAAAAATGTCTATGTAAGTCCTCTACCCATATTCTAATCAGATTGTTTTTTGATGATGAGTTGTATGATTTCTTTATATATTCTGGATACTAATCCCTTATTGGGTATATCATTTGCAAATATGTTTTCTCATTCATAGGCAGCCTTTTTGTTTCATTGATTGTTTCCTGCGACGGTCCAGCCACCGCAGGGGGTCTTCCAGGTCCCGACGGAGAGGGGTAAGGGACTGAATAGCACCACGAGTATGTGTTCAGAAGGACCAAGACAACTGATAGTTGCAAGGCACTTTATTTAGAATTTACTGAATCTAATATAGACAGAAGAGGAACTCATTATTAAACAATGAACCCATAGAATTTCTTATCGTCTCAGTTCAGTCACCACCATGGACGTCAACAAGTTTACAACAACTATCCTTGAACATTATCTTCCCTTAACCAGGCACACACACAGCCCCCAGCCATAAGGAACAACCGGGACTCTCAGCTCCCTGAGGTCTCCTGGCTTGAGATAGCTTTGCTAATCTCTTTTACATTCCTCAGGCCTGGGGAAAAGAGTGCATTCCAAGTCAAGGGTAAAGGCTTTGCTTTCTGTGAGAAACATACTGTCTCCTCCAGGAGTTACCTCTGGCTAAGACTGCATGCTTCCCACAGTTTCCTTCACTGTGCAAAAGCTTTTTAGTTTGATTAGGTCCCATTTGCTTATTTTTGCTTTTGTTTCCCTTGCCTAAGGAGACAGAGCCAAAAAAATATTGTTAAGACTAATGTCAGAGTGCTTACTGCCTATGTTTTCTCCTTGTAGTTCTATATTTTCAGGTCTTACATTCAAGTTTCTAATCCATCTTGAGTTTACTTTTGCATATGGTGTAAGATAGTGATTCAGATTCATTCTTTTGCATGTAGCTGTCCAGTTTTCCCAATACCATTTTCTGAAGAAACTTTCTTTTCCCCATTGTATTGTATAGTCTTGCCTCCTTTGTCATAGATTAATTGTCCATATGAGCCTGGGTTTATGTCTGGGCTCTTTATTCACCATTGATATATGTATCTGTTTTGTGCCAGTCCCATACTGTTTTGATTACTATATAGCTTTGTAGTATAGTTTGAAGTCAAGGAGTGTGACACCTCCAGTTTTGTTCTTTCTCAAGATTGCTTTGGCCATTTGGGGTCTTTGGTGATTCCATACAAATTTTAGGATTAGTTTTTCCAGTTCTGTGAAAAATGCCATTGGTATTTTGATAGGGATGGCATTGAATCTGTATATTGCTTTGGGTAGTATGGACGTTTTAACAATGCTAATTTTTCTATCCATGAACATGGTATAACTTTCTGTTTATTTTTGTTGTCTTTAATTTCTTTAATCAATTTCTTAGTTTTCATACTATAAGCCTTACACCTCCTTGATTAAACTTATTCCTAGTTATTTTATTCTTACTGATGCAATTATAAATGGGATTATTTTCTTAATCTCTCTTTCTGACAGTTTGTTATTAGTGTATATAAATGCAACAGATTGTATATTAGTTTTGTGTCCTGCAAATTTACTGAATTCATTTATTAGTTCTAGTAGCTTTTTTGGTGCAGTCTTTAAGGTTTCTCATATATGTAGTATCATCTGCTAATAGTGACAGTTTTACTTCTTCCTTTCCAATTTGGATGACTTTTATTTCTTTTCTCATCTAATTACCATGGCTAGGACTGCCAATACTATGTTGAATAGAAACAGCAAGAGTGGACATCTTTGTCTTGTGCTGGATCTTAAAGGAAGAGCTTTAGGTTTTCACCATTGAATATGATGTTAGCTGTGGGTTTGTCATATATGGCCTTTATTGTGTTAAACATAATTACATGTTCCCTCTATACACACTTTATTGAGAATTTTTATCATAAATGGGTGTTGAATTTTGTCAAATGCTCTTTCTGTATATATTGAGATATCATATTGTTTTTATCCTCTGTTTTTTTAATGTGGTGTATCATGGTTCATTCAATCTTAATGCATTGTTCAGAATATGAATAATATTGAGGATTTAGCAACATTGAAGCAAACAATTTTACTCAGGGAATTTGTCCCCACTTTGCAGAATAATGTGCTAATTACTATTATGGTATTGTAAAACCTCAAGTATCATATTCTGTGAATGTATATTTTTAGGTAATAAAATATTAATCATTCCTGGCTATTCTGACAGTCTCCAACACAATGTGTTGTGCAAGAACAGCCTCTGAAGAACTCCCTGTTTAGACATATAATCTCCCTTTCTCCAGTTGCCCCTGCACTTTCTCTCACCTTTTTTCTTTGCTGATCCCCACAGAGTTAATCTTCTGCTACCTGGATACTTCTCAACCATTATCTCCCTTCCTCTCTTGTCCTATTGCTAGCTGAGAACAAAATTGACAGAGGTGAGACTGACAATGGCAATAGGAAAAAGAAGGATAAATAAACTTTATAAACATCTCTCATTCAAAATCCACTGATTTTTGCTTAGTTCCAGGGATCATGAATCTTAGGCAACATTTATTATCTCATGTCCTCTCTTCAGAGGTCTGTTCATTAACCTCAGTTTTCAAGAGTCTACCTAAATTCCTTTAATGAAAAAATATGGTCTTAGGAAACAAAAGAAAGAGAGATATGACATGCCCATGAGAGTTTACTCAATCTTTTATGCTTTTTCTCAATCTCCTGAATCTTTGCCGCAGTAAATCTGAAAGAATTTCTGAATTCCAAGTTTCTATCACCCGATTTGGGAATTCTGAGGGTATTTCCATATATATGTATATATGGAAACACAGCGTTTGGCAACTTGAAATTAAAATTATTTTATTTTCCAAGACAATAAATTCTGGGATTCTTAATCAGCTTTCTATTAATCAAGAAAAATTACCTTTGTAAAGTCAAGAATAAATTTCAATAAATAGGTCCATTCTCTGCAGGACTGCACAATTTATAGAGAAAAGAGAATCTTCCTCTTTAATTAGGTGGTACTTGTTAGATATGTTTCTGTATGTCCTTGAGAAGCAATTGTGACCAGTATATATTCTATGATGGCTTATACCGATGGGATATCTCACTTCTTTGTAAGATTCAAGAATTGGTTAGTCTGCAATGCTCCCTCAAAAGCATGAAATTTTAATATTTAAAACGATTACTAGAAAGGTGAGCATATAAAAATGCTTGAATCAACTTCTTTGATTTTATATAAAATCTATGTATCTATTTATATATATATATCCTCATAGATATATAGATCCTTGTCCAAATAAAAGTTTTTAAGTCCGACATTCAGATTTTTTTTGTTTTTTTGGGGTAGTATTATTATTTTGGCCTTTATAAAACTTTCAACCTTTATAAAAAGTTCAGTTACTTGCAAGTTTCAACAAATGACTATCAAAGTCTTATGTATCTGTGATCATAAGCTTTATGTCAAACTTTACCCCTGTTATATGATAATATATAAAGGAATCAAACCATATTTTCTTATAGTGATTTCCAATGAAGATCCATATGGGTGGTATTTTAGGCAAAACTTTTAGTAATTTTTAGAGTATATTTTTACCATTATGAAGAAAAATATTTTTTTGTTTGTGTGCAGTAGGATTGAATTCTTTGGTGATTCATATTATTATGTAAAATTGAGAGGTATGTATTTCAGATACGCAAAAGAGTAGCTTCTTTGAAACAAAAGTTGTCAGAAGATTATTTCTATCCACCTGAGAAAATTGCATGTATTAATTTTGAATGATCTTTCTTTGATCTTTTTAAGTTTAACACTGAACTGAAGCAAAACTACTGAAGCCTGGTACTTAGCTTCCTCCAGGCAACTCATGAAATAACTTGCTTAAATTAACTCCCCCTTTACTTGCTTTCATTATGATTCTCCTTTTTTTTCTCTCTATACATATTCTCATTAAACTTATAGTCACTAGTCATCTTCCTTTAAGTGTTTTATGGAGTCCATTATCACCTACCAATTCATTCAGAAAGTCCACATTGGTACACAATGTTGAAATTACTTTCTTTTAGCATTTCCTATAAGAATTGCCAATTATAAGAACCTGGCTGTTTCTCAACACTTCTGTGTTCATTGTCTTTACAAATAAAAATGTCAAGCTATAGGATGTTAGATTTGGGGAGGAGAGGGTTAAGAAATCAAATAATCTTGATCTTTGTTTAGTGGATGAGAAGACCAAAAAACCCAGAGAAATGATGTTTAAATTCATGCAAAAAGTTAATACAAATAACAGCTTCATCCAACAATTTTGAAGATATATCTATTTATAGTAAATGTAGGTTAATGTGTTTAAATATTTGTTAAAGGACAGTTATATTATTTTTAGACTGTTAGTTTTCTGCTTGTCAACAAATTTGTATTCACAGTGTGGTTTTGTTATATTTCATGATAACATGCAAGAACTTAGCAACATCAAGGAGTCTTGACAAATTAATCGATTTTGAGTGAGTAATTTTCTCTGTCCTTGTGACGCATTCCAACTTGCTGAAATCTTCCCTGTACCTCACTCTCAATAAGTTGAATGTGAATGATTGAGGGGGTGTTAATAACCCTCAGGTATCCAGATGGTAGAAAATGGCCTTTGGGCAGACTCTTGCTATATTGCTATTAACATGACTAAGTGATAGAAATTAGGTAAAATGTTTTCTAAGCCAAATTCATGCAGGTAGAAAAACTGATGTTAGCTTTTGATATTGGCCTAGAGCCACACATGTTAAAGACAGCTATGAGGAATCAATCTGAAGGACTTGCTTGTAAGCTATAACTACAGTAAAATTAGAATCTTCTCTCAAAGTTGTTTTTCTGATAATTACTTGAAAGAAAAAACTTACAATCACTCGAGTCAGATAAAATATGACATCAATAGGGTACATATTTTTAACATTTAAGATTAATTTTAAAACTTACTTTCAACACTTTTAAAAATAACAAATACAATTGGACATTGCAAAATGATGTATAAGGCATCCAAACCACAACAGAAATTAAATGTTATTGGCACTTAGAATTTGCATTACTTTGTAAAAATTTGATTTAGTGAGGATGGCCAAAATACGATTATTCTAGAATATTTAAAAAATAATACCTCCTAGATATAAACAGACAGACAGAAAGAATAATGTTGGCCAATACTTAAATTTGTATATTAACTATTAAAACTACATATGATAAAACATCAACATTCACTAAGGTATAATTTGATGACAGATGGGAAAGTTGTTACATACTTAAGCACAGAGCTGACACATGTTATTATAATAAAATGATAAACTCCTGAGCTCTAATTTCTAACCCCCCATAATTATTTTCTTTATGGCTTCCTATATTAGCACTTCTTCCCACTCTATTTTCTGGTGACATAGAGAACCACACAGGAGCAAAAATGCACTGTATCCAACCTTCCCATAGATTGAAAAAGGATCATTGCCTTATTTGGATCCTTTTTCAGCCATCTTTAGAGGAAATATATTTGCTTGTAGCAGACTTGTAATTTTTATGCAATTGTTAAAATACAATATTTTGTAATAAGTAGTACTATTTACTTTCACATTTCACTACCAAAGAGTTGCCAGTAGTCTTTAAAAATAGTGGTAACATGGAAAAGAGAATCAGACAGAAAATCGATTTTATGGCCCAACAAACAATCTTAGTTTTATAATCTTTCTAAAGCATCATGAAATCTATTTTTTAGTTATAAATATGGTATAGATCAAAAATTACCTTTGCCATAAAATATGGGTAGAAATATCAAGTATGATAGAAATTAACAAAAATATATGTGCCTGTTTGAATAATTGTTCTTCCTACAGCACAAAAATATAATGACCTGCATGTAGCCCTCTGTTAAATCCATGCCATATTGTAGCCCCCCACTAAAATGCATATTTATTATGTTTATATGATCTTAAGATATGCTAGAAAGTATATTGTGAGTAAAGTCAGATTAAATAAAATAAAGGAAGTAATTGTATGAGATATTTGGCCATTGTGAAGAACAGTATGAATAGTTCAGAATTTAAAATACTCATGCCTCAACAGATAGAGAATTATACAAATAGCAGACTCATATTTCCTCTTCACTAATCCGTCTCCACATAGCAATTTTATATTTTTAAAATAAATTTACTTATTTATTTATTTATTTATTTACTTATTTATTTATTGGCTGCGTTGGGTCTTCATTGCTGTGTGCGGGCTTTCTGTAGTTGTGGCAAGTGGGGGCTACTTTTCGTTGCAGTGCACAGGCTTCTCACTGCAGTGTCTTCTCTTGTTGCGGATCATGGGCTCAAGGCTCACGGGCTTCAGTAGTTGTAGCATGTGGGCTCAGTAGTTGTGTATCCCAGGCTCCAGAGCGCAGGCTCAATAGTTGTGGCACATGGTCTTAGTTGCGTCGCGGCATGTGGGACCTTCCCAGAACAGGGCTCGAACCCGCGTCCCCTGAATTGACAGGTGGATTCTTAACCACTGTGCCACCAGGGAAGTCCAGAGAATTCATTCAGCTTTGCTTGACACTTTACACTAAATAAGTTCCAGAGACTACAATTACTAAGTATAAATTTGAATATAGAAGCCAAAAAGAATTGCTGTATTATATACTGAATTTGAATAGGCAATCAAAATGTAAATTGGTAACAATCACATTGTTTACTATAGGAAACTTCCATTTTTATGTGGAAATTTTTGCATTTTATACACTGAGATAAACACAAGAACATGGTTTGCTCACCTGTGCAAGCAATGGGTAGAACCCTGCCAGCATCTCCTTTGATACTGGAAAGCACTTGGTGTAGGGAGTATCCAAGATTGGGCAGAGCTCAGAGGGGAAAGGTCAGTGGTGTCAATCTCTACATCTGTGAAACGAATCCTAATAATTATTTGCTCTCATAGCTTATTTTATTTGTAGATACAGAACTATCACATGCTACAATTTTATAGCTAATTGCAAAACTCAGCTGTAATATAGGAAATAAATATCTCATCCTGTGTTATTCCATATCTGAGCAACAGATGTACATCATACAGTTTATGCTTTACAGCATATTTTCATCTATTTATTGTGAGTTGAATCAACCTGTGTTTTCGAAGTGATGGATTATAAATGTGGTCACCCTTGGACCACCAAATTGTTAGAGTGTTAACAGGACAGATTGGGCAGTTTGGGCAAACAATTCTTAACTTTTGCTTTTGAGGTGGGAGAATGTCATAATTCTATTTATTTTAAAATGTGATAGCCCTGAGATAGTTGGCTTGGAGACTTAAAAGAAGGAGATGTTTTCTATCCTTTATAATACTCTGAGTAACAGGCAGTACTCTTCTAAAGTTGTCAGTACCCAGTTGAGTATAATTCTCAAATTTTAATGAGTAAAATTGATATAACTTCTTTAATGTTTTGTAAAGCAGCTTATAATTGAGATTTTTATGTTTCTTAGGGGTAAAAAAGGTGACTTGCTTGTAACTATAACCTCAATATTTAGCATATAGTAGTTATTCCATACTTACTGTAAAGTAAGTCTACAGACCTTTCATGTGCCTACTTAGTGCTTTATGTTTATTATTACTTATCTTCCTAAAGACTCTATAAGGTAGGCTATATTTTTATTATTTTTGTTGTTCTTTTTCTTGTTGTTTTCTCTAAACTTTAAGCACATTTTCCTGTTTGCCCAGTTATTCATGACAAAGTCAGTAATGTAAAGGCTATCATATTCCAAATCTTAGGCAGCTTCTTTTGAGCTACATTGGGTCAAGTAGATACTGCTCCTGGAAAAAGATGATGAATGCTCAGGATGAAGGAGGTGATGAATGAAGTCAGGAAGCCAGAGACTGGTTTGAAATTCTGTCCCACAACTTTCCATTATACAGACATGGGAGATGACTTTAAAAAAGAAGAAGAAGAATCCAGCTGTTTTTCCTGTACAACATTCTTCACTCTCCTGACTGATCCCACCAGTTTGCTGATGACACCAAAACATCTTGCTTCGAATTCTCTCCTGAATTTCAAACTCACAGACTCAGTGCCCATCCACCTTTTACCAAGAATTTCCATGACCAATAATCCCAAATCCTGGCTGCCTCATGAGACCCCTCAAAGATGGTCTCTGGCCCAGATCATACCAGAGTTTGCTGCAGCCCTTGAGTGCACAGATCTGGACTTGAGCCTTTGGTGGCATCAGTCTCCTGGTTTGTGTTTCCAAACTTGCTCTCCAAACTTTCCCTTGTTTGCTTTCCACTGTCATCATATTATACAGTTACTAACTCAGGAGAGGATTCTATGCCCTTTCACTGCACTGTCTTTCTAAAGCACTTGTATTCTACTTTAAAACTCTTAGAAACTCCCCTGTCTACACGATCAGTTTCAAATTCCTAAGAAAGGTACTTTCACAATCTGCTTTCAAACTACTTACCAAACTCAGGCCCTGTTCCTCCTAAGCTTACCCACCCCCATACCAGCAAAGATTAATGCCTCTCACACAGTTCTTTTAAAAAAAAAAATACATGTCCCTTTGCATTTATGGTTCTTTTTGTCATGTGGCCTCTTTTCTGTCACCCAGAATCAGAACCACACATTACTTTCTTTTTCTGCTATGCTTCCCACATACCCTTGGACCTCCATCTATAAACCCACAGTACATTTTTATAACACCAAAACACTTTTTATAATTATTTCTATATGAAAAAAAATCATAATTATTTATACTCCCTGTGTGTATAGACATGTCATTTAATCTGTGTCAGTTTTCTCATTCTTAAAATGGCAATAACATTACTGCCTACTTTATAGGTATGTAAAATTGAAGATATAATACATGCAAAACAAAATGCCCAGCACACAGTGAGTGCTCAATAAATATTCTGAGTAATATTCATGTGCTTATCCCTATTAGAAATTTTATTACTCCACAAAACTATGTATTCCTTGAAGAAAAGATAATATTTATCTTTGTAACTGTAAGAAATCTCATCACTATTGGCACATAATACATGCTCAATACATTTTTACAAATTAGTTATTATTCCTTAACACTTCAGTGGCACTAATTTTTAATCCTGTTTCTCTTTTCAGAAAGTATGGATTGTACAAATAACAAAGTAAATTGGATGACATAATCACTGTTAAGTAGTTATTTAAAGCATGTTGCAAACGACTGCATACAACACATACCTGTGAAGCAGCACCATTCAACTGTTCTACCTTTAGTTGGAAATCTTAGTGGTCACTCTTCTACCGAACTAATTTTGCAAGTATTTATTAATATCAACCAACTCAATTACAAGCCTGAATGTTGTTTGAGGCATCATTTTATAAAAAAGATGTTAATTTAAGTGAAAGGATTAAATGGCTTAATGTTACTATTAGCAGTTTTAAACCCAAGCCCCTATTATGGCCGTGGTTTATTTAGTCCATTCTATTAATGACCACCCTACCCAGTTACCAGTATGGAGGTCAGTAGAGTGGTCTAATTGCGATTATACAGAAAAACACTGAGTGGTATTGAACACATGGAAAGAGGTGTTCCTCCTTGTTTGGCTTCTTTCCCATGTGCCTGATTTTTCTGGGTACCATATTGCTAGGCTACAGTAAACAAGCCTCTAACTGCTCTGCCAAGTCCTCTGTGGGCCTCCATCCCACTTATCACCTATTCTCAGCACAGCACATCTAGTGATCCTTTTGAATCATATGTCATGTCTTGGCACTCTTCTGTTTAAAAATCCCCAATGACTCCTAGCTTACTGAGAGCTCTAGCCACACTGGCTTTACTGACGTTCACAAACAGGGCAGGCATACACCCACCACAAAACCTCTGCCTTTGCTCTCTCCACTTCCCTAAAGCTCTTCCCCCAGATCTCTCCATTCACCCCCGTAAGTCTTAGCTCACAAGTAACTTCACAAGACTTTTCCTGAGTTGACCCTGTTTAAATATTGAGATCACTACCACCTTCTCCAGCATTTTATAGTTCTTTTTCTTGTTATATTTTTTCATATAGCACATATCATCACATATTCTTTTTTTTTTAAATTAATTAATTTATTAATTTATTTATTTTTGGCTGTGTTGGGTTTTCGTTTCTGTGTGAGGGCTTTCTCCAGTTGTGGCAAGCGGGGGCCAATCTTCATTGCGGTGCGTGGGCCTCTCACTGTCGCGGCCTCTCCACATATTCTTAATATAGCAATATCATCACATATTTAATATTTAATACAGCACTTCATCAAATATTGTTTTTTTACTTTTTTATTTTTTGCCCATCACTCCCCAACACCAAAATTTTAGCTCACTTCAGGCGAAGATTTTTGTCAATTTAGTTCACTCCTGAATTCCTATACTGATACATTAGAGCATCTCAATAAATACTGAATAAATGATTTAATTGATTAAAAAAAAAAGAAGTATAAGGATAATTAAGCTTAACTATTATGTTCCACGTTTTAAGTTAACATGTATTTCTGTGCAACCATTACTTATAATAAATGATGTATAATTAACGTATCTTTATCTACTTAGAATTAATAAATTAATAAACTAATAAATTCTAAATTGAATAAAATCTAAATTAACATAAAAATATTAAATAGAATATAAGATAATATTTACATAACCTTCGTTTTTGACATTTTAGTACAACTCGAGTCCTAGATTTTATGAATAAAAGATGCTTATCTGACTAGACATATTTATGTATATAACAATAAAATAAAAGATGTCATAAATAAAATCTGAAGACCATTGTTAGACTTCAAAAATTATAATGTTCATTACAGTTTAAGGATTAAAATTCATAATAAAAAAGAAATAGCTAAAATTTTTATCAAATGTTATATGACTGTTAAAAAATTTGTACCTACTTAAGGTGGACAATTTGGTATTTTGGCATATGTATACATCTGTGAAACAATCACTGCACTCAAAATAATTAATATCTCCGTCACTCCAAAGGTTTCCTTACAGCTCTTTGTAAAAAATCTCTTCCTCCCACCTATCCCCATGGCCCACTTACTGTCCCCAGAATGACATTATAAATTAGATCTCATTAAAGAAATAAGCCAATTTGAGGAGAATTGACCATGTAACACTATTGAGCCTTCCAACCCATGACATGGTTTATCTCTCCATTTATTTAGATTTTCCTTAATTTCTCTCATCAGCTTTATAAATTTCAATGTAAAGGTCTTTTCCATCTTTTACAAGAGTATCTCTATTTCATATTTTGATGCTATTAAAAAAGATATGTTTTTATATATTTAATTTCTAATTATTCATTGTGAGTACATAAAATATAATTTATTTTACATGTATTTTATATCTTACAGAATTCCTGAGTTTGTTCATTAATGGCTTCTACTAGCTTTTTAGTAAATTCCATTAGATTCCTTACATAGACAAATATGTCATCTGTGAACAAAAGCAATTTATCCAATTTGGATGCCTTTTTTTTTTTTCCTTGTCCTGTTTCATTAGCCAGAACTTCCAATATTGTGTTAGGTAGTAGTGATGCGAGCAGACTTGCCTTTTCCCTCATCTGTGGCAGAATAATTCAGTCTTTCATCATTAATATGATATTAGTTGTAGGTTTTACAGAGATCTTTTTTATCAGGTTAAGAAAGTTTGCTTCTATTCTTATTTTGCTGAGGTTTACTTTAGTTTTTGGTCAGACAAATATCCCATGCTCTTCAAATTTCTGAAAGACTTTGGGGAAAACTAGTAATATTTCTTTCGTAAACACTTGGTTAATTTCATCAATGATGTCATCCAAGAATGAATTTTTCTTTGTGAGAAGAAAAATTATTATCTATATTACCTATATCATCTTGAGTGAACTTTGGCAGCTTTTGTCTTTCAAAGAATTTATCCACTTTATCTAGGTTGTTGAATTTATTGCCATAAAGTTGGTCATAATATTTCCTTATTATGTTTAATATCTGTAAGATCTATACTGATATTACCTCTCTTGATTCTGATATTAGTAACTCATGTTTTCTCTTTTTCTGTTCATTTTTTTCTAATTCTTATTTATCTCTGGTGTTTATTTTACACAGTTTCTGTTGCCATGTTTTCAAGTTCATTCATCTTTTTTCTGCATGATCTAATCTGTTATGATCCTATCCAGTGTAGTTGCCATTTCACCCATTGTGATTTTCATCTCTAGAAATTCAATTTAGGCCTCCCCACTAGGTCTACTTAACTGTTTCATTAAATGGGATAGTTTTAATAACTATTTTAATACTTTTGACAGCTAATTCTAACATTTGTAACAGTTCTGGATCAGTTTCAATTCATTGATTTTTCTCCTGATTATTGATCATATCTTATTGCTTCTTTGCTTGCCTGGTAATTTTAGATTGTTGCTAGACGTTGTGAATTTTTATGTTTTTATTACTATATATTGTTGAACTTTATTCTGGAATGTGGTTGTTACTTGCAAACAGATTGATCTTACTGTGTCTTGCTTTCAAGATTTGTCAGACAACGACAGAGAGCTGTTTAATCCAGGGCTATTCATTCCCCACACTGATGAAAGACCCTCTGAGCACCCGACCCAGCATCCCCATGATTAGAAGCTTTCCAGTGTAGTTGATCGGTCTCCACTTCTGGTCCCCTGTGAGCAACATCGACAGCTTCTTCTAGTCTTTTCTGGTGTTGCTTTTTTTCTTGGTCCTGGGTAGTTTCCTCTCACACAAGCAATGAAAAGGACTCTGTTGAATGCTCAAAATGGATCTTCTTTAGATTTGCAGAGTTGTCTAATTTTGCAGCTCTTCATTACTCTTTCCTGGGAACTCTGTCTAACCACCTTGGTCTCCGTGGACCCTCAACAATGTCTCTGCAACTCAGGACGTTTTCTGGGCTCTGCCTGAATTTTTCTTCCCTATGTCATGGCTTGGAGACTTTCTCAAGGCAGTAAATCATAGGGCTTACCTCATTTGTTTCCCATCACTCAAAGATGATGATCCTGAGCTGCCTTCATTCCACAACTTTGAAAATGGTGGAGTTTTAGAAAATTATTTCCCACTTTTTTGTTTTTGTCAGACAGGAGGGTAAATTTGCTCCCAGCTATCCCATCATGCTTTGAAACAGAAGTTCTTACAAATAGAGTCTTAAAATTTACAAATAAACTGATAGAAAAGTGAAGAGGGTATTCAGAAAGGATATCCAGATGACTAATAAGAAGATATTCACCGTGAGATACAATTTTTTATCCATATAGATGGCAAATTAAAAAATGATGACTTACTATTGTTAGCAAAGTTATGGGGAATAAGCACTTTAATATCCTGTTAGTAGAACTGTGAATTAATACAAACCATTTTGGAAAGTCTGGCAATAAAAATAAATCCACATCATTTGACACAGTAATCCTTTTCAGAGAATCTAACTTCAGCATAAAGACCATGTAATAAAATAATAATCATAGTTGTAGTCACAAAGCAGCAGTCTGCTTTTAAACTTCCATAAATAGAAAGGTCAACTGTATCAGTAAATTATACATATGCTATGGAAAAATAATTAGCTACTAGAAAGAGTGAGTTCTGTCTCAATGACCATGAGGACTGGCCATGATATATTGTTCAGTTAAAAGAGGAGCTCGCCAAGCAACATGAATACTATAATCCTTTTTTTAATAGAAAAAATAAAAGAACAGTGAAAAAAGTGAAAGAATAAACACTATCCTATTTTTTTAACCTTCAGGAGGGTGTGCTGGAGAGATGTCATGAAAAGGTTATTAACTTTTTCATTACTTATCTTTGTATCATATTACTTTTTGTACTAAGCAAGTATTGCTTTCAAAATTTAAAAAAATTAAGAACAATTTGAAAATCCCAAGAATGTTGCCAATCAGTGTCCAATATAATTTGCTAAAATATTTACACACATATTGAAAGAAAATCAATAAGGAAGTCCACTTTAATATGTATGTAATGAAACTTGGGAAGTTTATAGAATATACTGTTATATAGAATTGCAAGAGAAGTTACTTAGTAGATAAATGATATAAGAACACTTGCAGATGGGTACAATTTAATGTTTGTTATGAAAGTAAGGCAATAGAAATGGCAGGAACATTTAGAAGAACCTCAACATATCCTCTAACTTTGACCTGTGTTGCTCACTGACCAAGTATATTACCATGTAATTTAAAGTGAGACTACTGATTTGAACTAATGAACTGATATCTTATGTTTTCCTTAATATATACATCTCTTCTAAATGAATTGAATTTAAAACGTTTGTCTTAAGTATTTCTTTTCTTTAAAATTTTTTGGCCTTTTTAGTTTTCTTTTATATTAAAAATTATCTGATTTTAAGATGGGTAATGTCCCTCCTCACACTCCCTGAATAAAATGTTGATATTTTATTAATTTTTGCTTTTATGGAGTGATTAACATGAGTATTCTATTTCATCACAAGCATTTCACTTTTCTCTTTCCAGTTGCTTTTCTACCAAACCTTCTTTTAAAAGTCAGTATTTTTGTTTTATTGTTCTTCCATAGACCTTCATTTCATACCAATGATATTATGATCACTAAGTCTAAATATGCTCTAGCTGTAGACTTTTTAGGATTATATCTTTTCCAGATATTCAGTCAAAGCTGGCTTCAGACTTGACTGCTGGTTAAATGTACTGTACAAATAAAGCAGCCCAACACTGATCCATGGTTCTGAATCTTCCTTAATTCATCAAATCAGAGTTTTCCTGTAACACATTTTCACCCAAGGCCTTAACATTTCAAGGATAAACAGTCAATAGCAAGTTTTTCATATTTCATAATTTAGTATTGTCCTGAGAGTCTTTACTACTTTAGAAAACTATGGGATAAAATGTATTCATGTACATTTAACACTTGAAGATTTCTCTTTTAACTAAAATTCTTCAAAGAAAATAAGGTGGATATAACAGACTTGTCTGATGATTTCAAATAGGTAATATATCAGAATTGGAGATCCTGTAATCTGCATGGGAAAAACAATAGCTAACATTTAACATGTGCTCCCTGTGTGTGAGGCATTATCTTAAGCAATTTACATATGTTTATTTATTTAATCATCCAACCAGCCATACTGTTTTGTTTATTACTATTGTTAATTTCATTTTATCAATAAGAAAATTCATGGCCTTGAACGCTTACATTAAGCCACACAGATAATAAGCACCAATGCCTGAATCTGACCCAGGCAATGGGACTACACATTCACATTCATAATTGCTACATGACATAGTGTCTCCAGAGTTCTATACAGATAATTTTATTCTTTGCTCACAGTTTTAAAACTTAACTCTTCAGAAAATTGGCATGGCCCCTAAATTTTTTTTTATCATGAAATTAAACAACCTAAATCCTACCATTGTACAGTAATGCCACAATCATGTGTTATATCTCCTTTAAGCTCTTGATGTCTTGTATTATTTTTTTAAAGTAGGAAATTATTTTTATTCCAAGTCAAATACATAAAAATAGATTTTCTCACACTACTCTTAGAATTGTAAAAGGGGAGAAAAAGGCACTAAAGTGATATTTCACCCCCTTATCCTCTGAAACAGCCAGTGCTGGGCCCCATGTGAAAGTACTGGATCTTACAGCTCCTGCAGACAGAGGGTAGGTCTTTTCTTCTTATCTCATACGTAAGCCAGTGGTTTTCAAACTTTGGAAAGGTGTGACTATTTGGTAGTTATTCTTTGTTAGATTTTAAGCCAGTGAACATGGCTGGAAATAATTTGAAATGAGGAAATTAGACAAAAGATTACCTTTCAGAAGGGTGACATTAATAAAAGATCATGTTGTAGTCATGATTTTACAAATAGAAGTTATGCCAATACTAGCCAGTTCGTAAGAATTGATAAAAAAAAGATCTTATGAGCTAGGTGGTTTACATGAATAATTTTGACATAACAGTTTTATCTATTCACACTGTGAACTTAGATCTCATCAAGCTTTGTAAGTCAATTTCCAACATACCGACAATGACTATGCTGTCATTTATTGCCCATTTTGTTATAGTGTGAGCTACTCAACCCCATTTCTCTGTGCCCTGAGTCACACTTCTGTTGCTTTTGCTAACCCTCTCCTGACTCCTTTAGATGTCTTCTGTATGTTTTAAATTTTCTGCACAATAACATATTTCATATGAATACCAGGTTGCTCTATGTTCTGCTTTTCCCTTTACCTGATCCTTTGCCCTCAGTTTTTGTTCTCTTTCTAATGTACATATAACAGACATAACAGACACACATGCATGTAAATGTGGTTACCTAGAGGCTCACTACCTAGAGTAGTTTGAGTTTTCTTCAAATCTCCAGAAGTGGTGTCAGGTTTTCTGTTACTCCACTTAGGGATAAAAAAATAGGTAGTAGACAGAGGAAAATTGATTTTTGTAATTCCACACAGACAGAATCCAAACTAGAGCTCAGAATGCCTGTCTTTAGGCCTAGAAAGCTGCCTATCTGATGCCTACATTTATCTAATCATTTGCTTCCCTAGTCTCAATTCCTTAATCAGACAGCTACCAGTGACACACTTTACACACATGTCAAAAACTCAACTTCATCACCACCACCAACAGCAACAGCAATAATACCAGTTTAGCAACAAGGGCAGAATGATATTCTTTGACTGCCTTTTCTGTTTTCAAAAAGAACACATGGATTTGGAAGGGCATCCCCCATACAGCCTATAATAATGTATGTAGACTAAGGGACTTGGAGCTCTGATTCAGAAATCTGTGCTCGTTTGATTCCAGCACGCTTAATTTCTGAGTAGGCCTAGGCTGACAGGATCTCAGACAAGAGGAAAATAAAAAAGGAGTAATTAACTGGGATTAAGATGAGAAATATGAGGCATTTAAAATGTTTTCTACCACTAAATTCCTGCTTGTGGTTTGCCTCACATTCATCACTTAACCCGTGAGTCTATAAATGGGGGTAATAGAGCTTCCACCCTCATCACTCACTGGGGAGCCATGAATAGGACCAGGCAGCCCAGACAGAGGAGGTTTTAGCAACTTCTTACCTCTGATGAGCAAAGACATACTTATCTAGCACCAGAATTTGTTAAGCTTGCGTGAGCTGTTTCAATTTGATAAAAATGGTCTTTATTTCATAGCATCATGCCATATCCTGGTTGCCTTTGTAAATAAACTTTATTTTTTACAGCAGTTTTAGGTTCACAACAAAAGTGAGAGGAAGGTACACAGATTTCCCATACACCTTCTGCCCCCCACCCCCCAAGCATAGCCTCCCCCATTGTCACCATCCCCCACCAGATGTTACAATTAATGAACCTACATTAAAGCATCATTATCACACAAAGTCTATAGTTTATATTAGGGCTCACTTTTGGTGGGGGATATTTTCTAAGAGTTTTGACAAAGTCATAGTGACATGTACTCCTATAGAGTCCCCCTAAAATCCATATGTTGAAATCCTAACCACCAAGGTGATGGTATTAGGAGGTAGGGGACTTTGATGTGATTAAATCTTGAGGGTGGAGCCCTCATAAAATGAAATTTGAGCCCTTATTTGAGACCTCAGAGAGATCCCTTACCCCTTCTGCCATCTGAGGACACAGAGAAAAAGAAGCTTATCTATGAACCAAGAAGTAGGCCCTCACCAGATATTGAATATGCCAGCTCCTTGATCTTGGACTTAACTTATAGAACTGTGAAAAATAAATTTCTGTTGTTTATAGGCCACTCAGTATTCTGTGATAGCAGCCTGAATGAGTAAGACATGTATCCACCATTATTGTTTCATACAGAACAGTTTCACTGCCCTAAAAATCCTCTGTGCTCCACCTATTCATCCCTCCCTCCCCACTGCCTTTGGTTACAATTGATTATTTTACCGTCTCCATAGTTTTACATTTTTCAGAATGTCATATAATTGGAATCATATACTATCTATTTAGATTGGTTTGTCTCACTTAGTAATATATATTTAAGTTTACTCCATGTCTATTCATGGCTTGATAGCTCACAGTTTTATTTGTTTGTTTTTTTTAACATCTTTCTTAGAGTATAATTGCTTTACAATGCTGTGTTAGTTTCTGCTTTATAACAAAGTGAATCAGTTATACATATACATATGTTCCCATATCTCTTCCCTCTTGCATCTCCCTCCCTCCCACCCTCCCTATGCCACCCCTCTAGGTGGTCACAAAGCACAGAGCTGATCTCCCTGCGCTATGCGGTTGCTTCCCACTGGCTATCTATTTTACGTTTGGTAGTGTATATATGTCCATGCCACTCTCTCACTTTGTCACATCTTACCCTTCCCCCTCCCCATATCCTCAAGTCCATTCTCTAGTAAGTCTGTGTCTTTATTCCCGTCTTGCCACTAGGTTCTTCATGACCTTTTTTTTTTTTTTCCCTTAGATTCCATATATATGTGTTAGCATACTGTATTTGTTTTTCTCTTTCTGACATACTTCACTCTGTATGACAGACTCTAGGTCCATCCACCTCACTACAAATAACTCCATTTCGTTTCTTTTTATGGCTGAGTAATATTCCATTCTATATATGTGCCACATCTTCTTTATCCATTCATCCGATGATGGACACTTAGGTTGCTTCCATGTCCTGGCTATTGTAAATAGAGCTGCAATGAACATTTTGGTACATGACTCTTTTTGAATTATGGTTTTCTCAGGGTATATGCTCAGTAGTGGGATTGCTGGGTCTTATGGTAGTTCTATTTTTAGTTTTTAAAGGAACCTCCATTTTTAATCGCTGAATAATATTCGACTGTCAGGATATACCAGTTTATTTACCCATTCACCCACTGAAGGACTTCTTTGTTGCCTCCAAATTTTGGTAATTATGAATACAGCTTCTCTAAACATTTGTACTAATTTTCAACCTCTTTGGGTAAATACCAAGGAGCATGATTGCTGGATTGTACGATGAGTATATTTAGTTTTGTAAGGTACTACCAAACTGTCTTCTGAAGTGGCTGTACCATATTTTGCATTCCCACCAACAATAAATAAGAGTTTCTGCTGCTTCATAGCCTTGCTATCATTTGATGTTGTCAGTGTTTTGAATTTTTGCCTTTCTAATCAGTGTGTGGTCATATATCATTATTTTACTTTCCATTTGCTTAATGGCACAGGTTGTTGATCACCTTTTCATATGCTTCTTTGCAACCTGTATATCTTCTTTTGTGTAGTGTCTTTCATATATTTTGTCCATTTTTTAATCAAGTTGTTCATTTTCCACAAGTTGGATTGCAACTACCTATTCATTTTCCATATGTGAAAACAAGGCCAGGAATGACTTGTTAAAAGGGACAAAAACTAGTTAAAAGCAAAAGTTGAATTCTGCCCTCATTCAACCTTTCTTGTCTCACGTCTGGACTATGAAAGATCTTACCGTGATCAGGTTTCAGTAGAACAGCTAAGTAGCATCCCCCTGACTCTGATCCCTCGTCCACATACCTGAGCGTCTCTCCAAAGCCGATGCTTGGTGAAGTCATTCTGTGAGTGCTCACTGTCTTGAGAACACAAGCCCTGCGTCCCAATCTGCGTTCCATCCACACACTGTCTACTGTCCACCTCAGACGTGATGCTTTAGGAAAACTGGATTATTAGCTGTTCCCTAACCCTATCAATTTTCTGTCATGGCTTCATCACTTTATACATGGAAATCTTCCTGGATTGTTCTCTTTCACCTCAAACTAACAAATTTCTACCTCTCCATTTTTGATCCCTAGGTACCTTCATGTAAAGGTATTTATTTTCCTTTTTATGATTGTCTTTGTCCTTTGTCTTTTTTAATTTTTTCTTAAGCAGGGTGCTTTCCTTTTTAAGAACAGAGACAAGAAGGAAACTCACATTCCCTATCTTTCCCATCTCAGTGACGACACCACGATTAAATCCTTTGCACAGTCAGAAATCTAGGCATCACCCTTGAGTCCATGCTCACTCTCCTCCCCTCTCACTGTGGCAGCACAGACGACAACACTGGTACGTGCACTGCTCAACACTGTCCCAACCCTGTCCCGTTTCCAGTCTAGTTCCATTTTAATCTATTTTCCTTATTATGTCCCTAATATTCCCTTTAAGATATAAAACTGGTTATTTCACTATCCAGATAAATACTACCTAGGCCTTCTATTATGTTTAGAATAAAGCCAAGAAGAACCACTATGATTCAGCCCCTGCCTGCTTATCTGACCTAATATCACTCTCTCTGTTGTTCACTAAAGTCATGATATATATGCACTGACATTGTCTCTGTCCCTTAAAAAGTCTCAACTCCTTCCTGGCTCATTGCCTTATGTCCCGGCTCCTGGAAGACCAGTGCTCCAGGCTCCTTCTCATTCAGATCTCAGTCCTTTCTTAACTCTTCAGAGAGACTGTGGCTGACGTCCCCTCTAAATCTGCTTCCCCAGGCCCTCAGTGCTGTTGCCCTGATTCCTTTCTTCATAGCATATGAAATGAGCTTGTTTATTCCTTTCTTTGTTTTTTTTTTTTTTTTTAATCTCTTTCCCCACATTAGTATCTAAGCTCAATGAGGGCTCTCTTGTTTACTGTATTCTTAGAACCTGGAACAAATATATAACAAATAAGCATATTTGATTATTTAATCTATATAATGTTAACATATTTAATAATAATCTATTTCTTCACCGAGAAAAGCAGTAAGAGAGTGCCAAATGCTCTCTTCCTGGCCCTGGCCATATTATGTTTGTACAGTTTCAGTAGAAACAACCGCCTTCTGTCCCCAGCACTGAGTGCTATAAGCCTTGCTGGTACTCTGGATCTTTAGAACAAAGTAAAAAGCCCATTTTCAGGCAAAGGACAGGAGCATTGTAGATAGTATCCAGGTGTTGCCTTACCCTGCATTTCATAGGTACTAAAGGAAAACTGAAGTTCCTTTGGCTGATCTCCACCTCTTGAGAGCCTACAATTGCTCTCATTGGGATAAAAACAAATCAAAGGATAACCTTCATCACAGAGAACAGGCTTAATGCTAATGGATCCTAGAGCATTTTCTTATAGAACAATTAAATGTTTACCTTCTCCCAACCAGCGTTTGCAGAATAAATGTTTTAAATGAGTGGTGAAGGGGGCTGGGGAAAAATTATGACCTGAATGCCAATTCTTGATACTACTGGGTTGGCCAAAAGTTCGTTTGGGTTTTTCCCTGAGATGTTATGGAAAAACCCAAATGAACTTTTTGGCCAACCCAATGCTTCTTCCATGTTTTTGATGAAAGGACTTGACAGACACAAGCATCTTGGTAGGGAGGCTGAAGGGTCTTAAGCTACCTGATGTTGGACGTGATTCCAAGAAAGCAGGCAATACTTTTAACCTTTGAGATGCAGCGTTAGGGAGGGTGGAAATCCAAGCACTGAAAGGAGCCTTAGAAAAGGACCATCAATGCCCTGATGGCTGAGAGGATCTGGTGGCTTCCTGCAGTGAATGCCTTCAGCAACATGCAGAATTGGATTGACTCTGACTACTTGTTGTGTATGTTCAGTTTGTGGAGGAAGGAGAGAGGGGCTGCCTGATGCAGTTGACTCGAGTGCCCTTGAGGATAGCTATACAGATGTCCTGTGGGATTGAGTCCTGGGGGAAGCCTGAGAACAGAGAGATGTCCCGTTCCCCCTTCAGAGGGTCAGCCCAGCCTGCCACCCACTGCATGCCCACCAGAGCAATCCAAGTCTTCCTTGCTTAGAGGTTTGCCCCTGACAAAGAGGCTCCAGCACAAGCACTTCTTGAATGCTGAAAAAAATCCACCTTGCAGATAGGCAAACACAATTTACCATCCATTTGAAAGACCTTACCAAATTGAGAAAGGGAAACCCAGCTGAACAATCCAACAGGCGGTTCCCATTGAAGCAAAAACAATGAAGCAAGGAAAGGAATAAAGGACAGCACCCAGGTCTTCAAACTCTAAATCTGTGTTCTTTCACTTTGCAATTCTGATTTATTTCACGAGGCTACTTAGAAACTTTCACATCATATTTTGACATATTTTTTTTTAATACTTCTTTTACTGTGTTGCACTCATATACCACAACAAGTCCATTTCTTCAGTTACTGACCACGGAACTAAAGTTTTTTATCAACTGTCTCTTCTTTTCCTTTCTTAAGTATTCAGTAGCTGGAATTTTCACTCAGCATCCTTCACCGTAGCTGGATACTCTCATTCCAGCTTACCTTTGCTCATCTTCTGTGCCAGATTCACCTTTCCCATCTGGCAAACAATTCTGCTCGCCTCTAATACAGTGTTTGAAAAAGTAGCACTTTAATTATGTTTAAGGACTACTCTATTCTAATATGATTAAATATTCAGGAAGAGTACTATGCAACGAGTTTTTGTGATTATATGGAGGTAGCTAGAAGCTGCAAGCCCAATAAAAGTATAACATTTTTTCAAAAGGCAGGCAAAGCATATTTTATACTCTTTTCAAATAACTTTTAAAAAATTATCATGACTGAGTGGGTTGTTGTTTCCTGACTAAAAGATAACTCGGAAGAAATCATCACAGCATTTTCATTTGGGAGAAAACAAAGGAGAACTTCTAGGAGAGATTTTCTCATGAGATATTTACATAGCTTTCCTCAGTTAATACTTTTTTTTCATTTTAGAGTTCAACTTTTTTTAATAAAACAAAATTTTAAAGTAGCAGCCACAAAAACAAAAACCTACTGAATGGTAGAAAATATTTGCAAATGATATGACAAATAAGGGGTTAATATCCAAAATATTTAAACAACTCATACAACTCTACAACAAGAAAACAAACAACCAGATTAAAAAATGGGCAGAAGAACTGAATAGACATTTTTCCAAAGAAGACATACAGATGGTCAACAGGCACATGAAAAGATAATCAACATCATTCATCTTCAGGGAAATGCAAATCAAAACCACCATGAGATATAACCTCACACCTGTCAGAATGGCTATCATCAGAAAGAACACAAATAACAAATGTTGGCAATGATATGGAGAAAAGGGAACCCTTGTACACTGTTGGTGGGAATGTAAATTGGTGCAGCCACTGTGGAAAAAACAGTATGGAGGTTTCTCAAAAAACTAAAAATAGAGCTACCATATGATCTAGCGATTCCACTCCTGGGCACATATCCAAAAGTAACAAAAACACTAGTTGAAAATATACATGCAACGTGGATGGACTTGGACAGTATTACGTTTAATGAAATAAGTCAGACAGAGAAAGACAAATACTGTATGATATTACTTATATGCAGAATATAAAAATGAAACAAACTAGTAAATATAACAAAAGAGAAGCAGCCACTAAAACATTAGCATAATATTGGCAATAAACATTTTTTTAAACCAACAGAAGGAATCAAAGTTGAATTGGGTGAACAGTGACTCAGAGGGTTTTAAGAAGGCCTCTGTCCTTGCCCAGGTATGTTGCTGAAAGTTGCTTGCTCTATCTAACATTTCCTGAACAAGTATAGGGATGCAGTATCTACACTCACTTATGCTCTACTCGTTCAGGCCTTTTCTGTACTGTGTCCTCAGCACTTACCTCAGTGCCTGGCACTACTTGCTGCTCAAAAATACATTGAATAGCCCTCTCCACCCCATCTCCCATCTGCGTCTGTGCCTCGTCCCCTTCTCTCTGTCTCTTTCTTCCCCATCACTTCCCCAGACACTGACACCCAGTTACTCCAGTTTCCCCGGTTTCAGCTTTGGTCTTCAGCCCCATTCACCCGAGGATTTGCCTGAAGGCCACCCCCAACTCTGCACCTGCCCCCTTAGGGCCACCAAGGACCATGACTAAGACAGGTCCCACCCCCATGGCCCCACAGCTCAGGGCGGAGGAAGAAGACGAGGAGGACTATGAGCCTGTCCCAGAGCCCCCCAGTCCCACCCAGGAGCGCTGGCAGAAGCCTACTCCTCAGCACCAGCCCCCCACCCCCAGGACTACGCCTTCACCTTCTTTGACCCCAACGACCCTGCCTTTCAAGAGATTCTGTTTGACCCGCAGACCACCATCGCTGAGTTGTTCGCCACTGTGCACCAGTACAAGATCGATGTCATTGACAATGAGATTCTGCGACGAGGCTGACACCTGATGGGTTGACCTAACATGACACTGCTCCATTATACGTGCAAGGCTGGGGCCCACGGAGTCGAGTTCCCCGCGGTGGCTGTGCGCCTCTTGCAGCAGCTGCTGGCGCTGGGCGCAGACGTGACCCTGCGCAGCTGCTGGACCAACATGAACATACTTCACTACTCAGCCTATTTCGACGTGCCCGGCCTCGTGCACATGCTACTGAAGGGTGTACGGCCCCGAGTGGTGAGCTCCAAGTGCAGTGACTTCAGCCACGGCTCAGCCCTGCACATCGCTGCTTCCAACCCATGCCTGGGTGCGACCAAATAATTTGTTGGAACATGGCGCCAACCCGGTGCTTCGGAACCGAAAGGGACCCGTGCCAGCGGAGGTGGTCCCAGAGGAGTTGTCCCATGGACATATCCCTGGACAAGGCCGAGGGGCGCTGGTGGCCAAGGAGCTGTGCACGCTACTGGAGGAGGCTGTGCCATTCTCCTGTGCCCTTCCTAGGGTCACGCTACCTAACTATGACAACGTCCCAGGCAATGCCATGCTCAGCACACTGGGCCTGCACCTGGGAGACTGCGTGCTACTGGATGGCCAGAAGACCCGCAGCTGCGGTTCTGCGGGACCTCAGAGTTCGCCAATGGCCAGTGGGTGGGCATGCAGCTTGATGAACCTGAGGGCAAGAATGATGGCAGTGTTGGGAGTGTCTGGTACTTCATCTGCCCTCCCAAGCAGGGTCTCTTTGCCTCTTTGTCCAATATCTCCACTGCAGTGGGCGCACCTTCCTCATCCGTCACCTCCACACCTCGGACTCCCTGGATGGACTTCTCCCGAGTCACTGGCAAAGACCTCAGGGAACACAAAGGTAAGAAGAGGCCCCTGTCAGCCCCGAGTCTGGATGGCCTGCAGCAGTGTGAGGGAGCCAAGGCTGAGGTTGGAGACCAAGTCCTAATCACAGGCCAGAAGCAAGGGATTGTGCGCTTCTGTGGGAAGCCAGACTTTGTCCCAGGTTACTGGTATGGCATCCAGCTAGACCATCAGCAAGCACGATGGCTCTGTCTTTGTTGTCTGGTACTTCATCTGCCCCCCTCAGCATAGAGTCTTTGCACCAGCATCTGGAATTCAGAGGACTGGTGGATCCACTGACCCCCTGGGGACAGTGTCGGAACCAAAAGTGAATCAAATGACAATGATGCAGACCAAAACACCTTCACAACAGTCTGGACTCCAAAGAACATCGCATCAGAGAGCTCCATCTCCAGGTTGCTCTTCTGCTGCTGGTTTCCCTGGATCCTGAGGGCAGAGATGCAATCTTAGAGGCTCTGGACATTCCACAGAGACACAGAGCCCCCTCTAGCATCTCCTGACACAAGGAGCCCCCTAGTCACTTGAGATAGAGTTTCCCAGTAACATATCCAGAAGAGAGACCCCATTAGCCAGCCCTCGATCACTAAGGCCCCATTATTAACAGATTCCCCCATGATAACCCCCCAAATATAGACCCTATGTTACCCAGAAAGAGATTCCCTGAGTGTAGTACCTTTAGGCTAGTCCCAACCCCTCAGATCAGACCCCCCAATAACAGATTTCCACATCACCCCAAATGATGGTAACTTTCTTTACATAATGCTCTACAGCAGAACATTCCTGAGTCACTGGATCAGAACCCTTCCCTATTAACAAGGCTTCCCCCCACATCCCCATCAAGTACCCTTGAAAGAAACACCCCCAGAGCAACAGAGTAACAGACCCACATTTAACATCAGTCCCCTCAAGATATTTTGACCCCCACGGTCACCCCCAAACCCTTACACTTCAATCAGAGACTCCCTCCATTAACAAAACACCCTGCTCTTACCCCTCAAGAAGAGACCTACATTAACCAGCCCACTGTCACCTCCAATTTACAGGCACCAAAACAGCCCTGGAAGTGCTAATTACAGGACCCCCAAGTCTTCCTGTCCTCTGCACCCTCAAGAAACCCCCAGTACCTTGTATGAAGCCCACCCCATGCAGCCCACAGCACCTGTGCTGGCCAGGCTCCCAGAAAATTCTCTATTTTTTAAGTAATTATTTCCCCCTTTGGGGGACCCCAAAATTTGGAGACCCCATTCTAAGACTCTGAGGCTCCCAAACCCCAGAGTACATGTCCCAGCCTTTTCTGTGTCCCCAAGCCTACAGCCCCTAGGAGACTCCAAAACCCTAACTCCCAGGACCCCCAAATCATGGAAACCCCAAATCCCCCAGGAATCCCAAATTTTAAAAAATCCAAGCCTCTAGGAAACCCCAGTCATGGAGGTCCTTGTGCCTGGGATGGAGGAGACTGTGGTCCGGTTATGCATCCCGGGCCCCCGGGGCACCTCAAACCCTATTCATAGGCACTAGGGGACAACAAAAAGGAATTCTCATCCCTGGAAACCAGAGGACTTCAATGCCCTGAGTCCATGGATCTTTAGACACCAAAATTCCAAGAGCCCCAGCCGCAGTGGCCCCGATCTTCAAGCCTACATCTTTAATACATGAGGGGCACCAAGGCCTTGAGGGGATCCCAAATCCTGGGCCCCCCATTTCAATGTACATTCTGGTCACAGGTCCAAAACACCAAACCTAAGTTACTGGCCCTGAAGCACCTCACAGCACCCTGGCCAGACTAAGAGCCTGATGGAGATCCTGAAGACCTACGGGGTCCAGGGCAGACCCTGAAACCAAGGACAGCTCACGACTGTCCCTTCACGCATGTCTCCAAACTCAGCATGACCCCTACTCCCTTCAATAAAGACGTTTCTGTGGCAAAAAATAAATAAATAAATAAAATACATTTAATAAGTAAATGGATGATTTATTTTAAGAAAACTTCTTTAGGCACTTTTAAAATTCCAGCTGGTTAGATGCTTTACTCTCTTGAATATATAAATTTTTCATGTCCAGGGAAGGACTGGAATTGCAAGATTATTGATAAAAATCACCCATGTAGTCCATGTTCTATCAACCTTATTCATGCACAGAATTTGCACTCTCCTTTAAACATATCCTTATCACAATGATTTCTTTGTTAAGAATTTGGGTCCCTTAGGTCAATGTATCAGTACCAATAACTATCATCAGTTCTGTGTTAACCAAGAGTTCATTTTTCATACTTGTAAATTAAGGTATATATTATATGCCAAAGTATTAAATTACAGTAAGTCCCCTACATATGAACCAGTTCCACTCTGAGAGTGTAAGTCCAATTTGTTTATAAGTCCAATAAATTTAGCCTAGGTACCCAGCTAACACAGTCAGCTATATAGTACTGTACTGTGACAGGTTTATAATACTTTTCACACAAATAATACGTAAACAAACAAACATAAAATAAAACATTTTCAAACTTACAGTGTAGTACCTTAAAAAGTTCAGTAGATAGTACAATAGCTGGCATACAGGGGCTGGCATCCAGTGAACAGGCAAGAAGAGTTACTGAATGGAAGAGGGAGAGGAGGTGGGAGATGGTAGAGCTGAAGGATCATCAGCAATAGGAGATGGAGGACAAGCTGCAATTTCACTCATGGCTGATGTTGATGGCACAGGTTCTGGTTCCTTGCTGGATTCAATTCTATCTGCCCTCTTGAAAAAATGATGTAATGATAGTAGTAGCTATCACTGGGTAGTAGCTCTTTTTTTCTCCTCATAGATGACACTGTAGCACTGGATCGTGTTCTGAATGGCTGCTGCAACCTTCGTGTACCATTCGACGTTCAGGTCCTGTGCCTCAAAAACTAACAGTGCCTCCTCAAATAAAGAAAATCCCCTTGCCATTTCCTGTGTTGTGAATCTCTTCAGTTCTTCAGTTACTTCTTCTACTTGTTGTCTCTCTTCATCCTTTCTGTCGACCTCCAATTCCATCAGGTCTTCATTAGTAACCTCCTCATGTTGCACAGCAAGGAGTTCAGTGAAGTCATCCTCTTGCAGATCTAGCTCCAGCTTCTCGCTGAGGGTCACTGAATTGCTGAAGACCTCTTTGGAATCCTTATCCATCTTCTCAAATCCATGATAATCATGAACAAACTGTGGTCAAATGTTCTTCCAAATCCCATTCATGGTGATGACTGTAACCTCACGCCAAGCAAAGTCAATGTTTTTTATGGCCTTGTAGATGTTATAGTCCTTCCATAATTGTTGCAAGGTTGTTCCTGATTCATCACTCGCCTTTACTGCTTGACAAAAAGTGTGATGTAAATCATATTTCTTGAAAGTCGCTCTAACTCCCTGGTCCATAGTTGGATGAGCGATGTAGTATTAGGTGGCAGATGCACTACTTTGACGTTGGAATGAAAGTTGTCCATGAATGGGGGGGTGGCCCGGAACACCGTCAAGCAACAAAAGAATGTTGAATGGGACATCCTTCTCCAAGCAATATTTCTCTACCTCCAGGATAAATTGGTGGAAAAACCAGTCCTGGAAAATGGCCTGTGTAACCCAGGCTTTGGGGTTACTCTTCCACACAACAGGAAGAGAGCAATTGGGTATGTTTTTAAGGGCTCTTGGGTTCTCTGAATGGTAAACTAAGAGAGGCTTCAGCTTCATATCTCCAGAAGCATTGCCACCAAACAACAGAGTTAGCCTATCCTTTGCTGCTTTATAGCCTGGCATCAACTTTTCTTCCTTAACAGATGTAACTTTCGTCTGGCATCCTCTTCCAGTACAGTCGTGTGTCATCCACTTTAAGAACCTGCTGGGGTAAATATGCACCTTCATCAATAATTTCTCAAAGCGTTTCAGGAAATTCCTGGGCATCTACCATATATGTACCTGCTGCCTCACCACTTACTTATACGTTGTGAAGGTTGGTTCTAGCCTTGAATCAATGAAACCAGCCATGACTAGTATTAAAAGATGTACCTCTGATTCTTTGCCATGTTTCTTTTTCAAGTCTTCATAAAGGCTTTCAGCTTTCTCTTGAATCATCATTAAGCTGAGCAGGACTGGATGCTGATCCTGATCCTGCATCCACACACTGAGAAGTTTCTCCATCTCCTCCAACATTTTTCCACACTTCTTCAATATTATTGTCGACATCATCGGCACAGCAGATTTCACATGTTCCATGATGTTGTTCTTGTTCTTTAGAATTATGCTGATGGTTGAATGATTCATGTTATGAGAAGAAGCGACACTTACTTTTCACCTCACTCCACTCTCAATTTTTTTAACTTTTGTTTCCATCATTATCACTTGGCGCTTCTTAGCAGTAACAGCTACATCACTGCTGTTTTTACGCTTACTTCCAGACATCCTGGGCTTGAAATAAAGATACTGTACTACTGTACTCTGTACAGTACCATACAGTAAAGTACACAAAAGCACAACCACTTGTAAAGGATGCATACACGTGACAATGTACACCAGACACGTGACTTAACTTACGTGATCAGACATGCGAACATACATTCGAATCTTTGAAGGTTCACAACTTGAATGTTCGTATGTAGGGGACTTACTGTAATGCCTATTTCAACTTAAAATGCAGATAGTGCTCCTATGTCATGTGCACAGTAAGTTGCCAAGAAAATTTCCTGAAGAAAATTTATTCACTTTGACTCTACCTAAACAAATGGAACTTGGTATTTTTAGAATAACAGCCAAAGTCTCTCATTTAGTTTTATATAAATATTTATCTAACACCCTAAATCTAACCTGAGGTAGTGGCTGACTTTATAAGCTAGGATTGGCAAAGGCATAAGACTAAACACATGAGTCTTTCATGCTCATTCAAAAGGTCTTGGTTCCTAGACCTCATATATCAGTGGCTAATGTTTACTAAGGTAAAATAGAACAAGATAGAATATACACCCTCCCAATAATCCTGCAGAATATCTACATAAAATCTATATAGTTGCTATTGTATTCTTTGGTGATTTTTACATAGTGTGCAATATGACTTTAATAATGGTTAAAGAAGAGAAAACAGTCTGGAGTAACAAGTCACCATCACTAGTAGTTCAAGTCCACAACATTTCTACTTCGTGATATTCAATCTCCTTTGATAAATATGCTTTATAAAGCCTTTATACAGACCTTATGCAGAGTAATACATTGAGCAGATTTTTAGTAAATATTAATTAACTGTTCTTTGACCACATTTTCTTAATGAATTTTTCTGGTCCCTACCCTGGGCTGGTTAAAACTCACCTTGTGTTTGCTAAGAGCTGTTATCTAATAGCCTAAGATGTTTTGCTAAATAATAGCGTGTCTAGCACAGCACTAGTTGTTTTCTGAAATAGCTTCCTACCCTTTCCAACTCGGCTACAGATGTGATATTGGCACAAGACCCATTACCTCCCATACTTTCTTGTTTATTATGCTGGTCAAAGTGTCCTAACCTAACTATTTGTAGGGGTTGAGGAAGTCCCAGGACTTTTTGTCCAGATGGGTTACAGTCTGCATTTCATTCTCCCCTGATGTCGTCTGACAGCCCTGGCATTTGTAGAGCCAAATACAGGTTCACATGTTACCAGTGGTTATAATCACAGTTTTAAATGTGCAGCACCAGTGCCCATCAGAGTCTCCAAGGAAGGAATTTGACAGGAAAATGGTCCCTTGCTGTGCCCCCAGATAACCTATCTCATCTGTCATTACCTGGCATGGTGTAGATAGGCTATATCTACACAAGTGAAATGTAGGTGTAGATAGGCTATATCTATACACAAGTGAAATAATCGTCCCAATTTGTATTTGGGCAAAATGCCATCATAACAGATGGACATGAGTGTATACAACTGGGGAATTATGCATATACATTAAACATGCAGACTATGAGCATGAGTCCTTTCTAGGAACATCCAAACATCTGTCTGCTCTGAGATTTTGTGTATACTGTTTACACCATATGCTGGCACAGTGGGAGAGGCTTGTTGGAGGTGCAAAAAGGAGCACTCATGAATTTCATGGAAATTGTTTCATAGGGACAATTTGCATCACCCTGAGCAAAAGGAACATATAACAGTGCTGTGAATATCTTTGTTGTTATTTCAAGATAGCAAATTTTAAAAACTGATTTTGGTAGCAAAAAAGACAATTTTCAGACATCACAGGAAAAACAAAATTAAAATTTCGATTAATTCTTAAAACATCTTTGTATGATGTGCATGTGTTATTTAAGCGTTGATAAACTCCTATAAGATTCACTGTTAATTATTTGCATCCTTCTATCTGAAGCCAAGCCTGCAGATCAAACCAATCAGCACTTCTAACATAAATTTATAACTCAACTTGCAATGTAAGGAGTAAATTAATGTGTGTATGTCTTATTCACTGCAAGTATACCCCAAAGTAGTAAAGCATTCTTTATTATTTGAAGTGCAGAATCCCAGTAATTTCAAATCCTATCTAAAATAATATTAAAATTTATGTGTAAGTGTAACTTATTTTTTGACAAGAACATTGTCTTCATACTATGGATTGGCCTTATTATAAAAACTTCAGAATAATCCAGTTTTGCATACAAATTAAACATGTATATTAAGTTGTCTTTTATTATTTATTTACTTTAAATGACTGGAATTTAATTTTTTCACATTTATTCACCCTGAATTGTTATAACTTTACCTGTCTTTGTCCCTTATGAAAGTTTTCACAAGCTTATGTGATTATTTCTCTATCTGCATCTCTTTATCCCTCAAGGATCTTTTAACATTAAAGTGGTAAATAAAATAATAATAAAATAGTATCAGAAAAATACAAATGATTATCATTACTACTTCTGAACTTATATTTTTACTTCTCAGTGAATATCTGTTTTAGTAAATTAAGCATAAAAATTATAAATGCTATAAAACTATAACTACCCATTCATATGCAAAATTATTTTATGACTCCAAAATCTTAGAACTCAGTAGTACTCAAGTCAACTAATATGTAGTATATATTTATTTTCAAGTTTTATTTTATATTGGAGTATAGTTGATTCACAATGTTGTGTTCATTTCAGGTGTACAGAAAAGTGATTCAGTTATACATATATGTATATCTGTTCTTTTTCAGGTTCTTTTCCCATTTAGGTTATTACAGAATATTGAATAGAGTTCCCTATGCTTATACAGCAGGTCCTTGTTGATTATCAATTTTATGTATAGTAGTGTGTATATGTTAACCCCAAACCCCTAATTTATCCCTCCCCCACCACCTTTCCCCTTTGGTAACCATAAGTTTGTGTTCTGCATCTGTGAGTCTCATCTGTTTCATAAATAATTCATTTGTGCCATTTTTTTAGATTCCACATATAAGGGATATCATATGATATTTGTCTTTCTCTGTCTGACTTAGTCCACTTAGTATGATAATCTCTAGGTCCATCCATGTTGCTGCAAATGACATTATTTCATTCTTTTTATGGCTGAGTAATATTCCACTGTATATACGTACCATATCTTTTTTATCTATTCATCTGCTGACAGACATTTAGGTTGCTTCCATGTCTTGGCTATTGTAACAAGTGCTGCAATGATCATCAGGGTGCATGTATCTTTTCAAAGTATGGTTTTCTCCAGATATATACTCAGGAGTGGAATTCCTGGATCATATGATAGCTCTATTTTTAGTTTTTTAAGGAACCACCATACTGTTCTCCATAGTGGATGTACCAATTTATATTACCACCAACAGTGTAGGAGGATTACTTTTTTCCACACCCTTTCCAGCAGTTCTCGCTTGTAGATTTTTTTAAAAAAATTTAATGGCGTATAATTGCTTTACAATGTTGTGTTAGTTTCTTCTGTACAATGAAGTGAGTCAGCTATATGTATACCTATATCCCCTTCCTCTTGAACCTCCCTCCCACCGCCCCCATCCCACCCATCTATGTCATCACAGAGCACAGAGCTCCCTGTTCTATACAGCAGGTTCCCACTAGCTACCTTTTTCACACATTGTAGTGTATTTATGTCAAACCTAATCTCTCAGTTCATTCCACCCTCCCCTTCACTCTCTGTGTCCACATGTCCGTTCTCTACGTCTACGTCTCTATTCCTGCCCAGCAAATAGGTTCATCTGTACTATTTTTCTAGACTCCACATATATGCATTAATATATGATATTTGTTTTTCTCTTTCTGGCTTACTTCACTCTGTATGACAGACTCTAGGTCCATCCTTATCTCTACAGATGACCCAGTTTAGTTCCTTTTTATGGCTGAGTAATATTCCATTGGATATATATATCACATCTTCTTTATACATTCATCTCTCCTTGGACATTTAGTTGTTTTCATGTCCTGGCTATTGTAAATAGTGCTACTCTTTGTTGCAGTCTGAGGGCTTCTCATTATAGTGGCTTCTCTTGTTGTGGAGCACAGGCTCTAGGTGCATGGGCTTCAGCAGTTGTGGCAGGCAGGCTCAGTAGTTGTGGCACACAGGCTTTGTTGCTTTGCAGCATGTTGGAACTTCCCAGAACAGGGATCAAACCCATGTCCCCTGCATTGGCAGGTGGATTCTTAACCACTGCACCACCAGGGAAGTCCTAGGATTTTCTATGTATAGTATCATGTCATCTGCAAACAGTGACAGTTTTACTTCTTCTTTTCCAATTTATATTCCTTTTATTTCTTTTTCTTCTCTGATTGTCATGGCTAGGACTTCCAAACCTATGTTGAAGAAGAGTGGTGAGAGTGGACATCCTTCTCTTCTTCCTGATCTTAGTGGAAATGCTTTCAGTTTTTCATCTTTGAGAAAGATATTTGCTGTAGCTTTGTCATATATGGGCACAGGTTCCCTCTATGCACATCATCTATTGAGATGATCATATGGTTTTCATTGCTTAATTTGTTAATATGGTGTATCATATTGATTGATTTGTGTATATTGAAGACTCCTTGCATTCCTGGTATAAATCCCACTTGATCATGGTGTATGATCCTTTTAATGTGTTATTGGATTTTGTTTGCTAGTATTTTGTTGAGAATTTTTGCATCTATGTTCATCAGTGATATTGGTCTGTAATTTTCTTTTCTTTGTGGTATCTTTGGCTGCTTTTGGTATCAGGGTGATGGTGGCCTCATAGAATGAATTTGGGAGTGTTCCTCCCTCTGCTATTTTATGGAAGGGTTTAAGAAGGACAGGTGTTAGCTCTTCTCTAAATGGTTGTTAGAATTCTCCTGTGAAGCCATCTGGTCCTGGACTTTCGTTTGTTGGAAGATTTTAAATTAGAGTTTCAATTTCATTACTTGTGATAGTTCCGTTTATATTTTCTAATTCTTCCTGGTTCAGTCTTGGAAAATTGTACCTTCCCAAGAACTTGTCTGTTTCTTCGTGGTTGTCCATTTTACTGGCAGATAGTAGTTTGTACTAGTCTCTTAAAATCATTTGTATTTCTGCTGTGTCAGTTGTGATTTCTCCTTTTTCATTTCTAATTTTATTGATTTACATCCTCTCCCTTTTTTTCTTGATAAGTCTGGCTAAAGGTTTATAAATTTTGTTTATCTTCTCAAAGAACCAACTTTTAGTTTTATTGATCTTTGCTATTGTTTTCTTTGTTTCTATTTCATTTACTTCTGCTCTGATCTTTATGATTCCTTTCCTTTAACTGAGTTTGGGTTTTCTTTGTTCTTCTTTCTCTAGTTGCTTTAGGCATAAGTTTAGATTGCTTTTTTGAGATTTTTCTTGTTTCTTGAGGTGAGATAGAATTGCTATAAACTTCCCTCTTAGAACTACTTTTGCTGTGTCCCATATGTTTTTGATCATTGGGTTTTCACTGTCAAGTGTTTCCATGTATTTTTAAAATTTCTTCTTTGATATCTTAAGTGATCTCTTGCTTATTTAGTAGCACACTGTTTAGCCTCCATGTATTTGTGTTTTTTACAGTTTTTTTCCTGTTATTGATTTCTAATCTCATAGCATTGTGGTCAGAAAAGATGCTTGATAAAAATTCAATTTTCTTAAATTTTCTGAGGCTTGATTTGTGACCCAAAATATCATCTATCCTGGAGAATGTTCCATGTGCACTTGAGAAGAAAGTGTATTCCACCACTTTCAGGTGGAATGCCCTATAAATATCAATTAAATCTGTTTGCTCTATTGTGTCATTTAAAGGTTATTTTTCCCTATTTATTTTCTGTTTGGATGATCTGTCCATTACTGTAAGTGGGGTGTTAAACCCCCTACTATTATTGTGTTACTGTTGATTTCCCCTTTCATGGTTGTTAGCATTTGTCTCATGTATTGAGCTGCTCCTATGCTGGGTGCATAAATATTTACAATTGTTATATCTTCTTCTTAGGTTGATCCCTGGGTCATTATGTAGTGTCCTTCCTTATCTCTTGTAACATTCTTTATTTCAAAGTCTATTTTATCTGATATGAGTATTGCTACTCCAGCCTTCTTTTGATTTCCTTTTGCATGGAATATCTTTTTCTATCCCTTCACTTTCAGTCTGTATGTGTCCCTAGGTCTGAAGTGGGTATCTTGTAGACAACATATATATGAGTCTTGTTTTTGTATCCATTCAGCCAGTCTGTGTCTTTGGGTTGGAGCATTTAATCCATTTACATTTAAGGTAATTATTGGTATGTATGTTCCTATTAGCATTTTCTTAATTGTTTTGAGTTTGTTTTCATTGGTCTTTTCCTTCTCTTGTGTTTCCAGCCTAGACAAGTTCCTTCAGCATTTGTTGTAAAGCTGGTTTGGTGGTGCTGAATTCTCTTAGCTTTTGCTTGTCTGTAAAGCTTTTGATTTCTCTGTTGAATCTGAATTAGATCCTTGTTGGGTAGAGTAATCTTGGTTGTAGGTTTTTCTCTTTCATCACTTTTAATATATCCTGCTGCTCCCTACTGGCCTGCAGTTTCTTCTGAAAAATCAGCTGATAACCTTTTAGAGATTCTTTTGTATGTTATTTTTTGCTTTTCCCTTGCTGCTTTTAATATTTTTTCTTTAAACTTAATTTTTGTTAGTTTGATTAATATGTGTCTTGGTGTGTTTCTCCTAGGGTTTATCCTGGGGACTCTCTGCACTTCCTGGACTTGGGTGGCTATTTCCTTTCCCATGTTAAGAAAGTTTTCAACTATAATCTCTTTGAATATTTTTTCAGAATATTTCTTTTTCTCTTCTTTTTCTGGGACCCCTATAATTCAAATGCTGGTGCATTTAGTGTTGTCCCAGAGGTCTCTGAGATTATCTTCAACTCTTTTCATTTTTTTTTTTTTTTATTATGTTCCTTGACAGGTATTTCCACCATTTTGCCTTCCAGCTCACTTATTCGTTCTTCTGCCTCAGTTATTCTCTTATTGATTTCTTCTAGTGTATTTTTCATTTCAGTTATTGTGTTGTTCATCTCTGTTTGTTTGTTCTTTAGGTCTTCTAGATCTTTGTTAAACATTTCTTGTATTTTCTTAATCCATGCCTCTATTCTATTTCTGAGATTCTGGATCATCTTTACTATCATTACTCTGAATTCTTTTTCAGATAGGTTGCCTATTTCTTCTTCATTTATTTGGTCTTGTAGGTTTTTTCCTTGCTCCTTCATCTGTAACATATTTTTTGTCATCTCATTTTTTTTTTTTTTTTTTTTTTTGATGGTGAGGTTGTGTTCCTGTGTTACTAGTTGTTTGGCCTGAGGCTTCCAGCACTGGAGTTTGTAGGCTGTTGTGTAGAGCTGGGTCTTGGTGCTGAGGTGAGGACCTCCAGCAAACCTCACTCCAATGAATATTCCCTGGGGTCTGAGTTTCTCTGTTAATCCAGTGCTTCAGACTCGGAACTCCCACCACAGGAGCTCTGGCCCAACCCCTGGTTCGCAAACCAAGATCCCACAAGCCACACGCAGTGGCAATAAAAAAAAAAAAAAAAAAAAGAAAGAAAGGAGCAGAACAATAACAAAGAGTAAAAAATAAAATAAGATTAGAAAACTAACAGCTATGTTAGAAAAAATAAAAATACAGATGAAACAACAACTGGAAGAATTGGAAGTTAAAACAGAACCACAGTAGCAAAAATGAGAAAACAAAACAAAACAAAACAAAAAGCTGGAAAAGGCCTTGGCTGTGGGGAGCAGGGCTGAGGCAGGGTGGGGTTTAAGTGGTGGGCAGGGTCTAGGCTTAGGGCCCATGTGGATGGAAAAGGACCTTGGGAGGGTGGGGTGCAGGGCTTAGTCTCAGCATGGCCAGAGTGGCCCAGGGTGCCTCTGGCCTTGAAGGGCAGAGGACAGGCCCAGGACCCCAGCAGGCTCCCTGGGACTGAGTGGGTGGGGGAAATGCTAGGCATGTTTCCCCATATCCTCCAGTTCTGGAGGTTCCCTCCCCATTCACCTCTCCTCTTCTCCCCCTGCCTCCCTCCTCCTACTCACCTAGGACCCACACAGCCAGAGGGGGCCCCAGAAGGTGGGGCACAAGGCCCAGAAACCCAGCAGGCTTCTTAGAGCCCGAGTGGGTGGGGGAAATGCCAGCCTTACCTCCCCTGATCCTCTGGTCCTATAGGGACCCTCCCCATCTGCCTCTCCTCTTCTCCCCACCCCCCACGCCCTCAGGACCAACACAGCTGGAGGGGGCCTTGGAGAGTGGAGGACCCAACCTGGGAGCCCAGCAGGCTTCCTGGGGCCCAAGTGGGTGGGGGAAATGCCAGCTGTGCTTCCCCTGATCCTGCAGTCCTGGAGGGTCCCTGTCCATTCACCTCTGCCCCTCTTCCTCCCTCCTCCCTCCCTCCTATGCCCCTAGGTCCTAAGTGGCTGGAGGGGTCCTCGGATGTCAGAGGACCCAGCATGGGAGCCCAGCAAGATCCCCAGGACCCAAGTGGGCAGGGGAAATGCTAGTTGTGTTCTCCCTGATCCTCCAATCCCAGAGGGCCCCTCCCCATTAACCTCTCCTCTTCTTCCCCCCTCTTACACCTCTAGGACAAATGCGGCTGGAGGGGGTCCTGGAAGGTGGAGGACCCGGCCTGGTATCCCAGCAGGCTTTCTGGGGCCTGATTGGGCAGGGGAAATGCTAGCTGTTCTCCTTCCAATCCTCTGAGCCCCAGGGTGTCCCTCTAGGCATGGGAACACGTCCCCTCTCCCAGCCATCCCTCAGAGGCACTGGTCCCATCCGACCTCCACTTCTCCTCTCCCCTAACTACCCCCTATGTCCTACCCAGTTGCTCTGGGGTTCCTCCTGTCTCCTTGGGTGTCAAGGTTCCCCACCAACGTCTGGTAGGTGCCCTAATGGTGGGGAGACACAAGCTCTGTGTCCTCCACTCCACCATCTTGACCCATACTCTTTTGATGACTGTAGCTTTGTATTATATCTGAAGTCAGGGAGCCTGATTCTTCCAGCTCTGTTTTTCTTTCTCAAGATTGCTTTAGCTATTCAGGGTCTTTTGAGTTTCCATAAAAATTTTAAGATTTTTTTTCTAAATCAACGAAATTGCCATTGGTAATTTGATGGGGATTGCATTGAATATGTAGACTGCTTTAGGTAGTATGGTCATTTGGACAATATTGATTCTTCCAATCCAAGAATATAGTATATCTTTCCACCTGTTTCTGTCATCTTTGATTTCTTTCATTAACATCTTATAGTTTTCAGAATAAAGGTCTTTTGCCTCCTTAAGTAATTTTATTCCTAGGTATTTTATTCTTTTTGATGCAATGATGAATGGGATTGTTTCATTAATTTCTCTTTCTGATCTTTCATTGTTAGTGTATAGAAATGCAACAGATTTCTGTGTATTAATTTTGTATCCTGCAACTTTACCAAATTCATTGATGAGCTTTCATTTTCTGGTGGTATCTTTAGGATTTTCTAATGTATTGTATCATGTCATCTGCAAACAGTGACAGTTTTACTTCTTCTTTTCCAATATGCATTCCCTTTATTTCTTTTTCTTCTCTGATTGGCAGGGCTAGGACTTCCAAAACTATGTTGAATAAAAGTGGTAAGAGTGGACATCCTTGTCTTGTACTTGATCTTAGAGGAAATGCTTCCAGCTTTCCACCATTGAGCATGATGTTAGCTGTAAGTTTGTCATATATGGCCTTTATTATGTTGATGTAGGATACCCTTATGTCTTCTTTCTGGAGTTTTTATTATAAATGGGTGTTGAATTTTATCAAAAGCCTTTTGTGCCTCTATTGAGATGATCATATGTTTTTTATTTTTCCGTTTGTTGATGTGGTGTATCACACTGATTGATTTGCGGTTATTGAAAAATCCTTGCATCCCTGAGATAAATCCTTCTTGATCATGATGTATCATCTTTTTAATGTATTGTTAGATTTGGTTTGCTAGTATTTTGTTGAGGATTTTTGCTATTGACCTGTAAATTTCTTTTTTGTGGTACCTTTGTATGGTTTTGGTATCAGGTTGATTGTGGCCTCATAGAATGAGTTTGGGAATGTTTCTTCCTCTGTGATTTTTTGGAACAGTTACAGAAGGATAGATGTTAACTCTTCTCTAAATGTTTGATAGAATTCGCCTGTGAAGTCACCTGGTCCTGGACTTTTGTTTGTTGGGAGTTTTTAAATCACAGTTTCAATTTCAGTACTGGTGATTCATCTGTTCACATTATCTATTTCTTCCTAGTTCAGTCTTGGGAAATTGTAACTTTCTAAGAATTGGTCCATTTCTTCTAGGTTGTCCATTTTACTGGCATACAGTTGCTTGTAGTAGTCTCATGATCCTTCATATTTCTGTGGTGTAAGTTGTAACTTCTTTTTTATTTGTTTTTTTTTAAATTTTTATTATGGGATACTTCAAACATACATCAAAATAAGAGCATATAATAAAACTTACCCCATTGTATTTATCACCTGGTCATAATATCTTCCAGCTATTTGGCCACTCTTGTTTTCATCTATATCCTTCTTCCTTCACATTATTTTGAAGCAAATCCAGTTACAGGATAGATTTGTTTTTGTAAGTATTGTTAGATACTCCCTCAACCACCTATTTATATATATATAAATATGTTCATATATGTATATATATATCCAGAACTTTTATCTGAGTTAGAAGATGGATTCTAGCTTGTTGTCTGAAATTCGGTAGTTACACGAAGTGCAACTTTTTGGGAATCATTTATTTTTTAATTTTTTATTTCACACACACACACTGTATTTTATTTTTACAAGAGATAAATAAACTGACACCAAGCATTGTAAATGGATGACCACAACAAAAGCAACAATGATTGCAATTACCAAACATGAAACACACTCATACGATGTCATAATATTGACATTCAGTCCAGTAATCCTCCACTGTAACAGCTCCTTTACTTTGCAGTGAAAATTGATTTGTATATTTTTTGCATCTGAGCCCTTGTGGGATTTTTTTTTTATTCAAACAGAAAGTCACAAAAATTATAATCATCCTCATCAGTTCACTCAGTCCCATGTAATTAATTTTTTTTTTCATCTTGATCTTTTGTTAGCACTTTTATGAATTCATCAGTTTTCCATTAGAGTTCTGAAAATGCTTATTCATTCAGTTCAGCAGTATAGTCAGTTACCAGAAACCTGTACTTGTCAGAGTCTTTTCCATGAATTCCTTGAAGATGAAACACTTTCATAGGAACATTTTTGCAAAAGCATCAGAGTACACCCAGAACTGTCTGTAAATGACAAAAGACTTAAAAATGACCACGGTTAAAGATTTGATGAAAGTTCATAATAATGCAATTGACAAGGAAATTTAGTTATTTCTGAGATATACATTTTAAAGTAATAAATAGAATTATGACTTATAGCATTATACCAGAACATACAAGATTTTTAGAAATTTCATGTAATGTCTGAAACATTTATATTAACATATTTCCATACAAATAACCCAATGAAAGTTTAGTATTAGTTGTTTTGTTTGTTTGTTTTTTTATACTGCAGGTTCTTATTAGGCATCAATTTTATACACATCAGTGTATACATGTCAGTCCCAATTGCCCAATTCAGCACACCACCATCCCCAAACCACCATGGTTTTCCCCCCTTGGTGTCCATACGTTTGTTCCCTACACCTGTGTCTCAATTTCTGCCCTGCAAACCGGTTCATCTGTACCATTTTTCTAGGTTCCACATACATGCGTTAATATACGATATTTGTTTTTCTCTTTCTGACTTACTTCACTCTGTATGACAGTCCTTAGATCCATCCATGTCTCAACAAATGACTCAATTTCATTCCTTTTTATGGCTGAGTAATATTCCATTGTATGTATGTACCACAACTTCTTTATCCATTCATCTGTCGATGGGCATTTAGGTTGCTTCCATGACCTGGCTATTGTAAATAGTGCTGCAATGAACATTCGGGTGCATGTGTCTTTTTGAATTACGGTTTTCTCTGGGTATATGCCCAGTAGTGAGATTGCTGGGTAGTATGGTAGTTCTATTTTTAGTTTTTTAAGGAACCTCCATACTGTTCTCCATAGTGGCTGTATCAATTTACATTCCCAACAACAGTGCAAGAGGGTTCCCTTTTCTCCACACCCTCTCCAGCATTTGTTGTTTTTTAGATTTTCTGATGATGCCCATTCTAACTGGTGTGAGGTGATGCCTCATTGTAGTTTTGATTTGCATTTCTCTAATAATTAGTAATGTTGAGCAGCTTTTCATGTGTTTCTTGGCCATCTGTATGTCTTCTTTGGAGAAATGTCTATTTAGGTCTTCTGCCCGTTTTTGGATTGGTTTTATTTCTAATTTTATTGATTTTAGCCCTCTCCCTTTTTTTCGTGCTGGCTTTGGCTAAAGGTTTATCAATTTTGTTTATCTTTTCAAAGAACCCACTTTTAATTTCATTGATCTTTTCTACTGTTTTCTTCATCTCTACTTCTTTTATATCTGATCAGATCTTTACAATTTCTTTCCTTCTACTAACTATGGGTTTTGCTTCTTCTTCTTTCTCTAGTTGCTTTAGGTGTAAGGTTAGGTTATTTACTTGAAATTTATCTTGTTTCCTAAGGTAAGCTTGTATTGCTATAAACTTCCCTCTTAGAACTGCTTTTGCTGTGTCTCATAGGTTTCGTATCAACTTGTTTTTGTTATCACTTGTCTCTAGGTATTTTTAAATATCCTCTTTGATTTCTTATGTGATCCATTGGTTATTTAGTAGCATATTGTTTAGCCTCCACGTGTTTGTGCTTCATAAAGTTTAATTCCTGTAGTTGCTTTCTAAAATCATAGTGCTGTTGTCAGAAAAGATGCTTGATACGATTTCAGTTGTCTTAAATTTTAAAAGGCTTGCTTTGTGACCCAGCATGTGATCTATCCTGGAGAATGTTCCATGTGCACTCGATAAGAATGTGTATTCTGCTGCTTTTGAATGAATGTTCTATAAATAACAATTAAGTCCATCCGATCTAATGTGTCATTTAAGACCTCTGTTTCCTTATTGATTTTCTGTCTGGATGATCTGTCCATTGATGTAAGTGGGGTGTTAAAGTCTCCCACTATTATTGTGTTACTGCCAATTTCTCCTTTTATGGTTGTTAGCATTCGCCTTATATATTGAGGTGTTCCTATGCTGGGTGCATATATATTTACACTTGTTATATCTTCTTCTTGGATTGATCCCTTGATCATTATTTAGTGTCCATTTTTGTCTCTTGTAACAGTCTTTATTTTAAAGTCTATTTTGTCTGATATGAGCATTGCTACTGCAGCTTTCTTTTGATTTCCACTTGCATGGAATAGCTCTTTTCCATTCCTTCACTTTCAGTCTGTATGTGTCCCTAGATCTGTAGTGGGTCTCTTGTAGACAGCATATATATGGGTCTTGTTTTTGTATCCATTCAGCCAGCTTGTGTCTTTTGGTTGGAGCATTTAATCCATTTACATTTAAGGTAATTATCAATATGTATGTTCCTATTTCCACTTACTTAATTGTTTTGAATTTGTTTTTGTGCGTCTTTTTTCTTTCCTTCCTCTTTTGTTCTCTTCTCTTGTGATTTGATGACTATCTTTAGTGTTGTGTTTAGATTGCCTTTTTTCTTTTTTTCTGTGTGTATCTATTGTAGTTTTTTGGTTTGCAGTTTCCATAAGGTTTTTATATAACAGTATATATAAAATATTGCTTTACAAAATTGTTATAAGTTGCTGGTCTCTTAATTTCCAATGATTTCCAATATCCTGAATTTGTACTCTCCTCTTCTCACTATTGCTGGTTTTGATATCATATTTGTGTATGGTTGATTTCTTACCTTTACTTTATATTTGCCTTTACTGGTGAGCTTTCCTATTCATAATTTTCTTGATTCTAGTTGTGGCCTTTTCTTTTCAGCTTAGAGAATTTCCTTTAGGATTTGTTGTAAAGCTGGTTTGGTGGTGTTGAATTCTCTTAACTTTTGTTCATTGTAAAGCTTTTGATTTCTCCATCAAATCTGAACAAAAGCCTTGCTGAGTCGAGTATTCTTGGTTGTAGGTTTTTCCCTTTCATCACTTTAAATATATCATGCCACTCCTCTCTGGCCTGCAGAGTTTCTGCTGAACAATCAGCTGATAACCCTTGTATGTTATTTATTACTTTTCCCTTGTTGCTTTTAATATTTTCTCTTTGTCTTTAATTTTTGTCAATTTGATTAATATGTGTCTTGGTGTGTTCCTCCTTGTGTTTATCCTGTATGGGACTCTCTGTGCTTCCTGGACCTGATTGACTTTTTCCTTTCCCATGTTAGGGAAGTTTTTGACTATAATCTCTTCAAATATTTTCTCGGGTCTTTTCTCTCTCTCTTCTCCTTCTGGGACCCCTATAATGCAAGTGTTGTTGCATTTAATGTTGTCCCAGAGGTCTCTTAGGCTGTCTCCATTTCTTTTCATTCTTTTTTCTTTATTCTGTTCTGCAGCAGTGAATTCCACCATTCTGTCTTCCAAGTCACTTATCCGCTCTTCTGCCTCATTTATTCTGCTACTGATTCCTTCTAGTGTATATTTCATTTCAGTTATTGTATTGTTTTTTTAAAATGTTTATTTATTTATTTATCTTTGGCTGCATTGGGTCTTCACTGCTGCATGTGGGCTTTCTCTAGTTGCGGCAAGTGGGGGTTACTCTTCATTGTGGCACATGGGCTTCTCATTGCAGTGGCTTCTCTTGTTGTGGAGCGTGGACTCTAGGCATGTGAGTTTCAGTAGTTGTGGCATGCAGGCTCTAGAATGTAGGCTCAGTAGTTGTGGCACACATACTTAGTTGCTCCATGGCATGTGGGATCTTCCTGGACCAGGGCTTGAACCCATGTCCCCTGCATTTACAGGCGGATTCTTAACCACTGCACCACCAGGGAAGTCCCAGTTATTGTATTCTTCAACACTGTTTGTTCTTTATATCCTCTAGGTCTTTTTTAAACATTTCTTCATCTTCTCAGTCTGTGCCACCATTCTTTTTCCAAGATCTTGGGTCATCTTTGCTTTCATTACTCTGAATTATTTTTCAGGTAATTGCCTATCTCCATTTCATTTAGTTGTTCTTCTGGGGTTTTATTTTGTTCCTTCGTCTGGAACATATTTCTCTGCCATCTCATTTTGCCTGTGTTCATGGTCTCTGTTCCACAGGATGCAGGGCTCTAGTTTCTCTTGCTTCTGCTATCCGCCCCTGGTGGGTGAGGCTGGTCTAGATGCTTGTGCAGGCTTCCTTCCTTCCTCCACTCACTTGTACCTGCCCACTGGTGAGTGGAGCTGGGTCTTGTCCCTCTGGTGGGCAGGGCTGTGTCAAGTGGTGTGTTTACAGGCAGCTGTGGGATCAGTAAGACTTTCAGCAGCCTGTCTGATTATGGGTGGGGCTGTGTTTCTGCCCTGTTGGTTGTTTGGCCTGAGGCATCCCAGGACTGGAGCCTACAGTCTGTTGAGTGAGTCCAGATCTTGGCATCAAAATGGCAGCCTCCAGAAGGGCTCATGCCAATTAGTACTCCCTGGCACCTCTGCCACTAGTGTCCTTGTTCCTACAGTGAGCCACAGCTGCTCCCCCCACCTCCCCAGGAGACCCTTCAAGACCAGCAGGTAGGTCTGGCCCAGGTTCCTATGAATTCACTGCTTTTTCCCTGGGTAGTGTGCACGAGAACTTGTGTGGGCCCTCCAAGAGTGGAGTCCCTGTTTCCACAATTCTGGTGGAGCTCCTGAGATCAAGCCCTGCTGGCCTTCAAAGCCAAATGCTCTGGGAGCTCCTTCTCCTAATGCCAGACCCCCAGGCTGGGGAGCCTGATGTGGGGCTCAGAATGCTCACTACTGTGGGAGAACCTCTGTGATATAATTATTTTTCAGTTTGTGAGTCACCCACCCAGTGGATATTGGATTTGATTATGTTGCACATGTGCCTCTCCTACCATCTCATTGTGGCTTCTTCTTTGTTTTTGGGTGTAGAATATCTTTTTTTGGTAGGTTCCAGTCTTCTTTGTCAATGGTTGTTCAGCATTTAGTTGTGATGTTGGTGTTTTCTTGAGAGGAGGTGAGCTCAAGTCATTCTACTCCACCATCTAGTCTCCAACACAGGCTGTATTATATTTCTAATAAGATCACATTTACAAGGCAATCTTGGAATATTTTATTTACGAGTATTTTTAAGATTCTATGTAACTGAAGCATCAGCAACATATGCCACAATTAAATGTTCAACAGGATGTTCGAGTTTCATCTGGACTCATGTCCTAGTGATGAAAGATTAATTCAAAGTTAGATCTGTGCTTAATGAAGAGCTGGATATAAGCATATAATATGCAATTAAAAATTGGGGGGTTTAGAAAATTATATTTATATCATAAAAATAATACACAGGATATACTCAGTCTAGAGAATACTTAGAGTTTCAGTATTTCTACATTTGGGCATTTAAAATCCTTTTGTATTTATTTGAGACAGTTAGATTCTTCATTACTATAAATACAGTGGTATATATATTTTAGTTGTCTAATCAGAAAAACTTGAGTTTATTAAAGACCTGGTCATTTAATGATCATAATATTGTAATAAGTCAACTGATTTTCTTCAGTGATATAAATTTGCATTAAAAGTATGAAGTATGATTAGAAAATGTTTGTCACTACATTATTTTACTATTCTCTTAGGCAATCTCCATGTTTCATTTATCACAAGTGTGTGCAAATGACATTCAGATTTACTCCCCTGACCTAGATTGGAATTTCTAAGATAAACTTTAATGTCTCCTTGGCATTTTAAACTTAAGATTATCCAGACAAAATATAAATTCTCTACCTCTAAACTTTTTTCATTCCTTTCTTTCTTTGGTTAATGGTGTCATTATACTTCTAGCCATTTCTGCATTTAAAACTTCTTTTATTCCTACCTTCCCAAGTCATACAGTATAACTTCCACTAAGGCACTCTTGAACAGCTTGTGGTTGCCCAACCTCTCTTTCTCTCTCTCACTTCACCACACACATGTACACACTAGCCAGCCTTCTCCCTCTTTCCACAATTCATCTATGTCAGCCAAAGCCCAAAACATGCCTTGTGTTTGTTCACTCTATGTCTGACTCTTTCATACATGTTTATTAAGTGAAGTGATTTAGAAAATTGGGCAACATACAATTTACTTTCTTAAAATAAACATTGATTACTACCCTTTTTGCTAGTCAGTAATCAGTTCCATGTTTAATCTGTATGTAACCATTTTAAAGTAAAAGAATGGCAAATACTCCAATTAATCAGAGTATAAAGTATGTTGAACAGAATAGGTTCCACCAGCATTAACATCAATGGATTTACAAAAGCTCTCAGCTTGTAATTTTAGGAACTTGATTTTGTCAACATTCTGTGTGTTAGTTTGGGTCCTCCCAGAAACAGGATTAATTGAGATTAAACATGCAAGGAGTTCATTAGGAAAAATGATCCTGTGACAAAAAACTAACTAAATAAATAAATAAAATAAGGAGGGAGCCAAGGAAGACTGGAGAGCCCTCACACTAGAATATCTGAGCCAAAGGAAAGAGAAGTCATAGACAGCCTAGAAGCAATGGTATTAAAGGGAAATTCATCCCAGCTGTCTAGGAATCCTTGAGGCACAGGCAGAGGGGAACTGTGACTCCCAAGAATGGGCCTATTTTAGCATTTCAACCACATTTGGTCATTGACTGGGAGTTGCTCTTGGGTACCATGCCCTTGGGAGCAATATGATTTCAGAACAGAGCAACTCATATTCTAAGTCAGTTACACCTGCATTTAGAGCTCTGCATTCACTTCACCACCACAACCCTGGAAGATGATCCAGTTCTTAAAACAGAGTATATCTAGCTGAGCTCATAAGAAACTTGATTATATACTAACAGTAGTGTTTTGCTTACAGTAAGAACTAACTTAACCTGTAGTGTCAAATATTCATGTTAATATCCACAATAATATATTTTCTAATTCTGGCATAAAGATATTCTCTAAAGTAAATTTTACATGTAAGAATTAATCTGCTATTTGTTAATTTATATCTCAACCCTCAATGTTGCCAAAAATGAGAATCTATCTCTTTTTATAATTCATAAAGACCTTTGGGAGTCCATAGATTTTTCTTAGATAAGAAGCTGCAAAGATCTGCTTTCAAATTAGGAATATTACATGGGAAAATTATGGAATTAATTTTTCATTTTGATGGCGGCTGCTCAGTTCAGTCAGAAGTAGCAATTCATCACATTCCCTGTACCTAATAAAATAGTAGACATGCTTATTCTTCAGTTTGGTTGTTGCTTGAATGTGAAAATTAAGAGGTATAAATTGAGTAATTGTTAAAAAGTATCATTTTCTACTATAGCTCTTCTGTCAATCAACTGTCTTGAGCCCATTACCACTATAATCAGGTGTGGAACAGGATAAATGTGAAAGCAACATGTTAAAAGTAAAAAGTAAGTGCTTTGGAGTGACCAGTACTTTTGCTTGTGAACAGTTTTTGGACCATGAGGTAAAGCTTTGCTTTAGAAATGCTTGTAGGCTGGAGCATCCCCTCCATCTTCTAGACTGGGCTCTGCAGGTGAGTGCACGGTTTCCATGTGCTGTTACTATAACTCACAAGTGCAGAGCTAACCTGGCTCAAGTGTCCACTACCAGACCTCAGACATCATTTATGTTAACCCAGATATTTCTACAAATATTTCTCGTCTCAACTCCTAGACAGCTCATGGCTTTCACATAAACACATCTTTACTGAAAAAGAATTTACTTGGATTGCCCATTAGGCAAAAATACCAATTACTCAGTTTTGTACTGTTCTACCAGGGTGTGTGTGTGTGCATTCACGTGTGTGTTAGTAAAAAGAGAAACAGGTAAGACTGACACCTGTTTTTTGAAGATAGCATTCATCTTCAGTGACTCAGATCCACTCTTTGGTCCTATTGAAATGACTGATACATTTCCACTGATGAAGGATAGAGATCATCTCTTTGACTTTGACCAAATCTCTGGCTGTTACTGTGAAGTTTGCCTTCTGCTATGGCTGTCATTCTCCATCAGCCCAATGCTAGAACACATAGAAAATTATTTATTTTTAAACATTGCCCCTCAAGTTTTTTAGTTGGATTGCATAGCTTCCCAGTTGTCTGAAACTGATATTTATTTGCACTTTTTAATTATTTTAACACATTATCTACTTTGGTCCTTGGGATTGCCCCTTTTCAGCTTATGCATCAGGGACTATTTGAGTATTATGCAGTCATTAACAATCTACACATACTTACACCAGTAAAGTTGTTTTTCAGTAATCCTCTTATTAACAACCATGACCTTGTTACCTTCCAAGATCTTGTTCTATATTGTTATCTTTCCTTTTCTAGCTAACATATAAAGTGATATCCCAGCAAATCTCATCTGATTTCCTGCTGAGTACTTCCTTGGTAAAAGAAGCAACTTCAGGTTCTCTGTATAAAACTAGGAACTTAAAGTATATTTACTTTTACCTCATTTTAGATTTTTGTATACCATAAAATAAGTGAAAAATTTCCTTTCTTACTGTGTTTGTTCAGTTCTAAGAAATCCATGCTCCATTTAGCTCATCAGGTCATGTTTTTTCTTCTAGGACTACAATGATGAAATTCGTCAAGAACAACTACGTGAATTATCTTACTTAAATGGCTCAGAGGACTCTGGTCGTGGCAGAGGTATTAGAGGCAGAGGGATCAGAATAGCTCCCACAACTCCTTCAAGGTACATTTGTTCTTACTTTAAATAAATTAACAGCCAATAAGGATGGCAATACTTTGCTGGCCTGTTCTGTGTCATGATCACAGCTAGGAATAAACAACAACAATATCAGCAACAATAACCACCACCACCACAAAAGCAATAACAACAGATGCTTATATAGCTCGTAAGAGCTTTATATAAATTATTAACTCATCAAGTCCTCCATAGTAGGGTTAAGCATTATTTACAGGTGAGCAACTGATAAATATGTAAGCAATATGCCTGAGGACACACAGGCAGTCTGACTCTAGACTTCAGAGTTTGAGCTCTTAACAACTTCCTAAGAAAATAAGAGGAGCAAACCTAAGAGTTTCTACTTTTTGGTTTTGTCCCCAGGATTAGGGCATGCAGATGATTCAATCGTATGCATCTTTGAACCAGGATGACCTTGAATGAAGAGAAAATTACAAATATTATCTATGCCTTAAATGGCCCATGAATTGATACAGTCTTGCCAGATAGGTAGACAGATAGATGAGGATAATGATAGATATAGGTAGGTAGGTAGATATATAGATATTTATATAGATAAGTAGATTATATGTATATTATGTGTGTGTGTATTATATATATACACACACACATAATATATATATATATACACACCACCAGGCCAGAAATCCAGAAGTACATTTCTTACATGGATGATAGTAAGAATATTTAAAGCTTAGTTATATTTGACTCTGCAATGTCATCAGAGAAGATTTTATTTGATATTGTTCACTTTGCAAAGAAATTGGAATTTTTCTGCAACAGAATTTGTTTCGTAGGATTCTACATTTGCCAAGCTTTCAACAGAAAGCATTGTTTTGCAAAGAGGTAAAGTGAAAAATACTCCCAGCCTTCACACGCAGACTGTGTAATTCTGTCATTCTCTTTATCCTGTTATAGTTGGCCTTCAAATCTCTAAATGGCTTAGATTTAGAATACTATTTCATATATTGCATAGAAACCATCTTAAGAGATTCTAAGATACTTTGTGGATTCAATTTGTTTTTAAAATTACTCCCCAAATATTTTCACCACCTTTCAAAACATCACTGTTTTTAACATTTAAGTCACAGAGACCTCAAAAAATTTTACACTATCAGAAAAGAAGTTAAGAATGATCAATTTCCAAATAAAATATCAAGGAAATAATTGATTATCTAAAGGTAAAATGTGGCAATTATAGAAATTACTTTGATTAAAGGAAGAACTTCTGAAAATGTGTCAGTGATTATTTTCACATTTTTTTTCTTTAAAAAACTTTTTTTATATGAGCTTTCTAATGCTACCTAGCAACATTAGTTTATTGCTAAAAATTAATGTGACATAACATTTTTTATGGACTTTTTAAATGGAATCAGCCTTTTACAAAACATTTATATTAACTTCATCATGATGGGTTGTGAAATGACATCATTGCAGGCAATCTTAAATTGATTAAATCATAGGGTTTTAATAATGAAATTGTCACTTTTGTAGTTCAAAAAATGATAATTTTGGCAGTTTTATATGGTGTAACCTAAGTATGTATTGAATGACTATAGAGGCAACAAGTTTTTTCTATTCTATATTCTTTGGAATAGGGACCATTTAAAAAAATAATGCATTAACCTGCTTTTGAGACTACAAAATCATCATATTAAAGGACTTTGTTTTGTTATTGGTGTTCCTTAAGGTAATAATACATTTGTCATATTTGAGTGGACCATATAAGATTTCAATTTCAGTGAAGTTTTAATGTAAAATATTAATCTCTTTAATTATTTAATAAAGAATAGTGCATTATGATCTAGATTTTTAAATATCTTAGAAGAAAAATTTGATTGAAAGCTTTGCTTTTTAACATTCCATATATTATACAATCTAATATTGCATCTGTTAAAAAAATTAATATTGAAAATTAAACCTCACTTTCAATGCTATCTTGATGTAATTAGTGTATTAACATTAATAAAAGTAAATGTAGCAGAACTCTGTTGTCTTCTGTTTCAAACCACATGATGAAATATATCTGCAATTAAATAAGAATAAGAAAATAGCTTCACAAAACAGAAGATCATATTGATCAGAAAGTTCTTGAACACATGGGTTAATGGATGCTGATTTGTACATATTTATGAAATTGTGACTTTTTAAAGTTATTCAGTTACACTTAAATTCAAAAAGAACAGTACCTGGTATATTTTTAAAACTTTAATTTGTTGAAAATTTCTTTAATTAAAGGAATTTATGTTTCAACAAGCATATTTATGAAAACTATCTAATCTTCCAATAATAATGCATACCAGAAAACAAAGCATTACATCTATATATTATAATAATTTATATTACATAATTGAAGAATTAAGATCTTCACACACATCACTGCTACATGTTGAATGAGAGTAAACAGTGGAAAATAAAACATTTGAGACAGATTGTGAAGGTTTTGTTTACTACAATGAGAACTAATACATAGATAGAATCTAATGGAGCTTGTTAAAGAGGGGACTAATCATATTTGTTTCCAAGAAAGACTACTCAGTCACCACTGTGAGCGATAGAGAAGAATTAGAACAAAGCAAGAAAGACAGAGAGGTGTGTGGCAAGGAAGCCAGGGAGAATACAAGTTCATTATCCAACCCAGAAATGAATACCACTTGGAGTGTTAGAGAGATAAAGGACTAGATTAGAAATTAGAATTTATACAAATTAGTGCCCAATTAGATGTTGGAGACAAGAGAGTGGTCCTAGACAGTATAACTCTCTGATGTCTGCCCTGGTTAGAGATTAATGACATCATCCACTAAAATTAGGTGAAGGACCAAATTTAATGAAGAATATAATTAATCCTAGGTCTATGGATTGCCAGTGTGACCTTGGGAAGGTGACCTGTACTTTCCGTGACTTGGTTCTCAACCTTTAAAATAGCTTAGAAATGGCTACACGACAAGGTTGTCAAGATTTTTAAGTTAGATGACACATGTAAGGCAGTGGTTCCCAAACTGGTCTGCACATTGGAGTCACTGAAAGCTCACTGCTGCTAGAGACTGTGACTTGATCGGCCTGGGGTATGGTCTGGAGTCTGGAGGTTTTCAAAGGTCTTTAGGTGACTCTAACATGCAGACCAGTTAAGGAGACATGATCCAGGGTATGGTGTGTGGTAGGAAGGAAAGAGATAACAGCCATCAGAGTTAGAGACTGCAGGGGTGCACCGTGAGGCACAGAAGGAGGGCAGAAAATGGGGATAGCCACATTCCAAGGTGGGCCCAGGAGTAGATGTCCGTGAATGAGCCTGAAGAATATAAAGGAGGGAGGAAGAAATATGGAGAAAAGCAGAGTCATAAAAGTTAGAAGAAGGCATTTTCCCGATAGTAACCCATAGTGATAAATATAACAGTTACAGTGGAATGGGGACTGATTTCCAGTGGATTTAGAAACCAGTGGGCTTCTGGTGATACCAGTCAAGAGTATTTTCAATAAAGAGGAGAAAGCAATAACTAGATTGCATTTGATTCAGGAATGAGCAGGAGGTGAAGAATTAAGGATAGAAAACTTTCAAGAAGTCAGAAAAATAAAGGAAAGAACATTGTAGTGTGCATTCAGCCAGGGACACTATGTTCTAAATAGGTGATGTGAATCTTGAGTTGAATTGAGGACTTGAGTTGAAGAGAGATATAGGGTTAATATTCCAGGGAAGGGATGTAATGTGTAGGAGGTAATGAGTCAGATTCAAGAGACAGATTTTCCAGGGCTCTGTCTGGGAGACAGTTGATGAAGGAATGGGATGAGAAATTAGATTTGATTTGAGCATCATATAATTTTAAAGGAAGAATTGCTATAGATTCAGAGATCTTATTTTACCCATTAGAAAAATAATCTACCTTAGGCTCAGGGAGTTATAACACTTACCTGTGATTATTCAGTGGTATGGATATAACTTGTGAATATAGTTTAAAGTAAGGTGACATATAATTTACCACCCACACAGGGACACTTTTGAAAGTATTAAAATGCTAAACTAGGACAACAGTTGTAATTCTGAACTATTCTGGGCAAACCTGGATGTATGCACACCCTGTATATAAGGTGCTTGGAGGTCCAGTGAAGGTAAAATTACTCTTTATATCCATCTTATAGATCAGCTTTTATATTATCATGCTAATGTAGAATATTGTGGTCTCAGTTATATTGTGCTTGAAGTGGGCACTGGGCCTTCTAGGGTCTCCCAGTGCAGGAGAGCATTCTCTGTACATTAGACTCACAGTAAGTTCTCTAATGATTTCTCTATTCATCACCTCTATAATTTATTTAAAAATTTTAAAAGCTTTACCAGCATTCTTATTGTTCACTCGTCAAGCTCATTTTCTGCAAGAGCCAGCTGACTGCTCCTCATAGCAGAAAGCATAACCTACAACCCCATCTGTGGGTGCAGCCAAACAGTATGATGGTTCACATCCCGTGATCATTATTTCCCCCAAAGCTTTAGCGTTCTTGCTGAAAGCAGTGCTTTCTAGAGGCCAAACTTTCAGACATAATAAAAAGTGAAATAACCATGCTTTTGCCCAAAAACTTTAGACAGACACTCAACCTTTCCAAACGCCTCAGAATACCATAAGAGTTTACTGCAACCATTTGATCTTACACTTTTAGTACAAGTTACTTTTGTGTCAAGCACTGCAGTACCAAGTACTCAGTGTGTTATTTTTATTGCAGAGCCCTCATGTATTTCACTAGCACCATAGTTACCATAGGAAATAAATTATATCAGGGACTGTACCAGTTCAGGGAGTTACACGTATAATGATAAATCAGTGACAATGACCTCAAACTTAAGCTACTATAATAAGCAGAATGATATCATGATGGTTAGAGTTCCACATTTTATCGAAGTGCTGACAGATTTTTTTTTTTTGTAAGTGAAAAATTGCCCATCACTGTCAATAACCTCCAGCATGGAGGAGACATTGACAATTAGCAGCTATGGATGGTACAGTGAGTCATGTACTAGACACTGCTCTCATTTGAGACTTTTTTGGTAAATTTGGAATAAAAATCAGAGTGGGTTGATTTCTGTTTGCTTTGCTTTGAATTTTTAGTGCTATAAAAGAAAATATCAAATTATTTTACATGGTTTTTATGATAACTAAGTCATAACCAATATTTACAAAACTTATTCTATGGAGGTCAAAATGCTATATACCCTAAAGAATCTCCATTAAACACACACACTCACAACACTCAGACATGCAGAAATAAATGTGGTTTTCTTCCCATTGTATAGAGGCTATAAGATGAGAGTTTTGCCTGCTCTCATCACTTGTTCCTCATCTGTATGTGACCTGTTTCTCCTAGGGGCCGTGGGGGTGCCATTCCTCCTCCCCCACCACCTGGACGAGGCGTTCTCACCCCTCGAGGGACCACTGTGACCCGTGGTGCTCTTCCAGTGCCCCCTGTAGCGAGAGGCGTCCCTACCCCACGAGCACGGGGTTCACCCACTGTGCCAGGATACAGGGCACCCCCTCCTCCAGCCCACGAGGGGTATGAAGAGTATGTAAGTACTCTTGAGAAATCAGTTATTAGGAGGATTTAAGTTTGTTGGGGAATAAGCTAAACTTCAAAGACATTCATATACCACGAATATAGCAGATAACGTTTGCTGCAGAAAACAAATGTCATTTGCAACAGAATTTAGCAGTGCATTTAAATGAGGGCATTTTGAGAAAAGCTTTCATCGTACAGGTGCCATCATTGTTGTTAGTATCAGTTAAATAGCTTAGATTTTAAGAAACAAACTATCCTGAAGTTTTCTTATCTTTAGAAGACTCAATCAATTTCAAAATGGAAATAATTATGAACATAATGTGAATAGTCATGTATTTAGACGATTATCCTGGGACATGATAAAGATTAACATAACTCAGAAGTATTTGACAAATATAATGTGATTATATTATAAATTTTGTTAATAATTTAAGGCCATGTGGTTGGTTTTTCATTTAAATATCCTACTCTCTCACTATATGAAAGATATGGAATTGGCAGGTAAGAATTCAGAACTCAAAAAATATAGAATGAACAGAAGTGCAGTGTCTCTAAGCACCTCCTCCCTTTCCAGTCCTCTGTATCACATTATCCTCCTTTTGACCTCTTTCATCCAGGTTGTTAGCTTTCCACTGGTCATATATTCTCGTGCCTGTATCCATTTCTCCTACTAGATTGTGAAAATTGTAAAAAGGGGCAGTTTTCTATTCACTTGTACAACCATACTAAGTCCACTCTAAATGTTCAATTGAATTGATGCAAGCCAGATCATTGTCCTATGAAACAGATTCATTTTGCCTTTAACCTCCCCAGGGTGCCCGTCCCCTAATCTAGGTGTTTGTTTCATTCAACCATCCATAGACAACCATCCATAGACATCCATGCTGTCCTCTCAAATGTCCTCTGTGAATGATTACTAATATAAACTCTTCAAGGACAGTTACTGTCACATTCTGTGCATTCAAAACATATAAATGTTTTATGGACTGGTTAATAACCAAGGAAAAGGTAATCTTAAAGTGAAAATGGTTGATAGGTGTCACTAAGAACACATTAATGCTTAAAGCATGTTAGTTTTTAGGAATGTTACTGATTAAATATGAAACACTGACATATCTGTAAGAGTGAAGAAAAAATATTGTTTAATCTTGCTCGTGCGGAAGCGGCGCGGCTGGGTGGGAGTCCGGAAGCGGGAGTCGCGGACCGTGGGGCAGCCGCCATGCCGTCGTCGCCGCTGCGGGTGGCGGTGGTGCGCTCGGAGCATGGAGGCGCACAACATCCTCATGTAGTTGGGGCCTCCACCCTGGTCCAGCGCGCCCCGCGGACGCCAGCCGACCGGCCGTCCCTCCGGCCTTCCCGGCCCGTGCTGGGCGGTTCCGGCTCCCGGCCCGTCCTGGGTGGCGGCGGCCGCAGTTCCCTGCCCCGGTTCTCCCCGACCCGTGCTCGGTGGCCCAGGTTCCCAGGCGGGCGGTGCGCTGCGGCCCCCGAAGGACGGCCAAGAGGCCTCGCCGCGTCCGGGCCCGTTGGCTCCAGGGCCGAGCCCAGCGAGGAATCGACAAAACTCGGTCCGCCGCGCGGTCCCCCACGTGTGCTTAGCGTCGCGAAAAATTCACATTCTGAGCCGAAATGCTTCCGGGTCGCCAAAACCTCAAAGCTGCTAGTAAACCTGAAAGGCTGATGCTGTTCGCGTCTACTTCGTACGCACGTCTGTGTATCTGAAAATCATGGCCTCTGTAAAATGATCAGCAGTGAGGCGGTAAGTTCCAAGACCAAGGTTAGGGTCCACGAGAGGATAGGCCGGTTGTGTCCAGGGCGTGTCGCCTTTTTATCAAATATGGAAAACTTGCGCGACAGAATCTCAGGATAGCACAAGTCGTAAAAACACGGAAATGGCCTGTTTTAACTTCATGCATTTGTGTATTTGCTCCTATCTACATTTTTCAAGTCTCATGCAAAAAAAATCCTTTCTCCTCCCTTGGAAAATCTCCAGTCGATAATTTCTGAACCACACGTGAGTTTGGTTTCATGCTTCTAGTTTATATTTCAGTGCTAACTCCCGTTTTGTGACCCTGGTGTTGTATATGTTTAATACAAGTTTATTCCCGTTTGATAAAAAAAAAAAAAAAAAGTTTAAAAATCCATTTCTGTGGGAAAAGGGGGAACATGTTTATCTCACATATCTTGTACAACATCAGGTATCAGTATTTAAAATCTTAGTCTGAAAATTGCAACATCTGCAGCAGAAAACATATTCTACCCTCTGAACAAGGCCACAGATCTGAAAACACAGACCCTGGTCCTGGTTCTACCATCTCTTCGTGAGACGTACGTGTAGGAAATAAGTGCTTGTTAAATGAATGAATGAATAATCCACAACAGGGATGGTGGGATTGTTTTTCGTTTTTCTTTTTGTTTTTTATCTCTGAGGAACTAGGTCTACCATCTTTATGTGCTTTGCCAATATGGTGTATTTGTCTTCCAAACAGAAGCCTAAACAGTCAAATCTTTATTTCAAAAATTAAAAGAGAAATAGCAGTCAACATTGTTACTGATCAAAGAATTTACAGGGTTTATAGGGCACAGTGAAAGAGAACAAGATTGGGAAAACATTGCAGTTTTTCATGTAGCTCCAAAAACATTGTAATCTTTCACATGCATTCCAATTTATAATGAATAGATCAAGGACTGCAAGGCAAAAAACAGTAAGCTACAAAGGAATAAAGAGTTTATGGAAGTATGGGTATATTCTGAAAAAGGGTATATTCTGAATGGGAAAATTTAAGAGGAGCGTGGTTCTTATAGTAAGTAAAAGAAAATGTAAAGCCATGTAAATCTGATTTTTAAAACTTAGATTTAAAGTATCCAATCCCTTTAATTCATTCACTCAGTCCTTTACTGAGCCTCTATCTTATTTCAGGCACTGCTCTGATGGTCCTAGAGATGTAGCTGTGAACAAAACATATCAAATATTTACTTTCATAATGCTTACATTTTAGTGGGAGAAGACAGGAACAAACATATATAAAGAAATGAATAAAGTAACATCAGGTAGAGATAAGGGCTCCAGAGGGAGGTGGCAGGAGGGCACCACTATCAAAAGAGCTGTTAGGGAAGGTCTCTCTGACCTAGAGGCTCCAGCAAGTGTCTAACTAAACGTAGAATCTAGGCCAAGGGGCTGCCTCTATACAAAGGCATCCCTGGTTAAGGAAACAGCAAGCAGAAAAGCACTGAGGAGGGACATGCTTGAAGTGTTTGGGGATCAGCAAGGAAGACATCAGGGCTGGAGAGAGTGTGTGTGGGGGACCAGATGAGGTCAAGGGATGGACAGGCCAATTCATGTTGCTATTGGAGAGTTTGGGGCAGGAAAGTGACATGAGCAGATTTATTTTTTAAAAGGTTTCTTCTGCATACATTGCAGAGAACAGAATATGTGGTGAGGTGGGCACAAGAATTGAAATAAGGAGACTGGCGGCATCCCCATCGACAAAACGAGCCTTAAAGGGGTAAGAAGAGGTCTATTCTGAGTGAACAGTGGAAATGATCTAGTAGGATTTGATGATGGGATAGATGGAGGAGGTAGGAAAAAAAAGAGTAAAAGATAATTTTGTGAAGTTTTTGTGAAGCGAAGGTTAAACTGAACCTTGGACTGAACAACCAGGTAAAACTGAGGTGCTATTTGTTGAAATAAGGAGTACGGAGTGACGCAGATGGGGGGGTGGAAAGTTTGGCCTTCAGGAAAGTCTGTTGTGTTGCTGGCTGGACACCACCTGACTTTCGAAACAGAAAGCAGCACCCCACAGTTTGAAATGTGTCACTAGCTGTGTAATTTATAACACTCTGTTGCTTGGATTTCCTCTTCTATATAATGGCGATAATCATTTCAGCCTCACAAGACTTCAATGAATGTTAGAAATAAGCATCCATAAGCACTTAAAACATAAGCATGCATAAGTACCCCGAACATTATAGACAGTCAATAAGAAATAACTATTACACAAAATTTCATCATGTATTATACTCTTAAATTTCTCCCTGGCATAAGCTATGGACCCATTGAAGTCACAGACATTTAGCTACTTTTTGTGAATTAATTGGGCATCATTATTTGCAAATAGGAGAAGCTATGTCATCTTCTTTTAGCAGTAAATAAATAAGTAAACAAACCTGGGGGTGGGAGCTCTGTCAATGAAAATCAATAAACAATCTATAACAGGAATAGAAAAGAGTTTTATTTGAGCCAAACTGAGGACTATAACCCAGAAGCCAGCTTCCCAGATTACTCTGAGAAACTGCTCCAGAGAAACAGGGTTTTCAGCACAGTTTTATGCATTGTCAGAGCAAAGAACATCAAACAAGTCAGGGATACTTTCCTTCAAGGTTTCAGAAAAACAGATCAGCATGTACACAGCAAGTCAATATGGCCCTGGCACCTGGGAAGGGAGTCTTATCATCAAAGGAGGATCAGCACTGGCGTCCCAGGAAGGGAGGCATCTAGTCTTTATTTTTAACATGGACATTCTTTACTTCTGGTCAGTGCACCCTTTTCTTTAATAATTAAAGCAGATATACAATGTATGTTTGATAGGCCACAAACAGGCTGTTCTAGTTAGAATATAATTCAAGTTAACTCATGTATAAGCCAGAATGACTTCCCCACATCTCAACATGTAAAAATTTCCTTTATTAGGCATCATGAAGTCCAGTAATAGGAATGCCATCAGGCCTTAAGAAATAGCTAAACCGAGGCACTAGCATCCCTCCCCACATTTCCTCTCTGGGTTTTTGCATATGGTTTCATTCCACTTTAACATACAGACTGGATATTTGGCTTCGCTGATCAACATGACTCAGCATATGGTGCTGCCAAGTTTACACATCCAAGTCCAGTTCTCCTCTCCTACAGATACTGACTGGCTGGCCATCTCTCAGCCCTAATCTGGATCCCCAGGTGGGAGAATTGTGTTCATTCGGGCTTGCCAGGTGTCTATGACTGTAGAGCAGGAGTCTCTAGAAATCAGATCTGGGATCTACAGACTCATCAGCTACCAGTCATGTGGGTGGTGTAGGTGTGACATTCACACAACATAAGCATGGTTCCTGGGTACCCAGCCCCAAGGACCATATGGAGAGGCATTAGCTTCTAGAGAAGGAGAAAAATATTATGAACTTGACAGAGATCCTAAATATACCTACAATAACATACTGTTGGTAACAGGAAAAAGTAGATACTGTCTTTTAAAAACTTACACCTTATTTTATTAAAACCTGTCATATTTTAATTTTTTTCTATAAACAATCCAATAAGTACATACAAAGTTGGACATGTGGCTGGTAAGTTCTGACAGCAGTCTTTGAAGTCTCCATCCAAACCCAGATGAACACTAGGGCCACTGCTCTCTGCTCTAATTTTAAACAATTCATTCCTCTGTAAGGGGTAAGAAAAACAAAAGTTTAAGTGTCTCAGTAGCAAAATAACAGCACCATGCTGAGTTGATTGTGAAAATATCAAGGGGTTCTTAACTTTCAGATAAAATTACTTAGACAAGATTCCCTTTATTATAAATGACACTACGGGGCAATTTACTCTTCAGACTTTTCTTCCTTCCCCGCTGAGGCCCTGACCACGTGGACTGTCTACAGGTGATCAGATCTTCTCGTGGCTGCTTGCCCGACCTAAAGCAGCTCACCATCAATGAGACTGCTGTTTAAAACCATCTTTAGCGTTAGTTGAATCTTTTAAAAAATGTGTAGTTTAGTTTGTTACATGTCCTAATCCAGACGTTAAGTATTTTAAAGCTTCTCTTCACTGACTTTCTGCTAAGAAGAGTACATTTACTTTTTTCAGCTCCATCATCATGATTGAAGTAGAGTTGGGGAAGATATTTTAAAAAAGCTCTCACACAACAAAATGTAAAGCTCTATCAGTGGATAATATGTAAAGTAAACTTAAAGTTTTGAATACCTACTAGGTTCCCGTCACTAATCTCATGATACCACTACCAACCAGTTATAGTAGATTGAGGCTTGTACCCAGTTTTATATTCTACATAGTACTTGTCTCACAAAGAACTCAAACACATGTATACAGGTCATTTGTACTTCATACCTTAAATCCAGATAATCAGTCAGTGTTTGAATCCCCTCAGCAATATTTAGGACATCTCCCAGCCCCTACACGAGTGTCTATAACTATAGAGAACTCAATACATCTAGAAACTAGGTGCCGGAAAAATAAAAACTGTGATTAAAGAGACGCTGCCTCTACTTTCAAAAGCATGGTGTCTAGTGGGAAGGTCAAAGAGTCTAACAATTAACATATAATATGTAATTGCTGTGTGGGGCGCTTATCTTACTCTATTATAATTAATTGTCACTCTTATCTTCTCCCACTTACAAGATTTAGACACTATCGGATGTGTCTAAATCTTGTAAGTGGGAGAAGAAACTGTTTCTTACATTTATCTTATGTTTGCAGTTCTAAGTAATGTGCTTGGTAATAGCAAATAAACCTATGATATTGTTGGAAAGATGTTATACACATGCACAGTTCCATACATATACACATTCTACATAAACAATAACTGAATGAGGGTACAACATAGCATATATTGTGTCAAATAGAGACTATACCTTCTCCAGCAAAGATAATTATTTTCACAACTATGGGTATTTAGAAAAACCTCTAAGACAGTAAGCAAAACAAGAGCAGGCCAAGATGAATAAGTATTACTTTGAGAAGTAGAGAGAAGAGGAAGGATGCTCCATGCAAAAAGGAATGATAAAGGGGAAGGCAAGAAGAGGGACTTTTCAAAACAAACCCAAAGAATACAGGAAAATAATTTGGGGAAAGAGAGTTCATTTAAAATAGCAGGGGAAATAATTGAGGTTACAGATGAGCTCGAAGGCTGAGGTTATAATGCCACTGATTGTATAATAAAGGGCCACCTGAAGGTTTTTAAGCAGAGGATAAACTAAGGTTTGGGGGAATTTTATAATTCTCAGTTGGTTAGGGTGGATTTAGGGATTCAACGACAATGGTGAAACTTAGTGAGAGGTGGCCTTGGCAATGAGTACAGGAAAGCGACTGGAAGAATCAAGGCAAAGGTAACACTGAAGATGGAAACACTAAGGTCTGCTGTCAAGTGGATGAGGGAGGAGTAGGGACAGGCAGCCCAGGCTCAGGCAGAGGTGTGTTGTGTGGGGGTGGGTGCGCGGGGGACAGGAAGAGGGAGGGCTGTGCTGGAAGCACTGACCTTCCAGGCGCGGGGAAGTGCTCACACAGTCATGTTCCTTTGTTGCAAAAGTAAGGTGTTTTACGTGCTATCAGTTGCGATCACTTGCCTACCTGTCACACTTCCCCACGGGTGGGGTCGTGTTGGAGTGGATAAGGCTGTTTGTGAGAGCGTGCCAAGTGGAGTTTGTGTTGGAGATTCTCTAAGTTTGGGTTTAGTCGACTAGTTTTACTTGTATGAGTTAGGTACTGCTAACATTGCGTTGTAGAAGTAACTCCGGGGATACTCTTCCCGGCTCATCCGATGTATTCATGGATGGAGATCTGAGTCTGCTGTTTAGTTGTGCCCTCGGCACTGGTGCTGTGACGTGTGCTTAGTGTTGGAGGAACCAGAACTGAATGGTTTGGGGCTGGAAATGTTCTGTCAAAAACTCTTCTATGTCATTTAGCTCAACTGTGAAAGAAATTTGATAGGGGCTTCCCCAAATGTGACAATTCTAACAGTCTATAACTAACCAGCAATGAGATGTGAAACTGAAAGAAATGTTTCAAAACTATCAGTGTTAACAATGTTTTTCTATCAACCATGCTAGAGGGAAAAAACTGAATTTCTTCACCTCTCTATAGAAGACATTATAAAATCATTGTCATATTAGAGGTGATAAAAAACTGTGCTTCAAAAAGTAGGGAAAAGTCCTTTAGGGGTGTATCAGGCAGTTAATAAAAATACTATATTATTCTCTGGAATTTGTGATATTTGTAGTATTTTCAGCTTTTAAAATTTTGCAATTGGTCATGATTGCTTTTCTCTTTCAAAATTAATATTCACTCTCATGCTTAACTTATATTAATAATTTTGTAACCTTTTTCTTAAAGATAGAATGCAAAATTATATAATCTTCAAACCCATAAACTCTGGATCCCGTAGAGGAAAACAATGGGAACATTTATAGGAAAGTGTATATATAGGGCTGGAAGGGTCCAGTGGGGTATTGCTTAAAGAAAGAACTGTGTAACCTTAGTTTCTAGTACCGCAAGTCTGCTCTGCTGTCCTTAGTTACAACCATGCTGGTACTGTTGATAAGTATGCTGTTTCTTTGTGGAAATTCTGTCCTTTTAACAAAAGTTTTGTGGGAGAATTGAATGTGCAAGTAAAGGCACACAACTTCTGGAAGTGCCCACCAGAACATCACACTGTATGAAAACATACTGACAACATCATAAATACTCTCTTGCATCTTATGTGTTGGTATAGCATGAAAACAAACAAACCAACCAAAAACAAAACCCTCAGACACACAAAATAGTTTCTAGTTTCGAAAGACATAGGTCTAATTTATTTTTAAATTACCTCGTGGTTTTTCCAACAGTTCATACCCAGACAGGGACTCGTATGGGGGCAAACAAAGCAAAGAGAGATGTCAGCTCAGTTCTACAGGAGAGGTGCTGGTCATGTATAATCAGTCATATTAACCTAATTTATAAAATTCATTTTGACAAATTTTTGAGAAGCTTTTCTTCCCATCGGTCTTACTAAGCCTGTTGGCACTGTAGCACATCCTACCATATATTTCAGACTCTGAGGCATCCTTCCAGTAACAATGAGAGAACTAGAAAATTCACTGTAATTCAATAGTCCTTAAAAGTTCCATAAATGAATTCAGGCTGCCAACCTTCAGTTTCATGTGTATGGAACATTTTTTTGACAGGAGACGGAAATAAGTATTAAATGATAATTGAAATCAATTCTTGTGCCATTTTTGTGGAAGGAAAGATTATGAGCCTGATCTATAATGCATTTCGAGGGGCGCCACATGTGGTGGTTTTCTGTGTAAAAGCTAAGAGCCTTCACCCAGCGAAGGGAGATTTTTATTAGAGTTTCTAGATTGATATTTGTATTCCATTAAATGTTCTTGTTTAAGTTTCATGTCCAAGTCTCTTCTTAGCAGAGACTAATTTACCAGAATGCGTTGTAGGATTTTGTTTTGTGAAATGTAACTAATATTTACAATAACCAAAACATGTAAGGGTAATGAAATACTTTTTGAAACTATAGAATGGGCATAATACTACTGTGGTTCAAATGTTCATAGAAAGTTAGTGGTATTTAAACACTATTAAAATATTAAATTATGTGCCCAAATAATATAAGATGCTGTCTTTTAAAATTGTGTGTATTTTTCTTCTAAAGTTGAAGCTTGATTAAGCCATCCTTCTTCTAGCATCGTGTTTTACTTGACTAGGCCATTTTAGAACAGATGCAGTTTCTTCTGTTGGCCACACACTTACGATTGTATCCAAACCTGTACCTTATAATTACCATGATGACTAAGGTCTTTTTTAACACTTACAAGGATGAACATAGGTTTTCTCTCTGAAGCTTTTGTAAGGTGAATTTTAGCTGATGAAAAATATTATATCACAATGTATTCTGAAGTTTCCTCCAGGCTCTGCAGCTGTGATCTTTTTGTAGTGTCTGCTATAGACAAGGGGGAAGAGAGCAAAAACTGCCACCTCAGCCTTAAGGAGATCTACCATTCTCTTGCTTTTTACATTATTAGTATATATTACGTTTTTTAATCTATGGTTTATATACAACATGGCCTAAGGATTAATAATGAAAGTGAGTTGAGCATTACTTTATTTCTATAAGTATGTTCTTAAAAGGCTGTTCTGGGTACAAGTTAATAGTTTCTATATCATTTTTTTCTTCTGAGTTGATTATGAGTTTGCCTATTATATGCCCACTGAAAAATTAAGACCCAGTATAGGGTGACAAATACCTAAGCATACCTAAGAATCCCAAAATTATTTTTTCTTTTGCTGGTTGAAACGCATTGTTTTATGTGTTTTGCCAATACCTCTCTCATAATTTTCTGTCAAAGAAAACTTAACTAAATACGACTTGCATGGGTAGTTTGATTATCAATGGCTTTTCCAAATAATGGTTTTTTGGATGTAACATTTTTCCAATGTAACCATTCCTATTATATTCCAAATAGGAATGGTTACATTGCATTAAGTCCTTGTCCATATTTTGGCTATCTTCCATTATGGATTCTCCATTCAGTGGAAAATAGTGGCTGCTAAATCTTTCCATCAGTTACAGATTTTTGTGATTATTTTTTGTCATATGAGCTAAAGGCTTTTACTGGGGAAGCTACAAATGTTCTTTGCAATAACTTATAATAATCTCATTATTTGAATTAAGGTAATTTCTCTTCATTATTGAAGATGGGAAACTATTTCCCTTTAAATGAAACCATATTGTATGATAGTTTTCATATGTAACTTAGGCAGCAAATATCATTCCAAACTAAATCTACCAAAGCCCCTTCCTCCATTAAAAGAATCTCCATTAAAATTTCTTCCCAAACTACCAAGTTTCATCTAGCTGTATTCCCCTTTTTCTATTCTAAGTGCCTTACAAGGCTATAATAACATCACATTTTCAATTTTCATCTCCAAAACTATCTTAAACCTTGACTGTCACTATGGACCTACTTGTTTGAGAGGCTCCAACTATTTGTGGACTTTTCCATTCAGACATTACCTCTCTTCCTACACCCACACATCTAAACCATTCATCAGTGTCTCCCCAGTTAGGGTTCCTCCTGATTTGTCTCCTTCTATTTAGTTGAACATCAAAAAATATACACTCATCTTTTGTTTTTTGGTTTTGTTTTAAATGCTAAATTCAGGTTTGTTTTCCTAAAATACTAAATTCATCATGTCACTTCTTTGTTAGAAAACATCAATCTCTCCCTGTTGCCTGAAGAATAAAATTCCAACTTCCTAATTGTATTAGAAGATGAAGTACTTTAATTTTATGAGCTTACTTGCTATTAACTGTGTTTCATTTTCAAATGAGATTTTGACCATGAATAAAATAAATGAACAAGCAAGAGAGAAAAATTCTAAATTTATGTAACCAATCCAGTTATCAGCATCTTTATAATTCTTAGTCTATTAAAATGTATTGTGCTATTTGATTCAATTTAACTTATCATTTATTGAATGCCCATTTTATATTATATGAATTTCCACAGGAAGAGGGAATGAGAGATAAAAAAAATATAGTTACCTTTAATAGGTGGCTGTTGTATTTTAGGACTTTTAGATACATAATCTCACAACAATAATAAAGGGTAAGAGGTATAATCCTTGCTTTTCCATTAGGGAATTGTGGGATCAGAGGATTAGAGAAATCCATCAGTCACCTGTCTGACAGCAGAGCCAGACAGCTCTGTCTTCAAAATTAACATATTTTTTTGGATATGAATATGTAAAAGGCAAAGCTTCTGGCTTTAAAAGGGCAACAGATAACACACCTGGACAAAAAAACCCCCAAAACTCACAGGTTCAGGGCAGAGTATAATTTGTGAGAGTGGACTCAAGACTTCATTGTGAGAAATATGCTAATATTTTCCTGACTTACTTCACAAACTGGGTTTAAAGTAGTTATGACACCTGCTGGAAATCCCATTAACTAAACATACCTGTAATTTTTTATTTGCTTTTCTTCCACTCAGAAAGTTTGAAGAACTGATTAGTTCTAATGCTATCTATTTGATATAGTGCAAATTAAAAAATTTAGGGGGGAACATGACCAATAATCTTCAACTTTATAGTAGTAGGATAGAAAAGACTAGGGCAGTTAGGCACATCCTCAAGTTCTTTGGAACTATAGCATATTAAAAGTAGCAGAAAAGCCCAATGATGGCAATAAATAATGATGATACTCATAGTAGAGACAACTAATATAATTAAGTACTTATTATGAGCCAGACACTACGCAAAATTTTTCATCTTCAACATTGAATTTTTACAACAATCTTATTAGGTTGGTATTATTCCCATTTTACAGTTGAGGAAACCGAGGTTTAAAGAGGGTGAGTAGTATTCCCAAAGTTACATGGCCAGTAAGCAACAGTGCAAGGGTTCATAGAAGTCCAAGGGTAGTGCTCATACTCTCCAAGCTATAACATAGTACTTAATACACAGCAGGTGCTTGCCTAAGTACTCTACATGCATAGACTCAGGTTACCCTCTTTGCACCTCTATGAGTTAGGTACTATTACTTTCTTAGAAATAAAAGCTTACATGCAGGGAGAGATTGAGTAGCTGGACCAACATCATCCAGGTAATCAGAAACAGAGCTGGGATTTCAAACCTTCTGGCTCCAATCCACCTCACCTTGCTCTGATGTCTCTGGGTAAGCTAGCAAAAAAAAAAAAAATCACTTGAAAAATTAGTTACAAATGATACCAATGGAAAAGAAATGAGTGAAATACTTCAAAAAAACCACCTAGTAAGTCCACCTGGACTATAGTGAACAAATAAAATAAAGGACTTGTGGGGGATGGGGCGAGGAGGGAAGGCTTGATCGTGAGTTGGAGCAAAATAATAAAATGAGTTGTGAGAAAAATGCCTGGAAGAAAATGTAGTATTTAAGTTGATTGTTAGTGGGGACTGGTTGACCATTTCTGAGACATCCGAGAATTAATGTGGCTGTGCACATCGGCAGGGACTGAGGCAGGCAGACACCAGAGGCAGGAAGCACCATGAAAAGCTTTATGTCATGATCTCAACAGGAGTGGAATAGAAAAGAGGGGACAATGAAAGACATAGTAAATTAATTAGGAACTCTGGAACTAATTCCAGAATTTCAGTCTTGCAAACCATTTTAGGTAATCCAAAAATAAAATGTTATTCAATATTATTTCTCTTTTCCTTTTTTCACCTTGAAAATAGTTTATTATAGAAAATGTCTCTTCAAAATTTATAAATATGGCAATTAGTTTCTCTTCCAGCCTTATTGAGATATTATTGCCATAAAACGTATGCAAGTATAAGGTGTACAATGTGATGATTAGATACAGTATATATTGCAAAATAATTACCACAATAAGGTTAGTTAACACTTCTATACTCTCACGTAATTACAATATTTCTATGTGTATGGTGATAACATTTAAGATCTACTTTCTTAACAGCTTTCAAGTATATAACACAGTATTGTTAATTACAGTGACGATAAATCTTATTTATCTTCTAGGTGGGAGTTTATTCCCTTTGACCAACATCTTCCCATTTCCTCACCCTCAATATTATTTTTTGTCACCCTTTTTTACTGTAAATCTTGCCTTCCAATTTATCTACATTGTGATAAAAGCTTCAGTTAGGACACATTTTAGACAGTTGTTTATGAAAACCACAATCTTTAAATGATATTTAGAAAAGAGATTTAGAAAAGAAAAATGATGTTCATTTTTTTTTACTATAAGTAAAATAATATAATGTAGTCCTATAATGACTACAGATTTCATTTCAGCCAAATGCTTGAACCACTTTCTAAAGTGATGTTTTAAACATAACATTACTATAACACCACGGTTTTTACACTAATTCTTTTTAGAGCACCCATCTGTCAAAGGCAATTTTAGCCCTTGCTCTGGTTGCATAACAGTGGGGAAAGAGTTTTCTGTTTTGTTTAGTTCTGTTTAGTAGTTTAATCTTTATTATGTGTCAGAGGTCACTTCTCTGCAGCCCCTCTGGGGGTGGTGTGGGCTGGCGAGCAGTGACCTCTGAGGGGAGGAACAGGGCTCAGTCTGAGGGAGGAAGTGATGTGGGTGAGGAAGGGGAGGGAAGGAAAGCCAAGACTTTCTGATGACTAATAAAGACCCCCTTCCTCTTCCACATCACCTCCATTAAATTTTGTTTCTATTCTACTCTGAGGAGAACATTTCAATGTTTAGGGATTGTGGAACTGTCTTTATCCCAGTGTATTTTCTAGGCATTTGCATTCCTTCTGACTCCCTACCTTTCTTTCTGTTCCTTCAGGTCTTTCAGCCAGAACCACTGGGACATCTAGACAGTACACAACAGAGCTGGTCCAACTCAGGGGTCAGCAAGCTCTAATTATAAAGGGCCAGAAAGTAACCATTTTTGGGTTGCGAGAAACACAGTATCTGTCACAACTACTCAATTTTGCTGTTGTAGCACAAAAGCAGCCATGCACAGCACATAAATGAATCAGAGTGACTTCTGTGTTCCAATAAAACTTACAAAAATAGGTGGCGGGGCTGATTTGGCCCATGGGCTTAATGTATAGCATCCAATGCATTTTGTATTTATCCCATGACAAATGTCAGAACCAAATTTACAAGAAACATATTTCTGCAATGGTGGCAAAAAGAAGATCCTGGAGTTTTAGTTTATGTGAATTACCTGAGGCCACTCCTGTTCTCATAGGAGCTGCACGCCAAAGAGGAGGTGTAAGATATTACATCAAACCATATAGAATTTACTCCATCAGTTCTCAGAGATGGTGGTTTGCATAAAATTAATTTCATTTCAAGCCCCTCCTGCCCTTTTAAAGATGCAAGTGTGATGTAGCACACTGCCAAAAAGCTCACAACAACAGCAAAATACCACTAAAGAAAAAAATCTCATTTTCAGCAGAGTTTCTGAAGGTGGGGACATGGAGACACTGTGCAGGTGAGTGTCTTGTTAAATGATAAATGAGCTTCGATCCAAATATTTTTTAGAAGAATGTAGGTACAGTAATACCAATATTCTATAAAGCTACCTACTCCTGATGATAAATTCTCCTGTGTCACCTCACTGGTGGTGCTATGTCTCTGCCATTTGTAATAATCCAGTATTGTAAGCTGCAGTCAGATAAATATTCACACAAGTGCACTACTTGTTTTATCCTGAAAGAACCTGTTCGCCATCGTACCTCAGGCAGACTCAAATTTAATGCATCCTTTAAAAAATGTATTTGGCAATAAAAATGTTGTGGAAATTGATCTTGTTATAAAATTTAGAACCTTAGATTTGACATTAAGGCCACTTAGAGACTTCAGCAATCAGTAAGGCAGAGAGGGGACAACTGAATTTCAAGGTAATAGTTCTGAGGCCATAAAGTGAGAAATTGGAACAGCTTACAAACCTAATCTTTCAAGTTGGTCATTTGTTTGTCACCTGCTCCTGCTCTAGGGTACTCCACATGTACAAACAAAAAAATAAATAATGTCTTCCTTTCTGGCATTTTTTTAAATCTGAGCGGAATAGACCTGAGTCTTTTAAGATTATTCCATCTTAACAGAGGATCAGCAGGAAAACACAGAATCATGCAGCAAACAATTTTTAAAAGAATATAATAACCTAATAAACAAGCACAATAAGATGATTATAGTTAAATTTAAATTTGGAGAGTTATAACAAAATAGGCTAGTTTGACTTCAGAAATAAAGTAATATAGAATCTATTATGGGCGTGGAGATTAAAAAAATTATCAAGTTGACAAGAGAGGGTGAAAAATTCATATTTGTACTTGATGCCTGTTAGAAGCTTGATTTTATGGCACATGTAATATTCATGACACAATTCAATGGAAGGAGAGATGTAATACTTTGTGGAAAAGTGGAAAGTTCCTTGTTCAAGGCTCCCTGTGGTCTGTGAAGGACAGGCAGCTATAGAGATGTAATTGCAACCAATTTCTCAAAGTTAAGCCTGAATCAGTCCTGACAGTGTAGATTGCAAATTTCTGAAGAGCATCACCTTCAAGCAAGAGTGGGGTCTGAGTGAAACAGATTGGAAGGACTTTACTTATTGACACCTGTTACAGGCTTATATGATAAGGTATTTTTGTTTACCCTGGATCTGGGATTTCATTGTAAGATTGACTTCCTGCTTCATTTTCCCCTGCATCTTGATTCTATAAACCCTAGCTTCAGCCCGATCTATTTACTATCCCAGAACACAATATGCATTTTCACACCTCCTGTATTTACTCTGTATGTAATTCTTTCTACCTTTCAAACACACACACACACACACACACACACACACACACACACACACACACACACATACACACACACAAACATCTACACATGACACGGTCTACTCAAACTTTCAGGTTCTCAACTCAGAATTCACACCAGCATTCCTTTAACCAGCACCTTAAAAAGTGATGCTTGTTTCAATCTGCCTTTAATATAATTAATTACATACTTGCACATCTCTTCTGCTACATTGTAAGCCCCATTGAGGACAGTGTAGGGCTTATTCTCATTTATTTCCTACACTACTTGCAAATACTAAGTGGTCAATAAAAAAAATCAATTAAACGAATGACTTTTATCAATCTAGCCAGTCAGTTGAAAAGAGATGTGAAACCCCAGAGAGGGGATAAAATAATGTAAAAATACCAAGAGACTTTTAAACTGTGGCATCAGGAGTTCTAACTGGACTCTAGGACTGACTTGGGGATAGGTGTGGTGGAAAAGGCTGGGCCATATACATCTAGGCTGCCCTCTACCAAGTTTCTTCGATTGTTCAGAGGGTGTTTGACTCTCATCCCTGAGATCTTCAGATGCATGTAGATGAAGTGCCCATCCTGTCACTGGTGTTGAGCTATATATTCTTCTAAGACACCACTTTCTCTAGCAGGGTCAATGTTGTGGTGCAGGTATAAATAATAAAGAGGCAACCGAACAAATATTCAGACCAGTTACTGATTAGGTAAAGTATTTCTTAGTAGTAATTACTGGTTTGGGTGGAGAAGGAGGAAAATAAAAAGTATAGACATTTAGGTAGAAGGGGGCTAAATCACATCAATTAATTCCTGATGTAAATTAGAGACTACTTTTTTGTTTGTTTTGCCAGCTATTCTGTTTAATCAGTATGAATTCTTATATGGGATATTGACAAATGTTGTAAATGAAGCACTTTGTGGAAAAGGGTTCAATTATTAGATTTCTTAGAAAATATTACTTATCAGCATTTAGTTTTGGTGAAGACATTTATTTTTAAAGTTATGTTTCCTGTGTACATGTAATGAATGTTAGTTACTATTTCTTTTTTTTTTTTTATAAATTTATTTATTTATTTATTTATTTATTTATTTATTTATTTTTGGCTGTGTTGGGTCTTCGTTTCTGTGCGAGGGCTTTCTGTAGTTGCGGTGAGCGGGGGCCACTCTTCATCACGGTGCGTGGGCCTCTCACTGTCGCGGCCTCTCTTGTTGCAGAGCACAGGCTCCAGACGCGCAGGCTCAGTAGTTGTGGCTCATGGGCCCAGTTGCTCCGCAGCATGTGGGATCTTCCCAGACCAGGGCTCGAACCCATGTTCCCTGCATTGGCAGGCAGATTCTCAACCACTGCGCCACCAGGGAAGCCCCACTATTTCTTATCTGAAAAAATATCACACAAATGAATCAATTCCTCTGGTATTTAATATCAAGACAGCATTATAAAATCAAAGGCAGTTTTCAAAAATTAAAAATGCAATAATCCCATTATCCTAAACTGCTTTTATTTTTCTTTATTTCTGTGAAAATTTTTATGCATATAAGAGTTTATATCATTAATGTGTAGTTTAAAGAATAACATTATTCATAAAATAAATACACATAAAACACAGAGACTACAACAATGAAACATTACAAGCTCCACATGCATCTCTATCCAGTCATACCCCCTTCACATGTACTAGGCTGAACTGAATGATAATCATCACCTTGCTTTTCCTTTGTCACTTATTCACTTATGTATTAAAAAATGTATTGTTTAGTTTTGTTTCTTTTTAAACTTTATACACAGACTATGCATATTCTTAATTTTAAGGTATATTTATATTGATACAGGTTCATTTTCACTGATGAATATACCAGAATTTTAAAAATTCATTTTACCATGTATAAACATTTGGATAGTTTCTCATTTTTTGCTTTTATGAACATTCTTATGCTTGTTTCCTGGAGCTGTGGCATAGGGAACGTTCAACTTTTTGAGATAAATTACCCAGTATATTATTAGAGTCCTTATTACTCCATATTCTTGCCAGCTAATCAAAACTGAAATCAAATTTTATTATGGTTTTAATTTGCATTTTTATGACTACTAATGAGATTTGTTATATTTTTGTATATTTATTGACTTGCTATTTTCTCTTTTGGGTAATGTTTGCATGATTTTTGCCTCTCTTGGGTTGTCTTTTGCATTTATTTGTAAGAATTCTCTCTATATATATGTTAGTAACCTTTTGTCATTTATATTTATTCTTTAAATCATACCCTAGTTTGTGGTTTATCTTTTCATTTTCTTTTATGATGTTTGGTGAATATAGGTTATTCTTTGAATGTCGTAGAATTTATTAGTTTTCCTTTTACAGAATATAATTTTTGTGTTTTATATAAGAAATCTTCTCCTACTCTGAGATAGTAAATATCTTCCCATAAGGTTTCTTTTAAAAATGATATCGTTTTTCTTTCAAATCAATTGCCCAGCAACAGATTTTATGTATGGTATGTGAAGAAGTTTTTTTCCCCTTCATGATCACCAATTAAATCAGTGCAATATATTGAGCAGTCTGTTCTTTGCCTACATGTGTGCAATACTGACACTATCATGTGTCAGGCTTGTGTATATGTATGGGCAGATCCGTTTCCAAGTTCTCTGCTTCCTATTTTTCTTTCTTCAAGCCTATACAACACCAATTTATTTTCGTAACTTTTTCATTGAGTCCTAACATGTAGTCATCCAAGTCCTCTTGTTCCCTCTTCAGGACCATCTTAGGTTCCTTTGAACCTGTTTTCCTTCATATAAATAGGATTGATATATTATTTGGGAAAGAATTAACATCTTTATGAGATTGAGTTTCCTATCTTGGTACATGGCATATCTCTCCATTTATTTAACTTTGCCCTAATTTCCTTCAAAAAGTTTTATGTTTTTCTATATTAGTCTTTACTATCTTTTAGGCTTATATAATACATGTTAAATTTTTAAAATTTAAATTATTCTCAATGATTTTTTATTGTATAGCAATTTAATTAAATCTTGTATATTAACATAATTTCTAGCAATATTACAAAACTTTTTCCTATTTCTAATAATTTGTCTGAAGAGTCTTTGGGCATAGAAATTTGGAGCTGTGTGCATTACATTTAACTTAACAAAATATACAGTCTCTCAATGTTTTAAAACTCTTCCTGAATAACACAAGGAATGCAGAATTAACTAATTCCAATGTCCCTCTCAAATCCTATGTTACTTTCCAGTAATTTCTCAGTTTACTTCTGAATTTTTCATGTTTTCTTGATCTCAAACCTTCTTTGGATAAATTTCCTTCTGTCTAAAATATATTCTTTAGAAGCTAATTTTGTCAGCCTATTAGTAGTAATTCTCTCAGTTTTTATCTGTCTAAAATGTTTTCATTTTACCCTTGTTCACTGAAAGATACTTTCACTTGACATAGAATTCTGTGTCACCAAATATTTTCTCTCATTATGTTGAAGATATTCAGCTTGCTTCCATAGTTGTTATTCAGAAGTCAGCCTTGACTGGTAAGGAATCTGTTTCTCTCTGGTTGCTTTTAAGATGTTCTCTTCATTTTTGATGTACTACTGTTTTTACCCTGCAGTGTCTAAATGTGGATTTATTTTTATGTATTCTACTTTAGATTTTTTAGACTTACTAAATTTGTGGGCTAGATTTTTTCAACAATTCTAGAAGCTCTTGTAATTTCAAAAATGTCCTTTTCTTATTCCATTTGTTATGTCATTTTCAAACACTGATTATAATATATGGAATTTTCTCATTCTTTTTTACTGTGGCTCTTAAATATTGTCCCTTATTCCTCTCATTTGCATGAATCTGTGTAAGTTCACAGATATTTCTTTGAGTTTATTTCATTTAATGTTATTTGATTTATTTTAATAGTTATATCTTTAACTTATAAACATTCTATATTTCAATCCAGTCAGATTCTATTACCTTCTACTTCTCAGTTACCCTCTTCTATCTATGTAAACGTATTGAACACACATACACCCTTTCTGCAATTCTGATACCTGAAGTCTTTCAGAAGGTCATCTGCACTTTGATGTCTGTGTTGATTCATACAATGGCTTGTTCTCTCATGCGTTTGATGAAGTGTGAGCTCAGAACCCTTGGAACTACACTGAGGCCAAAGATGCTTCCCAGGCTTCTGGGAGCACTCACAAACAGGACGAGTTAACCAAATTTTTGGATTGAAGGGCTTTGGGCCAATTGATATTATGAATATAGTCCTAAATCCCATATGAATGGGAATTTTTTTTTTCACTTTCACTCAGAGATAACATCATTTCAGGAAGGCATTTGCATTGGTTTTCTCTGTTAGATGATTTCTTTTTCCCTTACTTACCAACTAATGTGTCATCCTAAAAGGAGTCCTAAATTTTTTTCAGTTTTTTTACCTGATTTTTACCTTTCTAGTCCTAAAAGGTACTATATCTCCTACCCCAGGCATGCATGCAGGCTTTTAAAAATCAAGCATTAGGCAGCATGTGTAAGTAGATTGTCCAAGGAAAAAGTTTGGCCATAGTGGTTTGTTTGTTTGTTTTTAATATGAATGAAAGAGTCTTTACATTCTTTTGTGCTTTACAATTTTCAAAAGTTTCACACACATGATTTCATATAATCCCATAATAAAACCTTTTTTCCCCCTACCCCGAAATTGCCCTGATCCCCTTCCCTCCCCCACTGGTAACCATCAGGTTTGTTCTGTATACCTGTGAGTTTGCATCTTTTATTTTTTGCTCACTAGTTTGCTATATTTTTTTAGATTCCACATATAAGTGATGTCATACACTATTTGCCTTTCTCTGTCTGACTTATTTCACTCAACATAATGCCCTCCAAGTCCATCCATGTGGCTGCAAATGGCAAAATTTCATTATTTTTTATGGCTGAGAAGTATTCCATTGCATATATGTACCACATCTTCTTTATTCATTCACCTGTTGATGGGCACTTTGGTTGCCTCCATACCTTTGGCCACAGAGCTTTTTAACTTTTCTGAAATCACATTTTCTAACCATTTGATGCTCCTTTATTTTTATATCCACTCACCTATATAATTTTAGGATATATTAAAATATATTTTGTCCCTCATGTTTAGGCCTAATATATTAAAAAGCTTTTACTGAATTTCTGATCCATAGTATCCAGTATCCAGAAGGAAATAACTTTCATTTTTCCTTTTTTTAAAGTCTTTATCCACATCTATACATAATTTTAAATGTATACATTACAATATATATGATGAGTTGAGTATTGATCAAATAGATTCTGTCACTTGCATAGGTTCTTAGAGAATCTGGTCAATATACAGCTCTTATGTAGAAACTAGCCATTATATATAATATTACAAAGTTAGTAATTTTTACAAAACTGATAAAAATAGAAAATGAAATAATAAGACTCAATATTGAATCATATATTCCCTTATGAGTAAATTTAGCCTTTACAGATTATAAAGAAAAAAAACTGTTGTACTACATCATATCTTTTTTTTGTTTTTTTAATGGAAAGGAAGATTCTTGGAAGTGAAATATTAAGTTTCTCAAATACAAATGTCTATTAAGGTAATGTAAAATACCAAGTAGGAATAAATGCTTCTAAAGTGCTCATTCGGTTGTTTCAGAGATAGAAAAATCAACAAAATAAGTCTGGTTATTTGGCAATATGGCTAATTTAAACCCATGCCATGATGACAATCTTGAGTGCATTTAATTCTGCACAGTCAGTACATGTTACTTGACCTATGAGTACTGGTCAACTCTGGAATTTTTCAGATTTATACAACTATAATATAATATGGTATGATATGATTCGATATATTAAAATATGACATACTGTGTCATAATAAGTCTTAACATAGTATAAATTTAAATAATACATTTAGCAAGTTGAATAGAATTGTCATATACATAGACGTGTGCTATTTTCTGACAGTAAAATCTCCATGTCATGTTGTACTATTTTTAATAAAAGAGGTTATCAGACACCAAGAATTTCAAAGTATTACAGAGAGCAGGAGTTGCCACAAATGATTTATAATCTCAGCAGCATTGCCCTGCTTGAGGTTTATGAGATCATACTGTTCAATCAATTCCAAAAGCTACGAAGGGAAGCTCCATGTATATAAGTTGCTGGGGTTCACTTTGGTATTGGGTAAACTACCTGCAGTATGTTACTAACATGGCTTTTTCTTAAAGGTGCTGTGACAATTTCAATTGTTATTTATTTTAAATGTGTAATAAATGGTTGTATTTTCCTTTATCCATGGAAACATTGATTATAGATTCTGTCAGGCTCCAGAGGAAAATCAGATTGTTATGCCAGCCTTGATTTTTTTTCTTTCTTCACTATGAGTGCCTATTCTTTATCATGAATGCTAGTTGATCATTTGTGACAATTTTTAAGCTATAGTTATAGTTAAATGATGACATACAAAAAGGGACACCATGAAAAAGTGATGGAAATTTAAGAGAAAATTTTAATCATTCTTTTAACCTATATAGTGAAAGTTATATTTTCAAATTCTTTTTAGTCAATTTATGTATTTCACTTCATAAGTTGAAATGAGTGTGCTATTATATCCAAGACTCATCTAGCATACATTTTCCATGTATTTCTGAGAGAGATAATTAGAAAGTTACTGGAATCCATGAGTCTTAAAGAAAAATAAGGTGGGGAAGTCAACTCCAGGAAGGGTAGTCACTTAATGAAAGTCTATTTGACAATATTATCATTACTAAATTGTATTATTAAATGTGTCCCAAAGCAAGATTAGAGCTGTGCTCATCAGCACAATATTTGAAGGAGACCAGTTATTGCCTCTCATGATTGTTCTCATATTATGGGCAGAAGAACTGCAAAAACACAGAAGGATGAAGAAACACTGCATTGTACTGCTGGCCTCACTCAGAAATCCCAGGAGTGTGCTTGGACCTCTTCAAGCACCTGCAAGTCTTAAAAGGCACTGCTCTTGAAGTATCAGCAGAAAATACACGTATACACCTAGGGAAAAGCACAAGGAAAAAATGATGGTTTCACAAAACAACACACTAACTCAATAACCTGGGAAGGAATCTTCTAGATCGATCTTCTAACATAAGAAGGAAAGGAAACTCTTCCAAATAAAACTTACCTCTAAAATAAGAAATAGTTCACAATTATCTGTCAAAATAAAGTGACTGTAACATGGGCTTTTCATCATACCCCACAGTATACTTCTATTTTCAGGTAAATTAAAACTAGGAGGCATTTAAAAAGATTTATAAAGATTGGGGAATTTCCTTCAGACTCAGTCCTCTGCCCTTTTGACGATCACAAAGAAGTAAAAATGAAGGTGGCTTTGTTTCTGTTATTGGCAGGGCAATACGTCAACCACCAGGTTTCGGTTGACTCAGCGTCATCTGCTCTTCACCGCACTAGCGGTGAAGATCAGACACTAAAGTGTGAACATGAGTGTCAGGTATCCCAGTGTGGATCATGAGTGTAATAAAGGGGCAGGAAGGAGAGACACAGAGAAATTAAAATGCTAAATGGAGAGTTAAAATACAAAGTGAAAATTTAACATCAAACATGAGAGAGATGGGAAAAATTAACTGGGTAAAAACTCACTATACACAAGAGAAGGGAAAAGGCAGTGAGACTGGAAGGTGGTGGACAGAAACCTCAGATGTAGCTCAGACTGAACACAAGAATGGTAATATTGCTCTTAATTTTTGTTCTGACAAAACCAGAGCTGGAAACAAGGAGTTGGCTACAGATGGTTTATTTACGAGGATATAGGTGCAGGTAGTTTACCCAATAACCAAAATTTAAGGAGTAGGCAGATTGAAAGAAAAGAGGACACAAAGCCATAAAAGGTGTGTTGCGAACTGGTTACTACTGTGCCTCATTCTCACTGGCGCCCTCTACAGGGCCACGTGGAAGACACCTCAGGGACATCCCACCAAAGGAAAGGGGGGTTGGGACAATGTATGAAATGCTGTCCCCAGAGTCCTGAGTGCCTGTGTGGACAAAGTGCTTTCCCCAGGTTTCAGGACAAAACAGCAACAACCAAAACTCAGGCATGTATGTCTGGTTCTGAGCAAATATTTAAGTTACAAAAGGCATACTTTAAAGAAGGAGAAAAGAAAATGAATAAAATTCTAAAATAATTAACAAATTCAAATCAAGATGCTATAAGCCAAAGGTGATATTAATAGAATAAGGAGACAGAAGAAAAATTAGAGTATGTAGTAAAATTGCCATGGAGAGAAGAAAATTCCACAACTTGAATTCAACAATTGTATTTTGAAATTTGCAGAATTATTGAGACTGTGCCAGAAATGCTGAGTTTTCTTTTCAATAACTCTTCTCCATGTTTCATAGAAGAGATAGCCATCTGGGACCGTGGACATCCTTGCAGGTAGGGGGAGACCTGTGAATAGGTTCTGGCCAGTATAGAATGTTCTATGGAAGTTTCTAAAAATCTTTCTTAAGACAGTATATGAGATCTTTTTTCTCTTCTTCTCCATTTCATTCAGCCAGCTCTCAGAGAAGCAGATGCCACCCCTAGTAGACCTTGGGGTCAAAGTCCTGCAGCAATAATAGAAGGGGCTGACATTTAGAAAACCACATCAAACCTAAACCATCCACCTTGACTTTTAGGCAAAAGAGCAATATTTTAAATATCTCTGGGGCTTAATGTTTCCTGCCGCTGAACCTAATCCTACTGGATTTTCAGACAAAATTCAGCTAATATGAAGTGTTGCTACTGTTGCTGCAGATTTATATCAATTAGCATTGATATATATACACACATATATATTTGATGTATATTTGATATATAGATCAGTGTATATATTGGTTTACATTTGAGATATATATACACATATATATGTATATGAAGTTCCCTGAGTAGCCATTGCTTTTCAAGACATTTTTGTATTCCCAACTGATGCAGGATGAAAGAAGGTAGGAGACAAAAATCATTGTTACTATTTTAGTTTATTTCCTTTGAGTCTTTTTTTCCAATGACTAGGCTTTTAGTCACATAATTGTTATTATATTTATGCAACTTTTAAATTATTTTTCTATGGTATTACATAGTCTTAACACATAGATTTTAATGGCTATAAGTTGTTAAAATATATGGGAAGTAAATGTAAAGGTTATAAAGTGTGAAGTTGTAAGAATAGCTTTGTTAGGCAACAAACTCAGTGACCAGATATGGGGATAGACTAGATGGCTGTAGTAAGAACTCACTGGAACAACGTACAGCCTGAGGAGCAGAGGATATGAAGGCTGAATCTATAGAGGAGGGCGGAACCCACAGCCAAAGAACATAAAACCATCAAACACTACCAGCTCTGTAAAGGCCAACGGCAGGGCAAGATGTGGGCACAGCCAGGAGCTCACAACTCAAGGGCAGGATCCTAACAGATAAGTACCCCCAAAAATGTGTGTGCCTGTGTGTGTGTGTGCGCACATGTGCATGGGTACAAGGATGGAGGGAACAGGGCCTTGGCATTTCAGTAGGTTTTTGCTTAAGTGATTAAGTGTGGCAGGCAGAGTTAAGATGAAAGTGATCCTTAATATACCATGGTCACATTTGTGAGTGGCTTTTAATTTTTCTTTCTAAATGATATTTCAATAAAGAAAAGTAAACATAACCCCATACACACACACACACACACGCATTCGATTTCTGAGATTACTTCCATGAATCATTTAGGAGAAATGGAATTGCTGGGCCACAGTCCATTTTATGTTTTTTTAAATCTCTTTATAAAATTTTCTTAATTGCTTTCCATAAAAGTTCTAGCAAATAAGACTTCTACCAGTAATGGATTTGACCTTCTTCTTTAATCACACTGGGTATTATCAGAAATAATTAAAAGGAAAACAATCTTTGTTTGATGGGTGATAAAATCAATGTTATTCTGATTTACATTTCTTTGATTAATACAGAAAGTAGATATTTTCTTACAATTATGTACTAATTTCAGTTCTTCTTCACTAAATTGTGTATTAATATCCTTTCCCTATCTGTCAAACACATACTGCAATCCAATTCATTTATGCAGTAGTACATAAGGGACAAAACTTAGTGAATATTTTTTAAGGCATGTGTATTAGTTTGCTTAGGGTTTCCCTAACAAAATACCACAGACTGGGTGGCTTAAACAACAGGAATTTTATTTTCTCACAGTTCTGGAGGCTGAAAATCTAAGACTGAGTTGTCAGCAGGTTTGACTTTCTCTGAGGCCTCTCTCCTTGGCTTGTAGATGGTCACCTCTTCTCCATGTCCTCACATGTTCACCCCTCAGTCTGGGTGTTGTCTGTGTCCTAATCTTTTCTTATAAGATCACGAGTCATATTGGATAAGGGTCACACACATGACCTTGTTTCACCTTAATTACCTCTTGAAAGGCCCTGTCTCCAAAAACATTCACATTCTGAGGTATTGGGCCAGGTTAGGACTTCAACATATGAATTTTGTGGAGACACAATTCAGCTTATAATATCCAAATGCTGAAAGATGGGTTTTACATTGTAAAGCAAGTAGGGGATACTTTTTGCTCAGTTTTCTTGAAGAGGTTTCTAGACAAGGAAGTTAAAATAATATTTGTTTTATGGATAGTTAATCCTAACAACATTGTTGAAGGTAGGCTGGATTAGAGAAAAAATGGAAATGAGCGACCAGCTGGAAGACTCTCGGAACAGCCTAGGAAGGGAACGTTGAGGTTCTCAACCATGTTGTAGCCAGCGGACAGGGCAAGAGGACTATTCAGGAAGCATTTTCTGATTCTTAGACAAGTTATTTACAACCTTCTCCAACAAGAACAGGCCTGGAGGATATAACAAAACCCTTTGGCTATGGTGGCTGTGACAACAATGATATGGTGGAAGGGCAAAGTTCTAAAGCATCCCTGCTGTCCTGGGTCCTCTTAGCTCCCCCCCTGCAGAGCCCCCACACTCCCTTAAGGAGCATTGCCTCAGCCTGCCCTCAGCAACTGCATAAGCTAGACTGACAGGAGCTCTGTGCTAGGGAGTTGATGATATGAAATGCAGGTTTGTATCTGCCTCCTTCCTGTTAGGAGATTGAGGCTCTGCATGTTACTCAAGGATGAAGAGTTAGTAAGTGTCAAGGCCTAGATTTGACCGAGGTCTCTGGGTGACAAAGCCTACCCTGCCCTGCTGATGAGCTTTGATTTTAGGAAGCATTCATATCTGAACATTCTTTTGTTTTTCAAAGTTCAGACAGACTAAGTTAACTGAGATGCTAGTAAATTTATTTACATTAAGATGGCCCGTGGGTACCAGCACTGCCACCTCAGCCAGTGAGTCGTGGGTCCTACCACAGCGAAAGCATTGCAGCATGCTGGTCCCTGTTTCTGCCGTAAGGTTAAGATTAGTTCTAATAAACCTTTAAGCACAAGGGGGAGCTTAAGATATCTTTATCCACTATAAAATTCTGAAGATGATAATAATGGTCTATGATTCATATTTGCATTTTTTAGCTGAAGTATAGTTGATTTACAACGATGTGCCAACTAATAACATTTTATGAATCTCATTGAAAGCTCCTTCTGTGTCTTTGGGAAAGACTTAGTTTTAAAAAAAATACCTCATTTCTCTAAGGAACACTACTTGTCAGGCCACTGATGTCCAAAGTCAATGCTGAGGGCAGGTACGTTATCTTAGACTTGGCAATTTGATGATTAAAATAAGCCCATTATTGATAATCCTAAGAAGGATGCTAAATTCTCTATTTTAGAGCACATTAAAGAGATTTTTAGTTTGAATAAAATTTAAGTTTGTATACTTTTTAGTTTATTTTTATAAGGAAATTATTTCAAAATAGCCTGATTTTATTAACATGTAAATAACTTCTAAGTGATGTTTGAAAACAGAAATAGTTCTTTTAATAGAAAAAAAGTATTACTGTTAAAGCTCAATTTTCAAAGAGGTAAAATCATTACTCTCAGGCAAATATTACAGAAATCTGTGTCAAAGGTTCTATTTAACCCATTAATTAATGAGGGAAGCATTGATACTGTGCTTGGCTCAAGGAGCATTTAGGAAATTAGGGTACTTATAGGTAATTTAATGAAGAAATGTTAAGATAGCATACAAATGGTTAGTTAGATACAAACTGGTTAGTATCTAACAGGCCATCAATCATTATAGTTATCTGTTCCACCAGACAGAAATAATTTGCATCTCTACTGGAGGAAATCTATTGAATACAAATTAGCAAGCAAAGTCTGGGACCTTTAATAAAGAGTAACAGTGAGAGGAACCAAATTCCTCCCTGGACAATCCTTGGGTAGCTGTTGCTCCTATGTGATATTTAAAGATGATGCTGCCCATCTCTTTGCTTTTTTTCTAAGTTTTGAATAATCTTTCTGGCAATGAAAGCTTAAATGCAAATTTGTGTGCAGATACCTTTATTTAAGTATTCAAAATTATATATGTGTGTCTACTTTTCATCTCAACATAGGCTGAAAATATAAATAAGAAAATTTCCCTGTCTGCAAATAGTTTACAGTATAAAAAGGAAACAAATAGGTATACAATGTATTATAATAAATGCAATAAAAGATATATGAATGAATGATGGTAGGATTCTGAAGTGGGCCAGGGATTTCAGGTCTTGGTGATCAGGGAAATTCCTTAAAGAGGTGACATTGAAGAACAGATAAGATATATGAGACTCATGGAATCTGGTAAAAAGAAAATATACCTCTATCTCTCTCAGTATATAATTTTTGGTGGATTTCCCTCTGTCTTCATTTCTATATGGGAAGTTTTATACAATGTTGTACCTATAATATTGTGACATGCTTGTTCACTTGTATATATATTAAGCAATTTTCTATAGATATGTTAAGCTTTTGGAGTTTGGATGTGGAAGGAAATAGAGGCAGGGTAGTCAGTTTCAAAAATGGTGTTTCATAAAGTGTGAGCTCCAGATCACCTGCATCAGAATTAAGAGGCTTGTTTAAAAGGCAGTTTCCTGAAGCCACTTCCCCATGACCACCTTGCCTTGTCTTGTACCCACAGTCTCTGTGTATAGTCAGGCACATAATGATATGTAAGCAATTACTTTCTAAACTGAACTTTAGGAGTTAGTATGGTAACAGATGTTTCGCTAAGGGATTAGAGATTACCAAAAGTGTGCCAGTGAGGAAACCAAGGAGAAGAGGAATGCAAAAGTATATAACAAATATCAATTATGGAAAGGCAGTGATTTCTCAGTTTAACAACAATAACATCAGCTTATAACATTAAGCAGAAGCAATCATTTTTAAAGAATTTTATCAAATATATTCTAACCTGTAAAATACAATTAATTGATTATGTTCATTGCTCTGAAATAACATACCTATATATGTAAATAACTTACAGATTGTTGGGGAAATATAATTAAAAGCAAAATCTTCTCCCAATCCAGAAATCCTCTTCACAAACGTAGTAGAGAAAGAAAATAGTTTTATTATTGAATAAGCATTAAACAAGAATGATATGTGCAACACAGGCAAACCACTAAAAGAATATAAAACCAGAAAGTAATCTCACCTTTTTATGTACAACCAATACAACCCATTCCACATACATTTTCAAGATGGACAATAGCTAGTCCTGAAGTGAGAGGATTTGACAGCATCATTCATCAAACAGAGTTCATCCTAACTTTATCTGGTTATTGGGGTAACCATCTGTATTGGCTAATTGGCTTTATCCAGAGGAGAAAAAACCATATATTTATGACAGGAAGTGGTTTTACAACCTGGAGCAAGGCCCCTACCAAAGTTAGGCTCCTACCTCTCAACAGAAACTGGGAGGTAGGGGTGTTATCTATCTTGATGCTTGCATTTCAAAGAGATGGCTTCCAAGTCTTTGAGAAAGACATCTTCAGATCATAAAGCTGACAAAAGGCCTATCTAGTCTTCAAAAGGATTTATATACATTTCAAAGAGAGGAGAAAGTGCTTATAATCACAAGTTTTCTAAATTTTAGTCAGCCCTCCTTATCTGCAGTTTCCTCTTCTGGGGATTCAATCAACTGAGGATCGAAAATATTTGAAAAAAAGTAATTTAAGAAAGTTCCAAAAAGGAAAACTTAAATTTAGTATGCACTGGCAACTGTTTACATAGCATTTACATTGTATTAGGTATTATAAGCAAACTAGAGATAATTTAAATTATATAGGAGGATGTGCCTTGGTTATATGCAAATACTACACCATTTTATATAAAGGATTGAGCATACCCAGAATAAAATTAGAACCACTTTCTCCAGGTAGGTAAATGTTTGTGGTTTGTATTAAATGACCACAATACATTTTACATAAAATACAATTTTTGCTCAGTAAATTTATGACAAAAGTACATTTCTCAGGAAAATTTATGATACTTATAATTTATTTATTCTCTGTCTTTACAACACTGAAAACCATCATACATGAATTGTCATAACTATCATTTTCTGGAACAAAATATAGGTACAGCTCAGAAATATTGTGGGTTTGGTTCCTGAACACCACAATAAAGCATATGCCACAATAAAGGGAGTCACATGAAATTTTTGGTTTCCCAGCACATATAAAAGTTATGTTTATATTATAGTCTCTGAAGTGTGCAATAGAATTCTATCTAAGAAAACAATGTACAGACCTTAAATAAAAAATAATGTTGTTGGAAAAACGGTGCTGATAGACTTATTCAACGCAGGGTTGCCACAAACCTTCGTTTTGTAAAATACACAATATCTGGAAAGATCAATAAAACGAAACAATAAAATGAGATATACCTATAACATTTGTTTCTATTTTTAAAAGGCACTGAAGGAAAATTTATTATAAATGCAATTTAAAAGATCTTTTACTGTTATTATGTAATAAATTATGCTTATCAGGTATATTTTCCTGCAAGGGCTCTATCTTATATTTTTAGAACCACCAGATTCTGTAGTGTTTATTTTTGGAGTCATTACTTCATGCAACAATTTAAAGCCTACAAGGAGTATCTTCTAATTTTCAGAATTGAATTATAAATCTCTGTAATTATTACAGGACTTCTTAGTGGATAGAGAAAACTGTATTTGCAGATAATTTATTCTTAATATTTTAAAGTTTTAACTCTAGTTTCTCATATGGAAATATACTCAAATAGAGAAATATTTAAAATAGAGCAAAACCCAGCTCAGATCAGGTTTTTCTGACCTCATTGCCAAGAGGTAGACACCAGTCATGCACTGTGACCAACCAGGAAGGCAGTACACATGTAGGCAACATGTCTATATGACTTATTCTATGGAAATTGTAGCCACTTTGGGGTAAATAAGGGTAGCAACTGTGGCTTAGAGTCTCTATTATATCAGAAATTGACTTATAAATTGATATACAAAATATTCTTCAATCAGAATGTAATTTGATCCGTAGTCTGTAATTTGGTCTATATTGCCTTTGTCTAAAAATGGTAATTAAAGTAATAGTAGGGAAATGAGGGTGCACATCTTCTATGAAATACTACGTTTCTTTGAGAGATTGGTAGATAGAGATGCTTTCTCAGATTTAGTCTCCCCACGTCCACCATCATCACAACCTCTCAGTAGCAGTTAGTGAGAAATGTTCTAAAATTCCATTGGGATCAACTCTGATCTCAGAGGTGAATCAGAATTGGGAAATGATAATCTTTGACATCAGACTATTGGTAAAGTAGGAAAACGCTTTTAATATCCATGTTTGCCTTTAAAAGCCACAAGTGTTTTGAATGACTTTTATTTACATGGGCTCATATGTCAGTCATACTTATTTTTAAAAGGCACATTCTGGGAATTCCCTGGTGGTCCAGTGGTTAGGACTCTGAACTTTCACTGCCGAGGGTGCAGGTTCAATCTTGGGTTGGGGAACTAAGATCCCATAAGCCGTGTGGCTTGGCCAAAAATAAATAAATAAATAAAAATTTAAAAAAGACACATTATATAAAAATTCAAAATTTCTCCCCCAAAAATATCATGATGTGTATCATTTTAAATAAAAAACTAAATAATTAAAATTCCGAGAATTTTCCTTGTTCATTGTTAAGTAATTTTTTTCTCTTTCTAAGCATGTAATATTTATGTAAACCAGCCTGCCAGGGAAAAATGCAAAGCAGATATAGTTTCCAAAGTGGGGATATTGGGCTCTGTTGATTGATTTAATTCAGCCAGTATTGACTGAACAGAGACTAAGGTTTAAGGTGAGATATAATAAAATGCAGAAATGAATAAGAGACAAGGAATATAAAGATAAATACTCAAATAAATGTACAACAGGATATTGAGTACAATGAAAAAGTTTTACATGATTTTAGAAGGAGAGAGAATTGGGATATCAGGAAGGTATACAGAAGCTATTCATTCCTTCATTTAAGTGTAAATTTATTTTTACTTATTTGCTTATTTATTGTTTGAACTTCTACTTTGTGCAGGTAATGTTCTGGTCACTGAGGTTAAACTAGGGAACAAGACAAATTTCCTGCTCTTAGGAGATTTCCCTGTTATATGTGATTGATTATAGCCTTAAAGAAGTGGATGGAGTATCAGTAAGGGTAAATGAAGTGAAATCGTTCCAGGCAGTGGGAAATCCAAGGATCCTGGCAAAAATGTGTGAGAAAATAGGAAATAGGAAGGAAACTATTTGGCTGGAGTGTAAGGTACATACAGGAATTAGTAGAATTTAAGGTGAGAAGAGGAGTTGAAACACCAGTAGGATCAATAGGAAAGTGGTATTTACTGAAGGTTTTAGAGGAGAGGAACACTGTAACAGAAGGTGCTTTGGTGAGGATTAAATGTGATGATAAATGAGAGAGGTGGGGCCAGAGTCCACTGATGCTAGCTGAGATCATTTTTATAGTCCAAGTGAAAGGTAATAAAGTGTCTGAAATCATGGAAAAGATTTTGATAAATATGGTGATTTGAAGCCTTTATTTATTTTTGCCTGAGGGATAGCACTCTATATCCAGTAGACTTTTAGAAATAGAATCACAAATTAGAAACGGCATCATTCCCTTCCTTCATCCCCTTACCCAAAGGCAATAGGAGAAATTCAAAAACAGCTGAGATTTTAAACCAGTGTGAATATTAACAATGGCTTAATTCCCATTATTTGAAACAGAAAAGATTGACACATTAAACACATTAAAGAAATTTAAAAAAAAAAGAGAATTAGACAGGGGATTAACCAAGATGGCGGAGTAGAAGGACGTGCTCTCACTCCCTCTTGTGAGAGCACCAGAATCGCAACTGGCTGCTGGACAATCATTGACAGGAAGACCCTGGACTTCACCAAGGAGGATACCCCACATCCAAGGACAGAGGAGAAGCCACAGTGAGACGGTAGGAGGGGCACAATCAGAGTAAAATCAAATCCCATAACTGCTGGGTGGGTGACTCACAGACCAGCGAACACTTATACCACAGAAGTCCACCCACTGGAGTGAAGGTTCTGAGCCCCACATCAGGCTTCCCAACCTGGGGGTCCGGTAACGGGAGGAGGAATTCCTAGAGAATCAGACTTTGAAGCCTAGTGGGAATTGATTGCAGGACTTTGACAGGACTGGGGGAAACAGAGACCCCACTCTTGGAGGGCACACACAAAGTAGTGTGCGCATCGGAACCCAGGGGAAGGAGCAGTGACCCTGGGGGAGACTGAACCAGACCTACCTGCTGGTGTTGGGGGGTCTCCTGCAGAGGCATGTTTCACTGTGGGGACAAGGACACTGGCAGTGGAGGTTCTGGGAAGTGCTCCTTGGCTTGAGCCCTCCCAGAGTCTGCCATTAACCCCACCAAAGAGCCCAGGTAGGCTCCAGTGTTGGGTTGCCTCAGGCAAAACAACCAACAGGGAGGGAACCCAGCCCCACCCATCAACAGTCAAGTGGATTAAAGTTTTACTGAGCTCTGACTGCCACAGCAACAGTCAGCTCTACCCACCACCAGAGCCTCCCATCAAGCCTCTTAGATAGCCTCAACCACCAGAGGGCAGACAGCAGAAGCAAGAAAAACTACAATCCTGCAGCCTGTGGACCAAAAACCACAGTTACAGAAAGATAGACAAGATGAAAAGGCAGAGGACTATGTACCAGATGAAGGAACAAGAATAAACCCCAGAAAAACAACTAAATGAAGTGGAGATAGGCAACCTTCCAGAAAAAGAATTCAGAATAATGATAGTGAAGATGATCCAAGACCTCGGAATAAGAATGGAGGCAAAGATTGAGAAGATGCAAGAAATGATTAACAAAGACCTAGAAGAATTAAAGAACAAACAAACAGACATGACCAATACAATAACTGAAATGAAAACTACACTAGAAGGAATCAATAGCAGAATAACTGAGGCAGAAGAACGGATAAGTGACCTGGAAGACAGAATGGTGGAATTCACTGCTGCGGAACAGACTAAAGAAAAAAGAATGAAAAGAAATGAAGACAGCCTAAGAGACCTCTGGGACAACATTAAACGCAACAACATTCGCATTATAGGGGTCCCAGAAGGAGAAGAGAGAGAGAAAGGACCAGAGAAAATATTTCAAGATATTATAGTCGAAATCTTCCCTAACATGGGAAAGGAAATAGCCACCCAAGTCCAGGAAGCACAGAGTCCCATACAGGATAAACCCAAGGAGAAACACACCGAGACACATAATAATCAAAGTGGCAAAAATTAAAGACAAAGAAAAATTATTGAAAGCAGCAAGGAAAAACAACAAATAACATACAAGGGAACTCCCATAAGGTTAACAGCTGATTTCTCAGCAGAAACTCTGCAAGCCAGAAGGCAGTGGCATGATATACTTAAAGTGATGAAAGGGAAGAACCTACAACCAAGATTACTCTACCCGGCAAGGATCTCATTTAGATTTGATGGAGAAATCAAAAGCTTTACAGACATGCAAAAGCTAAGAGAATTCAGCACCACCAAACCAGCTCTACAACAAATGCTAAAGGAACTTCTCTACGTGGGAAACACAAGAGAAGAAAAGGACCTACAAAAACAAACCCAAAACAATTAAGAAAATGGTCATAGGAACATACATATCGATACTTACCTTAAACATGATTGGATTAAATGCCCCAACCAAAAGACATCGACTGGCTGAATGGATACAAAAACAAGACCCATATATATGCTGTCTACAAGAGACCCACTTTAGACCTAGGGACACATACAGACTGAAAGTGAGGGGATGGAAAAAGATATTCCATGCAAATGGAAATCAAAAGAAAGCTGGAGTAGCTATACTCATATCAGATAAAATAGACTTTAAAATAAAGAATGTTACAAGAGACAAGGAAGGACACTATATAATGATCAAGGGATCAATCCAAGAAGAAGATATAACAAATATAAATATATATGCACCCAACACAGGAGCACCTCAATACATAAGGCAACTGCTAACAGCTATAAAAGAGGAAATCGACAGTAACACAATAATAATGGGGGACTTTAACACCTCACTGACACCAATGGACAGATCATCCACAATGAAAATAAATAAGGAAACAGAAGCTTTAAATGACACAATAGACCAGATAGATTTAATTGATATATATAGGACATTCCATCCAAAAACAGCAGATTACACGTTCTTCTCAAGTGCACATGGAACATTCTCCAGGATAGATCACATCTTGGGTCACAAATCAAGCCTCAGTAAATTTAAGAAAATTGAAATCATATCAAGCATCTTTTCTGACCGCGACGCTATGAGATTAGAAATGAATTACAGGGAAAAAAACATAAAAAAGACAAACACATGGAGGCTAAACAATACGTTACTAAATAACCAAGAGATCACTGAAGAAATCAAAGAGGAAATAAAAAAAAAAATCCTAGAAACAAATGACAATGAAAACACGATGGCCCAAAACCTCTGGGATGCAGCAAAAGCAGTTCTAAGAGGGAAGTTTATAGCTATACAAGCCTACCTAAAGAAACAAGAAAAATCTCAAGTAAACAATCTAACCTTACACCTAAAGAAACTAGACAAAGAAGAACAAACAAAACCCAAAGTTAGCAGTAGGAAAGAAATCATAACGATCAGAGCAGAAATAAATGAAATAGAAACAAAGAAAACAATAGCAAAGATCAATAAAACTAAAAGTTGGTTCTTTGAGAAGATAAACAAAATTGATAAGCCATTAGCCAGACTCATCAAGAAAAAGAGGGAGAGGACTCAAATCAATAAAATTAGAAATGGAAAAGGAGAAGTTACAACAGACACCGCAGAAATACAAAGCATCCTAAGAGACTACTACAAGCAACTTTATGCCAATAAAATGGACAACCTGGAAGAAATGGACAAATTTTTAGAACGGTATAACCTTCCAAGACTGAACCAGGAAGAAACAGAAAATATGAACAGACCAATCACAAGTAATGAAATTGAAACTGTGATTAAAAATCTTTCAACAAACAAAAGTCCAGGACCAGATGGCTTCACAGGTGAATTCTATCAAACATTTAGAGAAGAGCTAACACCTATCCTTCTCAAACTCTTCCAAAAAAATTGCAGAGGAAGGAACACTCCCAAACTCATTCTATGAGGCCACCATCACCCTGGTACCAAAACCAGACAAAGACACTACAAAAAAAGAAAATTACAGACCAATATCACTGATGAATATAGATGCAAAAATCCTCAACAAAATACTAGCAAACAGAATCCAACAACACATTAAAAGGATCATACACCACGATCAAGTGGGGTTTATCCCAGGAATGCAAGGATTATTCAATATACGCAAATCAAACAATGTGATACACCATATTAACAAATTGAAGAATAAAAACCATATGATCATCTCAATAGATGCAGAAAAAGCTTTTGACAAAATTCAACACCCATTTATGATAAAATTCTCCAGAAAGTGGGCATAGAGGGAACCTTCCTCAACATAATAAAGGCCATATATGACAAACCCACAGCAAACATCATTCTCAATTGTGAAAAACTGAAAGCATTTCCTCTAAGATCAGGAACAAGACAAGGATGTCCACTCTCACCACTATTATTCAACATAGTTCTGGAAGTCCTAGCCACGGCAATCAGAGAAGAAAAAGAAATAAAAGGAATACAAATTGGAAAAGAAGAAGTAAAACTGTCACTGTTTGCGGATGACATGATACTATACATAGAGAATCCTAAAACTGCCACCAGAAAACTGCTAGAGCTAATTAATGAATATGGTAAAGTTGCAGGATACAAAATTAATGCACAGAAATCTCTTGCATTCCTATACACTAATGATGAAAAATCTGAAAGAGAAATTATGGAAACACTCCCATTTACCATTGCAGCAAAAAGAATAAAATACCTAGGAATAAACCTACCTAGTGAGACAAAAGACCTGTATGCAGAAAACTATAAGACACTGATGAAAGAAATTAAAGATGATACCAACAGATGGAGAGATATACCATGTTCTTGGATTGGAAGAATCAACATTGTGAAAATGAGTATACTACCCAAAGCAATCTACAGATTCAATGCAATCCCTATCAAATTACCAATGGCATTTTTTACAGAGCTAGAATAAATCATCTTAAAATTTGTCTGGAGACACAAAAGACCCCGAATAGCCAAAGCAGTCTTGAGGGAAAAAAATGGAGCTGGAGGAATCAGACTCCCTGACTTCAGACTATACTACAAAGCTACAATAATCAAGACAATATGGTACTGGCACAAAAACAGAAACATAGATCAATGGAACAAGATAGAAAGCCCAGAGATTAACCCACGCACCTATGGGCAACTAATCTATGACAAAGGAGGCAAAGATATACAATGGAGAAAAGACAGTCTCTTCAATAAGTGGTGCTGGGACAACTGGACAGCTACATGTAAAAGAATGAAATTAGAATACTCCCTAACACCATACATAAAAATAAACTCAAAATGGATTCGAGACCTAAATATAAGACTGGACACTATAAAACTCTTAGAGGAAAACATAGGAAGAACACTCTTTGACATAAATCACAGCAATATCTTTTTTGATCCACCTCCTAGAGTAATGGAAATAAAAACAAAAATAAACAAATGGGACCTAATGAAACTTCAAAGCTTTTGCACAGCAAAGGAAACCATAAACAAGACGAAAAGACAACTCTCAGAATGGGAGAAAATATTTGCAAACGAATCAACGGACAAAGGATTATTCTCCAAAATATATAAACAGCTCATTCAGCTCAATATTAAAGAAACAAACACCCCAATCCAAAAATGGGCAGAAGACCTAAATAAACATTTCTCCAAAGAAGACATACAGACGGCCACAAAGCACATGAAAAGCTGCTCAACATCACTAATCATTAGAGAAATGCAAATCAAAACTACAATGAGGTATCACCTCACTCCTGTTAGAATGGGCATCATCAGAAAATCTACAAACAACAAATGCTGGAGAGGGTGTGGAGAAAAGGGAACCCTCTTGCACTGTTGGTGGGAATGTAAATTGATACAGCCACTATGGAGAACAATATGGAGGCTCCTTAAAAAACTAAAAATAGAATTACCATATGACCCAGCAATCCCAGTACTGGGCATATACCCAGAGAAAACCGTAATTCAAAAAGACACATGCACCCCAATGTTCATTGCAGCACTATTTAGAATAGTCAGGTCATGGAAGCAACCTAAATGCCCATCAACAGACGAATGGATAAAGAAGATGTGGTACATATATACAATGGAATATTACTCAGCCATAAAAAGGAACAAAATTGAGTCATTTGTTGAGACGTGGATGGATCTAGAGACTGTCATACAGAGTGAAGTAAGTCAGAAAGAGAAAAACAAATATCGTATATTAATGCATGTATGTGGAACCTAGAAAAATGGTACAGATGAGCCAGTTTGCAGGGCAGAAGTTGAGACACAGATGTAGAGAATGGACATATGGACACCAAGGGGGGAAAACTGCGGTGGGGTGGGGATGGTGGTGTGCTGAATTGGGCAATTGGGATTGACATGTATACACTGATGTGTATAAAATTGATGCCTAATAAGAACCTGCAGTATAAAAAAACAAACAAACAAAACAACTAATACTAAACTTTCATTGGGTTATTTGTATGGAAATATGTTAGTATAAATGTTTCAGACATTACATGAAATTTCTAAAAATCTTAAAAAAAAAGAAAGAGAGAATTAAGGGTTCATTCAATGAAAAGAGAAGTGAAAATATTAAATGTGATAGGTCAAATGATAATTAGATACACTGACCAATTATATATTAAAAAATAAATCCTGGGCTTTCTGATAAAAATGTAGAACCGTGGTTATTATAATTGAAACTCTTCTTAAAAGAAAGTCATCCAAATAAGCTTTCTATTTGCTTGTGGAGAATATAATGTCCTAATAATGTCTAATAAGAAGATGCATATCACATGGAAATATCAATAATAATAAGTGAATTTTTTTAGATATAATACAAATGCCATACCTTTCATCCTTTTAAAGTGACGATTCAGTGGATGTTACTATATTCACCGAGCTGTTCACAACCTGATTCCAGAACATTTTTCTTGCTACAAAAAGAAACTCTGTGCCTGTTATTAGTCACTCTCCACCCGCTCTTCCCCCAGCCCTTGGCCCACACTGATCTACTTTTTGTCTCTATGGATTTGCTGATTCTGAACATTTCATAACAATGGAATTATGTAATCTGTGGCCTTTCGTGTCTGGCTTTTTCACTCAGTATAGTGTTTTCAAGGTTCATGCTGTTTGTATTGTGTATCAGTAGTTTATTCCTTTTTATGTCTGAACAATATTTCATTGTAATGATATACCACAATTTGTTTATCCATTCTTCAGTTGATGGAAATTTGGGTTGTTTCCACTTTTCACATACTACGAATAAAGCTGCTATGAACATCTGTGTACAAATTTTTGTGTGAACATATGATTTCGATTATCTGGGTATATTCTGGGTCATATTGTAACTGTGTTTAACTCCTTTGAGCAGCTGCCAAACTGTTTTCCAAAGCAGCTGCACCATTTTATATTCCCACCAGCAATGTCTGCGGGTTCCAATTACCCCGCATCCTTGCCAGCACTGATATTGTCCAGCTAATATGTGTATTTTGTCAGCAAATTTGGAAGCATGCTTATGCTGTTTCACACTGTGGTATTTTCAGCTCTTTAGACATGTAAGACACAATCACCAGGTCAATATCAGGAAGCATTCAGAATCTCTCCCCTCTTTACTGTGAAATTTGGGTCACACATGCAAAGGTAATGTAGACTGTCATTATTCAAAACAAGTGTTAAATGTGAATGTTTGTGTCTCATTGAATAACGAAACCATGCCTCACACAGCTGGGATGCCAGGCCCTGTCCCCCTGCACAGCAGTAACCAATTTTTCTTTTCAGTATGTATGTCACTAGAAAACTGCATAAGTAATAGCTGGTAGATTCCTATGCTAACCTGGTATTCTGACCTTGTTTTTTCATAGGTGGCAGCACGAAATACCTTAGCAGCTTTAACATTGGTGGCTAGGTAAACACTGCTTTTGGTTAAGATCAAGCAGGAAAGTAATAAGGCAGCAGTTTCAGATGTCATAGAAGCCAAGAACACATAGGGTGAGGCGAATTTTCTTTACACAGCCAAGAATATAAAGGATGGACATTCTCCACCTGCCAATGCACTGAGGAAGAAACAAAAATGGCTTAGCACTGTTTAAAGCTCATAAACTGCAACCATAAATCAGCAAATTAGCTAATGATTGCTTCTGGGTAGTGATACATGATGAAAAACAAATGAGGAAAGGTACTCAAGCATTGCACTTGATAGCTGCTGAAAATATTAAAGTTCCATCTTCATAAAAAACTGTTTAAGTGATTTTATAAAGGGTTGTGCCCTGGTAGCAGAATAATTACCACTTCAAATGAGTATGTTTTATAATAAATGCTACCACATCAACTGTGCTTTTCAGTGCTAACTGTTGTAAATGATTCATACTGTTCCCAGGAAGATGCAAGTGTGGGGCTCATTTGGAAAGATGCAGTCAATCCTGTCCCAGCAGAGTGCATGGAAATAGCAAGAGTTTAATCCATAGTACCAAGACCCGGGCCTGTCATCAGTAAGGACACAATAAATATTTATTAATGAGGTTGCTTACAAAATCAGAGATCAACATTAATCTTTGTAAAGCCAAATTAATCTTCTTGATCTTGTTTACTATCTATAATCTGCTGCTTTATTTTAAACATAATAATGAAAATTTTAAAGGTTCAATTCTTTTGTGTTATAAATGTATTTAAGAAGTATTTAGTGAATAGTTTCCATATGAAAACCACCATTATAGGAAAAGAGATAAATTTAAAGACATGGATCCTGCTAGAAACCATGCAAAACGATGCCTGTGCATTTATTTTATTACCTATTTTCAGAGTTTTTAAATAGCAGTAAGGGAGAGTAAGCTAGAAAAAAATTCAAAACTGAGACTGGTTAGTTCCAGTGAAAGCTTGTTTAGATGCTTGTTTTACCTTAAAAATAAGAAAACTACCATTTCTTGTGATTAGTACTAGCAGAACTCAGATGCCCTGAGATTTTGGACTGTAAGTTGTTTTTTTTTTGTTGTTGTTTTTTTTTTTGTTTTTTTTTTTTTTTGTTTTTGGGTGGGTTATTTTTAATCTTTTTTTAAAAAAATCATATTCTAACACCCTTCCACCAAATAACTTAATATAACATAGAAATGGTTTCTTTAGCAATTTTTCTTAAAGTATACATTTTATTAAAACACAACACATACAAGTGTGCAGCTTAAGGACTTCTTTTTATAAGTGAACATACCATGTAATCAGCATCCAGGTCAAAAAATAAAACATTACCAACACCTTCATGGTCTTCACAGGCAGTATCCTTCTAAGGTTAACCACTATCCTTATATAACACATAGATGACTTTTTCTTGTTTTGTAATTAATATATAACTGGAATCATGCAGTATATACTGGCTTTTCTGGTTCAATATTATATTTGTGAAAATCACACATTGTTGCACGTAGCCTTGTTTCACTGTTGTTGTATGAAAACACCATAATTTATATATTCATTCGATTAGATGTGCATTTGAGTTGGTTTCCTTGTCTTTTTCATTTTAGCCATTCATGTAATTGTGAATTGGTATTTAAATTGCTTTAAATTAGCATTTCCCTAATAACCTGTAAAGTTGAGCACCATTTCTTATGTTGATTGGCCATTTGAGTATTTCCTTTTGAAAAGCATTTTTTCATGTCTTTTGTCCACTTTTTCCCATTACACTATTCACTTTTTTCCCTTTCTATGAGCTTTTAAAATATATGTATTCTGTATATGAACCCGTTTGTGATACCTGTTTTGCAGATATCTTCTCCCATTCTGAAGCTCGTCTTTTCACTAGTGATGTCTTTTGATGAACTGATATTTTAAATTATAATGTAGTCCAATGTATCTGTTTTTTTTTTTTTTTATGGTCAGTGCTTTGTGTGTGTGTGTGTGTGTGTGTGTGTTAGTTTCTGCTTTATAGCAAAGTGAATCAGTTATACATATACATATGTTCCCATATCTCTTCCCTTTTGCATCTCCCTCCCTCCCACCCTCCCCATCCCACACCTCTAGGTGGTCACAAAGCACCTAGCTGATCTCCCTGTGCTATGTGGCTGCTTCCCACTAGTTATCTATTTTACATTTGGTAGTGTATATATGTCCATGACACTCTCTCACCCTGTCACATCTCACCCCTCCCCCTCCCCATATCCTCCAGTCCATTCTCTAGTAGATCTGTGTCTTTATTCCCATCTTGCCACTAGGTACTTCATGGCCTTTTTTTTTTTTCTTAGATTCCATATATATGTGTTAGCATACTGTATTTCTTTTTCTCTTTCTGACTTACTTCACTCTGTATGACAGACTCTAACTCCATCCACCTCACTACAAATACCTCCATTTCATTTCTTTTTATGGCTGAGTAATATTCCATTGTATATATGTGCCACATCTTCTTTATCCATTGATCTGTTGATGGATTCAGGTATATTTCTATTTAAAAGCAATCACAGAAGCTTGAATAAATCACAAATCATTCTAGGTTTTAGTGTCTCCTTTATATCTTTCCTGCATTCTACACCATCTACAGATGAAGAAAGAAATATAAGTTAAATAGCTTAGAAGAAACAATAAGGTGTTTTCATTATTGTATTATGACAATGGTATATATAATTATTTTTGAGGTAAATTGTATATAGAAGAAACATTTCAAAGATATATGAAATAATATTAAGAATAAGAAAAACATCATGTCCTTCGTTTATGAGTCATATGATAGTCCTTTTCTTTAATTTTTTGTATCTTTGACAGGCATTACTCAAATACAAATGTAACTTAATAGAAGCATTACATGTCAACACTGAACCAAGACCATCTGTCATTAATTCTTATGGAAAAAACCACATACAGGGAGAAAAAAATATGGTCAAATTAATGTGATTCATTTCTGCCTTTTGCAAATTGTTCTCCTTCCCTTTCCTTAGTTCTAAAGAAAAGTGTACTGTGTTTAAATTTTTTTCTGAGTCTTGCACCAGAAGAGGATCTTTTTGCCACTATATAAGATTAATGGGAGTTCTCCCCTCCATGGTCAGCTGACAGGGCATCTGCTTCATTCTACTCCTAAAAGTGTCCAGGTTCTTCACCTGCATGTGTGGTTTGGATAGTAGACAGGTGCTATAGATTGTCTGAGTTGTTGAATGAGGGTTTTTCACAGAAATTGGTCAGAATGGGTGTTCCTGTACATCAGGCAAGCTGTTAATTGTTGTCCAACCAGAAGAAAAAACTAGTTATAACTGGTCACTAACACAGTTTCCATATGATCTCTAGTGCTGGCGAAAAATGGCACGTGACCCTACTAATCATTGAGTCAGGAGTCATCCCTGCCAATATGGTCACTCCTCACATGTTCCCACCAATCATACGATCACAACATTGAAGGAAAGAGGAAACAGGGCAGGAATATTCACTCTTGTTTCTATCTTACACTAAGTCTGGCTGCTTTCTTCACTCCAGAGTCATGGATTCATTGCCTTTGATTTTGGGTTTTATTGTGACCCTCTCCTCCACCGAAAGAGTAGCTAACTGGTGTCTTAGCTGTTGGTGCTTAAGGAAGGGGTGGTCTCTAGAGGAACAAAGTTTGATGACAACAGAGGCAGGAAAGCATGCAGAATCCTGTGTTAAAGTTATATTCCACACATTCCCTATTATTTCAGTAGCTACCAAAATGTGGAACAATATTGGGCATGTTGAATAGTTATGTGACACTCAAATACTAATGCTTTGTCTTTAGTTAGTGATAGAATAAAGCATGTTCTGATTTGTGAATTATATTTTCTTATTGCAACTTAAAAGTTACAATCCAATGATGCAAGCAGGTTTCAAAAATACTACGCTTGCCTTACGCATAGTCTGTGCATGAGGAAAATCTGGGAATGTGTATGGGACACAAAAGTTCCTGCATTTAGGGTAAACCCAGAATGGTGCTCTCCATCCATCTGCTTTAGTCCACCTTATTATACATTTAAGATCTTTGTAAGACTCCTTATATCCCTGGTCTAGTGGGACTGTGTCATGGATGAATGCATTCTGCTACTACTGCTCAATAGGTAAATTCTTAAACTTCAATAATGTATTTTCGAATATATAAATATTTAAAGAAAAAATAGAAATCTATCTGCATAATATGATAGAAGAATTTTAAGCCTCTTTTCAACACCAACTAATTAAAGTATAAATAATTTGGTCTCCTAAAAGTAATATGGTGATTGCTTAAACTTTGGTGTTATTAATCTATTTTACGTATTTGTGTGTATATATGCACATTCCATCTTGAATTTCTATCTAATAGTTGTAACACTAAATATAGCTACAACATCATTATTTTTAGCCAATTGACACTTCATCCTTACTAAATAATTGAAGAGAGGTCATAGACATCTATTTTATTTCTCTAGTTAGTTATAGCACTGATGTCTGAATATAAATCAGATTCATCTTTTACAAATAAGGCAGTCACAGGATTTTTCATGCTGCAGGCACATTTTTCTTATTTATTGGAAACATTAAAAATGTGTCCTACCTAATTTTATCTGAGTAGATAGATAATAAAACATGAAAAATTTCATAAAGTGAAAAAAAAGTCAGGCTCTGATCTTCCTGTCATTTTGTCAGCATGTGTGGTGCATGCTTCCATCCAAGATGCATCCAGGTCTCATGCGGAAAAAATACAAAACTTGGCCTTATGTGGACTCTGTGTGTAAGGGAAATCTGGGAATATGTATGGAATGCATGAGCTAAGATCCTACATTGCCTACCAAAACAGCCACACAGAGAGAAGAAGATTCCAGAGTAGTTTGAATTGCCACTGTGCATCAAACAAAATGGTGGCAGAGAATAGATGATGCTAGCTGATGTTATCAGGCAAACACCTAATCCCCTAAACAGTTCTGATTCCATATGGAAGATGGTGAAAAGGAAAAAGAAATTCAGAATCAGAAGACATTATCATTCCAGCTCTACTCTCACTGATTCAGGTGACCTTGTGTGTAGCATTTAATCCTTCATGAACCTCAGGATGACCACTTTAGAACTGGGCACAGATTAACATAGATGGTTGCTCACAATCAATGTTGTCATTCTGGGAAAAAATAATGAGATAAACAAGTTCTCAGTATGTGCATGAAGGGCTTAGGAAATAAATGATGGTCATTAGATTTGCAAAACTGACTAATTCATTGATAAGGCTGCAGTATATTCTTAATTTTCTTAGTGCATTAACTGTTCCTAATAGGGTTTGTCTTAGAAGTATTATATATATTACGTGCAGTGACTGACATTTACATCTATATTTTTAGAACCTAGAAATGATGTCAATACAAATGTTATTTTATTCTAAGGGGGGATGTGATTTACATGTACACATACAATCTACACACATGTATACTCTTATTGAAATAATAAGTCCTTGTCTTTCTACAGTTTGTTGTCCCGTTCAAAGCTTTTGCATATTCATTATCTCAGTAGATCCTGGTAATGACACTGTGAGAGGACTTAGCTGATGCTAATGTCTCGGTGCCATGGGGGAAATGCAGCACGGTGATTAATGAGCTGTGTCCAGGGTTCACAACACAACTGATTAGTAAAAGACCCTGACACTTACTCAACGACTCTTCTTACACCTCACTGCTCTTGCATCTAAAACACTTTAATAATAAACGTTTAATATGGAAGTAATATGCAGGCATAAAAGGAGTGTTTTTAGATAACCTTCTGCAACTGATACAGTCTGAAGTTGTTATCTCCACCTGCATTAGACAAAATGTCAGCAGTATATTTTGGCTGTATCTCTACAGACTTAAAAGCTCAAATATTCAAAAGATGAAGCTCAAGCTTTTCTCACTTTCCTAATCAAATTGGCAAATTTAAAAATCTGATGAGAGTAAAATCTGTGATAGTGAAGGCATTATTCTGGCAGAAAGAATTCCAGTTAGAGGCCTTGTTAAATAAAGAGGCACTTTGCATCCCTTTGCTTTCCTTATTGTGGGAGCTTAATGTTTGAAAGAAAGGAAGGAAGACTGAAAAAAAGAGGGAGAGAGAGTGAGAGATGGAGGAAGGAAGGAAGGAATATGACTGTGATAAGTAATTGTAATAAGTAAATATGAATAAAATTTATAAGTAAACATAGAATAGAATTGTACTTTTTCTATTAAATTTTTTTACAAAAAGACACATATGCACTGGCATTGAATGAACTAGACTTGTTTTCAGTATACTCTTCCTAATAAGAAGAATTGAATGGTAAACTCTACTAACAATCCTGAGAAAGCAACTCTACCTTATGATTCTCATCTGCTAAGATATTAACATAGTAACATCTTTGTATTTGCATCTAGAGTAATAGACATAAAGAATGCAAATATAATAGATGTCCTTAAACCAAAAGGAATTAACTTTGGAGAATATTCTTTACAGCAATTATGATAAAGAAAATTAAAACAGAATCAGAATTACCAAAGGTGAAAAAATCTCATCCTCTCTGCTGTTAATTAGTTTTATGATGCTAAGTGATTATATTTACATGTTCTCTTCATTACGTAGTTTCATTGTATCTTATATTTCATATGCTGATTAAGCACATATTTTTGTTTTTAAATAACAATATCAAAAAAACCTTTCAGTTCCAAAATCTAGGAGAATACATTTTGTTGCACATAATCTTTGTTTGATTAATTCTACCACAAGAGCATTTCTTTTTTCAAAGCTATTAATGTTTAGTAATATATACAGAAATAATATGATTGGTAAACAAAAGCAAAACAGAAATACTCCTGAGGTTAGTGGCAGTATAGGCAAAAGCTTGCTTGCATAGAAAAGTAAAATGATTTTCCATTTATAAAATCTACCAACAGGTATAGATCAAGTCATCGGTATTTATCAGTCGTTTGTCCATTTCTATTTTATGTCCATGTATAATCTTCAGCCAAACAATGGTTGTTGTATAGAAACACTTGTAACAATCATTTGAAAAAGTTCAAATGAAGAATAGAGGAAAAGAGGGAGGTGAGAGAGAAAAATAGAGAGGGAGGGAGGGAGGCCAGAAGAAAGAGAGAGAAGGAGAAAGTTTTATTTTTAATTTTAAAGAAATTGAGAGTTGCTCAGGATATTCTGTTCTTTTAATAGGTTTTCTCAAAAAGTCCCAGAAATATATTTTACTGGAGAGAAACTGGGCACAAGTTCAGTGTAACCATAGTGTTTTTCACACCAAAATGTTTAGATCTGCACTCGCCCTTGGAAGAGCTTTTCAAGTCATTAAAGCCTGCCTTGTCCAACTACCTCCAATGACAAATGATGGAGAGCTGTATGCTGGGTCTCATTTAATTTGTATCTGGAAGGAATGCTATAGTTCACAACCAAATGTCTTCCAAATAAACACCTTGTTGATTGATATGACATATCATAAGACAGTAGGTTTTTTGAATTGGGAATATATGATAGAAGCTGAACATATGGTATTATATAGAAAAAGAAGGTCTTCCAGAATGTGTGAATGAAATAGCATTTTCAAAGCTATTTCAGAAATATTACATTTTGGAGATGTTAGCAATTGCCTGGCCTAGAATTTAATCAACAGTAAGAGCTTTGAAAAGACTCCAGGATAAAGAATGTAGATAATGTAAAAAATGTCTCTCAGGCCAGAAAGCATTGGTAACAAATTTTTGTGGCTGTGCTACAGGCATCACTCATACTAATGTCAATAATAGCCCCACAAACTGGAATTTCATAGGTATACTGAGATATCAAATACAAACAGCCTGCCCATTTTGTCCTTTAAGCATCTATTCTGGTAAAAACATTGAAATATTAAAGAAGAGATGGTGCTCTATTGGAAAGTGGTAACAAAAAGAAACTGTCAAGTTGTGACTAGTGTATATAAATGAGGATCAGCATATATTGCATATATCTGATCTAGATGTTTATAATTTATTATGAACAAAATTTAAGTTCAACTTACTATTTCCTAATTTACTAGTTTTAAATTGCTATTCATTTCAAATTGCTATTTTAAAGATAAAAATATGGACCCTAAATCTGATCTTCAAAAACATTTAAGAATTATATTCTTTGCTATAGATTTAAATCCAAAAATGTTACGATTCAATCATACAAACCCATTTAGCTACAGAAGACTGTGGGACTCCTATTCTGTCCCACAGGTCTTTTAGGTTGCAAATATACCAGGGGTCAGCAGCAGCCAGTTCATGACTGTCTTTCTCGATTGGAATCATTCTGATGGAGCTTGGTTATCATCAGCTGCCCCTAATCTCTTACAAAGTGCTAGTTGCTGAACATGACACTTTGCAGTTTAAAACAGGCTCTTGTAAACGTTTTCTCCTCTGTTCCTCCTAGCAATACTTTGAGATGAGTATTCTAATTATCTGGTTTGGGAAAAACAAAACTGGAGGTTTTCCAATGCAGAAATGGCAGCTGAATTCAGATTTCCTGATGTCAAATTGTAGCCATTATTTACTTTATCGTATTATTAACATTTTTGAAGCTATTTGAGGATTTGAGACACACAAAGAAGACAAGAGGGAGGAGACTTTTAAATAAGAAGGCATTCATGCCACACTCCAAATCATGATTTAAGTGGCCTTATTTCTAAAGCCAGCCCTGAGTGAAGTATCTATTCATAATATTTAGAAATAATTAAAAACATTTAATATTTTCCCACTTTATTAGTGTACAAATATATTCACTTCATATAATGACTTATTATCCCTAATTATGCTTAGAATATGTTTATAGTTAATTATGATTAAGATTGCCCTTGGAAATTGTATGGAAAATGATTATGTAATTAAATTATTCCTTAAGTTATTTTATTTTGATGTATTTTTAATAGCTATAAAATTTCATTTGGGTTTGACAATAAGGAATTTTTTGTTAACAAAACTATATCAACACTATAAGATTTAAAAAGATATTTGAGAAATTATAGATAAATCTATTGACCATATTATATACATTTAATGTGCACTGATCTATTAATTACATTCATAAAAATACAGGAATCTCCCAACTTTTAATTGAGTTATATTACAAAGTTTCTTGGATTAATCAGTTGCTTGGAATTCAACTTCTCTTTGGAAAATATCAGAAATATTGGCTAGGATCTCAGGATACCCTTCAAGGGTCTCTTAAGTCAGTATAGATGAAGGAAACAAAATAAATAATAATTGGTAGAAACCTATAATAATTTGTAAATTAAAACTAGGGGTACATTCTAATCCCTAATGTACACACACATATTTTTCCTTCTTTTTGCCTTCAGGAATTGCACAACTGGTGATAAGTTAAATGTAAATAGGTATGTCACTCTTGTTCATTATTTGTGTTTTTTTAGTCTGTAATGTAGTAAGATATTAATTACAAGCCAGTAATTTGATAATCTTCCAGAATTAAAACAGCAAATTGATATTGCTAGATGTTCTTTAAGGCTAAGAATTCATTCAGTATAGAAACTCCAGAACATGCCATACAACGGTTTAAGGAGCCTTAGGCTAATAAAAGAGGTTTACCAAATTTAAAAAGAGGGAAATCACTGAACCTCTGACCTGTCATTGTGTTCAGTGCATTTTTTAAGTATGTTAAGAAAAAAAATATCTGATCCAACTACAGTTTTGCTCAAATTTTCAGATGTATATTTTTCATGTTCTAATATCTCTGGAAAAGAGGTTCATCTTAGAGTCAAGAGTTGGAGCATTTTTTTTCTTCCTTAATGGTACATAAAATTATGATCTATCTTATAACTACCTTAGATTTATTTAATGAAATGAAACAAACTAATGAAATGAAATGAAACTAATAACAAGCCTTTAGAGTATACTGTCACCAATTAATAAGCATATATTTCAACTCCTATTTACCCTTTGACTCAGAGGTTGAATGGCAAGAAAGCTTTAATGGGGACCCAGGTCATGACATTAGACCTGCAAATGAGAAGCCAGAGCCACAAGTGCTAAGTTAAAGCAGACAGACTGATGAGAAAAGGCTGTACTGCCAGCTTCTATGTCAACAAGAAGAGAGAGGGAGCAGAATTAAAAGCTTCAAAAAATAAATTCTGTACAGGATACAGAAATGCAGAATTCAATAATAAATGGAGATTTCAGCATTCATATCTCTCTCCATCACTTTAGGGAAAAATTGCAGATAGGCTGCCAAAATTCTCTATTGCTCACCAATTATTCCTTTCAATTTCCTTTCAAAAAGTGAGTTGGGGAAGGACAAATTTGGAGAGGACTTGTATAGGTGTTAGAGCAGATCTCTAACAACAGCTCCTGAAATTAGTGCTTTCAGTATATCATTCCTGTACTTCATTGTGGACTTTCCCTAAGCAGGAAAAAAAGAGAGAAACTACTCAAAAACTGACTAGGCTGAGGTGGAGTCCACATTCCTATATCCTAAGAACTGGCTCCACACTCACAAATATACACTCAATCTTCTTGTATTATCTGCTTCAAGAATTTAATTAGAAAAGACTTGGGAAGTATGGTTTCTCATTGCATATATTCCATATTTCTTGTGCTTCAAGCTTCTTAAGATGTTATCTATATGCAGCATAAACATGTCTTTTTTTTCCCCACTTACCCAGAGCAGATTCAGACTAGGTGTCAACTTAAGTAGAAATTGTAAGAAATCCCCTTGAAATTTCTCTGGAATTTGTGAGTGGGCATAGGAAATAAGAGATTAAAGCAGATGTTAAAATTTGGGTCCTAACTTCCACGTTGCTGCCCAGCTGGGCTCATCCAGTCCCAGCAGCTTTTTTTTCTTTCACTCTGGCTGAAATCTCTCTAAGATCCCAAACTATGGGTTGAATGTTTGCTCTGACCATTTTTAATTGAATTAAACATTGAGTATATAATGTATGACTCCAGTTGTAAATTGATGCATTGCTATGGACTCTTGCTAAAATGATTTGGTATGTAAGTTTATAGGGATCATTTTCTATTTTTGAATTTTAGTTGATTTACAATACTGTGTTAGTTTAAGGTGTATAGCAAAGTGCACACTTATAGATATATATATATATTTTCAGATTATTATAAGGTTATTTTAAGATATTGATAGGTTATTATAGGTTATTATAAGATATTTTAGGTTATAAGATATCGATATAATTTTGATATTGATATAATTGATATTGATATTGATATTGAATTGATATTGATATTGATATAATTTTAGGTTATTATAAGCTATTGATATAATTTCCTGTGATATAGAGTAAGTCACTGTTGTTTATTTATTTTATGAACAATAGCGTGTTTCTGTTAATCTCATACTCCTAATTTGTCCATATCCCCTTCCCTTTCCCCTTTGGTAACCATAAGTTTTTTTTCTATGTCTGTGAGTCTGTTTCTGTTCTGTATATAGATTCATTTGTATTATTTTGTAGATAACACAGATAAATGATACCATATAATATTTGTCTTTCTCTGTCTGACTCACTTCACTAATATTCTCTAGGTCTATGAATGTTGCTGCAAATGGCAATATTTCATTATTTTTTATGACTGAATAATATTCCATTATATATATATATATATAAAACTTATTTTTAAGCCAGTCGTCTATTGATGGGGACTTTGGTTGCTTCCATGTCTTGGCAATTGTAAATAATATGAACACTAGGATGCATGTATCTTTTCAAATTAGATTTTTCATTTTTTCTGGATGTACACCCAGGAGTGGGATTGCTGGATCATATGGTAGGTGTACTTTTAGTTTTTTGAAGAAACTCCATGCTGTTCTCCATAGTGGCTGCAACAATTTGCAGTCCCTGCAACAGTGTAAGAGGGTTCCCTTTTCTCCACACCCTCTCCAGCATTTATTATATTTAGACGATTTGATGATGGCCATTCTGACCAGTATGAGGTGATACCTCATTGTAGTTTTGATTTGCATTTCTTTAATAATTAGCAATGCTAAACATCTTTTCATATGCCTGTTAGCCATCTATGTGGCTTTGGAAAAATGTCTATTTAGGTCTTCTGCCCACTTTTTATTTTTTATTTTTGATACTGAGTTGTATGAGCTGTTTGTATAGTTTGGATATTAACCCCTTGTTGATTGCATCATTAGCACATATTTTCTCTCAGTCCTTAAGTTGTCTTTTTGTTTTGTTGATGGTTTTCTTTGATGTGCAGAAGTTTTATGTTTGATTAGGTCCCATTTGTTTATTTTTGCTTTTCTTTCTTCTGCCTTGGGAGACTGATCTAAGAATATACTACTATGATTTATGTCAGAAAATGTTTTGCCTGTGTTCTCTTCCAGGAGTTTTATGGTGTCATGTCCTATATTTATGTCTTTAAACCATTTTGAGTTTACTTTCCTATATGATGTTAGGGAGTATTCTAATTTCATTGATTTACATGCAGCTGCCAGCTTTCCCAACACCACTTGTTAAAGAGACTGTCTTTTCTCCATTGTATATTCTTCCACTTTTGTCATAGATTAATGGACTGTAGTTGTGTAAGTTTATTTCTAGGCTCTCTCTTCTATTCCATCAATCTATATGTCTGTTTTTGTGCCAGTTCTGTGTTGTTTTGATTGCTGTAGATTTGTAGTATAGTATGAAGTCTGGGAGTGTTATACCTCCAGGTTTATTCTTTTTCCTCAGGATTGCTTTGGCAATTCTGGGTCTTTTGTTGTTCCATATAAATTTTAGGATTATTTGTTCTAGTTCTGTGAAAAATGTCATGGGTATTTTGCTAGGGATTGCATTAAATCTGTAATCTTTAAACCATTAAATTTTTAATTACATTAAATTTGGGTATTATGGTTATTTTAACAATATTAATTATTCCAATCCAAGAACATGAGATGTCTTTCCATTTCTTGGGATCATCTTCAATTTCCTTTATCAATATTTTAAAGTTTTCAGCATATAGGTCTTTCAACTCCTTGGTTAAGTTTATTCCTTGGTATTTTATTTTATTTTTTATGCAATTTTAAATGGGATTTTTTTTTTTAACTTTCTCTTTCTATTTCATTATTAGTGTAAAATAATGCAACAGAGTTCTGCATATTAATCTTGTATCCTGTTACCTTGCTGAATTCATTTATTAGTTCTAATAGTTTTTTGTGTGGAAACTTCAGGGTTCTCTACACAGACTATCCTGTCATCTGCAAATAGTGACAATTTTAACATCTCCCTTTCTAATTTGGATGACTTTTATTTCTTTCTGTTGTCTGATTGCTGTGCCTAGGACTTCCAAACTGTTTGAATAGAAGTGGTGAAAGTGGGCATCCTTGTCTTGTTCCTGAATTTAGTGGAAAGGCTTTCAGCTTTTCACCATTGAATAGTATGTTCTCTGTGGTACTATTGTAAATGGCTTCTATTATGTTGAGATATGTTCCCTCTATACCCACTTTGATGAGAAGTTTTTTATCATGAGTAGATGTTGAATTTTGTCAAATGCTTTTTCTGCATCTAACGAGATGATCATATGGTTTTTGTCTTTCCTTTTGTTAGTGTGGTGTATCACATTGATTGATTTGTGTACCTTGAACCATCCTTGTGACACTGGGATGAATCCAACCAGATCATAATGTGTGATATTTTTTAGGCATTGTTGGATTCTGTTTGCTAATGATTCATTGAGAATTTTTGTATTTATATTCATCAAAGACATTTGCCCGTAATTTTCTTTTTTGGTAATGTCTTTTTCTGGTTTGGGTATCATGGTTATGGTGACTTCATAGAATGAATTTGAGAGTGTTCCCTCTTATTCACTTCTTTGGAATAATCTGAGCAGGACAGGTATTAGTTCTTTGTATGTTTGGTAGAATTCTTCAGTGAGGCCATCTACACCTGCACTTTTGTTTGGAGCAACTTTTTTTTTCTTTTTAATTAATTAATTTTTTATTACAGATTCTAGAGATCAGTCTGTTAAAAGTATCTGTTTCTTCTTGACTCAGTGTTGGCAAGCTGTATGTTTCTAGAAACTTCTCCATTTCTTCTAGGTTGTCAATTTTTTTGGCACGTAAATGTTCATAGTATTCTCTAATGATTTTTTGTATTTCTGCAGTATTGGTTGTTATTTCCTCTCTTTCATTTCTTATCTTATTTACTTGGGTCTTCTCTCTTTTTTTTCTGGTGAGCCTGGCTAGAGGTTTGTCTATTTTGCTTATCTTTTCAAAGAACCAGCTCTTGATTTTCTTGATCATTTCTATTGTAATTTTTGATCTCTATTTTATTTATTTCCTCTCTGATCTTTATTATTTCTCTACTGCTGACTCTGTGTTTTGTTTGTGCTTCCCTTTCTAATTCTTTTAGGTGGTAAGTTAGGTTGTTTATTTGAGGTTTTTCTTGTTTCTTGAAGAAGGGCTGTATTGCTATGAACTTCCCTTTTAGAACTGATTTGCTGTATCCCATAGATTTTGTAAGGTTGTGATTTCATTTTCGTTTGTCTTGAGGTATTTTCTGATTTCTTCTTTGACATCATCATTGACCCCCTGGTGTTTTAGTAGCATGTTGTTTAGTCTTCAAGTGTTTGTTGTTTTCCAGTTTCTCTTTCTGTGGTTGATTTGCAGTTTCATACCATTGTGGTCAGAAAAGTTGCTTGAAATAATTTCTATCTTCTTAAATTTTTTGAGAATTGGTTTGTGACCCTAGTATGTGGTCTTATCCTAGGGAATGTTCCATGTGGACCTGAAAATAATGTGCATGCTGAGGGTTTTTTGGATGTAGTATCCTGTAAATATCAACTAAGTCCAACTGGCCTATTGTGTCATTTAGGACCTTGGTGACCATATTGATTTTCTGTCTGGAAGATCTGTCCATTGATGTCAGTGGGGTGTTAAAGTCTCCTATTATTATTGTACTATTGTCAATTTCTCCCTTTGCATCTGTTAGTATTTGTTTTATATATACTCAAGTACTCCTATATTGGGTGCATATATGCTAACGAGTGTAATATCCTCTTCTTTTATTGATCCCTTTATCATTATACAATGTCCTTCTTTGTCTTCCTTTATGGCCTTTGTTTTAAAGTCTATTTTGTCTGATATGTGTGTTGCTATCCCCACTTTCTTCTCATTTCCATTTGCATGAAAAAATCTCTTTCCATCCCCACACTTTCAATCTGTGTGTGTCTTTTGCTCTGAAGTGAGTCTCTTGTAGGCAGAATATTGTAGCTTCTTGGTTTTTTTAATCCAATTTGCTACTCTATGTCTTTTGATTGGAGCATTTATTCCATTAGTCCACTGACATTTAAAGTAATTATTGATGGGTATGTCCTTATTGTCATTTTAAAGCTTGTTTTCCAGTTGTTTTTGTAGTTCTTCTTTGTTCATTACTTCTGTTTTTCTTTTGTGGTCTGATAATTTTCTTTTGGAGTATGCTTGAATTCCTTTTTCTGGTTTTGTGTGTGTGTGTGTGTGTGTGTGTGTGTGTGTGTGTGAATCTCTTGTTGATTTTGATTTGTGGAGTCCAAGTATGTTGACCCATACTATATATACTTATTTTAAACTGATGGTCAGACAAGTTCAAACATATTCTAAAAGACCTACATTTTTATATTTCCTCCCCCACATTTTGTGATTTTGATGTCCTATTTTACATCCCTATGCTTATTCTTTTGCTGTTAATTGTACTTATAATCACTTTTACAATTTTTTATTGGTTTAATCTGTTTACTGGCTTTTTAAAGTGCTCTTCAATCCTTTTATATATTTGCCCTTCCTATTGAGATGTTCCCTTTCCTATAGATTCTTCTTTTCTATTGAGAGAAGATCCTTCAATATTTCATTTAAGGTAGGTTTAGTATTGCTAAATTCTTTTAGTTTTTCTTTGTCTGAAAATTTTTGTTCTCTCTCCATTTGAAATTATATTCTTTTTGGGTACCATACCCTAGGTTCCAGGTTTTTCCCTTTCACGACTATGAATACATCATGCCACTCCCTTCTAGCCTGCAAAGTTTTATGTGGACCATTTTCTACTTTGCTTCTGACCTTACCTATAATATAACTATATAACTTTGTTTGCCACAGTGCTTAATAGACCCATAGGTAAACACTTTTTAATAAATACGGTTACTGTATTTTCTTTCATCTGATCTTTTTGATTTCTAAGCTTCTTCAATTTATCTTTCCTTGATTCTGTTTATTTTTCTAAGTAAAGACTTTTAGAACTACTTTGGGTTCTGTGACTCACACTAGAAAAATTATGAAATTATTCTGCTTTCAAAACACTTTCCAAATTTTAAGTTAAATGTTGTAAAAAGGTAGAAAATATCACCACAAAGAACCACTGAATTTTTATGTAAATAAGCATTTCGATGCAGATTGTTCAATTACTTTGAAAATTCAACAAGAATTTCTTTAAAAGCTAGAAAGGGAAAATTTATAACTAATGTATGAATACTGCCTGTGTGGGCCAGGTTGCCAGTATTGGCCAGATGACACACTCACAGAGGTAATTCAAGAGAACACAATGAAGGGACTACTTCAACTAGGGATGGTGAAGCAGCCAAGGGTTCAGTGTGTAACAGCCTGAAGTCTTTAAAACCCTACTCTGAAGGGGCAAATAGAAGACACTGTGATGGAATCTATGAAAGCAGTCACACAATGTGAAAGGGGCTTCCTACAGGAGCCACTGTCAAACCAGGGTCCAGCAGAAGAGAGCAGGGTATGGGGATGAACATCCTCATTTCTTTCTCTTTCTGTCCTCTGATTTCTTGTGAGTGCCTCCCCTGGGCCTAACCCAAGAGAAAACCAGGTGGCAAGAAAGCCTGAGGGACACAGCCTGTAGAGGTCAGCCTCCTGGGGCACAGAACAGAATGAAGAAGGCAAAAGTAGTGGTATGGGAAGGCAAACAAAAATAACTGTCAGAATAACCCTAAAAATGCCAGAATTCTTTATATGAAGATTGGGGCCAAGTCTGAAGATAAGTTAGGATCATTTGGAAAAGAAGCAGAACATTTGGGAAAAAAATCCCTCTTTCATGGTTTGCATGCTTTTTACATTATTTTGTCAGGTTAAGGATGTCCTGTCTCCTATTTTTGGAAGGGAGAGAAATCTTTTAATTAGTGACATCCTAATCTAGCACTATTTCTTTAAACTGTAATTTACAATTGATTTTACAGTGCTTATTATGTGACTGGTGCTGCTCTAAAATTTTTTGCAAATACTGACTTATTTAATTTAGTCCTCATATGGTAATGTGACGTGTCCTCATTCAGTATCTGAGGACACTAAGACCCAAAGAAATGAAGTGCTTGCCAAGTTCACACAGACAGGAGGTGGTGGAGCTGCCCCTTAAACAGCTCTGGGCTCCAGTGTTCATGCTCCTAAACCCCACAGTGTGTCACCACTTTTATGGGGGACTTGTGCCATGACCAAACTCCCAGTACAAATAAATTTTAAATGGATGACCATATCAACAGATCAGAGGTGGTGATTTTTTGACCATGAATTTTCACAACCCTCTCTACCATAATGACTTGTTTGTAGGAACTTTAGAGAAGATGCATTTTCTGCTCACAGACAAACCAAGTACAAAAACTATTCAAGAATATTTTGATGTAAGTTTGCACAAATTGGTTGCTGTTTGTCAGAGCTACAGATTTTAGAGGCACATTGGAGGATTAAGTGTGATTAGATGTGGAGGTATGGCAGCTTTTTGTTTTTAGCTTTCAAACTGTATTTTTTTAATATTTTTTATTGAAGTATAATTGATTTACAATGTTGTGTTGGTTTCAAGTGTACAGTGAAGTGATTCAGTCATATATATATATATATATATATATATATATATATATATATATATATATTCTTTTTCAGTTTCTTTTCACTTATAGGTTATTACAAAATATTGAGTATAGTTCCCTGTACTATAAAGTAGGTCCTTGTTGTTTATTTTATATATAGTACTGTGTAAATGTTAAACCCAAACTCCTAAATTACCCCTTCGCCCCCTTTTCTCTTTACTAACTATAAATTTGTTTTCTAAGTCTGTGAGTTTATTTCTGTGTTGTAAATAAGTTCATTTGTATTATTTTTTAGATTCCACTTATAAGTGATATCATGATATTTATCTTTCTCTGTCACTTAGTATGATAATTGCTAGGTCCATCCATGTTGCTGCAAGTGGCATTATTTCATTTTTTTCATGACTGAGTAATAGTCCATTGTATATAGGTACCACATCTTCTTTATCCATTCATCTGTCAGTGGGCATTTGGGTTGCTTTCATGTCCTGGCTATTGCAAATAATGCTGCAATGAACACTGGAGTGCATGTATTTTTTCAAATTATGTTTTTTCCAAATATATGCCCAGGAGTGGGACTGCTGGATCATATGGTAGTTCTATTTTTAGTTATTAAAGAAACCCCCATACTGTTTTCCATAGTGGCGGTATCAATTTACATTCCTGCCAACAGTGTAGGAAGGTTCAATTTTCTCCACACCATCTCCAGTATATATTATTTGTAGACATTTTGATGATGGCCATTCTGACCACATGAGGTGATACCTCATTGTAGTTTTGATTGCATTTTTCTAATAATTAGTCATGTTGAGCATTTTCTCATGTGCCTGTTGGCCACCTGTATGTTGTCTTTGGAGAGATGTGTATTTAGATGTTCTGCCCATTTTTTGATTTTTTCTTTTTTTTTTTTTTTTTTGATATTGAGCTGTATGAGCTGTTTTTATATTTTGGAAATCAATACCTTGGTGTTCTCATTATTTGCAATTATTTCCTCCCATTTCTTAGGTTGTCTTTTGGTTTTGTTGATGGTTTCTTTTGCAGTGCCAATGCTTTTAAAATTAAATTGGTCTTATTTTTTTAATTTTGTTTTTATTTTCATTACTCTAGGAGATGGATCCTAAAAAATATTGCTGCAATTTATGTCAAAGCGTGTTCTGCCTATGTTTTCATCTGGGAGTTTTATAGTATCCAGTCTTGTATTTAGGTCTTTAATCCACTTTGAGTTTATTTTTGTATAAGGTGTTAGAGAATGTTCTAATTTTATTCTTTTACATGTAGCTGTCTACTTTTCCCAGCACCACTTATTGAAGAAACTGTCTTTTCTCCATTATATAGTCTTATCTCCTTTTCATAGATTAATTGACCATAAGTCAGTGGGTTTATTTCAGGGCTTTCTATCCTGTTCCATTTATCTATAATTCTGTTTGTGTGCAGTACCATACTGTTTTGATGACTGTAGCTTTGTAGTATAGTCTGAAGTCAGGGAGCCTGATTCCTCCATCTCCATTTTTCTTTCTCAAGATTGCTTTGGCTTTTCAGGGTCTTTTGTGTTTCCATTCAAATTTTAAGATTTTTGTTCTAGTTCTGTGAAAATGTCATTGGTAATTTGATAGGGATTGCATTGAATCTGTAGATTGCTTTGGGTGGTATGGTCATTTTAAAAATATTGATTCTTCCAGTTCAAGACCACTGTATATCTTTCCATCTGATTGTACCATATTCAATTTCTTTCATCAGCATCTTACAGTATTCAGAGTACAGTTATTTTGCCTCCTTAGGTAGGTTTATTCCTAGGCATTTTATTCTTTTTTAATACAATGGTAAATGGGATTGTTTCATTAAATTCTCTTTCTGATATTTTGTTGTTAGAGTAGAGAAATGCAACAGATTTATGTGTATTAATTTTGTATCCTGCAACTTTACTGAATTAATTGATGACCTCTAGTATTTTCTGGTACCATCTTTAGGATTTTCTATGTATAGTATCATGTCTCCTGCAAACAGTGACTGTCTTACTACTTATTTTCCAAATTGGATTCCTATTATTTCTTTTTCTCCTTTTATTTATATGGCTAGGACTTCCAAATCTATGTTGAATAAAAGTAGTGAGAGTGGATATCCTTGTCTTGTTCCTGGTCTTAGAAGAAGTGCTTTCAGGTTTTCACCATTGATTATGATGTTAGCTGTGGGTTTGTCATATATGGCATTTATTATGTTGAGTTATGTTCTCTCTATGACCATTTTCTGGAGAGTTTTTATGATAAATGGATGTTGAATTATATCAAAAGCTATGTTTTTGTATCTATTGAGATGATCATAAGGTTTTTATTCTTCGGGGCTTCCCTGGTGGTGCAGTGGCTAAGAATCCGCCTGCCAATGCAGGGGACATGGGTTTGAGCCCTGGTCCAGGAAGATCCCACATGCCAAGGAGCAACTAAGCCTGTCCACCACAACTACTGATCCTGCACTCTAGAGCCCACAAGCCACAACTACTGAAGCCCATGAGCCTAGAGCCTGTGCTCTGCAACAAGAGAAGCCACCGCAGTGAGAAGCCTGTACAGCAGAATGAAGAGCAACCCCGGCTTGACACAACTAGAGAAAGACTGTATGCAGCAACAAAGACCAAACACAGTCAAAAATAAATAAATAAATAAATAAATTAATAAGGTTTTTATTCTTCAATTTGTTAATGTGTTGTATCACACTGGTTGATTTGCAAATATTGAAAAGTCTTTGCATCCCTGGGATAAATCCCACTTGATCATGGTGTATGATACTTTTAATGTATTGTTGCAGTGAGTTTGCTAGTATTTTGTTGAGGATTTTTGCATCTATGTTCATCAGTGACATTGGCCTGTAATTTTCTTTCTTTCTTTCTTTTTTTTTTTGTAGTATCTTTTTCTGATTTTGATATCAGTGTGATGGTGACCTCATAGAATGAGTTGGGAACTGTTCCTTCCTCTGCAATTGCTTGGAATAGTTTCAGAAGGATAGGTGTTAACTCTTCTCTAAATGTTTGGTAGAATTCACCTGTGAAGCCATCTGGTCCTGGACTTTTGTTTGTTGGGGTTTTTTTAATTACTGATTCAATTTCAGTACTGGTAATTGGTCTGTTCATATTTTCTAATTCTTCCTGCTTCAGTCTTAGGAGATGGCTCCTTTCTAAGAATTTGTCCAATTCGTCTATGTTGTCCATTTTATTCACATATAGTTGCTCATAGTAGTCTCTTAGAGTCCTTTGTATTTCTGTGGCATCAGATGGTAACTTTTCCTTTTTCATTTCGGATTTTGTTGATTTGGGCCCTCTCTCTTTTTTTCTTGATGAATCTGGCTAAAGGTTTATCAATTTTGTTTACCTTTTCAAGAACCAACTTTTAGTTTCATCGATGTTTTCTACTTTTTAATCTATATTTTATTTATTTTTGCTCTGATTTTTATGATTTCTTAACTTCTACTTTGGGTTTTTTGTTTGTTTGTTTGTTCTTCTTTCTCTAGTTGCTTTAGGTGTAAGGTTAGGTTGTTTATTTGAGATTTTTCTTGTTTCCTAAGGTAAGCTTGTATTGCTATAAACTTCTCTATTAGAATGGCTTTTGCTGCATCCCATAGCTTTGGGATCATCATTTTCATTTTCATTTGTCTCTTGGTATTTTTGATTTCCACTTTGATTTCTTCAGTGATCCATTGGTTGTTTAGTATCACATTGTGTGGCCTCCATGTGTTTGTGGTTTTTGCCTTTTTTTCCCCTTGTAGTTGATTTCTAATCTCATGACATTGTGGTCAGAAAAGATGATTGATATGATTTCAGTTCCCTTAAATTTATTGAGGCTGCTTTGTGCCCAGCATATGATCTCTCCTGCATAATGTTCCATGTCACTTGAGAAGAATGTGTGTTCAGTGCTTTTGAATGGAATGCTCTATAAATATCAATTAAGTCCATCTGGTCAACGTATTATTTAAGGCTTGTGTGTCCTTATTTATTTATTTATTTTTTTGGTCTGGATGATCTGTCCATTGAAGTAAGTGGGGTGTTAAAGTCCCCCACAATTATTGTGTAAATTTCTTATGTCTGTTAACATTTGCCTTATATATTGAGGTGCTCCTATGTTGGATGCATATATATTTACAATTGTTATATCTTCTTCTTGGATTGATCTCTTGATCATTATGTAGTGTCCTCTTTTTTTTTTAAACATCTTTATTGAAGTATAATTGCTTCACAGTGGTGTGTTAGTTTCTGCTTTATAACAAAGTGAATCAGCTACACATATACACACGTTCCCATATCTCCTCCCTCCTGCATCTCCTTCCCTCCCACCCTCCCCATCCCAACCCCCCCCCCCCCGCCAGGTGGTCACAAAGCACTGAGCTGATCTCCCTGTGCTATGCGGCTGCTTCCCACTAGCTATCTATTTTACATTTGGTAGTGTATATATGTCCATGACATTCTCTCACCCTGTCACATCTCACCCCTCCCCCTCCCCATATCCTCAAGTCCATTCTTTAGTAGGTCTGTGTCTTTATTCCCATCTTGCCAGTAGGTTCTTCATGACCTTTTTTTTTTCCTTAGATTTCATATATATGTGTTAGCATACTGTATTTGTTTTTCTCTTTCTGACTTACCTCATGCTGTATGACAGACTCTAACTCCATCCACCTCACTACAAATACCTCCATTTCATTTCTTTTTATGGCTGAGTAATATCCCATTGTATATATGTGCCACATCTTCTTTATCCATTCATTAGATGATGGACACTTTGGTTGCTTCCATGTCCTGGCTATTGTAAATAGAGCTGCAATGAACATTTTGGTACATGACTCTTTCTGAATTATGGTTTTCTCAGGGTATATGCCCAGTAGTGGGATTGCTGGGTCGTATGGTAGTTCTATTTTTAGTTTTTTAAGGAACCTCCATACTGTTCTCCATAGTGGCTGTATCAATTTACATTCCCACCAACAGTTCAAGAGGATTCCCTTTTCTCCACACCCTCTCCAGCATTTATTGTTTCTAGATTTTTTGATGATGGCCATTCAGACCGGTGTGAGATGATACCTCATTGTAGTTTTGATTTGCATTTCTCTAATGATTAATGATGTTGAGCATTCTTTCATGTGTCTGTTGGCCATCTGTATATCTTCTTTGGAGAAATGTCTATTTAGGTCTTCTGCCCATTTTTGGATTGGGTTTTTTGTTTTTTTGTTATTGAGCTGCATGAGCTGCTTGTAAATCTTGGAGATTAATCCTTTGTCAGTTGCTTCATTTGCAAATATTTTCTCCCATTCTGAGGGTTGTCTTTTGGTCTTGTTTATGGTTTCCTTTGCTGTGAAAAAGCTTTTAAGTTTCATTAGGTCCCATTTGTTTATTTGTGTTTTTATTTCCATTTCTCTAGGAGCTGGGTAGGGTCAAAAAGGATCTTGCTGTGATTTATGTCATAGAGTGTTCTGCCTATGTTTTCCTCTAAGAGTTTGATAGTGTCTGGCTTTACACTTAGGTCTTTAATCCATTTTGAGTTTACTTTTGTGTATGGTGTTAGGGAGTGTTCTAATTTCATACTTTTACATGTATCTGTCCAGTTTTCCCAGCACCACTTATTGAAGAGGCTGTCTTTTCTCCACTGTATATGCTTGCCTCCTTTATCAAAGATAAGGTGACCATATGTGCGTGGGTTTATCTCTGGACTTTCTATCCTGTTCCATTGATCTATATTTCTGTTTTTGTGCCAGTACCAAACTGTCTTGATTACTGTAGCTTTGTAATATAGTCCGAAGTCAGGGAGCCTGATTCCTCCAGCTCCATTTTTCGTTCTCAAGATTGCTTTGGCTATTCGGGGTCTTTGTGTCTCCATAAAAATTGTGAAATTTTTTGTTCTAGTTCTGTGAAAAATGCCAGTGGTAGTTTGATAGGGATTGCATTGAATCTGTAGATTGATTTGGGTAGTAGAGTCATTTTCACAATGTTGAGTCTTCCAATCCAAGAACATGGTATATCTCTCCATCTATTTGTATCATCTTTAATTTCTTTCATCAGTGTCCTATAATTTTCTGCATACAGGTCTTTTTTCTCCTTAGGTAGGTTTATTCCTAGATATTTTATTCTTTTTGTTGCAATGGTAAACGGGAGTGTTTTCTTAATTTCACTTTCAGATTTTTCATCATTCGTATATAGGAATGCAAGAGACTTCTGTGCCTTAATTTTGTATCCTGCTACTTTACCAACTTCATTGATTAGCTCTAGTAGTTTTCTGGTAGCATCTTTAGGATTCTCTATGTATAGTATCATGTCATCTGCAAACAGTGACAGCTTTACTTCTTCTTTTCCGATTTGGATTCCTTTTATTTCTTTTTCTTCTCTGATTGCTGTGGCTAACACTTCCAAAACTATGTTGAATAATAGTGGTGAGAGTGGGCAACCTTGTCTTGTTCCTGATCTTAGTGGAAATGGTTTCAGTTTTTCACCATTGAGGACAATGTTGGCTGTGGGTTTGTCATATATGGCCTTTATTATGTTGAGGAAAGTTCCCTCTATGCCTACTTTCTGCAGTGCTTTCATCATAAATGGGTGTTGAATTTTGTTGAAAGCTTTCTCTGCATCTATTGAGATGATCATATGCTTTTTCTCCTTCAATTTATAAATATGATGTATCACGTTGATTGATTTGCATATATTGAAGAATCCTTGCATTCCTGGAATAAACCCCACTTGATCATGTTGTATGATCCTTTTAATGTGCTGTTGGATTCTTTTTGCTAGTATTTTGTTGAGGATTTTTGCATCTATGTTCATCAGTGATATTGGCCTGTAGTTTTCTTTTTTTGTGACATCTTTGTCTGGTTTTGGTATCAGGGTGATGGTGGCCTTGTAGAATAAGTTGGGGAGTGTTGCTGCCTCTGCAATATTTTGGAAGAGTTTGAGAAGGATAGGTGTTAGCTCTTCTCTAAATGTTTGATAGAATTCACCTGTGAAGCCATCTGGTCCTGGGCTTTTGTTTGTTGGAAGATTTTTAATCACAGTTTCAATTTCAGTGCTTGTGATTGGTCTGTTCATATTTTCTATTTCGTCCTGGTTCAGTCTCGGTAGGTGATGCATTTCTAAGAATCTGTCCATTTCTTCCAGGTTGTCCATTTTATTGGCATAGAGTTGCTTGTAGTAATCTCTCATGATCGTTTGTATTTCTGCAGTGTCAGTGGTTACTTCTCCTTTTTCATTTCTAATTCTATTGATCTGGGTCTTCTCCCTTTTTCTCTTGATGAGTCTGGCTAATGGTTTATCAATTTTGTTTATCTTCTCGAAGAACCAGATTTTAGTTGCATTGATTTTTGCTATTGTTTCCTTCATTTCTTTTTCATTTATTTCTGATCTGATCTTTATGATTTCTTTCCTTCTGCTAGCTTTGGGGTTTTTTTGTTCTTCTTTCTCTAATTGCTTTAGGTGCAAGGTTAGGGTGTTTATTCGAGATGTTTCCTGTTTCTTGATGTAGGCTTGTATTGCTATAAACTTCCCTCTTAGCACTGCTTTTGCTGCGTCCCATAGGTTTTGGGTCGTCGTATCTCCATTGTCATTTGTTTCTAGGTATTTTTTGATTTCCCCTTGGATTTCTTCAGTGATCACTTCGTTACTAAGTAGTGTATTGTGTAGCCTCCATGTGTTTGTATTTTTTACAGATCTTTTTCTGTAATTGATATCTAGTCTTATAGCGTTGTGGTCGGAAAAGATACTTGATATGATTTCAATGTTCTTAAATTTACCAAGGCTTGATTTGTGACCCAAGATATGATCTATCCTGGAGAATGTTCCATGAGCACTTGAGAAAAATGTGTATTCTGTTGTTTTTGGGTGGAATGTCCTATAAATATCAATTAAGTCCATCTTGTTTAATGTATCATTTAAAGCTTGTGTTTCCTTATTTTTTTCATTTTGGATGATCTGTCCATTGGTGAAAGTGGGGTGTTAAAGTCCCCCACTATGATTGTGTTACTGTCTATTTCCCCTTTTATGGCTGTTAGTATTTGCCTTATGTATTGAGGTGCTCCTATGTTGGGTGCATAAATATTTACAATTGTTATACCTTCCTCTTGGATCGATCCCTTGATCATTATATAGTGTCCTTCTTTGTCTCTTGTAATAGTCTTTATTTTAAAGTCTATTTTTTCTGATATGAGAATTGCTACTCCAGCTTTCTTTTGATTTCCATTTGCATGGAATAACTTTTTCCATCCCCTCACTTTCAGTCTGTATGCGTCTCTAGGTCTGAAGTGGGTGTCTTGTAGACAGCATATATATGGATCTTGCTTTTGTATCCATTCAGCCAGTCTGTGTCTTTTGGTGGGAGCATTTAATCCATTTACATTTAAGGTAATTATCGATATGTATGTTCCTATTCCCATTTTCTTAGATATTTTGTGTTTGTTATTGTAGGTGTTTCCCTTCTCTTGTGTTTGTTGCCTAGAGAAGTTCCTTTAGCATTTGTTGTAAAGCTGGTTTGGTGGTGCTGAACTCTCTCAGCTTTTGCTTGTCTGTAAAGGTTTTAATTTCTCCATCAAATCCGAATGAGATTCTTGCTGGGTAGAGTAATCTTGGTTGTAGGTTTTTCTCCTTCATGACTTTAATTATATCCTGCCACTCCCTTCTGGCTTGCAGTGTTTCTGCTGAAAGATCAGCTGTTAACCTTATGGGGATTCCCTTGTGTGTTATTTGTTGTTTTTCCCTTGCTGCTTTTAATATGTTTTCTTTACATTTAATTTTTGATAGTTTGATTAATATGTGTCTTGGCGTGTTTCTCTTTGGATTTATCCTGTATGGGACTCTCTGTGCTTCCAGGACTTGATTAACTATTTCCTTTCCCATATTAGGGAAGTTTTCAACTATAATCTCTTCAAATATTTTCTCAGTCCCTTTCTTTTTCTCTTCTTCTTCTGGGACCCCTATAATTCGAATGTTGGTGCGTTTAATGTTGTCCCAGAGGTCTCTGAGACTGTCCTCAGTTCTTTTCATTCTTTTTTCTTTATCCTGCTCTGTAGTAGTTATTTCCACCATTTTATCTTCCAGGTCACTTATCCTTTCTTCTGCCTCAGTTATTCTGCTATTGATCCCATCTAGAGTATTTTTAATTTCATTTATTGTGCTTTTCATCATTGCTTGGTTCCTCTTTAGTTCTTCTACATCCTTGTTAAATGTTTCTTGCATTTTGTCTATTCTATTTCCAAGATTTTGGATCATCGTTACTATCATTATTTTGAATTCTTTTTCAGGTAGACTGCCTATTTCCTCTTCATTTGTTAGGTCTGGTGTGTTTTGACCCTGCTCCTTCACCTGCTGTGTGGTTTTTTGTCTTCTCATTTTGCTTATCTTACTGTGTTTGGGGTCTCCTTTTCACAGGCTGCATGTTCGTAGTTCCCGTTGTTTTTGGTATCTGTCCCCAGTGGCTAAGGTTGGTTCAGTGGGTTGTGTAGGCTTCCTGGTGGAGGGGACTAGTGCCTGTGTTCTGGTGGATGAGGTTGGATCTTGTCTTTCTGGTGGGCACGTCCACGTCTGGTGGTGTGTTTTGGGGTGTCTGTGGCCTTATTATGCTTTTAGGCAGCCTCTCTGCTAATGGATGGGGCTGTGTTCCTGTCTTGCTAGTTGTTTGGCATAGGGTGTCCAGCACTGTAGCTTGCTGGGCGTTGAGTGAAGCTGGGTCTTGATGTTGAGATGGAGATCTCTGAGAGATTTTCGCCGTTTGCTATTACGTGGAGCTGGGAGGTCTCTTGTGCACCAGTGTCCTGAAGTTGGCCCTCCCACCTCAGAGGCACAGCCCTGATGCCTGGCTGGAGCACCAAGAGCCTTTCATCCACACGGCTCAGAATAAAAGGGAGAAAAAAACAAAAGGAAAGAAAGAAAGAAAGAGGATAAAATAAAATAAAATAAAGCTATTATAATAAAAAATAAGAAAAAAAATTATTAAGAATAAATGTATTCAGAATTTTTTTTTTAATTTTTAAAAATAGATTTATTAATTTTTTATAGTAAAAATAAGAAAAAAATATTAAGAAAAAAAATTCTTAATTTTTTAAAATAAAAAATATGAAAAAACTTAGTAAATTTTTTTTTAATTTCTAAAAATAGTAAATAAGGAAAAAATTATTAAGACAACATTTATTAGGAAAACAATTTTTTTTTAAGTTAAAAAAAAAAAAAAACACGGACAGACCTAACCCTAGGACTAATGGTGAAAGCAAAACTATACAGACAAAATCTCACCCAGAAGCATACACCTATACACTCACAAAAAAAGGAAAAGGGGAAAAATTAATATATCCTGCTCCCAAAGTCCACCTCTTGAATTTGGGATGATTCGTTGTCTATTCAGGTATTCAACAGATGCAGGCACATCAAGTTGTTTGTGGAGCTTTAATCTGCTGCGTCTGAGGCTGCTGGGAGAGATTTCCCTTTCTCTTCTTTGTTCGTACAGCTCCCGGGGTTCAGCTTTGGATTTGGACCCGCCTCTGCATGTAGTTCGCCTGAGGGCATCTGTTTCCTGCCCAGACAGGACGGGGTTAAAGGAGCAGCTGCTTTGGGGGCTCTGGCTTACTCAGGACGGTGGGAGGGAGAGGTACGGAGGAGGTGGGACGAGCCTGTGGCGGCAGAGGCCAGTGTGACGTTGCAGCAGCCTGAGGCGCGCCATGCGTTCCCCTGGAGAAGTTGTCCCTGGATCACAGGACCCTGGCAGTGGCGGGCTGCACAGGCTCCTGGAAGGGGCGGTGTGGAGAGTGACCTGTGCTCGCACACAGGCTTCTTGGTGGCAGCAGCAGCAGCCTTAGCATCTCCTGCCCATCTCTGGGGTCCGCGCTGATAACCGCGGCTCGCGCCTGTCTCTGGGGTCCGCGCTGTTAGCCGCGGCTCACGCCCTCCTCTGGGGTCCACGCTCATAGCCGCGGCTTGCGCCCGTCTCTGGAGTTCGTTTAGGCGGCACTCTGAATCCCCTCTCCTTGCGCGCCGCGAAACAAAGCGGCAAGAAAAAGTCTCTTGCCTCTTCGTCAGCTGCAGACTTTTTCCCAGACTCCCTCCCGGCTAGCACCGAAGCCCAAGCCTCAGCTCCCAGCCCCCGCCCACCCTGGCGGGTGAGCAGACAAGCCTCTCGGGCTGGTGAGCGCTGCTCGGCGCCGAGCCTCTGTGCGAGAATCTCTCCGTTTTTCCCTCTGCGCCCCTGTTGCTGTGGGATCCGCGCTGATAGCCGCGGCTCACGCCCGCCTCTGGGTTCCGTGCTGATAGCCGCGGCTCGCACCCGCCTCTGGGGTCCGCGCTGATAGCCGTGGCTCACGCCCGTCTCTGCAGTTCATTTAGGCGGCGCTCTGAATCCCCTCTCCTTGCGCGCCGTGAAACAAAGCGGCAAGAAAAAGTCTCTTGCCTCTTCAGCAGCTGCAGACTTTTTCCCGGACTCCCTCCCGGCTAGCACCAAAGCCCGAGTCTCAGCTCCCAGCCCCTGCCCACCCCGGCGGGTGAGCAGACAAGCCTCTCGGGCTGGTGAGTGCTGGTCAGCACCGATCCTCTGTGCGGGAATCTCTCCGCTTTGCCCTCTGCACCCCTGTGGCTGCGCTCTCCTCCATGGCTCTGAAGCTTCCCCCCTCCTCCACCCACAGTCTCCGCCCACGAAGGGGCTTCCTAGTGTGTGGAAACCTTTCCTGCTTCACAGCTCCCTCCCACTGGTGCAGGTCCCGTCCTTATTCTTTTGTCTCTGTTATTTCTTTTTTGTTTTGCCCTACCCAAGTACGTGGGGATTTTCTTGCCTTTTGGGAGGTCTGACGTCTTCTGCCAGTGTTCAGTGGGTGTTCTGTAGGAGCAGTTCCACGTGTAGATGTATTTCTACTGTATCTGTGGGAAGGAAGGTGATCTCCGCGTCTTACTCTTCCGCCATCTTGCCTAGTGTCCTCTTTTGTCTCTTGTAACAGTCTTTATTTTAAAGTCTACTTTTTTTCTGATATGTCTTACTACTTCAGCTTTCTTTTGATTTCCATTGTCTTCGAATACCTTTTTCCATCCTCTCACTTTCAGTCTGTATGTGTCTCTAGATTTGAAGTGGGTCTCTTCTAGATAGTATATATACAAGTCTTGTTTTTGTATCTATTCAACCAGTGTATGCCTCTTGGCTGGAGCATTTAATCCATCCATATTTAAAGTAATTATCAATATGTATGTTCTTATTACCAATTTGTTAATTGTTTTGTAATTGTTTTTGTAGGTTTTTTCTTCCTTTCCCCTTTCGTTCTCTCCTTTTGTGATTTGTTGACGTTCTTTAATGTTCTGTTTGGATTCCTTTTTCTTATTTGCATGTGTATCTATTATAGATTTTTCATTTACAGTTACCGTGAGGTTTTGATATAGCAGTATATACATATACATTATTGCTTTAAGTTGCTGGTCTCTTAATTTCAAATGCATTTTAAACATCCTCTACTCTCCTCCTCTCACAATTACTGGTTTTGATATATATTTTACATCTAATTTTTTTGTGTATCCCCTGACTGATTATGGATACAGATGATTTTACTACTTTTGTCTTTTAACCTTCCTAGTAGTTTGTATGTGGATGCTATTCTACCTTTATTGTTTTTGCCTTTACCAGTGAGCATTCCTCTTTTCATAATTTTCAGAGGTATAGAAGCTATTAATATGACCAAATCCAACATGTATGTCGTCAATCCCAAAGACTCAGAATGTGTTTCCCACAATGGAAACACTATTTTAGGTTGATAATTCATTGATTTTCATAAGAAAGAAAACGCTAGCATTATCATATGAAAATTATTGACAAATATAATTTTTAAAGACCTCAATGACATTTTATAAAAATACCCTTTTAACATAAATAAATTCAATTTTCAGAAGGTAAGTTATATCCGTTTCCACATTCTCTTGGCTAATGAAATAATTTATCCTTTGATTTCAACTAAAATAAAATGAATATTAAAGTGAACACTGATTTAAATTTATAATAAAATAATGAGTCTGTATGCATTTTTTCCAAATAAGAGCTATGAAATTATAGATTTAAAATCCCCAGCACAATAAATCTGCCCAGTTTTGATATTGGCAAAGTGGACAATCAACCATTTGAATGACATGACTATGATTAATGCATCAACCTCATTTTAAAAATAGGTAGTAAATTTATTTTTAGGAAGTGTAGGTTTCCAGTAAAAGTCTAGCAATTTACATAAGCAGTCATTTGCAGACAATCTAACAACTGAATTTGGACCACATCATAGTATCACTTAAAACAAACATAATAGATGGACCTAGAGACTGTCATACACAGTGAAGTAAGTCAGAAGGAGAAAAACAAATATCGTCTATTAATGCATATATATGGAATCTAGAAAAATGGTACAGATCAACCAGTTTGCAAGGCGGAAATAGAGACACAGATGCAGAGAACAAACGTATGGAAATGAAGGGGGGAAAGTGGGGTGGTGGTGGGATGAATTGGGAGATTGGGATTGACATATATACACTAATATGTATAAAATAGATAACTAATAAGAAACTGCTGTATAAAAAAATAAATAAAATAAAATTCAAAGAAAAATGCATTAAATAATAGTGCCTATCTTATATGGTTATTGTGAGAATTAGATTAAATTATGAATATAAAGTACTTAGTGCTGGGCCTGGCATACCACTTAATATATGTTAGTAATAATTAGTAGTATTTTTATAATTATTATTGAAAGATGTCATGCATATTGTTCTTATCATTAGGGAGAAGCTACAAATCTAAAGATAATCAGCACCATTAAAACAATATATTTAAATCTTGCTTGCAGAGCTTTAGTAATGATTTGGCTCAAGGAAATACAATTGTTTTTATTAGCATTTTGCCATTTGTAGCACATAAAATTACTATTTTATCCATCTGGAATGGTTTGATAATATATCTTGCAACTTTCAATACTTTATAATGTTTCCATTATTTTCATTAATGCATTTACAACATTGTACACAATAACAAACACTAATTTAAAAGCTATATATTAGGTTAGTTAAATTATAGAGATGTATTAGAATTTGTCCATTTTGAATGTAATTGAACTGAAATTATCCCAATTGTTCCATTTAGTAATGATGTTAGAAAGCTATTTTTATCATAAAATGTGATTGTATTTGAATATAACTTTAAAGGTATATATTGGTAAACAATCAAAATTTAAAGTATTTAATATTAATGAGAAAAAGAAAAAAAACCGTAAAGGATTTAATGTCTTACTATTAAAACTCAAAATCAGATCTCCTTCCCAGTTACATCTGTTGTATGAATTTTCAGGCACCTTAATTTTCCTGATATATCTGAAAGTAGAATTTCTAAAATGCATATATCTTCCAGTGCTCAGATTTTAGTATAAAGTGGATTCCTATGCTTTCAATAGTTGCTTAGACAAGATAAGTAAAAATAGGAGCATAAGCTTTTCTCAATTCAGAACTTTATTGCCATAGACCCATGTGTTTGATGTTCTTAAAATACACTTTGGACTTTTAAAGTCATGCATCTCTTGTATTATTAAAATAAGGAAGAAAAAAGCCTTCTGGGAAAACTTTGAAGATAAAACTAAATGCTTTTCATATCACCAAATTAAGAAAGGATTGAAAGTAAACATATCTACATGATTTAAATTGGATTACAGATCTGACATTTTGGAACACGTTATTTCAGGCACCATTTCTTCATTAAGAGACCCATATACGTGTTTTCCTAACCCCAAATTTCTCAGTTTTAATTTGTAATCTCCAGATTTTGTAGTAGCCACTTATTTTTGTATTGGAACCATTACATCCAACACGAAGTCAACTAAAGCACATATAAATACTCTGGAAGCAAACTGTGTCATGAGGAAGTGTCTTTTCATAGATACCTCTCATTAGTCAGGGAAAGAAGTAATGGAAAACCATTTTGACTCAATTACCCATTGATGAATACAATCATTTAATTAGTTTGCTTCTAATGTGCATCACATTCTGAGAGAAATACCTTTGTTAGGACAACATTTTGGAAGGGACATTCTGTTTCTGAGTTTGTTCTCTTGGGGCATTGGGCTGTTATGTGTAACCATCAGAGAAGTTCTAACCAATCTCTACATCTAGAAAAGTGTTTTTAAAATAAGAATTTTATAAAGAATAACAATGATGAAGACTGAACTCACATGCTTTATCAAAAATTATTTAAAATAGTTTAGATTAATATCAAAAGTTGTATACAACTCATGGAGGATTCTTTTTTTTAATATTTATTTGGTAGCACTGGGTGTTAGTTGTGGCAGGCGGGTTCCTTAGTTGTGGCAGGCAGTCTCCTTAGTTGTGGCATGTGAACTCTTAGTTGCGGCATGCATGTGGGATCTAGTTCCCTGACCAGGGATTGAAGCCGGGCCCCCTGCATTGGGAGTGCAGAGTCTTATCCACTGCACCACCATGGAAGTCTCACTCATGGAGGATTCTAATATAAATTCCTAATTTCTTCTCCCTAGGGAGCTGGTAGGAACCCTTAGTGAGAGCTATGGGATGGCAACTGTGTGGTGTACATCTCACTAGTGCTACCTTCTTATCCATGGCAGACATGGCTAATCCATCCTCATTGCCCCTTTGCCAACTGCAACTGCTGACTCATTAGAGGCTTAGAATCTACCTCAACTCAGTAAACCCATTCAGCACATATATTTTAACTTAGGCATGATTTCAGGCACCAGAGATACAACAGTGAAAAAGTTAAAAAATAAATAGGAATAGTGCCTGTCCTCATGCAGCTGACCAACTGGTGGAATACAGAGTTACACAAACAGCTAATTATAGTAGACTGCTTCAAGGATTGCAATGGAAATAACACAAGCTCTCATGGTACATAGAAAGAGATACTGATCTCTTATATGATAGGAAAGGGAACATTGCAGGTTGGGATTAAAGCCCATGTCATAGCTTAGAGGATGAAGATAGAGTCTGAATGGGAGAGCAATTCTCTGTAAGAATTCATTACCAACTGGTACACTCAGAGAGCCAATTCAAAGAATTGGAAAGATATCCCATGCTCTTGGATTGGAAGAATTAATGTTATTAAAATGGCCATACTACCCAATACGATCTACAGACTTAATGCAATTTCTATCAAAATATCCATGACATTTTTTACAGTACTAGAACAAATAGTCTTAATATTTATATGGAACCACAAAAGACCCAGAATTGCCAAAGAAATTCTGAGAAAAAAGAACAAACCTGGAGGTATAACGCTCCCAGACTTCAGACCATGCTACAAAGCTACAGTATTCAACACAGCATGATATTGGCCCAAAAACAGACATAGATCAATGGAACAGAATAGAGAGTCCAGAAATAAACCCATGCATCTGTGGTCAATTAATCTATGATAAAGGAGGCAAGAATATACAATGAAGAAAACACAGTCTTTTCAATAAGTGGTGCTGGGAAACCTGGCCAGCTACATGCAAAACAATGAGATTAGAACATTCCCTCCCACCATATACAAAAATAAACTCGAAGAGGTTTAAAGACCTAAATGTAAGAACTGAAACCATAAAACTCCTAGAAGAGAACATAGGCAGATCAGTCTTTGACATAAATTGTAGCAATATTATTTTGGATATGTCTCCTAAGGCAAAAGAAATAAGACCAAAAATAAACAAAAGGGGCTTAATTAAACTTAAAAACTATTACACAGCAAAGGAAACCATTAACAAAATGAAAAGACAACTCTATGGAATGGGAGAAAACTTTTGCAAATGATGCAATAGACAAGGGGTTAATATCCAAAATATACAAACGGCTCACACAACCCAATATCAAAAAACAAACAAACAATCCAATCAAAAAAATGCGCAGAAGACTTGACTAGACATTTTCCCAAAGAAGACATACAGATGGCTAACAGGCACATGAAAAGATGCTCAGCATTGTTAATTCTTAGAGAAATGCAGATCAAAACTACAATGAGGTATCAACTTACATGGGTCAGAATGGCCATCATCAAAACATCTACAAAAAAAAAAAAAAAAAAAAAAACTACAAAAAAATAAATGCTGGAGAGAGTGTGGAGAAAAAGGAACCCTTGTACACTGTGGTGAGAATGTAAATTGGTGCAGCCACTATGGAAAACATTATGGATTCTTTAAAAAACTAAAAATGGAACTGCCATAATGTCCAGCAACTCCACAGCTGGGTCTATATCTGGACAAAATGAAACCTCTAATTTGAAAAGACACATGCCCCAATGTTCATAGCAGCACTGTTTACAATGGCCAAGACATGGGAGCAACCCAAGTGCCAATGAACAGGCAACTGGAATAAGAAGATATGGAATATATATGCAAAGGATTATTATTCATCCATAAAAAAAGAATGAAGTACTGCCATTTGCAGCAACATGGATGGACCTAGAGGTTATCATACTAAGTGAAATAAGCCAGACAAAGACAAATATATGATATCACTTGTATGTTGAATCTAAAAAGTAATACAAATAAATGAATATACAAAACAGAATTATACTCAGATATAGAACATAAGCTTGTGGTTTCTAAAGGGAAAAAAGATGGGGGAGAAAAAAATTAAGAGTGTGGGATTAACATATACAAACTGCTATATATAAAAATAGATAAGCAACAATGATTTACTGTATAGCACAGGGAATTATACCCATTATCTTATAATAACCTATAATGGAATATTATCGCAAAAATACTGAACCACTATGCTGTGCACCTGAAACTAACACAACATTTTAAAGCAAGTATACCTCAATGAAGAAAGAAAGAAAGACCATCCCTCTGCATAAATGGATTGTATAAGTTTGTGATACACAAATTTCTACCCAAACAGTTACAGATACAAATGTGAATGCCAGAGAGTCCATAAGGGCAAAAATAACTCCTGACAGGAAGCATAGATTGGTTTGACCCTCTAAATAGTTTCTCTTTCATCAAACCTAAATTGATTTTCCAAAAGTAAACACTCCCCAAGATCCAGATTTGTTACTCTAACTTCCTGGTCAAAATAGCTAATTTAGAATTTCTCTTCTACAACCTCAAGCCCTGTCAAACCTATCCCTTTTCCAGTATTCTTCATGTTCTATATAGTAACTTCATTCACCCATTTCTCAAGCCAAAAATGTAGTCTCCATATATTTTCTTTTTTTTCACCTCCCACATCAAATCTATCAGAAGGTTGTGTTGGTTACATTTACAAAACATCCTGAACCTCCCCATCTCCCTCCACACCCATCTGTGTAGCCTGATCTGAGCCATCATCATTTCTTGCCTACAATTCCATAAAAGTCTTCTAATGGCTTTCACAGAATCTAACCTGTTCCAATAATTATTTTTTCCCAGAAGCAGGAATCATTCTTCTCAAACCTAAATCAGATATAGCTCAATTGCTTATAACTCTTCAATGTCTTCCCCTTGCAATTTGAAAAAACAGACAAACAAAACACAACATCCTTTCCCAGCAAATCAAGGCTTCTGCTACCTTTCCTACAAGTGTCCATTAATTATCTTGCTTGCTCAGCCTATTAGCTGTATGTGTATTAATTGAAAGTTTCTGGAGGTGGATTGTTTAGGCTTGCATTTTCTAGGATTTACCACTTTCTAGCTTGGGCAAGTTAATGAACCTTCCTTCACATCACCTGAAAATAAATGATAAAATGGAATGTACCTCAGAGGGGTTTGGGAATGCTTTCTGTTTCTTAAAAAGCTGGCATTTGTTCATTCTTCAGGACTTTGGTCCCTGCTGTTTCCTTTACCATGAGTGTTCATTCCTAGATCTTAGCTTGGCCATCTCCTCCTTATCATTTGGTCTCAGTTGGAAGTCAGCCCCTCAGAAATATCTTCCCTCACCAGCCTGCTTATTTACCTCATCAGTAAATGTCATGTTCATTTGTTTATTTTCCTATATTTCTTCACCTAAGTCCTAGGGGAGTAGAAGCTTTGCTTTTCCTAATACCAAAAATAGTACTGACAGGCAGGAATCAAATTTACTGTGAAGTCCTACTTGAAATAAAGAAGAGTGTTTGTGGATCTCATTTAATCCACAGAAAAGCAGTGCCCTCAGTTACTAATCAGGAAAACCAAAACAAAATGTTGAAAACACAATGTTGATATTATTTATAGATATATCTGTATCTAGCATAAACATGGAAGAGGAGACATATCAAACCCAGAATTTTGGATATCTCTCAAGAAGGAGAGAGAAAGAGGAAGAAAATCACAGTAGGGACAAAGTGAACTCCAGGATTTTGTTTTATTTGCTTAAGTTACACTGTATTAGACAATATTTTGAAGAATTAATATTTAAAAGTTTTTATTTAAATTATCCATGAAAACAGGATGAGAAAAGTCTGCCTTCAATTCCTTATTACCTTATGCCCTCTAATGGCCTCATCAATCACATTTGTTTCCCTCAGATCATTTGTATGAATAAAACCATCATTTTACAAATTAAATACTGCCTGGCTTAGAAAAGGGCTAAAGGTTTCTCACTTGTTAAAATGCATTAAAATATTAGAGCTAAAATAAACATTTTTAAAAGAAAAAGATATTGGGAAAAATTAAGGTAGAAATTTAGAGGAAGTAGTTAATTCAATTATGTACTAAATTTACTATGAAGGATATTATAGATTTTCCCAAACCTTATGGGGTCAGTAAAGGAATTCATAGTAACATATATAACAATGTATATTTTCTTTGAGACTATAGGGACATTATCTCAGACAACAATTGCTAAAACAAACAGGAAAATTATTAGAAGGAGACAACACTGCATGGTACAATGTTTTATGCTTATTTTGCTCACTTTGTGCATCTAGAAGCCCAGTTTTACTACCCTTCTATTACTTCCCACGTTCTAGAGAAGTAGCTTAGAGTAACAAAACCCACAATAAAGGACTGAATATATAAGTGTCAATTTAGTACTTTACAAAAGGAGACACACATTTTCAATGATCATCACATCATTTCCATTGTCCAGTGTCAAAATCGTCTGGTGAAGATGGAACACCAGCAAAATTAGGTATACAGTCTTGAAGTGTATTTCTTCTAGACCCTGATAAAACCATATGCATTTAGCCCAAGCCATATACACCCATCCAGAGACTGTGGTCCTCCATCTGCTGGTTGCTGGTTACTCACACTCTCAAGAGCAGTGCAGAGTTCACATACCCTGATTCTTACTGTTGGAACTTCCACTTCTCTGTTTAGTCATCCTTCTCCTTCTCATCTTATGCCAATTTTTAACACCTTCTTAAGTGTCCCCCAAATCCTTCTTTCTTTCATCCTTTTCTTCATCCCTTATCTTTCTGTTGCCTGCTGTCTCGTTCTTTTACTTCAACATGCTTTCCCTGCCTAATATTCTGATTTTAACAATGGGAATGTCTTTTAAACCAGGCAGCGAAATGTCATTTCTGAATTGGTACTGATATGAGAACAGTTGCACCTTAATTATCACAGTAGATATTATCTTGGCAAGATGATTATGAAATAGTAAGTGAAATTCCTGCTGTAAATTGTGTGGCATTTATAGGAATTTTCTTTTCCTGTAATTCAGGTCTCTGGGTTCCAAGATGGAGCATAGCAGCAGTGTATTAAAAAAAAAAAAAATAATACCTTTAGTCTGTAGAAGGTGTCAATCAAAATATAGAACTCCAGCCTTAGGCATATCAACAATCTAATTACAGATAGTCTGGTTCATCACCAATGTTTTAACACTTGATTTATTTCCTATTCAATTTGTTCAATAGAGCTAGAGTTAATTGGTTTTCCAAATGAGTGTTAAAAATATAAAGATCTAGCTTCATTAAGTGGAGGCCATACTTATTATGCACCAGTGTCTTGTAGTCTATGTAAAGGTTAGTAGTGTGAGCTTTCAGGGTGCTGTGCACAAAACCACAGCTTTGACTTGGTACTAGTATATATGGAAAGCCACAGTTCCTGGTAAAAATAAAGAGGTTTTCTAAACTGAAATTTCCCCCAAACCATATGTATTTATTATTATCTAAAAACATAGCTTTTTATTTTTCAAATCAGATGTATTTTTTTTCTTCCAGAAGACCTATTTAGATTTTTTCTATAGCAAAAAAAAAAAAAAAAAAAAAAAAAAAAAAAAAAAAATAGTCTATATACCAGTGGATATTTGGCACACTGTGAAATTTTTAATATAGTGCTTAGAATTTCTGTAATTGTCATTCTTCTGTGCTATCACAATGCATTTAATGCAATATTTGACAACAGAAGTGACAAGTAGGGGATAAAGAAGGCTAATGTGCATGAAGATAGTTCTGGGCTGCTACGCAGGCACGAGAAAACCATAAAACCCTGATTTTCATCTTATCGTTCACCAAAATAAGTGTATTTTTAAAAAACTTGACCACCATCATCAGTAATGCTGGTTTTCATTACATTAAATGTAATTCTCAAGAAATATCTTCATGACTTTGCAGTAGCGTCAACATTAAGGGGGCAACATTTACATTCTTTGTAGAGAAACAAGAGAACTCATGTTTAGTACATTTTTTCAGAAAAGCTGCATATTATCCACAGGGATAAGTACTTTTTTCATACCCCTATGCCTCTACTTAGCATCTCAGAAGCCACCTCCATGATCCTTGTTTCTGGAGACCATGATAGAAATATCAGGTAAATTGTCTTAAGTAGTAGCATGAAAATTGAAATCTACTAACTTCTAGCTATGATATCAGTTGTAGAAAATATGTGATTAAATTAGGACAACTTCCATAGATTGAAGAAGAATATTTGCACATAAAAATATTAGTATTAAAAATTCATGTGGGAGGATTCTAAATGTTTTTGCTTATGAATATGGTGAGTTAATTATATTTCATTAAATAAGATCATGGCATTCCACATTTTAATAGATTTATTCTTCAAGAGCAAACTAGTCTTTCTTTGGCAAATTTGATTATACCACAAACTGGGTGCCCTATACAATAGAAATTTATTCTCTCATAGTTCTGGAGTCTAGAAGTCTGAAATCAAGGTGTCAGCAGGGCTGTGCTTCCTCTGAGACTCTTGCAAGAATCCTTCCTCACCTCTTCCTAGCTTCTGGCGGTGCCTGTAAGTCCTTGTCTTTCCTTGGCTTGCAGCCACATCACTTCTATCTCTTCTTCTGTGGACACATGGAATTCTCCCTGTGGATTCTCTTCTAACCATATTGGAATAGTTCCTACCCTAATGACTTCATCTTATGTTGATGACATCTGCAAAGACCCTGTTTCCAAATAAGGTCACATTTACAGGTTCCAGGGATAAGATTTTCAACATATCTTTTGAGGGAACAAAATTCAACCCACAACAACTGTTTTGTGGGAGTGTTTTCCAAATCAGAAGCTATAAGTATAATTATTTAACTGAAATTCATTTATTGTTATGGCAAGTGATAAGAAGTCTGAAAGATACATTATTTCATCATCTTGAATTTAAGTGGGGGAAGGTGAGATTTTGGTTCACTGAGGAAGTTTCATTACTTGTGAGAGCTCTGCTTAATTGAAGAACATGGTTGAAAAGTCCTTCCTATAATAAAATCTGTGTTTGGTTTATTGATTCTGATGAACAAATATTCTGCTAGAACATATTAAAAATACATTTAGCAGGAATTTTCAAGGTGCTGGTTATCATCAGATAAGGTTTCAGGGTGGGTATCTAGGGCAAGTCTTACAAAGCCTGGAATTTATGTAAACTGGCCAAGGAGAAAGAAGGCCCCTAAAGTGAGAGTGCAGAACTCATTTACATGTTGAGTAGATTGATTTCACGTTTTCTCATTAAAAGCAAGAGAAAAAAATTTCCCTCAATAATTATTTCAGAGACAGAAGTGTTTATGGATATCAAGTCCACACCAGTCTTCTAGTAATACCAAGGTCATGGAATTGGTCACCCTGGGGACCAGATACTTTCTCTCATGTCCATGGCCATTGACCCTGGGGATAATCCCAGGCAACCTCTTGCAAATGCAGAATAAGTCATGAGGCCAATGTAAATATATGAATATATCAGCAAGAATCCATAACCTTTGTTAAAATTACAAGTTAAAGTAATTAGCTACTTACAGGCAACTAATGGCACTTGGAGGCTTCATCATGTTATTTATGATCACTCTCCACCACAGTCTCTTGAACAAATACTTATAATTCCAAATTTTAGGTAAGGCTAAATTGTACTAGCATTATGCATACAATTTTTAATAGTTCTCATTTACTTTAGCCTATGGACTGGAGTGTAGTCATCTATTTTAATTTCAATCATGGTGGATTGTTATATTATTATAGAAAGCAATAGCAGTTCAAAGTTCTGATTTTTGTTGAATAAGTAAACAACAGTTTCACCCTGAAGAATCCATTTGACATATTTTGCCACAGGCTTCAAAGAATCATAGAAACTCTCATTTGAATGGAACTTGAAGGTCTGCTCGTGTAAATTTTCAGTGAGATCTCCAGAGAAAATTAAATAAATTCAGTGCTTTCTTTCATTAATAAAGTAAAAGCAGTTCTGCTTGTAGCTAGGTGATGAGCAGGGGACTAAGAATTCAAATAGAAACCACCTTGAAAGATTGAATTATGATTTTCAAAACAGATTAAACTGTACCAAATAATGACATGGAAGACAAACTATACAAGATCAAATTCTTTTAAATCAGCTCATTCAGATATAAAAATGACTGAAAACTAACTTCTCACACTCATGTAGTTTTATTAATTCCTTAGTTTACAAATTCTAATACTTGCCAGTTCAGTGGTTTGCCTAGTTATGTAGTGACCCTTGCAACAACAAGCTTAATGAACCTAATTTTGCTTGACTACAGTTGAATGCTTACTGATCATAGGCTTTCATAATATAATGGCAAGGATAATTATAAGCAAAATATTGTCACACAGTGAAAGAGTATTTCATCTGAGTAGTATCTGCCTCATTAAGTTAAGTAACTCCAGCCTACTCATCTTGAATCATCTTTTGTTTCCTCCTTTATGCCATTCTCAAAATATCACGTCTTTTCGGTTCTAAATTCTTCATTTATTTCAGGATTTTATTTTCACTTCTTTCTCATTTCCTTTTACATTAACATTGGATTACAAACAAAATTCACCCAAGTACATTTATATGCACATATGATATTTAATGATAGGCATAAAATGTTTTACCAGGGATTTAAACCCTATTGATTGCAAACAATGTCAGATTTTTTTTTTAACATTTTTATTGGAGTATAATTGCTTTACAATTGTGTCATAGTTTCTGCTTTATAACAAAGTGAATAAGCTATACATCTACATATATCCCCATATCTCCTCCCTCTGTGTCTCCCTCCCACCCTCCCTATCCCACCCCTCTAGGTGGTCAAAAAACACCGAGCTGATCTCCCTGTACTATGCGGCTGCTTCCCACTAGCTATCTATTTTATATTTGGTAGTATATATAAGTCCATGCCACTCTCACTTCATCCCAGCTTGCCCTTCACCCTCCCCGTGTCCTCAAGTCCATTCTCTACCTCTGTGTCTTTATTCTGGTCCTGCCCCTAGGTTTTTCAGAACCTTTTTTTTTTTTTTTTAAGATTCCATATATATGTGTTAACAGACGGTACTTGTTTTTCTGTTTCTGATTTACTTCACTCTGTATGACAGACTCCAAGTCCATCCACCTCACTACAAATAACTCAATTTCGTTTCTTTTTATGGCTGAGTAATATTCCATTGTATATATGTGACACATCTTCTTTAACCATTCATCTGTTGGATGGACACTTAGGTTGCTTCCATGTCCTGATTACTGTAAATAGAGCTACAATAAACATTGTGGTACATGACTCTTTTTAAATTATGGTTTTCTCAGAGTATATGCCCAGTAGTGGGATGTCTGGGTCGTATGGTAGTTCTATTTTTAGTTTTTTAAGGACCCTCCATACTGTTTTTCACAGTGGCTGTATCAATTTACATTCCCACCAACAGTGCAAGAGTGTTCCCTGTTCTCCACACTCTCTCTAGCATTTATTTTTTGTAGATTGTTTGATGATGGCCATTCTGACTGGTGTGAGGTGATACCTCATTGTAGTTTTGATTTGCATTTCTCTAATGATTAGTGATGTTGAGCATCATTTCATGTGTTTGTTGGCAATCTGTATATCTTCTTTGGAGAAATGTCTATTTAGGTCTTCAGACCATTTTTGGATCGGGTTGTTTGTCTTTTTCACATTGAGCTGCATGAGCTGCTTGTAAATTTTGGAGATTCTTTGTCAGTTGCTTCATTTGCAAATATTTTCTCCCAGTCTGAGGGTTGTCTTTTCATCTTGTTTATGGTTTCCTTTTCTGTGCAAAAGCTTTTAAGTTTCATTAGGTCCCATTTGTTTATTTTTGTTTTTATTTCCATTTCTCTAGGAGGTGGGTCAAAAAGGATCTTGCTGTGATTTATGTCATAGAGTGTTCTGCCTATGTTTTCCTCTAAGAGTTTTACAGTGTCTGGCCTTACATTTAGTTCTTTAATCCATTTTCACTTTATTTTTGTGTATGGTGTTAAGGAGTGCTCTAATTTCATTCTTTTACATGTCGCTGTCCAGTGTTCCCATCACTACTTATTGAAGAGGCTGTCTTTTCTCCATTGTATATTCTTGCCTCCTTTATCAAAAATAAGGTGACCATATGTGCGTGGGTTTATCTCTGGGCTTTCTATCCTCTTCCATTGATCTATATTTCTGTTTTTGTGCAACTACCCTGTTGTCTTGATTACTGTAGCTTTGTAGTAAAATCTGAAGTCTGGGAGCCTGATTCCTCCAGCTCCGTTTTTCTTTCTCAAGATTGCTTTGGCTATTCAGGGTCTTTTTTGTTTCCATACAAACTGTGAAATATTTTGTTCTAGCTCTGTGAAAAATGCCATTGGTAGTTTGACAGGGATTGCATTGAATCTGTAGACTGCTGTGGGGTAGTATTGTCATTTTCACAATGTTGATTCTTCCAATTCAAGAACATGGTTTATCTCATCATCTGTTTGTACCATCTTTAATTTCTTTCATCAGTGTCTTATAGTTTACTGCATACAGATATTTTCTCTCCGTAGGTAAGTTTATTCCTAGGTATTTTATTCTTTTTGTTGCAATGGTAAATGGGAGTGTTTCCTTAATTTCTCTTTCAGATTTTTCATTTTTAGTGTATAGGAATGCAAGGGATTTCTGTGCATTAATTTTGTATCCTGCTACTTTACCAAATTCCCTCATTAGCTCTAGGAGTTTTCTGGTAGCGTCTTTAGGATGCTCTATGTATAGTATCATGTCATTTGCAAACAGTAACATCTTTACTTCTTCTTTTCTGATATGGATTCCTTTTATTTCTTTTTCTTCTCTGATTGCTCTGGCTACAACTTCCAAAACTATGTTGAATAATAGTGATGAGAGTGGGCAACCTTGACTTCTTCCTGATCTCAGAGGAAATGGTTTCAGTTTTTCACCATAAAGAATGATGTCTGGGCTTCCCTGGTGGCGCAGTGGTTGAGAATCTGCCTGCTAATGCAGGGGACACGGGTTCGAGCCCTGGTCTGGGAAGATCCCACATGCCACGGAGCAGCTGGGCCCGTGAGCCACAATTGCTGAGCCTGCGCGTCTGGAGCCTGTGCCCCGCGACGGGAGGGGCCGCGATAGAGAAAGGCCCGCGCACCGCGATGAAGAGCGGTCCCCGCACCGCGATGAAGAGTGGCCCCCGCTTGCCGCAACTGGAGAAAGCCCTCGCACGAACCGAAGACCCAACACAGCCAAAAATAAATAAATAAATAAATAAAATCAAGTAAAAAAAAAAAAAAAAAAAAAAGAATGATGTCTGTGGTTTTGTCATGTATGGCTTTTATTATGTTGAGGTAGGTTCCCTCTATGCCCACTTTCTGCAGAGTCTATATAATAAATGGGTGTTGAATTTTCTCAAAAGCTTTTTCTGCATCTATTGAGATGATCATATGGTTTTTATCCTTCAGTGTGTTAATATGGTGTATCACATTGATTGATTTGTGTATATTGAAGAAATCTTGCATTCCTGGGATTAACCCCACTTGATCATGGTGCATGATCCTTTTAATGTGCTGTTGGATTTTGTTTGCTAGTACTTTGTTGAGGATTTTTGCATCTATGTTCATCAGTGATATTGACCTGTAATTTACTTTTTTTGTGACAACTTTGTCTGGTTTTGGTGTCAGGGTGAATGTGGCCTCGTAGAATGAGTTTGGGAGTGTTCCTCCCTCTGCTATATTTTGGAAGAGTTTGAGAAGGATAGGTATTAGCTCTTCCCTAACTGTTTGATAGAATTCGCCTGTGAAGACATCTTGCCCTGGGCTTTTTTTTGTTGGAAGATTTTTAATCACAGTTTCAATTTCAGTGCTTGTGATTGGTCTGTTCACGTTTTCTATTTCTTCTAATTCAGTATTGGAGATGGTATTTTTCTTAGAATTTTTCCATTTCTTCCTGGTTGTCCATGTTTTTGGCATATAGTTGCTTGTAGTAGTCTCTCATGATCCTTTGCATTTCTGCTGTGCTAGTTTTTACTTCTCCTTTTTCATTTCTAATTCTGTTGATTTGAGTCTTCTCCCTTTTTTCCTGATGAGTCTGGTTAATAGGTTATCAATTTTGTTTACCTTTTCAAGGAACCAGCTTTTAGTTTTATTGATCACTGGTATTATTTTCTTCATTTCTTTTTCATTTATTTCTCATTTCATCTTTGTGATTCCTTTCCTCCTGCTAACTTTGGGAATTTGGTTCTTCTTTCTCTAATTGCTTTAAGCATAATGTTACGTTGTTTATTTGAGATTTTTCTTGCTTCTTGAGGTAGGATTGTATTGCTATAATCTTCCCTCTTAGAACTGCTTTTGCTGCATCTCATAGGTTTTGGGTGGTCATGTTTTCTTTGTCATTTGTTTCTAGGTATTTTTTTGATTTCCTCTTTGATATCTTCAGTGTTCTCTTGGTTATTTAGTAGCATATTGTTTAGCTTCCATTTGTTTGTATTTTTTACAGTTTTTTTCCTGTAACTGATATCTAGTCTCATAGCATTGTGGTCGAAAAAGATACTTGATATGATTTCAATTTTCTTAAATTTACTGAGGCTTGATTTGTGACCCAAGATATGATCTATCCTGGAGAATGTTCCATGAACACTTAAGAAGAAAGTTATTCTGTTGTTTTTGGATGGAATGTCCTATAAATATCAATTAAGTCTATCTGGTCTATTGCATCATTTAAAGCTTGTGTTTCTTTATTTATTTTCGTTTTGAATGATCTGTCTATTGGTGAAAGTGAGGTGTTAAAGTCCCCTGCTATTATTTTTTTACTGTCAATTTTCCCTTTTATGGCTGTTAGCATTTGCCTATGTATTGAGGTGCTTCTATGTTGTGTACATAAATATTTACAATTGTTATATCTTCTTCTTTGATTGATCCCTTGATCACTTTGTAGTGTCCTTCTTTATCTCTTGTAATCGTCTTTATTTAAAACTCTATTTTGTCTGATATGAATATTGCTAGTAAAGCTCTCTTTTGATTTGCATGCATGGAATACCTTTTTCTATCCCCTCACTTTCAGTCTGTATGTGTTCCTAGGTCTGAAGTGGGTCTCTTGTAGACAGCATATAAACGGGTCTTATGTTTGTATCCATTCAGCCAGTCTGTGTCTTTTGGATGAAGCATTTAATCCATTTACATTTAAGCTAATTATCGATATGTATGTTTCAATTACCATTTTCTTATTTGTTTTTGGTTTGTTTTTGTGGGTCTTTTTCTTCTCTTGTGTTTCTCACCTAGAGAAGTTCCTTTAACATTTGTTGTAAATCTGGTTTGGTGGTGCTGAATTCTCTTAACTTTTGCCTGCTTGTAAAGCTTTTGATTTCTCTGTCAAATCTGAATGAAATCCTTGCTAGGAAGAGTAATCTTGGTTGTAGGTTTTTCCCTTTCATCACTTTAAATATGCCCTGTCACTCCCTTCTGGCTTGCATTGTTTCTGCAGAAAGTTCAACTCTTAACCTTCTGAGCATTCCTTTGTATGTTACTTGTTGCTTTTCACTTGCTGCTTTTAGTATTTTTTTTTTATTTAATTTTTGATCGTTTGATTAATATGTGTTTTGACATGTTTCTCCCTGGATTTATCCTGTATGGGACTCTCTGTGCTTCCTGGACTTGACTGACTATTTCCTTTCTCATGTTAGGGAAGTTTTTGACTATAATCCCTTCAAATATTTTCTCAGTACCTTTTTTTTTCTCTTCTTCTTCTGGGACCCCTATAATTTGAATGTTGGTGCATTTAATGTTGTCCCAGAAGTCTCTGAGTCTGTCCTCAATTCTTTTCATTCTTTTTTCTTTATTCGGCTCTGCAGCAGTTATTTCCACTATTTTATCTTCCAGGTCACTTATCCGTTCTTCTGCCTCAGTTATTCTATTGATTCCTTCTAGAGTATTTTTAAATTTCATTTATTGTCTTTTTCATCATTGTTTGCTCTTTAGTTCTTCTAGGTCCTTGTTAAACATTTCTTATACTTTCTCCATTCTATTTCTGAGATTTGGGATCATCTTTACTATCATTACTCTGAATTCTTTTTCAAGTAGACTGCTCATTTCCTCTTCATTTGTTTGGTCTGGTGTGTTTTTACCTTGCTCCTTCATCTGCTGCTTATTTCTCTGTCTTCTCATTTTGTGTAACTTACTGTGTTTGGGGTCTCCTTTTCGCAGGCTGCACATTTGTAGTTCCCATTATATTTGGTGTCTGCACCTAGTGGGTGAGGTTGGTTCAGTTGCTTTTGTAGGCTTCCTATTGGAAAGAGCTGGTGCCTGTTGTCTGGTGGTGGGGCTGGATCCTGTGCTTCTGGTGTGAAGGGCCACCTCTTGTGCTGTGTTTGGGGGTGTCTGTGGACTTATTATGGCTTTAGGCAGCCTCTCTGCTAATGGGTGGGTTGTGTTCCTGTCTTGCTAGTTGTTTGACATGGGGCATCCAGCACTGGACCTTCCTGGCCATTGAGTGGAGCTGGATCTTAGTGTTGAGACAGAGATGTCTGGAGAGCTCTTGCTGATTGATATTCTTTGGAGCTGTGATGTCTCTGATTGTCCAAAGTCATGGACTCGGCTCCACCACCTCAGAGCCTCAGGCCCGACACCCAGCCAGAGCACCAAGACCCTGCCAGCCACACGGCTTGGAAGAAAAAGAAGGGAAAAAAAGACAGATAGAACCCCAAACCAAATGGCAAAAGCAAAGCTAAACAGACAAAATCACACAATGAAATATACATGCACTCATAAAAAGAAAAAACAAACAAACAACAACACCAACAAAAACACGAACAAACAGAACCCTACGACAAATGGTAAAAGCAAACCTACGCAGACAAAATCACACAAAGAAACATACACATACACACTCACAAAAAAAGAAAAAGGAAAAAATATATATATCTATACATTAAAAAAAGGAAGAGAGCAACCAAATCAATAAACAAATATACCAATGATAATAAACTCTAAATACTAAACTAAGATAAACATAAGATAAGAAACAAATTAGATACAGAAAGCAAACCCCAATTCTACAATTGCTCCCAAAGTCCACCATCTCAATTTTGGAAACATTTGTTTTCTATTCAGATAGTCCACATCTGCAGGGTTTATCAAGTTGATTGTGGGGATTTAATCTGCTGCTCCTGAGGCTGCAAGGAGAAATTTACCTTTCTCTTCTTTGTTCGCACAGCTTCTGGGGTTGAGCTTTGGTTTTGGCCCCACCTCTGCATGTTGGCCACCCTCAGGCATCTGTTCCCCACCCAGACAGGCGGGGGTTAAAGTAGCAGCTTATTAGGGCTCCCTTGCTCACTCACACTGGGGAGAGGTAGGGGTATGGTAGTCAGAATTGGAATGTGGGTCGAGCCTGCAGCTTCAGAGGCCAGCATGACATTGCAACAGCCTGACGTGGGCCATGTGTTCTCCCGGGGAAGTTGTCCCTGGATCACAGGACCCTGGCAGTGGTGTGCTGCACAGGTTCCCAGGGGGTGTGGGTAGTGACATGCATTTGCACACAGGATTCTTGGTGGCAGCAGCGGCAGCATTAGCAGTTCATGCCCATCTCTGGGGTCTGAGCTGATAGCCATGGCTCACTCCTGTCTCTGGAGCTTGCTTAGGTGGTGTTCTGTCTTCTGTGGGCACACGGAGCAGGAATCCCCTCTCTTCGAGCACCCTGAAACAATGTTCTCTTGCATCTCCAGTGAGTCCAAACGTTTTCCCAGACTCCCTCCCGACTAGCTGTGGCACACTAGCCCCGTTCGGGCTGTCTTCACGCAGCCAACCCCAGACCTCTCCCTGTGGTCTGACCTCTGAAGCCTGAGCCTCAGCTCCCAGCCCCCACACACCCCAGTGGTTGAGCAGACAAGCTTCTCAGGTTGGTGAGCACTGGTTAGCACCAATCCTCTGTGCGGGAATCTCTCCACTTTTCCCTCTGCACCCCTGTTGCTGTGCTCTCCTCCATGGCTCCAAAGCTTCCCTTCCACCCACCCCCTGCTCCCTAGTGTGTCAAAACTTTTCGTCCTTCACAGCTCCCTCCCAGAGATGCAGGTCCCATCCCTATTATTTTGTCTCTGTTTTTTTTTTTTTTTTTCCTTTGCCCTACCCATGTACATGGGGAGTTTCTTGCCTTTTGGGAAGTCTGAGGTCTTCTGCCAGCATTCAGTAGGTGTTCTGTAGGATTTGTTCCACATGTAGATGTATTTTTGATGTATTTGTGGGGAGGAAGATGATCTCCACGTCTTACTCCTCCACCATCTTGAAGGTCTCTCAGTAATATAAATTTAGATGGTAAAATTATTTACCATATGAGAGGTAAAATAAGAAGACAGAGCACCACCTTGTTCAACCTCAGCTGGAAACATCCATGTCAGGCTACTCAAATTTTTTGTTGCTCTGCATGTCTGGTCTTCCTAAAGCCAACCTGCCTGCAGCAGCAACTTCTTCCAGCCCCTCTTCCACAAAGCAACCTCTGAAGTAGCTTATTTTGTCTAACTCTCAAACACTCTAAATGTTTTAGAAGGTTTTTTCTTCTTTAGTCAGTAATTTTGCCATGTCTTTATGTTTTATTTAAATTTGTAATAAACAGTATCTTTTTAATAATCTATCTAAAATCTCATGTATATGAGCATTAATATTCATTTTAGCATGGTTTTTTGAGATCCATAAGTTATAGGTTTTTCTCTATGATATTTTACAAAATTTCTTTACATTACAAATCTTTCTTTATAATGATAAAACTAAAAGTATTCAATGACCAACACACCAGGATTTCCCCCATGATTTATACAGCTAAAATCCTAGTTACAGAATAAAAATTGATACAATTATTTGGAAAGATGCAGGTATCAGAGTAGGGTCTTTATGAGAATGTGTCAAAGAAGCTCCATCACATTTGTCAGACAATGTTTTGAGGCTGACATTTTCTGGGTACAAAAGTTTAACCTGAGATTGGTTTGTAAAGCTTAATAATTTTTTTTTTTTTGCAAACCTTATTAGTTCAGATATCAATATAACATTGGCTTTAAGTTTCTTTACTCATTTGACATCAGCTCAGAAGAAAGTGGAGTTTGATGGTCAGTGTTTTCTTAAGATATTTTGCAGGTAGTTATTCTATAACTGGCTCAAACATTAGAATAGCTAAGTATTTCAGGCTTATGTGTAGTAATATTCTTTTGCATGAAAAGTTATCCAAGTTTCTACCTAAGCAAATGTCAAAGCATACACTTGGGCAGTAAACTAATTGGTAGCAAACTTCATTAAAAATTCTGGATGCAGTAATAGCTTTTCTTCAATTGCCACTGTCTTTAATGAAAAGCAGAACAACAGAAACCACATTACCTCTGTGACAATTTGTTCTATTGATTTATTATGCCTGCTCTGCCACCAACTACATGAAGGGACTACAGAACATTTGTCTGTTATTAGTACATTTTGACTTCTGCAAATATAGTAAACGGAGGCTAGTGATTAAATGTGACACAGTTGCTTGATAGTTTACCTTTTTTTCCCAGTGGAATCTACTAGCTATAACTTAGATAAGAAACATATTCAGGAACTCATTATTAAAAGGTTATTTTTATTTCAGTCCTGGAAATGAAGAAATAGATGTTGCATTTAACAAGTTGTTTTTATGCTAAATTTAATTAAATTTTATTTAATTTTCTACTTTTTCTTTCCTTCATTTCTTTTAGAAAAGAGGAATTTGTAATGTTGCTTGAATCTATATAGATAACATCAAAAGAGAAAAAATAGAGTTTAATTAGAAAAAGAGCTTAAAATAGCAGTCTGGATATTTTTTCACATTCCTGTAATCTCTTACCTCATTTCAAACCCTAAAATATCCTATTTTTCCTCTAGTTAGAGTTACACTAACTGAAATATAGAAATTTAGACTGTAATTCATATCCAACATAATCTTGCAAAGAATGCATTTCTCATTTATGTTTGTTCAGTGTTTTATCCTTAATGAGCACACACACTCCAAAGATCTGAATCTGACAATGGCTCCTTTGGTGCCATTTTACAGTTACATTTAGGAGAAAATAGATCATGTCACTGAGAGAAATGACATTTGCCCTTTTGTCAGTACTTCTTTAGAAATATAATGCTGAAGTTCCATTTCATTGTAATTACATTGACTTCTAGTATAAAACCTTGTTTAATGGAACTAGAACTAGAATTCTGGATGTTGTTTCATGTTTATAACTAACATCATGTAAAATCTCAGTGGTATATTTTATTTTAGGGCCCATTAGAATACTCCAAGGTCATATTAATGTATTAATATCACTCTCTGTATCTTTCTACCAGGCATACACCAAAACTAGGTACTTAATGTGATTGTCCCCTGGAAAGATTTCTATCCTCAAATATTTAAGATGAATCAAACTACTCATGTTCCCACAATTTACTTGACATATATATTTAAAGTCATGAAGTAAATAGGTTTGCCAGTGGGATATTCCTTCTCAAATAAGATGCCCACAGAGTGATGTGATGACGCTTACTGGGTGAGCATTCAAGCAATTTCTTTATTTGAGTGACTGAATGGGAATTTAATTTGTTCTTCATATCTCCCCTTAATAGGACACTTGATTTAATATTGTTATCCAGTAGGAGTCTTCTGGCTGGATTATTTATAGTGATCTGTGGTATCTTATTCATAAAATAGAATATGTTTCACAAAAAAGAGATATTTTTCAGGTATATAGAGTACTTTCATCCTGAATAAATTATTTGACATAGGAAAGCGAGTAGGTAAATTATATTTATTTTAAAATTTGGAACTGTTAGAATCTAGCTACTATAGATGACAAAACAAAACTGGAAATTAGATCAAACCAACTTTTGAGATTCAAATGATATCATATCCCTCCCCCCCACCTTTCCCCTTTGGTCTGTGAGTCTGTTTCTGTTTTATAAATAAATTCATTTGTATCTTTTTTTTTTTTTTTTAGATTCTGCATATAAGCAATATCATATTTGTCTTTCTCTGTATGACTTACTTCACTAAGTACGATAATCTCCAGGTCCATCCATGTTGCTGCAAATGGCATTATTTCATTCTTTTTTTATGGCTGATTAATATTCCACTGCATATATGTACCACATCTATTTTATCCATTCCTCCATTGATGGACATTTAGGTTGTTTCCACGTCTTGGCTATTGTAAATAGTGCTGCTATGAACATTGGGGTGCACGTATCCTTTTGAACCATGTTTTTCTCCAGATATATGCCCAGGAGTGGGATTGCTAGATCATATGGTACCTCTATTTTAGTTTCTTAAGGAAATTCCATCATGGCTTTACCAAGTCACATTCCCACCAACAGTGTAGGAAGTTTCCTCTTTCTCCACACCCTCTCCAGCATTTATTGTTTGTAGACTTTTTGATAATGGTAATTCTGACCCGTGTGAGGTGATATCTCATTGTAGTTCTTTTTTTTTTTTCTTTTTCTAATAATTAGCAATGTTGAGCATCCTTCCATGTGCCTGTTGGCCAATGGTATGTCTTCTTTGGAGAAACGTCTATTTAGGCCTTCTGCCCATTTTTTGATTGGGTTTTTTTTTACATATATATTGAACTGCATAAGCTGTTTGTAAATTTTGGATATTAATCCCTTGTCAGTCACATCCAAATATCTTCTCCCATTCTGTGGGTTGTCTTTTCATTTTGTTTATGGTGGACTTTTCCATGCAAAAAGATTCTGAGTTTAATTGGGTCCTATTTGTTTATTTTTGTTTTTATTTCCTCTACTCTAGGAGACGGATTGAAAAAGGTGTTGCTGCAGTTTATGTCAAAGTGTGATCTGCCTATGTTTTCCTCTAAGAGTTTTTTAGTATCAGGTCTTACATTTAGGTGTTTAATCTATTTTGAGTTTATTTTTGTGTATGGTGTTAGGGAGTGTTCTAATTTTATTCTTTCACATGTAGCTGTCCAGTTTTCCCAGCACCATTTATTGAAGAGACTGTCTTTTCTCCATTGTATATTATTGTCTCCTTTGTCATAGATTAATTAACCATAGGTGCATGTGTTTATTTCTGGGCTGTCTATCCTGTCCCGATTTATATTTATGTTTTTGTGCCCATACCATACTGTTCTGATGACTATAGCTTTGTAGTATAGTCTGAAGTTAGGGAGCCTGATTCCTCCAACTCCATTTTTCTTTCTCAAGATTGTTTTTGGCTACTCAGTGTATTTTGTGTCTCCACACAAGTTTTACACACTACTTATACCAACAAGGACCTACTGTATAGCACAGGGAACTCTGCTCAATATTCTGTAACAACCTAAATGGGAAAAGAATTTGAAAAAGAATAGACACATGTATGTGTATAACTGAATTACTTTGCTGTACACCTGAAACTAACATAACATTGTTAATCAAATATACTCCAATATAAAATAAAAATTTTTAATACTATTAATTTAAAATTGATATCATAGTAAGACTATTTCTATTTGAGAAACCAGTACATATACCAAGATGTAAACTTACAATTAAAACACATTTTTAAGTAGTATATATAGTAATTACAGGTGCTTCATTTTTAATTGAGTCCACTTGTCTTCTATAGAAAGGGTGTTTCAGTCATTATTGATATATAACAAGTCACTCTAATTGTTATGTCTTCAAACAACAATTGTTTCATTGTCTCAGGCTTTTGGGGTCAGAAATTTGGGAATGGTTGGGCCAGGCAGTTCTGCCTCAGGCCTCACATATGTTTGAATTCAGATGGTGGCTGGAGCCACAGTAGTGCAGATACTGAAGCCACTGGAGGCTTCCTGGGCATCTCTCCATCTTCATGAAGACTCAGGGCCTCTCCGCCGTCTCTCATCTTGATGAAAGTGGGCTTCTTCACACTGTGTTTACCCCAGGGATGTCAGACTGTTTACATGGCAGCTCAGGGCTCCAAAAGTGTATAGCTCAACAGAGAATCAGGAAAACTTTATTACATGGCCTTGAATATTATAGTGTCATTTCTAAATTAGTCCCAAACTTGCTCAGATTTAAGAAAAAGTAGCATAGGCTAAGGGGAAGTATGCCAATAGTGCTTTGTAAGAAAAATAACTTGTATATGGAATATTGTTGCAAACATCTTTGGAAAATAAATTCTGTCAGCATCAGTGGTTAGAGCACAGTTTCTGAAGCCTGACTACTTGGGTTTGTGTTCCCAGCTCCAGCACTAACTACCAGAGTGACCATGCACAAATTGAACCACACTGCCTCATTATCTAAAACGGGATGTAGTTATGCCTATGCAATAATGTTGTTATGAAGAATAAATGAGATGATACATGTATAATTACCATGAGCAGGTGCCTGGCATATAGTAAGCACAATTAAGTGGCTGCTATTATAATTATTCAGCTTTATTTGTCCAAGCTTGAAAGTATAAACATATATGAGTCTGTAGTATTTTTTTTAATTGGGGTATAGTTGTTTTAAAATGTTGTTTTTTTCTACTGTACAGCAAAGTGGAGTCCCCTGTGCTATACAGCAGGTTCTCATTAGTTATCTATTTTACACATATTAGTGTTTGTATATCAATCCCAATCTCTCAATTCATCCCACCCCCCTTTTCCCCCTTGGTGTCCATACATTTGTTCTCTAAATCTGTGTCTCTATTTCTGCCTTGCAAACAGGTTCATCTGTACCATTTTCTATATTCCACATATACGCATTAATATACAATATTTGTTTTTCTCTTTCTGACTTACTTCACTCTGTATGACAGTCTCTAGGTCCATCAACGTCTCTACAAATGACCCAATTTCATTCCTTTTTATGGCTGAGTAATATTCCAATGTATATAAGTACCACATCTTCTTTATCCATTCATCTGTTGATGGGCATTTAGGTTGCTTCCATGACCTGGCTATTGTAAATAGTGCTGCAATGAACATTGGGGTGCATGTGTCTTTGTGAGTTATGGTTTTCTCTGAGTATATACCCGGTAGTGGGATTGCTGGATCATATGGTAATTCTATTTTTAGTTTTCTAAGGAACCTCCACACTGTTCTCCATAGTGGCTGTATCAAATTTACTTTCCCACCAACAGTGCAAGAGGGTTCCCTTTTCTCCACACCCTCTCAAGCATTTATTGTCTGTAGTATTTTTGATAACAGGTAGTGTGTCTAAATCAGCACTGTAGCTCCAGGGTTAGCAGGTTTTTAATATTGTTCCTTGCAAGGATGTTTTAGGTATTCAGGGCCTCTCTGGAAGGGGTGCTGGGAATAACCTTGATTCTTTTGTTTTCTAACATCTTTATTGGAGTATAATTGCTTTACAATGTTGTGTTAGTTGCTGCTGTATAACAAACTGAATCAGCTGTATCTATACATATATCCCCATATCTCCTCCCTCTTGAGTCTCCCTCCTGCCCTCCCTATCCCACTTCCTTAGGTGGACACAAAGCACCAAGCTGATCTCCCTGTGCTGTGCAGCTGCTTCCCACTAGCTATTTTACATTTGGTAGTGTATATATGTCCATGCCACCCTCTCACTTCGTCCCAGCTTACCCATCCCCCTCCCTGTGTCCTCAAGTCCATTCTTTATGTTGGCATCTTATTCCTGTCTTAAGCCTAGGTTCTTCAGAACCATATTTTTCTTTTTTTAGATTCCATATATATGTGTTAGCATACAGTGTTTGTTTTCCTCTTTCTGACTTACTTCACTCTGTGTGACAGTCTCTAGGTCCATCCACCTCACTACAAATAACTCAATTTCATTTCTTTTCATGGCTGAGTAATATTCCATTGCATATATGTGCCACATCTTCTTTATCCATTCATCTGTCGATGAACACTTAGGTTGCTTCCATGTCCTGGTTATTGTAAATAGAGCTGCAATGAACATTGTGGTACATGAATCTTTTGAATTATGGTTTCCTAGGGTAATATGCCCAGTACTGGGATTGCTGGGTTGTGTGGTAGTTCTATTTTTAGATTTTAAGAAACTCCATACTGTTTCCATAGTGACTATATCAATATACATTCCCACCAACAGTGCAAGAGTGTTCCCTTTTCTCCACAACCACTCCAGCATTTATTTTTTGTAGATTTTTTGATGATGGCCATTCTGACCAGTGTGAGGGGATACCTCAATGTAGATTTGATTTGCATTTCTTTAATGATTAGTGATGTTGAGCATTCTTTCATGTGTTTGTTGGCAATCTGTATATCTTCTTTGGAGAAATGTTTATTTAGGTCTTCTGTCCATTTTTGGATTCTGTTGTTTGTTTTTTTGATACTGACCTGCACGAGCTGTTTGTATATTTTGGAGATTAATCCTTTGTCAGTTGCTTCATTTGCAAATATTTTCTCCTATTCTGAGGGTTGTCTTTTCATCTTGTTTATGGTTTCCTTTGCTCTGCAAAAACGTTTAAGTTTTATTAGGTTATGTCCCATTTGTTTATTTTGTTTTTATTTCCATTTCTCTATGAGGTGGGTCAAAAAGGATCTTGCTGTGATTTATGTCAAAAAGTGCTTTCCCTATAGTTTCCTCTAAGAATTTTATAGTGTCTGGCCTTACATTTAGTTCTTTAATCCATTTTCACTTTATTTTTGTGTATGGTGTTAAGGAGCACTCTAATTTCATTCTTTTACATGTAGCTGTCCAGTTTTCCCAGCACCACTTATTGAAGAGGCTGTCTTTTCTACACTGCATATCCTTGCCTCCTTTATCAAAGATACGGTGACCATATGTGCATGGATATATCTCTGGGCTTTCTATCCTGTTCCATTGATCTATATTTCTGTTTTTGTGTGAGTACCATACTATCTAGATTACTGTAGCTTTGTAGTATAGTCTGACGTCAGGGAGTCTGATTCCTCCAGCTCCGGTTTTCTTTCTCAATATTGCATTGGCTATTCGGGGTCTTTTGTGTTTCCATACAAACTGTGAAATTTTTTGTTCTACTTCTGTGATAAACGCCTTTGGTAGTTTGATAGGGATTGCATTGAATGTATAGATGCTTTGGGTAGTAAAGTCATTTTCACAATGTTGATTCTTCCAATCCAAGGACATGGACTATCTCTCCATCTGTTTGTATCATCTTTAATTTCTTTCATCAGTGTCTTATAGTTTTCTGCATACAGATTTTCTGTCTCCTTAGGAGGTTTATTCCTAGGTATTTTATCCTTTTTGATGCAGTGGTAAATGGGAGTGTTTTGTTAATTTATCTTTCAGATTTTTCATATTTAGTGTATAGGAATGCAAGAGATTTCTGTGCATTAATTATGTATTCTGCTACTTTACCAAATTCATTGATTAGCTGTAGAAGTTTTCTGCTAGCATGTTTAGGGCTCTCTCTATATAGTATCATGTCATATGCAAACAGTGACAGTTTTAATTCTTCTTTTCTGATTTGTATTCCTTTCATTTCTTTTTCTTATCTGAGTGCCATAGCTAAAACTTCCAAAACTATGTTGAATAATAGTGGTGAGAGTAGGCCACCTTGTCTTGTTCCTGATCTTAGTGGAAATGGTTTCATTTTTTCACCTTTCAGAATGATGTTGGTGGTGGGTTTGTCATATGTGACTTTTACTATGTTGAGGTAGGTTTCCTCTATGCCTACTTTCTGGAATGTTTTCATCATAAATTGGTGTTGAATTTAGTCAAAAGCTTTTTCTGAATATCTTAAGATGATCATACGGTCCTTATCCTTCAGTTTGTTTATATGGTCTATCACATTGACTGATTTGTGTATATTGAAGAAAACTTGCATTCCTGGGAAAAAACCCACTTGATCATGGTGTCTGATCCTTTTAATGTGCTGTTGGATTCTGTTTGCTAGTATTTTGTTGAGGATTTTTGCATCTTTGCTCATCAATGGTATTGGCATCTTGTTTTCTCTTTGACATCTTTGTCTGGTTTTGGTATCAGGGTGATGGTGGCCTCATAGATTGAGTGAGGGAGTTTTCCTTCGTCTGCTATATTTTGGAAGAGTTTGAGAAGAATAGGTGTTAGCTCTTCTCTAAATGTTTGATAGAATTCGGCTGTGAAGCCATCTGGCCCTGGGCTTTTGTTTGTTGGAAGATTTTAAACCACAGTTTCAATTTCAGTGCTTGTGATTGGTCTGTTTATATTTTCTATTTCTTCCTGTTTCAGTCTAGGAAGGTTGTGCTTTTCTAAGAATTTGTCCATTTCTTCCACGTTGTCCATTTTATTGGCATATAGTGGCTTGTGATCATCTCTCATGATTCTTTGTATTTTTGCAGTGTAAGTTGTTACTTCTCCGTTTTCATTTCTAATTCTGGTGATTTGAGTCTGTTCCCTTTTTTTCTTGATGTGTCTGGCTAATGGTTTATCAATATGGTATCTTCTCAAAGGACCAGCTTTTCGTTTTATTGATCTTTGCTATTGTTTCCTTCATTTTTTATCATTAATTTCTCATCTGAACTTTACGATTTCTTTCTTTCTGCTAACTTTGGGTTTTTTTGTTCTTCTTTCTGTAATTACTTTAGGTGTAAGGCTAGGTTGTTTACTTGAGATGTTTCTTGTTTCTTGAGGTGGATTGTATTGCTATAAACTTCCCTCTTAGAACTGCTTTTGCTGCATCCCATAGGTTTTGATTCGTCGTGTTTTCATTGTCATTTGTTTCTATGGATTTTTTTATTTCCTCGGTGATTTCTTCAGTGATTTCTTGGTTGTTTAGTAGTGTATTGTTTAGCCTCCATGTGTTTGTATTTTTTACAGATTTTATCCTGTATTTGATATCTAGTCCCACAGCATTGTGGTCGGAAAAAGATACTCAATACAATTTCAATTTTCTTAAATTTACCAAGGCTTGATTTGTGACCCTAGATATGATCCATCCTGGAGAATGTTCCATGAGCACTTGAGAAGAAAGTGTATTCTGCTGTTTTTGGATGGAATGTCCTATAAATATCAATTAAGTCTATCTGTTCTAATGTGTCATTTAAACCTTGTGTTTCCTTTTTTCTTTTTTGTTTGAATGATCTGTCCATTGGTGTAAATGGGTGTTTAATTACACTACTATAATTGTGTTACTGTCAACTTTCCCTTTTTTGGCTGTTAGCATTTGCCTTATGTATTGAGGTGATCCTATGTTGTGTGCATAAATATTTACAATTGTTATATCTTCTTCTTGGATTCATCCCTTGATCATTATGTTGTATCCTTCTTTGTCTCTTGTAATAGTCCTTTTTTTAAAGTCTATTTTGCCTGATATGAGAATTGCTACTCCAGCTTTCTTTTGATTTCCATTTGCATGGAATAATTTTTCCATCCCCTCACTTTCTTTCTGTATGTGTCCCTAGGTCTGAAGTGGGTCTCTTGTAGACAGCATATATACGGGTCTTGTTTTCATATCCATTCAGCCAGTCTATGTCTTTTGGTTGGAGCATTTAATCCATTTACATTTAAGGCAGTTATCGATATGTGTGTTCCTATTACCATTTTGCTAATTGTTCTGGGTTTGTTATTGTAGGTCTTTTCCTTCTCTTGTGTTTCCTGCCTACAGAAGTTACTTTAGGATTTGTTGTAAAGCTGGTTTGGTGGTGCTGAATTCTCTTAACTTTTGCTTCTCTGTAAAGGTTTTAATTTCTCCATCAAATCTGAATGAGATTCTTGCTGGGAAGAGTAATCTTGGTTGTAGGTTTTTCTCTTTCATCCACTTTAAATATGTCCTGCCACTCCCTTCTGGCTTGCAGAGTTTCTGCTGAAAAATCAGCTGTTAAGCTTATTGGGATTCCATTGTTTGTTATTTGTTGCTTTTTCCTTGCTGCTTTTACTATTTTTCTTTGTATTTAATTTTTGATAGTTTGATTAATATGTGTCTTGGTGTGTTTCTCCTTGGATTTATCCTGTATGGGACTCTCTGTGCTTCCTGGACTTGATTGACTATTTCCTTTCCCATATTAGGGAAGTTTTCAACTATAATCTCTTCAAATACTCTCTCAGACACTTTCTTTTTCTCTTCTTATTTGGGGACCCCTATAATTTGAATGTTGGTGTGTTTAATGTTGTCCCAGAAGTCTCTGAGACTGTTCTTAATTCTTTTAATTCTTTATTCTTTTTTCTGCTCTGCAGTAGTTATTTCCACTATTTTATCTTCCAGGTCACTTATCCGTTCTTCTGCCTCAGTTATTCTGCTATTGATTCCTTCTGGAGAGTTTTAAATTTCATTTATTGTGTTGTTCATCATTGTTTGTTTTTTGCTCTTTAGTTCTTCTTGGTCCTTGTTAAATGTTTCTTGTATTCTCTTCATTCTATTTCCAAGATTTTAAATCTTGTTTTCTATCATTACTCTGAATTCTTTTTCAGGTAGACTGCCTATTTACTCTTCACTTGTTTGGTCTGGTGGGTTTTTACCTTGCTCCTTCATCTGCTGCATGTTTCTTTGTCTTCTCATTTTGTTTAACTTACTGTGTATGTGGTCTCCTTTTTGCAGGCTGCAAGTTCGTAGTTTCCATTGTTTTTGGTGTCTGCCCACAGTGGGTAAGGTTGTTTCAGTGTGTTGTGTAGGCTTCCTGGTGGAGGGGACTGGTGCCTGTGTTCTGGTGGTTGAGGCTGGATCTTTTCTTTTCGTGAGCAGGACCGCATCCAGTTGTGTGTTTTGGGATGTCTGTGAACTTATTATGATTTTAGGCAGCCTCTCTGCTAATAGGTGGGGTTGTGTTCCTGTCTTGCTAGTTGTTTGGCATAGTGTGTCCAGCACTGTAGCTTGCTGGTCATTGAGTGCTGCTGGGTCTTAGCGTTGAGATGGAGATCTCTGGGAGAGCTTTCACCGTTTGATATTACCTGGGGCCGGGTTGTCTCTGTTGGAGCAATGCCCTGAACTCGGCTTTCCCACCTCAGAGGCTCATGTCTGACACCTGGCTGGAGCACCATGACACTGTCCACCACACAGTTCTGAAGAAAAGGGAGGGGACTGGTGCCTGTGTTCTGGGGGTTGAGGCTGGATCTTGTCTTTCTGGTGGGCAGGACCACATCGGTGGTGTATTTTGGGGTGTCTGTGAACTTAATATGATTTTAGGCAGCCTATCTGTAAATAGGTAGGGTTGTGTTCCTGTCTTGCTAGTTGTTTGGCATAGGGTGTCCAGCACTGTAGCTTGCTGTTCATTGAGTGGTGCTGGGTCTTAGCATTGAGATGGAGATCTCTGGAAGAGCTTTCACCGTTTGACATTATGTGGGGCCAGGAGGTCTCTGGTGGCCCAATGTACTGAACTTGACTCTCCCACTTCAGAGGCTCAGGCCTGACACCCACCCAGAGCAGCAAGACCCTGTCAGCCACACAGCTCTGAAGAAAAGGGAGAAAAAAAAAAAGAAGGAAAGAAAGAAGAAATAAAATAAAATAAAGTTATTAAAATAAAAAATTTATAAAATATAATTAAAAATTAAAAATTAAAAAAAGAAAGAAGAGAGCAACCAAACCAAAAATCAAATTCACTAATGATAACAAGTGCTAAAAACTATACCAAAAAAAAAAAAAAAGAAAATGGACAGACAGAACACTAGTTCAAATGGTAAAAGCAAGTCTATACAGACAAAATCACAAAAAGAAACATACATTTACACACTCACCAAAAGATAAAAAGGAAAAAGATATATTTTTTTTTAAAAAAGGAAGAGAGCAACCAAATCAATAAACAAATCTACCAATGATAATAAGCTCTAAATACTAAACTAAGATAAACATAAAACTAGAAACAAATTAAATGCAGAAAGTAAATCCCAAGTCTACAGTTGCTCCCAAAGTCCAGCACCTCAATTTTGGGATGATTCATTGTCTATTCTTGTATTCCACAGATGCAGGGTACATCAAGTTGATTGTGGAGATTTAATCCGCTGCTCCTGAGGCTGCTGGGAGAAATTTCCCTTTCTCTTCTTTGTTCACACAGCTCCTGGGGTTCAGTTTTGGGTTTGGCCCCACCTGTGTGTGTAGGTCACCTGGGGGTTTCCCACCCATTGGGGATGGGGTTAAAGTAGCAGCTGATTAAGGGGCTCTGGTTCACTCAGGCCAGGGGGAGAGAGGGGTATGGCAGTTATAACTGGAATGCAGGGTGAGCTTGTGGTGGCAGAAGCCAGCATGATGTTGCAACAGCCTGAGGAGTGCCGTGTGTTCTCCTGGGGAAGTTGTCCCTGGATCACAGTACCCTGGCAGTGATGGGCTGCACAGCCTCCTGGGAGGGGAGGTGTGGATAGTGACCTGTGCTTGCACATAGGGTCCTTGGTACAGCAGCCATAGCAGCAGCAGCAGCCTTAGCATCCCATGCCCATCTCTGGTGTCCATGCTTATAGCTGCCCACACCAGTCTCTGGAGCTCGTTTAGGCAGTGTTCTGAATCCCCTCTCCTCGTGCACCCTGAAACAATGGTCTCTTGCCTCTTCGGCAGTTCCAGACTTTTTCCCGGACTCCCTCCCAGCTAGCTTGGCACACTAGCCCCCTTCAGGCTGTGTTCACACAGCCAACCCCAGTCTTCTCCCTGGGATCTGACCTCTGAAGAAGCTGGAGCCTCAGCTCCTAACCCCCACCTGCCCCAGCAGGTGAGCAGACAAGCATCTCAGGCTGGTGAGTGCTGGTCAGCACTGATCCTCTGTGCAGGAATCTTCCCACTTTGCCCTCTGCACCCCTGTTGCTGCACTCTCCTCTGTGGCTCTGAAGCTCCCCCCACCCCCACGCAACCCCCTGTCTCCTCCAGTGAAGGGGCTTCCTAGTGTGTGGAAACTTTTCCTCCTTCATAGCTCCCTCCCAGAGGTGCAGGTCCCATCCTTATTCTTTTGTTTCTGTTTTTCTTTTGTCCTACCCAGGTACATGGGAAGTTTCTTGCCTTTTGGGAAGTCTAAGGTCTTCTGCCAGCGTTCAGTAGGTGTTCTGTAAGAGTTGTTCCACATGTAGATATATTTCTGATGTATTTGTATGGAGGAAGGTGATCTCCACATCTTACTCCTCTGCCATCTTGAAGGTCTCCCCAACCTTGATTCTTATGCTTCTTAATAAATATCGTTTCCATAGGCAACAGGACTACCTGTAAAAGAATTTTGTCTTTGTGTCTGCAAACAATTGACAAATTGTTTTGTTTTCAGTTCCCATTGTATAGAACAACTAAAGAATGAGGAGAAGGAGGAGGAGGAGGTGGAAGCAGAGAAGCATGATTCAGTCCATAATTCAAAAAATATATTTTAAGTTTGTGAAAACAAAGTCAGGATTTAAATAATCAGTGTTGTAGTCAAAAGAGCTCAAACCAAGAAACCTCTCTAATTTCCCTTTTTACCCTTATATGTTTTTGAGATAATTGCCTTAAGTCTTTACATGTCCTCTTTATCATGATGTGGAGAGCCATAACTTTCTGTCTCTGCCGTTTCTCTCTCTCTCTGTCTCTCGCTTTCTCATACACACACACACACACACACACACACACACACACACACACACACACACACGTAATTCATCCTGCCATCTGTTCCTCATTCTTCTGCCATTCTAAGATGGGGGAGGGTGAAGGCATGAACATAGCTCTCTCTAGGCTTCTCTTCCATGACTCATCCAGGCTTTAGTTAAGGAGAAAGATCTTCCTGAATCCTGTGGCTACAAACTGTACCTGAAATAATGTGTAAAATTATACATGAAATACTGAAGAAAGGACATTTCCTCACCTTAAATAAAATTCGGAGCATCTTCTAAATACTGCTTCTGCATTTAAGGACATAAAAGTCATTTCAGACTTCTTTGTCCATGTTTGGAACTAGGCTTAGGGTGAAGAGATTGTAATTTCTTGTGCATATATTTAGCAGGCAAAAATTCTTAGTCATAACATCAAAATAAAACTAGTGTAATTTGAAAATATTATCTTCACAATATTGTAGTTCTGTGTTTTGCATTATCAGCCATTCTGATACATGGTAAATATGAGCAAAGCAGGTAAAGTCCTAAAATTTCACTTTTCTCATCTTAAAATGAGTAAGACGATGCTACTAATTTATTGGTTAGGACAATTGTATCTGTTTTCTATTTTTGCATGACAAACTTAGTAGCCAAAGCAATATCCAGTGGACACTGTCGTGCATGTGTCTTTGCAGCACTATTTACAATAGCCAAGTCATGGAAGCAACCACAATGTGCATCGACAGATGAATGAATAAAGAAGATGTGGTACATATATACAATGGAATATTACTCAGCCATAAAAAGGAATGAAATTGGGTCATTTGTAGAGACATGGATTGTACATGTGGACCTAGAGATTGTCATACAGAATGAAGTAAGTCAGAAAGAGAAAAACAAATATCATATTAATGAATATATGTGGAATCTAGAAAAATGGTACAGGTGAACCTGTTTGCAAGGCAGAAATAGAGCCACAGATATAGAGAACAAATGTATGGACACCAAGGTGGGAAAGAGGGGGTGGAATGAATTGGGAGATTGGGATTGACATACATACACTAATATGCATAAAATAGATAACTAATGAGAACCTGTTGTAGAGCACAGGGAACTCTACTTTACTTTTCTGTACATAGAAACTATCACAAAATTGTAAAACAGCTATACCTTAATAAAAAATAAAAACAAACAAACAATACCCATTTCTTATCTCACAGTTCTGTAGGTCAGAAACCTGGATGGGCTCAACTATGTTTTTTGTTCAGAGTCTCACAAGTCTAAAACCATGGTATCAGCCAGGCTCTGATCTCATTTGGAGCTCAGAGTCCTCTTTCAAGCTCATGAGGTCATGGAAGAATTTAGTTTTTCAGTTGAGTAGAGTCTGAGGCCCTTGATTCCTTGCTGATGGTCATCCAGGAGTCACTCTCAGATCCTGGAGGCCACCCACTTCCTTACCATGTGGCTCCTCAAAGCCAGCAGTGAATCCTCTTCATGCTTTGGATCTCTCTGGCTTCCTGTGTCTGTGATCAGATTTAAAAAGGACTCATATGATTAATTCAGGCCCACCTGAATAACACCCCTATCTTAATGTCAGCTGATTTGAAACCTTAATTACAGCTGCAAAATCCCTTCATGGCAGTACCGAGATTAGTGTTTGATTGAATATTGGGAGAAGTTGTGTGTACACCAGCAGCCGGGAATCAGGGGCCATCTTAAAATCCTACCCACTACAAGGACCAAATGGGATCTGGTATGCAAGGCTATAAAGCCATTTAGCAAACTTCTTGGAATACACGAACACTCATCATCATCACCATTGTTGTCATCACAGTTATCATCACCAAGAGAAGAGGGGGAGCAGTGACACCTTAAATCAATTTTGGCTGAAATGCAGCCAAATTGAATAAGACTAAAGAGCTGCTCATTGGTGTTCTTTCTTTATCAGATATAATGTCTCTGAATTATCAGTGTGAGTAGAGAAACATGGAGGCAGATATAATTCCACTGGACATTGTTTTAAATAATAATCATTAATGGTCAACATAAGTGCGGTCACCTCCTCTAGCAAGCTCTACTGCCATTTCCTCCTTTCTTCTATCCCATCTTAATTCGGGAACACTTGTATTCTTTTAGGACCATTTGCTTTTAACATATTTTGTTCTCCAAGTAGCATTTGGACTCCTTAAGGATAAAAAAAAAAAATGCCTATCATTCCCAGGAAATGTCCTGGCAGAGCAAACATGCTCTGAAATTATTAAATTATTAAATAGATGCACTCCTGCAGACAAGTAGTTGACATGAAGGAAATCCAGCACATGTACCCAGGATGTCCTAACAGGCAGTTGAGTGTGCTATGGCAACACAGAATCTAGGAGCTCATGATATTTAGATATCCATGAAAGCAATCTGCATCAGGAAGCAGGGCCATAGTCACAGGTGTTTAGAAGCAGGAGTGCTGTCCAAATGTGAGGGACAGGCAAGAAAAAGATGGTGTCTCAATCCTAAGGGTGAATAATTTAAAAAATGAACTTCCATACCAGGATATGAGACAGAGATGCCTAGGTCAGCAACAAGGGTGGACACATGAGAGCTCTGTCCCCTACCTACAGCCAGAACGGGCCCCATATCTGAAGAAAGTAGTAGATCCAGTTGTTAAGTTGAGAAAGGTCCAGAATCAGGAGGGTCCTGAAAGCAGCACATCAGAGTAAGGTTTTTTCCAATTAAAACTAATGTTAAAGGAGGGAAATGCAGTACAGCCTACACTACTATTCCATAACTGTCCAGTGTAGAGCCAGGTTAATTTTGAACATAAGGATTCTGAGACACAGGTAGCATTTACTTTGCTGCTCATGGGGAAGGAACTGGGGAGGAAAGGCCCAGTGGGAAGGAGCAGTTGTGACCACCTCACTGAAGTTCCTTGTGTTAATGATGAGAGAAACTGCCTTTAAAACATATTTTTAGACACGATCACTTGACTTTCTATTCTAACAATACAATATGTAGTTGTGTGCAGTTCATCTGAATAGGATTTGAATCACAAAAACATTAAATTAACCTCTTAATCATTCCCTTTGTAAAAGGTTTATGCCAAGGTTAATCAGGGACCAAGAACTCTGTTTCTTATCTCAAAGGATAAAGAACTTAGAGACTTAGGATAAAGACCTTGTCCTAGTTCTTTAGGACAAGTCCAAGCGGCATCAGCACAACTCTGAACTTGAGTTCAGGATATTAAAAATGACCTTTTGCCGTCGTTCTTATAGGTATATTATAAAGGAAATCTTATTACTTGGAGATGTGTTTGTATATATTGGCATACACATAACTTGGATACTCATATGTTTTGATTAATACACATAACTTACTACTTTATAACTTCCACAGGCAATAATCAACACTCATATATAACATTTTCATAGTAGTATTGAGCCACAACGGAATTATAAAGTGTTGAAAGGAGAAGGAGATGGAAGTAGAGGGATGAACAAAATAAGGATTATATACTAAAACCATCTTTACTGCCTATTCAACTATTTTTTCCTTCTAAGATTATATTAGTACATTCCATGTCTGAATGGATATAAAAGTATAAAGAAATAGAATAATAGTAGTGCTGATGAACACTTTGGATTTATATGTCAAGAGATTTATTTGAGAAACTCTAACTGGAAGGGAATTAATGGAAAGATAATCAACCAAAAGAGGTTTTGTGATTATGTGCCTTAAAAAATGTTTGATTTCATGTTAGAAATTCTAAGTCATTGCTTTGTTTCTTTAAGGTGTCATAATGATAGTACTCTCTCTTGATTATCTTATTTAATATATACATTATTCACAAAACCATGAACCATGAAAAAGAAAAATACTTAGTAAGCTTAGAAATAAAAGTATTTATTTTTATGTTAGAGCAGTGGGAATCTGCAATGAAAATCCTTCAAGATATTCAAAATGTTGAAAAGAAAGGAAAAAGGAACATTTCTATAGCTTATATCTATGACTCCTTATATCTCCGACTGCTTATTTAATGCTTTTTAAAAAAATGTATAGTGTCTTAGAAAAGATACTTTGGGAACGAAATACTGTAGTGTTAAAAACTTACTGTACCATAATTCATGATTGATGCTGCAAAGCCCAGTAAAAGAATACCAAGTCTTATAGAAAACGTTTCAAATACAGATTAGTTTTACACTTTGTCCTTTGACTCTATTTTTGATGGCTTCAAATATTCCACAAAAATTGAAGTAATGTATCAGTCTTCATCGTCAATTCATCCTTCTATTCATTTTCAGTGAATTTTCACAGTTTAACATTATAACTATTGACTATTAAACAAATATTTTGAATACCTTTTTTTTGGTCTTATACATACATTAGTATATGTCTATATACACTGCAGGTATATAATACTACAAAATGTATAGAGTTTTTTGTTTAAGATAAAACTATGGAATAATAACTGAAAACCATAAAAGTATAGTTTCCAATTTTATCTTTTAAATATTAAATAAGCTAAAATGCTTCATTTCCCAAGACATTAACATAATAAGAAAGAAAAGATAATTATTTGCTTTTATCATGATTGTAGTACCAAGTAGAAGAACTGTAAAATTTACAATGTAGAACTCATTCTAATATCATAAAGTCCTGTAGTTTTTTTAAGATTACTGTAACAGACAATATAAAATACATTCATACTGAAAAATATTTATGTTTTATACTTATGGACTAACTATACTATTCTCTGACCAAACTAACCATACATAATTAATCACTCTTTTCTAATGATGTTACATGGCTTTAAACAAATTTCAGTGGCACAAAGTGTGGTCTTGTATCTTCTTTGCTGTTTTGGTAATAAGAGAACAGATTAAGCACCTTCATGCTCGAAAACATAAAGATGAAATAATTCACATTGTACAGGGATCTTTGTTTCTGCATTTGTATGTTTCTACTCATGAAAAATGAGCTGTGCACATAGGCTTGTAATAGTGTGGTAGGGATGTGTCAGAATGACCACTCTGGAGAATGACATTAGCATCATGGCAATGTATCATGACACTTTTCCTTTTTATCCCCCTTTTTTTAACAACAAAATAGATATCCACCCACAAACAAAAGTGTCCTTGTGGGTGTTGTGGGATCTAGAATCATATATATGCCAAGGGACCTGGGAGGAGTCTCACTCACCTATGCATCCAGTAATAAGCAGACAGACCTCAGTACAAAGTGTGGAACCAGGGGAGAGAGTGAACATGTCTAGAGCCCTCTCATCCAGGTTGGGAAAAAAAAAAAAAAAACCTGGAGCGTGCTGACCTGAGCAGATACCCACACATGATGGAGAATTTGCAGAAATCCAGCCTTCCTTAGGGGAGATTCCAGCACACCCCTGGAGGAAATAATATGTGAGTTTGGTCACAGGGGTGGCAGTAGTAAGAGAAACGTTCCCAGTGCTCCCCTCACCCAGGGAAACTGCACTGGACTGCTCTCTAGCAGCACTGACCTCTCCAGCAGAGGAAGAGAAGAGCAGTCAGTGATTGCCTGGCTATTGCAGTGTGCAGGACACAGCTGGAGAAAACCACTTCCTTCCAGCAACACCAAGGGTATTGAGGTGGGACCTCCATGACTGGGGGGAGGGAGGAGATCTGGAAAGAGGCGGATAAGGGATTTGCTTCCTGCTGACTGTACTCAGCAAGACATCCACCCATGAGCCTCTGGAAGTACCATGCCTGGTACCACCCCACTGACTCCACAGGCCTGTGGGCAAGGTTCGGATAGCTAACCCTGCCCTTCCCCCTATTCAGCTGCTTGCTCTTAGCGTACTTTCCTGAATGCAGCAGCAAAAGAGCTCCTGTAGACAGAGGGTGCAACCGGAAACAGACCATGGTCTGTGGGCAAGGGAGAAACTATCTTCTGAAACATAAGAGAGGTCGCAGTAGCCTGCCTGGTGACTTGTAAGAACTAGAAAAGTTATAAAAACTTAAGGATCTTGCCAAAAGAGAGAGAAAGTATAGTAGAACAGGTGTACCAACACCCTATATAACACAGTACAACCCCATATAATAAAGACACCACCAAATAGAATACCCCATCTGAAGGCAACAAGCAAAGATTTAAGAGGGGGTCAGCTCCTTCAGATGTGAAAGTAGCAGCACAAAACTATGAAGAATGTTTAAAATTAAGGAAACATGCCATCACAAAGAGAAAATAATATTTCTCCAATAACCAAACTCAAAGATGCTAACTTTGTAATGTCACTGATAGAATTCAAAATAACTGTTTTGTAGAAACTCAATGAGCTATGAGAAAACTCAGAAAGACAGTACAATGAAATCTTGGGGAAAAATACATGATTGAAATGAGATTTTCCCAAAGATATAGAAATCATAAAAAAGAACCAGAGATTCTGGAGTTGAAGAACTCAATGAATAAAGTAAAATATGCAATAAAGAGAATATGAAGTAGAGTGGAGGAAAGGGTAGAAATAATAAGTGAAATAGAGGGCAGGGGTTTTGAAATAATCCAGTTAGAAGAGAAAAAAAGAATGAAAAAGGATAAAAAAAGCCTAAATGATCTATGGAATTTCATCAAAATTAAAAACATTAGAATAATTGGGATTTCAGAAGGAGAAAAGATGGAGAAGTGAACAGAAATGTGTTTAAAGAAATCATACCTGTTAAATTCCTAAACCTGGGAAGAGAATTGGACATCTTAATTTACAAAGCCAGTAGATCACCCTATTATCTCAATGCAGAAAGACCTTCTCCAAGACAGGTTATAATGAAACTGTCAAAAATCAAGGATAAATGTAAAATACTAAAAAAAAATCTTGTAACCTACAAAGGAGCCCCCATTAGGCTATCAGTGGATTTCTCAACAGAAACCCTACAGGCCTGGAGAAAGAGGGATAACATATTCAAAGTACGGAAAAAAAGAAAAAAAAATACCAGCCAAGAATACACTATTTCACTAAATTATCCTTCAGATATGAAGGAGAAATAAAGTCTTTTCTAGATAAACAAAAGCCGAGGGAGTTCATCACCACTAGACCTGCCTGCAAAACATGCTAAAAGGAGTCATTCAAGCTGAAATCGAACGATGCTAATATGCAACATGAAAATATAAGAAAGTTTATAACACACAGGTAAAGATAAACATACAGTCAGATGTAGAAAACGCTAAATCTGTAATACAATGGCCACTTAACTGTAGTATAACGTCAAAAGAAAAGAGTATTCAAAGTTACTATAGCTACTATAATGTGTTAATGAATACACAATATAAAAGAAGTAAATAAGACATCAAAAAAAGGGGGGGACAGAGTAAAAGGGTGAAAAGGGTGAAGATTTTTTTATTTTGTGGAAAGGCAAGCCAAAGCAACCTGAAAAGAGCAGTCTGAGGGTCTACAACCACAAACTTGTAGAAGGGAGTACAGTTACATGTCCATTTGACAGAGTGTCAGTCAAGAGGCTTGCTCAATACTTGCTCAGTTTCCTCTTCCGGTTGAAACTAAAAAGGTAGACTTGAGGATGCCTGTGATGTCTTTGCTATCCAAACACACTTATTTCAGGAAGGAGGGCACCTGGAGTCAACTTAATTGAGGGAATCCACTTAATTATTAAAATAAATATTTATGCTGAGAGCCACAGATATTCCATTCACGTTCTAAGCAGTTGAGTTGGTAAAGATCTTGTTCCCATTTCATAGGAAATAGATTACATTCAATTACTCCTCATAACAGCCAACTGGAAGATTATTCCATTGCTTTTGAAGCACTGGTTGGATTGGCATCTGTGATGATAGCCAAATAAATGAGGTTTCTGTGTAACACACACTGGTACTGGACACACTCATTCACCAGACCCTTGTTCTGATACTACATGATACAGCAGATCATGATACAGCTAGTATCATGATACAGCTAGTCATTCTCCTCCAGGAGCTTCTGGATTGTCTCCTGATTAACTTCTGCCTTGCCTCTCAGCCAGTCCAGTATGAAGGTCACTGACAGGTTAGAACCTGGCCTCAGGCCCTGCAGACCTGTGAGCATCTAGACCAGAGCTGACCAGCAGCTAAAAGGGTAAAGCTTTTATAGACAGTCGAAGTTAAGTTGCTACCAGCTTACAATGGACTGTTTAATCTGTAAGATATCTTCTGTAAGCCTCATAGTAACACAAAGCAAAAACCTAGAACAGATGAATAGAAGATAAAGGAAGAAAAAACATCATACCAGCACAGAAAATCACCCATTTACAAAGACAGGCAGAAACAGAGGGAAAATATGAAACAATGAAAATACAAAACAATTAATAAAATGGCATTTGTAAGTCCTCCCATATCAATAGAAACTCAATGTAAATGGATTGAATTCACCAATCAAAATGCACAAAGCAGCTGGATGGAATAATAAACAAAACCCAAATATAAAATTCCTACAAAAGACTCACTTATAGGCTCAAAGAAATGGGTGAAAAAAAAAAATTCCATGCAAGTGAAAACCCAAAGAAAGCAGGGATAGTAATACGTATATCAGAAAAATTAAGCTTTAAGCCAAAAACTGTAAAAAGAGACAAAGAACGTCATCATATAATATAAAGGGGTCAATCCATCAAGAAGATATAACAGTTGTAAATATATATACATCCAACATAGGAGCACCTAAACATGCTAAGTAAACACTAACAGATGTGAAGGGAGAAAAAAACAAAGATATGTAAGAGTAAGGGACTTTAATACCCATTATCAACAATGGATACGTCACTTTCCAGACAAAAAATCAACAAGGAAACGATGGTCTTGAACCATACATTGGACCAAATGGATTCAACAGACATTTTTAGAACAATCCATCTGACAAAAGCAGAATACAGTTTTTTCTCAAGTTCACTTGGAACATTCCCCAGGATTGACCATAAAATAGGGCATGAAACAAGTCTTACAAAATTAAAGAAAATTGAAATCATATCAAGTATCTTTTCCAGTTACAATAGATTGAAACTAGAAATCAACAAGAAGAAAGATGGAAAATCTACAAATATGTTGAAATTAACACTCTCTTGAACAACCAATGAATTAAGGAAAAAAATCAGAACCAAAAATTTAAAAATCTCAAAATCAATGAAAGTGGAAACACAGCATACAAAACCCATAAGTTTTTGTCTCAAACAGCAGTTTTGAGAGGGAAGTATACAGTGATAAATGCATGTAATTAGAAAATAGATCTCAGATTAAAAAACCTAACTTTACACCTCAAGGAACTAGAAACAAAAGAACAAATGAACCCCTAAGTTAGCAGACGGAATAAAATAACAAATATCTGAGCAGAAATACATGAAATAGAGACCAGAAAAAGCAATAGAAAAAAATCAACAAATCTAAGAGCTGTTGTTTTTTTAAAAATAAAATCAAAATTGACAAACCTTTAGCTAAACTAAGAAAAAAAGAGAAGACTCAAATAAAATCAGAAATGAAAGAGGAGGCATTACAACTGTTACTACAGAAACACGTAGAATCTTTTTTTTTTAAAACATCTTTATTGCAGTATAATTGATTTACAATGGTGTGTTAGTTTCTGCTGTATAAAAGAGTGAATCAGCTATACATAAACATATATCCCCATATCACCTCCCTCTTGCGTCTCCCTCCCACCCTCCCTATCCCACTCCTCTAGGTGAACACAAAGCACAAGGTGATCTCCCTGTGCTATGTGGCTGCTTCCCACTAGCTATCTATTTTACATTTGGTAGTGTATATATGTCCATGCCACTCTATCACTTCGTCCCAGCTTAACCTTCCCCCTCCCCATGTCCTCAAGTCTATTTTCTACGTATGCAGCTTTACTCCTGTCCTACCCCTAGGTTCTTCAGGAAAAAAAAAAATTTTTAAAGATTCCATATATATGTGTTAACATACGGTACTTGTTTTTCTCTTTCTGATTTACTTCACTCTGTATGACAGACTCCAAGTCCATCCACCTAACTACAAATAACTCAATTTCGTTTCTTTTTATGGCTGAGTAATATTTCATTGTATATATGTGCCACATCTTTATCCATTCAACTGTCGATGGACACATAAATTGCTTCCATGTCCTGGCTATTGTAAATAGAGCTGCAATGCACATTGTGGTACATGACTCTTTTTGAATTATGGTTTTCTCAAGGTATATGTCAAGTAGTGGGATGGCTGGGTCATATGGTTGTTCTATTTTTAGTTTTTTAAGGACCCTCCATACTGTTTTCCATAGTGGCTGTATCAATTTACATTCCCACCAACAGTGCAAGAGGGTTCCCTTTTCTCTACACCCACTCCAGCCTTTATTGTTTCTAGAGTTTTTAATGATGACCATTCTGAATGGTGTGAGGTGATACCTCATTGTAGTTTTGATTTGCATTTCTCTAATGATTAGTGATGTTGAGCATCCTTTCATGTGTTGGTTGGCAATCTGTATATCTTCTTTGGAGAAATGTCTATTTAGGTCTTCTGCTCATTTTTGGATTGGGTTGTTTGTTTTTTTGATATTGAGCTGCATGAACAGCTAGTATATTTTGGAGATTAATCCCTTATCACTTGCTACGTTTGCAAATATTTTATCCCATTCTGAGGGTTGTCTTTTTGTCTTGTTTAGGGTTTCCTTTGTTGTGCAAAAGCGTTTAAGTTTCATTAGGTCCATTTGTTTATTTTAATTTTAATTTCCATTTCTCTAGGAGGTGGGTCAAAAAGGATCTTGCTGTGATGTATGTCATAGAGTGTTCTCCCAAGGTGTTCCTGTAAGAGTTTTATAGTGTCTGGCCTTGCATTTAGGTCTTAATCCATTTTGAGTTTATTTTTGTGTATGGTGTTAGGAAGTGTTCTAATTTCATTCTTTTACATGTAGCTGTCCAGTTTTCCCAGCACCACTTATTGAAGAGGCTGTCTTTTCTACACTGCATATTCTTGCCTCCTTTCTCAAAGATACAGTGAACATATGTGTGTGGGTTTATCTGTGGGCTTTCTATCGTAATCTCTTGATCTATATTTCTGTTTTTGTGCCAGTACCATAATGTCTTGATTACTGTAGCTTTATAGTATAGTCTGAAGTGTGGTATCCTGATTCCTCAAGCTCCTTTTTTCTTTCTCAAGAGTGCTTTGGCTATTCGGGGTCTTTTGTGTTTCCATACAAATTGTGAAAATTTTTGTTCTACTTCTGTGAAAAATGCCATTGGTAGTTTGATAGGGATTGCATTGAATGTATAGATGCTTTGGGTAGTAAAGTCATTTTCACAATGTTGATTCTTCCAATCCAAGAAAATGGAATATCTCTCCCTCTGTTTGTATCACCTTTAATTTCTTTCATCAGTGTCTTATACTTTTCTGCATTCAGGTCTTTTGGCTGCTTAGGTAGGTTTATTCCTAGGTCTTTTACTCTTTTTGTTGCAGTGGTAAATGGGAGTGACTCCTTATTTTCTTTTTCAGATTTTTCATCATTAGTGTATAGGAATGCAAAAGATTTCTGCGCATCAATTTGGTATCCTGTTACTTTACCAAATTCATTGATTAGCTCTAGTAGTTTTCAGGTAGCATCTTGGGATTTTCTATGTATAGTATTTTGTCATCTGAAAACAGTTACAGCTTTACTTCTTCCTTTCCAATTTGGATTCCTTTTATTTCTTTTTCTTCTCTGATTGCTGTGGCTAAAAATTCCAAAACTATGTTGAATGAGTGGGCAACCTTGTCTTGTTCCTGATCCTAGTGGAAATGATTTCAGTTTTTCACTATTGAGGACCATGTTGGCTGTGGGTTTGTCATATATGGCCTTTATTATGTTGAGGAAAGTTCCGTCTATGCCTACTTTCTGCAGGACTTTTATCATAAATCGGTGTTGAATTTTGTCGAAAGCTTTCTCTGCATCTATTGGGATGATCACATGGTTTTTCTCCTTCAACTTGTTAACATGGTGTATCACATTGATTGATTTGTATGTATTGAAGAATCCTTGCAGTCCTGGGATAAGCCCGAATTGATCATGCTGTATGATCCTTTTAATGTGCTGTTGGATTCTGTTTGCTACTGTTTTCTTGTGCTGTTGGATTTTTGCATCTATGTTCATCAGTGATATTGGTCTGTAGTTTTCTTTTTTTGTGACATCTTTGTCTGATTTTGGTATCAGGGTGATGGTGGCCTTGTTGAATGAGTTTGGGAGTTTTCCTTCGTCTGCTATATTTTGGAAGAATTTGAGGAGAATAGGTGTTAACTCTTCTCTAAATTCTTGATAGAACTTGCTATGAAGCCATCTGGTCCTGGGCTTTATTTTTTGGAAGATTTTTAAACACAGTCTCAATTTCAGTGCTTGTGACTGGTCTGTTTATATTTTCTATTTCTTCCTGTTTCAGTCTTGGTAGGTTGTGCTTTTCCACGAATTTGTCCATTTCTTCCAAGTTGTGCATTTTATTGGCATATAGTGCTTGTAGTAATCTCTCATGATCCTTTTTATTTCTGCAGTGACAGTTGTTAGTTCTACTTTTTCATTTCTAATTCTATTGATTTGAGTCTTCTCCCTTATTTTCTTGATGTGTCTGACTAGTGCTTTATCAGTTTTGTTTATGTTCTCAAAGAACAAGCTTTTACATTTATTGATCTTTGCTCTTGTTTCCTTCATTTCTTTCTAATTTTTTTCCTTTTTTTTTAACATCTTTCTTAGAGTATAATTGCTTTACAATGGTGTGTTAGTTTCTGCTTTATAACAAAGTGAATCAGTTATACATATACATATGTTCCCATATCTCTTCCCTCTTGCATCTCCCTCCCTCCCACCCTCCCTATGCCACCCCTCTAGGTGGTCACAAAGCACAGAGCTGATCTCCCTGCGCTATGCAGTTGCTTCCCACTGGCTATCTATTTTACATTTGGTAGTGTATATATGTCCATGCCACTCTCTCACTTTGTCACATCTTACCCTTCCCCCTCCCCATATCCTCAAGTCCATTCTCTAGTAAGTCTGTGTCTTTATTCCCGTCTTGCCACTAGGTTCTTCATGACCTTTTTTTTTTTCCTTAGATTCCATATATATGTGTTAGCATACTGTATTTGTTTTTCTCTTTCTGACATACTTCACTCTGTATGACAGACTCTAGGTCCATCCACCTCACTACAAATAACTCCATTTCGTTTCTTTTTATGGCTGAGTAATATTCCATTCTATATATGTGCCACATCTTCTTTATCCATTCATCCGATGATGGACACTTAGGTTGCTTCCATGTCCTGGCTATTGTAAATAGAGCTGCAATGAACATTTTGGTACATGACTCTTTTTGAATTATGGTTTTCTCAGGGTATATGGCCAGTAGTGGGATTGCTGGGTCATATGGTAGTTCTATTTTTAGTTTTTTAAGGAACCGCCATACTGTTCTCCATAGTGGCTGTGTCAATTAACATTCCCACCAACAGTGCAAGAGTGTTCCCTTTTCTCCACACCCACTCCAGCATTTATTGTTTCTAGATTTTTTGATGATGGACATTCTGCCTGGTGTGAGATGATATCTCATTGTAGTTTTGATTTGCATTTTTGTAATGATTAATGATGTTGAGCATTCTTTCAGGTATCTGTTGGCAATCTGTATATCTTCTTTGGAGAAATGTCTATTTAGCTCTTCTGCCCATTTTTGGATTGGGTTTTTGTTTTTTTGTTATTGAGCTGCATGAGCTGCTTGTAAATCTTGGAGATTAATCCTTTGTCAGTTGCTTCATTTGCAAATATTCTCTCCCATTCTGAGGGTTGTCTTTTGGTCTTGTTTATGGTTTCCTTTGCTGTGCAAAAGCTTTTAAGTTTCATTAGGTCCCATTTGTTTATTTGTGTTTTTATTTCCATTTCTCTAGGAGTTGGGTCAAAAAGGATGTTGCTCTGATTTATGTCATAGAGTGTTCTGCCTATGTTTTCCTCTAAGAGTTTGATAGTGTCTGGCCTTACATTTAGGTCTTTAATCCATTTTGAGTTTATTTTTGTGTATGGTGTTAGGGAGTGTTCTAATTTCATACTTTTACATGTAGCTGTCCAGTTTTCCCAGCACCACTTATTGAAGAGGCTGTCTTTTCTCCACTGTATATGCTTGTCTCCTTTATCAAAGATAAGGTGACCATATGTGTGTGGATTTATCTCTGGGCTTTCTATCATGGTCCATTGATCTATGTTTCTCTTTTTGTGCCAGTACCAAACTGTCTTGATTACTGTAGCTTTGTAATATAGTCTGAAGTCAGGGAGCCTGATTCCCCCAGCTCCATTTTTCATTCTCAAGATTGCTTTGGCTATTCGGGGTCTTTTGTGTTTCCATACCAATTGTGATTTTTTTTTGTTCTAGTTCTGTGAAAAATGCCAGTGGTAGTTTGATAGGGATTGCATTGAATCTGTAGATTGATTTGGGTAGTAGAGTCATTTTCACAATGTTGATTCTTCCAATCCAAGAACAGGGTATATCTCTCCATCTATTTGTATCATCTTTAATTTCTTTCATCAGTGTCTTATAATTTTCTGCATACAGGTCTTTTGTCTCCTTAGGTAGGTTTATTCCTAGTTATTCTATTCTTTTTGTTGCAATGGTAAACGGGAGTGTTTTCTTAATTTCACTTTCAGATTATTCTTCATTAGTGTATAGGAATGCAAGAGAGTTCTGTGCATTAATTTTGTATCCTGCTACTTTACCAACTTCATTGATTAGCTCTAGTAGTTTTCTGGTAGCATCTTTAGGATTCTCTATGTATAGTATCATATCATCTGCAAACAGTGTCAGCTTTACTTCTTCTTTTCTGATTTGGATTCCTTTTATTTCTTTGTCTTCTCTGATTGCTGTGGCTAACACTTCCAAAACTATGTTGAATAATAGTGGTGAGATTGGGCAACCTTGTCTTTTCCTGGTCTCAGTGGAAATGGTTTCAGTTTTTCACCATTGAGGACAATGTTGGCTGTGGGTTTGTCATATATGGCCTTTATTATGTTGAGGAAAGTTCCCTCTATGCCTACTTTCTACAGGGCTTTTATCATAAATGGGTGTTGAATTTTGTCGAAAGCTTTGTCTGCATCTATTGAGAGGATCATATGGTTTTTCGCCTTCAATTTGTTATTATGATGTATCATGTTGATTAATTTGCGTATATTGAAGAATCCTTGCATTGCTGGAATAAACCCTACTTGATCATGGTGTATGATCCTTTTAATGTGCTGTTGGATTCTGTTGGCTAGTATTTTGTTGAGGATTTTTGCATCTATGGTCATCAGTGATATTGGCCTGTAGTTTTCTTTCTTTGGGACATCTTTGTCTGGTTTTAGTACCAGGGTGATGGTGGCCTCATAGAATGAGTTGGGGAGAGTTCCTCCCTCTGCAATATTTTGGATGATTTTGAGAAGGATAGGTGTTAGCTCTTCCCTAACTGTTTGATAGAATTCGCCTTTGAAGCCATCTGATCCTGTGCTTTTGTTTGTTGGAAGATTTTAAATCACAGTTTCAATTTCAGTGCTTGTGATTGGTCTGTTCATATTTTCTATTTCTTCCTGGTTTTGTCTCAGCAGGTTGTTCATTTCTAAGAATTTGTCCATTTCTTCCAGGTTGTCCATTTTATTGGCATAGAGTTGCTTGTAGTAATTTCTCATGATCGTTTGTATTTCTGCAGTGTCAGTTGTTACTTCTCCTTTTTCATTTCTAATTCTATTGATTTTAGTCTTCTCCCTTTTTCTCTTGATGAGTCTGGCTAATGGTTTATCAATTTTTTTTATCTTCTCAAAGAACCAGTTTTTAGTTTTATTGATCTTCGCTATTGTGTCCTTCATTTCTTTTTCATTTATTTCTGATCTGATCTTTATGATTTCTTTCCTTCTTCTAGCTTTTGGGTTTTTTTGTTCTTCTTTCTCTAATTGCTTCAGGTGCAAGGTTAGGTTGTTTATTCGAGATGTTTCCTGTTTCTTGATGTAGGCTTGTATTGCTATAAACTTCCCTCTTAGAACTGCTTTTGCTGCATCCCATAGGTTTTGGGTCGTCGTGTCTCCATTGTCATTTGTTTTTAGGTATTTTTTGATTTCCCCTTGGATTTCTTCAGTGATCACTTCGTTATTAAGTAGTGTATTGTGTAGCCTCCATGTGTTTGTATTTTTTACAGATCTTTTCCTGTAATTGATATCTAGTCTCATAGCATTGTGGTCGGAAAAGATACTTGATATGATTTCAATTTTCTTAAATTTACCAAGGCTTGATTTGTGACCCAAGATATGATCTATCCTAGAGAATGTTCCATGAGCACTTGAGAAAAATGTGTATTCTGTTGTTTTTGGGTGGAATATCCTATAAATATCAATTAAGTCCATCTTGTTTAATGTATCATTTAAAGCTTGTGTTTCTTTATTTATTTTCATTTTGGATGATCTGTCCTTCGGTGAAAGTGGGGTGTTAAAGTCCCCTACTATGATTGTGTTGCTGTCGATTTCCCCTTTTATGGCTGTTAGGATTTGCCTTATGTTTTGAGGTACTCCTATGTTGGGTGCATAAATATTTACAATTGTTATACCTTCTTCTTGGATCAATCCCTTGATCATTATATAGTGCCCTTCTTTGTCTCTTGTAATAGTCTTTATTTTAAAGTCTATTTTGTCTGATATGACAATTGCTTCTCCAGCTTTCTTTTGATTTCCATTTGCATGGAATATCTTGTTCCATCTCCTCACTTTCAGTCTGTATGTGTCCCTAGGTCTGAAGTGTGTCTCTTGTAGACAGCATATATACGGGTCTTGTTTTTGTATCCATTCAGCCAGTCTGTGTCTTTTGGTGGGAGCATTTAATCCATTTACATTGAAGGTAATTATTGATATGTATGTTCCTTTTCCCATTTTCTTAAATGTTTTGGGTTTGTTATTGTAGGCGTTTTCCTTCTCTTGCGTTTCTTGCCTAGAGAAGTTCCTTTAGCATTTGTTGTAAAGCTGGTTTGGTGGTGCTGAACTCTCTCAGCTTTTGCTTGTCTGTAAAGGTTTTAATTTCTCCATCACATCTGAATGAGATCCTTGCTGGGTAGAGTAATCTTGGTTGTAGGTTTTTCTCCTCCATCACTTTAAGTATATCCTACCAGTCCCTTCTGGCTTGCAGAGTTTCTGCTGAAAGATCAGCTGTTAACCTTATGGGGATTTCCTTGTGTTATTTGTTGTTTTTCCCTTGCTGCTTTTAATATGTTTTCTTTATATTTAATTTTTGATAGTTTGATGAATATGTGTCTTGGCGTGTTTCTCCTTGGATTTATCCTGTATGGGGCTCCCTGTGCTTCCAGGACTTGATTAACTATTTCCTTTCCCATATTAGGGAAGTTTTCAACTATAATCTCTTCAAATATTTTCTCAGTCCCTTTCTTTTTCTCTTCTTCTGGGACCCCTATAATTCGAATGTTGGTGCGTTTAATATTGTCCCAGAGGTATCTGAGACTGTCCTCAGTTCTTTTCATTCTTTTTTCTTTATTCTGCTGTACATTAGTTATTTCCACTATTTTATCTTTCAGGTCACTTACCCATTCTTCTCTCTCAGTTATTCTGCTATTGATCCCTTCTAGAGTATTTTTAATCTCATTTATTGTGTTTTTCATCATTGCTTGGTTCCTCTTTAGTTCTTCTATGTCCTTGTTAAATGTTTCTTGCATTTTGACTATTCTATTTCCAAGATTTTGGATCATCTTTTCTATCATTATTCTGAATTCTTTTTCAGGTAGACTGCCTATTTCCTCTTCATTTGTTAGCTCTGGTGTGTTTTGACCTTGCTCCTTCATCTGCTGTGTGTTTTTCTGTCGTCTCATTTTGCTTATCTTACTGTGTTTGGGGTCTCCTTTTCACAGGCTGCAGGTTCGGAGTTACCGTTGTTTTTGGTGTCTGTCCCCAGTAGCTAAAGTTGGTTCAGTGGGTTATGTAGGCTTCCTGGTGGAGGGGACTAGTGCCTGTGTTCTGGTGGATGAGGCTGGATCTTGTCTTTCTGGTGGGCACGTCCACGTCAGGTGGTGTGTTTTGGGGTGTCTGTGGCCTTATTATGCTTTTAGGCAGCCTCTCTGCTAATGGATGGGGCTGTGTTCCTGTCTTACTAGTTGTTTGGCATAGGGTGTCCAGCACTGTAGCTTGCTGGTCATTGAGTGAAGCTGGGTCTTGATGCTGAGATGGAGATCTCTGAGAGATTTTCGCCATTTGGTATTATGTGGAGCTGGGAGGTCTCTTGTGGACCAATGTCCTGAAGTTGGCTCTCCCACCTCAGAGGCACAGCCCTGATGCCTGGCTGGAGCACCAAGAGCCTTTCATCCACACGGCTCAGAATAAAAGGGAGAAAAAATAGAAAGAAAGAAAGAGGATAAAATAAAATAAAATAAAATAAAATAAAGCTATTATAATAAAAAGTAAGAAAAAAATTATTAAGAAAAATTTATTAAGAAAAAATGTTTTTAATTTTTTAAAATAAAAAATAAAATAAATTATTAAGGAAAAATTTTTTTTAATTTTTTAAAATAAGGCAAAAATTATTAAGAAAAAATTTATTAAGAAAAAACATTTTTTTAATTAAAAAAAAAAAAAAAAACTCATGTACCAAACCCTAGGACAAATGGTGAAAACAAAGCTATACAGACAAAATCTCACCCAGAAGCATACACATATACACACACAAAAAAAGGATAAGGGGAAAAATTAATATATCCTGCTCCCAAAGTCAATCTCCTGAATTTGGGATGATTCGTTGTCTATTCAGGTATTCAACAGATGCAGGCACATCAAGTTGTTTGTGGAGTTTTAATCCACTGCTTCTGAGGCTGCTGGGAGAGATTTCCCTTTCTCTTCTTTGTTCGCACAGCTCCCGGGGTTCAGCTTTGGATTTGGACCCTCCTCTGCGTGTAGGTCGCCTGAGGGCATCTGTTCTTCGCTCACACAGGACGGGGTTAAAGGAGCAGCTGCTTCGGGGGCTCTGGCTCACTCAGGTGGGGGGAAGGGAGGGGTATGGATGCGGGACACGCCTGCGGCAGTAGAGGCCGACGTGACGTTGCAGCAACCTGAGGCGTACTGTGCGTTCTCCCGGGGAAGTTGTCCCTGGATCATGGGAGCCTGGCAGTGGCGGGCTGCACAGGCTCCCGAGAGGGGCAGTGTGGATAGTGACCTGTGCTCGTACATAGGCTTCTTGGTGGCGACAGCAGCAGCCTTAGCATCTCATGCCCGTCTCTGAGGTCTGTGCTGATAGCCACAGCTCACGCCCATCTCTGGAGCTCGTTTAGGCTGTGCTCTGAATCCCCTCCCCTTGTGCACCGTGAAATAAAGAGGCAAGAAAAAGTCTCTTGCCTCTTCGGCAGCTGCAGACATTTTCCTGGACTCCCTCCTGCCTAGCTGTGATGCACTAACCCCTTCAGGCTGTGTTCACGCTGCCAACCCCAGTCCTCTCCCTGGGATCCAACCGAATCCCGAACCTCAGCTCCCAGCCCCCGCATGCCCCGGCGGGTGAGCAGACAAGCCTCTCAGGCTGGTGAGTGCTGCTCGGCGCCCATCCTCTGTGCGGGAATCTCTCAGCTTTGCCCTCCACACCCCTGTGGCCGCACTCTCCTCCGCAGCTCTGAAGCTTCCCCCCTCTGCCACCCACAGTCTCCGCCCACGAAGAGGTTTCCTAGTGTGTGGAAACCTTTCCTCCTTCACAGCTCCCTCCCACTGGTGCAGGTCCCATCCTTATTCTTTTGTCTCTGTTATTTCTTTTTCTTTTGTCCTACCCAGGTACGTGGTGAGTTTCTTGCCCTTTGGGAGGTCTGAGATCTTCTGCCAGCGTTCAGTGGGTGTTCTATAGGAGCAGTTACACGTGTAGATGTATTTCTGATGTATCTGTAGGAAGGAAGGTGATCTCCGTGTCTTACTCTTCCGCCATCTTGCCCCTTCTCCTCTTATTTATTTCTGATCTGATATTTTTGAGTTCTTTCCTTCTGCTAACTCTGGGTTCTTTTGTTCTTTCTCCAATTGCTTTAGGTTTAAGGTTAGGTTGTTTATTTGAGATGTTTCTTGTTTCTTGAGGTAGGATTGTATTGCTATAAGCTTCCCTCTTAGAACTGCTTTTGCTGAATCCCATAGGTTTTGAGTTGTCATTTTTTCATTGTCATTTTTTTCTAGGTATTTCTTGATTTCCTCTTTGATTTCTTCAGTGGTCTCTTGGTTATTTAGTAGTATATTGTTTAGCCTCCTCGTGTTTGTATATTTCACAGATTTTTTTTCCCCTGTAATTGATATCTAGTCTCATAGCATTGTGGTTACAAAAGATACTTGATGTGATTTCAATTTTCTTAAATTTACCAAGGCTTGATTTGTGACCCAAAGTATGATCTATCCTGGAGAATGTCCCATGAGCACCTGAGTAGAGAGTGTATTCTGTTGTTTTTGGATGGAATATCCTATAAATATCAATTAAACCCATCTTATATAATGTGCCATTTAAAGCTTTTGTTTCGTTTTTATATTTTCATTTTGAATGATCTCTCCATTGATGAAATTGAGGTGTTAAAGTCCCCTACTATGATTGTGTTACTGTCTATTTCCCCTTTTATTGCTGTTAACATTTGCCTTATATATTGACACACTCCTATGTTGTGTACATAAATATTTACAATTGTTATATCTTCTTGGATTGATCCCTTGATCATTATGTAGTGTCCTTCTTAGTCTCTTGTAGTCTTTATTTTAAAGTCTATTTTGTCTGATATGAGAATTGCTACTCCAGCTTTCTTTTGATTTCCATTTGTATGGAATATCTTTTTCCATCCCCTCACTTTCAGTCTGTATGTGTCCCTAGGTCTGAAATGGGTCTCTTGTAGACAGCATATATATGGGTCTTGTTTTTTTACCCATTCGGCCAGTCTGTGTCTTTTGGTTGGAGCATTTAATCCATTTACATTTAAGGCAGTTATCAATATGTGTGTTCCTATGAACATTTTCCCAATTGTTTTGGGTTTGTTATTATAGGTATTTTCCTTCTCTTGTGTTTCCCACCTAGAGAAGTTCCTTTAGCATTTGTTGTAAAGCTGGTTGGGTAGTGCTGATTTTTCTTAGCTTTTGCTTATCTGTAAATGTTTTCATTTCTCCATCGAATCTGACTGAGATCCTTGCTGTTTAGAGTAGTCTTCATTGTAGTATTTTCCCTTTCATCACTTTAAATATGTCTTGCCACTCCCTTCTGGATTGCAGAGTTTCTTCTGAAAAGTCAGCTGTTAACCTTATGGGGATTCCCTTGTAGGTTATTTATTGCTTTTCCCTTGCTGCTTTTATTATTTTTCTTTGTATTTAATTTTTAATAGTTTGATTAATATGCATCTTGTTATGTTTCTCCTTGGATTTACCCTGTCTGGGACTCTCTGCACTTCCTGGACTTGATTGACTATTTCCTTTCCCATATTAGGGAAGTTTTCAAGTATAATCTCTTCAAGTATTTTCTCAGACCCTTTCCTTTTTCTGGGACCCGTATAATTCAAATGTTGGTGCGTTTAATGTTTTCCCAGAGGTCTCTGAGACTGTCCTCAATTCTTTTAATTCTTTTTCATTTTTTCTGCCCTTCATTAGTTATTTCCACTATTTTATCTTCCAGGTCACTTATCCCTTCTTCTGCCTCAGTTATTCTGCTATTGATTCCTATAGCGAATTTTTAATTTCATTTATTGTGTTGTTCATCATTGTTCATTTGCTCTTTAGTTCTTTTAGGTCCTTGTTAAACATTTTTTGTATTTTCTCCATTCTATTTCTGAGATTTTAGATTATCTTTACTATCATTACTCTGAATTCTTTTTCAGGTAGACTGCCTATTTCCTCTTCATTTGTTTGGTCTGATGGGTTTTACCTTGCTCCTTCATCTGCTGTGTGTTTTTCTGTCTTCTCATTTTGCTTAACTTACTGTGTTTGGTGTCTCCTTTCTGCAGGCTCCACATTTGTAATTCCTGTTGTTTTTGGTGTCTGCCCCCAGTGGGTATGGTTGGTTCAGTGGGTTGTGTATGATTCCTGCTCGAGGGGACTGGTGCCTGTGTTCTGGTGGATGAGGCTGCATCTTGTCTTTGTGGTGGGCAGGACCACGTCTGGTGGTGTGTTTTGGGGTGTCTGTGGCCTTATTATGATTTTAGTCAGCCACTCTGCTGATGGGTGGGGTTGTGTTCCTGTCTTGCTAGTTGTTTGGCATAGGGTGTCCAGCACTGTAGCTTGCTGGTCATTGAGTGAGCCTGGTCTTAGCTTTGAGAATGGGATCTCTTAGAGAGTTTTTGCCATTTGATATTATGTTGTGCTGGGAGGTCTCTGGTGGACCAATGTCCTCAACTCAGCTCTGCCACCTCAGAGGCTCAGGCCTGACACCCAGCTGGAGAACCAAGACTCTGTCTGCTACCTGCAGGTCTTCCTAAAGCCAGGCCACCTGCAGCAGCCTGACCAATGGAATATTCAAATTGGAAATGTTGCCTTAGCACTGGGTGCTAGAGGAGATCTCCTTTGCTCCCTACTAGAAATACAAAAGCATGGACAGCTCCCTTATATGTTCTAAAGACTTCTGACAAGGGCAAAAATTCAATTTAATGGGGGGAAGGAAAGTCTTTTCAACTAAAAGCAGAGAAATAATTGGCTATTCATATGGAGAATCTTGATCTTTACCTCTAATGTGTGGTTTTTATTAATCTGAAGTGACTCCTCCACTGTCTCTTTCCCTTTCTGTCAACTGAAGCAGAAGACTCTGAACCTTTAGAACTGGGTAGTACTCCTCAACATTGTCGAGGTTTTCAAAAATGAGGAAAGTGTGAGAAATTGTCACAACCAAGAGGAGCCTATGGAGACATGAAGACTAAATGTAATGCTTTATCCTTGGCTTCCTGCAGCCGCCTGGGCCCACATCCCTTGCAAGCATTGGCTCCTGGGCCCAAAGTTTCCAGATACCCAGAATGGGGAGGGGGCAGAAATACATAGAATCTTAAGAGACTATTGTGAATATTTATATGCCAAAAAATTGGATAACCTAGAAGAAATGGATAAATTTCTAGAAACATACAACCTACCAAGACTGAATCAAGAAGAAAAGGAAAAGCACAATAAGCAAATAATAAGAAGGGGATTGAATCAGTAATCAAAAACCTCTCAACACAGAAAAGCCTAGGTCCAGATAGCTTAACTGGTGAATTCTACCAAGTGTTTAAAGAAGAATTAACACCAATCCCTCTCAACCCTTTCCAAAATTGAAGAGGAAGGAACACTTCCAAACTAATTTTGTGAGGCCAGATTATCCTGATACCAAATCCAGATAAGGACACTACAATAAAAATATAGACCAATATCCCTGATGAATATAAATGTAAACATTCTCAGAAATATTAGCAGACCTAATTCAACAACATATTAAAAGGGTTATACATCATGGCCAAGGGAGACTTATCCCTGGATGCAAGGATGGTTCAAAATATGCAAATCAATCAATATGATATACCACATTAATAATAAAGGATAAAAACCATATGATCATCTCCACAGATACAGAAAAAAAAAATTTGGCAAAATAAAATATTCTTTCATGATTAAGACCCTCAACAAATTGGGTATAGAAAGAACATACCTCAACATAATAAAGGCCATATATGACAAATCTACAGCTAACATTATATTCAATGGTGAAAAATTCAAATCTTTTTCTCTTGGATCAGGAATAAGATCAGGATGCCCACTCTTATTCAACATAGTACTGGAAGTCTTAGGTAGAGCAGTTAAGGGGAAAAAAGAAATAAAAGGAATCCAAATTGAAAAGCAAGAAGTAAAATTGTGATTATTTGCAATGATGTGATCTTATACATGGAAAATCCTAAAGACTCAACCAGAACACTTGGAATTAATCAATGAATCAGTAAAGTTGCTGGATATAAAAATCAACATACAGAAATCAGTGGTGGTTTTATACACTAACAAAGGAACAGCAAAAATTAAATAAATAAATGTATCTCATCGATCATTCACAACAGCATCAAAAGCAATAAAATACTTAGGATCTAATTTAACCAATGAATAAAAGATCTATACAATAAAATCTACAAGACCTTGATGTAAGAAATTGAAAAGATGCAAACAAATGGAAAAATATACCGTGTTCATGGATCAGAAGAATTAATATTGTAAAGTGTCCATTCCACCCAAAACCATCTATTGATTTGATACAATCCCTATCAAAATTCCAATAGCATTTTTCACAGATATAGAAAACACAATCCTAAATTTTGTATAGACACTCAAAAGATCCCAAATAAGCCAAAGCAATCCTGAGAAAAAACAGGCCAGAGGCATCATACTTCCTGATTTCAAACTAGTATACTAGAAATCTATAGTAATTAAAACAATATGGTACAGGATAAAAGTAGACCTTAAGGCCAATGGAACAGAATAATGAGCTCAGAATTAAACCCCCACATGTATCTTCAAGAAATGGAAAGCCAAGGGCTTCCCTGGTGGCGCAGTGGTTGAGAATCTGCCTGCTAATGCAGGGGACACGGGTTCGAGCCCTGGTCTGGGAAGATCCCACATGCCACGGAGCAGCTGGGCCCGTGAGCCACAACTACTGAGCCTGCGCGTCTGGAGCCTGTGCCCCGCAACGGGAGGGGCCGCGATAGTGAAAGGCCCGCGCACCGCGATGAAGAGCGGTCCCCGCACCGCGATGAAGAGTGGCCCCCACTTGCCGTAACCAGAGAAAGCCCTCACACGAACCGAAGACCCAACACAGCCAAAAATAAATAAGTAAAAATAAATAATTAAAGTAGCTATAAAAAAAAAAAAAAAAAAAAAGAAATGGAAAGCCAAAAAAACAGTCAGTGGGGAAAGGAGAGTCTCTTCAACAAATGGTGTTGGGAAAACTGGATAACCACACACACAAAAATGAAATTGGACCCCCATCTTACACCACTCACAAAAAATAACTCAAAATGGATTAAAGACTTGAACATAAGACCTGATACCATGAAACTCTTAGAAGAAAACAGTGAAGAAAATCCTTGACATTGGACTGGCAGTTATTTTTCAGATATGACACCGAAAAGTCAGGCAACAAAAGCAAAACTCAACAAGTGAGACTTCATCAAAATTAAAAACTTCTTCATAGCAAAAGGCACTATGAAGAAGCAGCAACCTACAGAAATGAAACAGCAACCTACAGAATGGGAGAAAATATTTGCAAAACGTGTATTGGATAAAGGGTTAATATAGAAAGTATATAAAGATCTCATACCATTCAATAACAATAAAATAAGCAATCTAGTTTAAAAAAATGGGCAGAGGAACTAAACAGGCATTTTTCCAAAGAAGACATCCAAATGGCCAACATGTAACCTGTAACACACCTATTAGAATGGCAGTCATCAAGAAGAGAAGAGTTAACAAGTGTGAAGCAAGGATGTGGAGAAAAGGGAACACTTGGGCAACATTGCTGGTGGGAATGTAAATTGGTTCAGCCACTATGGAAAACAGTATACAGATTCCTCAAAAAAATTAAAAATAAAACTACCATATGCTCCAACAGTTCCACTTCTGGCTATATATCCAAAGGAAATGAAAACAGAAGTTTGAAGAGCTATATACACTCCCTTGTTTATTGCAGCATTATTTACAATAAAGACATGAAAATAACCTAAGTGTCCATCAATGAATGAATGGATTAGAAAGTTGTGGTATATTTACACAATGGAATATTATTCAGTCACAAGAAAAAAGGAAATCCTACCACTTTTAACAACATGGATAGACCTTGAGGACTTCATGCTAAGTGAGATGTCAGACAGAGAAAGACATATACTGTATGATATCACTTAATATGTATAATCAAGAGAGCCAAACTCATAAGAACAGAGAGCTGAATGGTGGTTACCAGAGGCTGGGGGTGGGGGAATTGAGGATGGGTTGTTTAAGGGGACAAACTGAGAAGTAGTAGATAAGTAAGTCCTGGGGAGCCAATGCAGAGCATAATAATCATAGTCAACAGTACTCTGTTATAAACTTCAAAGTTGCTAAGAGACTAGACATTAATTTTTCCCACCACAAAAAAGAAATGATAATTATTTGATGATATGGGTGTGCCAACTAATGCTAAGGAGGTGATCATACTGCAATATATAAATGTATCAAATCAACATGTTGCACACCCTAAACTTACACAATGCTATATTTCAATTTTACAAAATGAACACTTTGCCTGGAGATATTTTCCCTACTCAAGGCATGAGATATTTCTTATTTCAGGGAAAAGACTGAAATCTCCTCTACCAATTTAGGCACTTTTATCTTAATTAGTTACCTGTGTGTGTGTGTGTGTCCATTACTGACATGCTATCATCAGGTTATTTTGTGAGGTTATTGAGCTGTTCTTACTTAGGAAAAAAGTATGTTAAAACGGGGCAATGTTAGATAATGCATATGAGGTTTAACAAATGAGGGAGGGACTTGGCATTTCCTAAAATGAACCAGACAGTTCAGAGAGAAGCAGTGGAAAGGAAAGAGCACAGTATATTTTGGGAACATGCCCAGTGCTTGCCAAGTGCCTTAATATGTGTGTGGAAGGAACACGATTGAACCTTAAAGATCAGTTACCATTTTTCTTTATAAAGAGGCATGCTCATGCTTCTTTCATTTCTTGCAATAAAAGGCACTGAGCCTATAGGTGGACACAAAGTACCGAGCTGATGTCACTACACTATGTGTCTGCTTCCCACTAGCTATCTATTTTACATTTGGTAGTGTATATATGTCCATGCCACTCTCTCACTTCCTCCCAGCTTACCCTTCCCCCTCCCCAGGTCCTCAAGTCAATTCTCTATGTTGGCATCTTATTCCTGTCCTGCCCCTAAGCTCTTCAGAACAATTTTTTTTTTCTTTTTCTATATTCCATATATATGTGTTACCATATGGTATATGTTTTAATTTTTCTGACTTACTTCACTCTGTATGACAGTCTCTAGGTCCATCCACCTCGCTACAAATAACTCAATTTCATTTCTTTTAAAGGCAAGGTGATATTCTATTGTGTATATGTGCCACATCTTCTTTATCCATTCATCTGTCGATGGACACTTAGGTTGCTTCCATGTCCTGGCTATTGTAAATAGAGCTGCAATGAACATTGTGGTGAATGATTCTTTTTGAATTATGGCTTTCTCAGGGTATATGCCCAGTAGTGGGATTGCTGGCTCATGTAGTAGTTCTATTTTAGTTTTTTAAGGACCCTCCATACTGTTCTCCACAGTGGCTGTATCAATTTACATTCCTACCAACTGTGCAAGAGGGTTCCCCTTTCTCCACACCCTCTACAGCATTTATTGTTTCTAGATTTTTTGATGATGGCCTTCTAACTGGTATGAGGTGATAACTCATTCTAGTTTTGATTTGCATTTCTTTAATGATTAGTGATGTTGAGGATCCTTTCATGTGTTTGTTGGCAATCTGTATATTTTCTTTGGAGAAATGTCTATTTAGGTCTTCTGCCCATTTCTGCATTGGGTTGTTTATTTTTTTGATAGTCAGCTGTATGAGCTGCTTATACATTTTGGAGATTAATCCTTTGTCAGTTGCTTCATTTGCAAATACTTTCTCCCATTCTGAGGGTTGCCTTGTTTATGGTTTCCTTTGTTGTGCAGAAGATTTTAAGTTTCATTAGGTTCCATTTCTTTATTTTTGTTTTTATTTCCATTTCCCTATGAGGTGGGTCAAAAAAGATCTTGCTGTGATTTATGTCAAAGAGTGTTCTTCCTGTAGTTTCCTCTAAGAATTTTATACTGCCTGGCCTTACATTTAGGTCTTTAATCCATTTCGAGTTTCTTTTTGTATATGGTGTTGGGAAGTGTTCTAATTTCATTCTTTTACATGTAGCTCTGCAGTTTGCCCAGCACCACTTATAGAAGAGGCTGTTTTTTCTCCATTGTAAATTCTTCCCTCCTTTATCAAAGATAAGGTGGCCATATGTGTGTAAGTTTATCTCTCGGCTTTCTATCCTGTTCCATTGATCTATATTTCTGTTTTTGTGCCAGTACCATATCATCTTGATGACTGTAGCTTTGTAGTATAGTCTGAAGTCAGGGAGTCTGATTCCTCCAGCTCCGTTTTTTCCCCTCAAGACTGCCTTGGCTATTTGGGGTCTTTTGTGTCTCCATACAAATTTTAAGATGATTTGTTCTAGTTCTGTAAAAAATGCCATTGGTAATTTGATAGGGATTGCATTGAATCTGTAGATTGCTTTGGATAGTATAGTCATTTTCACAATATTGATTCTTCCAATCCAAGAACATGGTATATCTCTCCATCTCTTGGTATCATCTTTAATTTCTTTCATCAGTATCTTACAGTTCTCTGCATATAGGTCTTTTGTCTCCTTATGTAGGTTTAATCCTAGGTCTTTTATTCTTTTTGTTGCAGTGGTAAATGGGAGTGTTTCCTTAATTTCTCTTTCAGATTTTTCATTATTAGTGTATAGGAATGCAAGAGATTTCTGTGCATTAATTTTGTATCCTGCTACTTTACCAAATTCATTGATTAGCTCTACTAGTTTTCTGGTGGCATCTTTAGGATTCTCTATGTATAGTATCATGTCATCTGCAAACAGTGACAGTTTTACTTCTTCTTTTCCAATTTGTATTCCTTTTATTTCTTTTTCTTCTCTGATTGCTGTGGATAGGACTTCCAAAACTATGTTGAATAATAATGTTGAGAGTGGGCATGCTTATCTTGTTCTTGATCTTAGAGGAAATGCTTTCAGTTTTTCACCATTGAGAATGATGTTTGCTGTGTGTGTGTCGTATATGGCCTTTATTATGTTGAGGTTAGTTCCCTCTATGCCTACTTCCTTGAGGATTTTAATCATAAATCAGTGTTGAATTTTGTTGAAAGCTCTTTCTGCATCTATTGAGATGATCATATGTTTTTTATCCTTCAGTTTGCTAATATGGTTTATCAATTTGATTGACTTATGTAAATTGGGGAATCCTTGCATTCCTGGGATAAACCCCACTTGAGCATAGTATTTGTTGAGGATTTTTGCATGTGTGTTTATCAGTGATTTTGGCCTGTAGTTTTCTTTTTTTGTGACATCCTTGTCTGGTTTTCGTATCACAGTGATGGTGGCCTCATAGAATGTGTTTGGGAGTGTTCTTCCCTCTGTTATATTTTGGAAGAGTTTGAGAAGGATAGGTGTTAGCTCTTCTCTAATTGCTTGGTAGAATTCGCCTGTGAAGCCATCTGCTCCTGGGCTTTTGTTTGTTGGAAAATTTTTGGTCACAGTTTCAATTTCAGTGCTGTGATTGGTCTGTTTATATTTCCTATTTCTTCCTGGTTCAGTTTCGGAAGTTGGTGCTTTTCTAAGATTTTTTCCATTTCTTCCAGGTTGTCCATTTTATTGGCATACAGTTGCTTGTAGTAGTGCCTCATGATCCTTTGTATTTCTGCAGTGTCAGTTGTTACTTCTCCTTTTGCATTTCTAATTCTGTTGATTTGAGTCTTCTCCCTTTTTTTCTTGATGAGTCTAGCTAATGGTCTATCAGTTTTGTTTATTTTCTCAAAGAACCATCTTTTAGTTGTATTGATCTTTGCTATTGTTTCCTTCATTTCTTCTTCATTTATTTCTGATCTGATGTTTATGCTTTCTTTCCTTCTGCTAACTTTGTGTTTTATTTGTTCTTCTTCCTCTAATTGCTTTAGGTGTAAGGTTAGGTTGTTTTTTTTGAGATTTTTCTTGTTTCTTGAGGTAGGATTGTATTGCTATAAACTTCCCTCTTAGAACTGCTTTTGCTGCATCCCATAGGTTTTGAGTCATCATATTTTCACTGTCACTTTTTTCTAGGTATTTTTTTATTTCTTCTTTGATTTCTTCAGTGATCTCTTGGATATTTAGTAGAGTATCATTTAGCCTCCTTGTGTTTGTATTTTTTACAGTTCGTTTCCTGTAATTGATATCTAGTCTCATAGCCTTGAAGTCAGAAAAATACTTGCTACGATTTCAATTTTCTCAAATTTACCAAGGCTTAATTTGTGACCCAAGATATGATCTATGCTGGAGAATGTTCCATGAGCACTTGAGAATAAAGTGTATTCTGGTTTTTTTTGGATGGAATGTCCCATAAATATCAATTAAGTCCATTTTGTTTAATGTGTCATTTAAAGCTTGTGTTTCCTTATTTATTTTCATTTAGGATGATCTGTCCATCTGTGAAAGTGGGGAGTTAAAGTCCCCTACTCTGATTGTGTTACTGTCAATTTCCCCTTTTATGGCTGTTAACATTTGCCTTATGTATTTAGGTGCTCCTATGTTGCATGCATAAATATTTACAATTGTTGTATCTTCTTCTTTGATTGATCCTTTGATCATTATGTAGTGTCCTTTGTCTCTCGTCTTTATTTTAAAGTCTATTTTGTCTGATATGAGAATTACTACTCAAGTTTTTTTTTGATTTCCATTTGCATAAAATATCTTTTTCCATCCCCTCACTTTCAGTCTGTATATGTCCCTAGGTCTGAAGTGGGTCCGTTGTAGACAGCATATATATGGGTCTTGTTTTTGTATCCATCCAGCCAGTCTATGCCTTTTGGTTGGAGCATTTAATCCATTTACATTTAAGGTAGTTATCAATATGTGTGTTCCTCTTACCATTTTCTTAATTGTTTTGGGTTTGTTATTGTAAATCTTTTCCTTCTCTTTTTTTCCTGCCTAGAGATGTTCCTTTAGGATTTGTTGAAAGCTGGTTTGGTGGGGCTGAATTTTCTTAGCTTTTCCTTGTCTGTAAAGGTTTTAATTTCTCTGTCGAATCTGAATGAGATCCTTGCTGGGTAGAGTAATCTTGGTTGTAGGTTTTTCCCTTTCATCACTTTAAATATATCCTGCCACTTCCTTCTGGCTTGCAGAGTTTCTTTTGAAAGATCAGCTGTTAGCCTTATGGGGTTTCCATTTTGTGTTATTTGTTGCTTTTCCCTTGCTGCTTTTAATAGTTTTTTCTTTGTATTTAATTTTTGATAGTTTGATTAATATGTCTTGGCATGTTTCTCCTTTGATTTATCCTGTATAGGTCTCTCTGCACTTCCTGGATTTGACTGACTATTTCTTTTCCCATGTTGGGGAAGTTTTCAACTATAATGTCTTCAAATATTTTCTCAGTCCCTTCTTTTTCTCTTCTTCTCTGGGACCACTTTAATTCAAATGTTGGTGCATTTAATTTTGTCCCAGAGGTCTCTGAGACTGTCCACAATACTTTTCATTCTTTTTTCGTTATACTGCTCTGTGGCAGTCATTTCCACTACCTTATTTTCCAGGTCACTTATCCATTTTCTTCCACAGTTTTTCTGCTATTGATTCTTTCTAGAGAATTTTAAATTTATTTTATTGTGTTGTTCATGATTGTTTGTTTGCTCTTTATTTCTTCTTGCTCCTTGTTAAACGTTTCTTGTATATTCTCCATTTTATTTCTAAGATTTTGGTTCATCTTTACTATCATTACTCTGAATTATTTTCAGGTAGACTGCCTATTTCTTCTTCATTTGTTTGGTCTTGTTGGTTTTTACCTTGCTTCTTGATCTGTTACATATTTCTCTGTCTTCTCATTTTTTTTAACTTACTGTGTTTGGGGTCTCTTTTTTGCAGGCTGCAGTTTTGTAGTCCCTGTTGCTTTTGGTGTCTGCCCCTAGTGGGTGACGTTAGTTAAGTGGCTTGTGCAGACTTCCTTCTGGAGGGGACGGTTGCCTCTGTTCTGTTAGGTGGGACTTGATCGCCTCTTTCTGGTAGGCAGGACTGAGTCCAGTGGTGTGTTTTGGGGTGTCTGTGACCTTATTATGATTTTATGCAGCCTCTCTACTATTGGGTGGGGTTGTGTTCCTGTCTTGCTAGTTGTTTGGCATGTGGCTTCCAGCACTGTATCTTGCTGGTCATTGGGTGGAGCTGGGTCTTAGCATTGAGATGGAGATGTCTGGGAGAACTCTCGCCTACTGATATTATGTGGGGCCAGGAGGTCTCTGGTGGTCCAATGTCCTGAATTCGACTCTCCTACCTCAGAACTCAGGCCTGACACCCTGCCAGAATAACCAAGACCCTGTCAGCCACACAGCTCAGAAGAAAAGGGAGAGATAAAGAAAGAAAAAATAATTATAAATAAAAAATAATTTTAAAAATATTAAAATATATTATTAAAATAAGAAAATAAAAATTATTAATAATTAAAACAAATAAAAGAAGAGAGCCATCAAATCAATAAACAAATCCACCAATGTAACAAGCACTAGAAACTACATGGAAATAAACATACAAATCAGAAATAAATCAGTTGCAGACAGCAAAACCCAAGTCTACAATTGCTCCCAAAGTCCACCACCTCAATTTTTGGATGATTTTTGTCTATTCAGGTATTCCACAGATGCAGGGTACATCAAGTTGATTGTGGGGATTTAATTCCCTGTTCCTGAGGCTGCACAGAGAAATTTCCCTTTTCCTTATTTGTTCTCACAGCTCCTGGGGTTCAGATTTGGTTTGGGCCCCACCCCTGCATGTAGGTTGCCCTGGGTATCTGTTCCCCACCCAGACAGAAGGTGGTTAAAGCAGCATCTGATTAGGGGCCTCTGGCTTACTCAGGCCACAGGGAGGGAGGGTTACGGTAGTTATAATTGGAATGTGGGTCAAGCCTGTGGTGGTAGAGGTTGGTCTGAAGTTTCAACAGCCTGAGGAGCACATGTGTTCTCCTGACGAAGTTGTCCCTGGATCATGGGACCCTGGCAGTGGTGGGCTGCACAGGCTCCTGGGGGCAAGGGGGTGTGTACATAGTGATCTGTTCTTGCACACAGGATTCTTTTTGGCTGCAGCAGCAGCTTTAGGGTTTCATGCCCCTCTCTGTGTCTGAGCTGAGAGCTGTTGCTTGTGCCCATCTCTGGAGCTTGTTTAGGCAGTGCTCTGCCTTCTGTGGGCAGACAGGGAAGGAATCCCCTCTCCTCATGCACCCTGAAACAATGGTCTCTTGCCTCTAAGGCAGGTCCAGAGATTTTCCTGGACTCCCTCCCGGCTAGCTGTGGTGCACTAGCCCCCTTCAGGCTGTCTTCACGCAGCCAACCCCAGTCCTCTCCCTGGGATCTGACCTCCGAAGCTTGAGCCTCAGCTCCCAGCCCCCACTCACCTTGGTGGGTGAGCAGAAAAGCATCTCAGGCTGGTGAGTGCTGGTCAGCACCGATCCTCTGTGTGGGAATCTCTCCAGTTTGCCCTCTGCACCCCTGTTTCTGAGCTCTCCTCCATGGCTCTGAAGCTTCCCCTCTCCCCCACCCACCCCCTGTCTCTGCCAGTGAAGGGGCTTCCTAGTGTGTGGAAACTTTTCCTCCTTCACAGCTCCCTCCCAGAGGTACAGGTCCCGTCCCTATTCTTTGATCTCTGTTTTTTCTTTTTTCTTTTGCCCTACTCAGTTATGTAGGGATTTTCTTGCCTTTTGGGAAGTCAGAGGTCTTCTGCCAACATACAGTAGGTGTTCTGTAGGAGTTGGTCCACATGTAGATGCATTTTTGATGTATTTGTGGGGAGGAAGGTGATCTCCATGTCTTACTCCTCTGCCATCTTGAGGGTCCCCCCTTGTGCTATTTTTAATTTTCTCTTACTTTACAGTTTATGAATTCATCTGATGTTATATTAAAGCAGTAGCTTCTTTCTATAAAAACCAACTTCTTAGTTTTATTCTTTATTATCACTTATATAATTTAGAAAGCTTCAGTGATTTTCTTCTGCATATTTATATTGCATATATGTTTATATGGAAACATAAAATATAGGTAGTTTGGAAATTCAAGGTCATTATCTGCATTTTATAGAGTAATGAAGAATTCTCATTAAATAATGGGCAGTCCTCATACTCCATGACATATTTTCAAATGTGACCATCTGTTCTTATAAACTATTACTGCAGCATACAATATATGATGTTAAGGCACATTTTTAAGAAGTCTATGGAAATTGATTATATTGGCCCCTTTTAAATAAAACCAATATGCTTTCTAAGTATAAAGGTAATCTTGTACATAACCCAAACTATAGCCATGCTATGTATTAAATTTTTTTCAAATTCCTTAAGTATTTGTCTGGATTCTTTTGTCATTATACACAATATTATTTTTTAAATTATATAACTATTTTACTTGTGTATATAAAACTGCTCACTAATAACTTCTATTTTTTAAAATTTTATCAGAGTATAGTTGATTTACAATGTTGTGTTAGTTTCAGGTGTACAACAAAGTGATTCAGTTACAAAGATAGGTATATTCATTCTTTTTCAGATTCTTTTCCCATGTAGGTTATATGGCATATTGAGTAGACTTCCCTATGTTACACAGTAGGTCCTTATTGGTTATCTATTTTATATATAGCCATGGGTGTATGGTAATCCCAAGCTCCTAATTTATCCCCCACTCCATGTTTCCCCTTTGGTAACTATAAGTTTGTTTTCAAAATCTGTGAGTCTTTCTGTTTTGTAAATGAGTTCATTTATATAATTTTTAAAAATTATATTCCACAGATGAATGATATCAAATGGCATTATTTCATTTTTTTATAGCTGAGTAGTATTTCATTAAAATATATACCAATTCATCTTCTTTTTTTAAATTTTTATTGGAGTATAGTTGATTTACAATGTTGTTTTAACAACAAGTTCCCAGAAAAGTATAATGTGACAAAATTGGCTCAAGAACTAAAAATAGGGACTTCCCTGGTGGTCCAGTGTTGATCCCTGGTCCAGGTTGGGGAACTAAGATCCCACATGCCATGCGACCAAAAAAAAAAAAAAAAAAAGCATTGCAAGAGCACCAGTTGGTAGAAAACTGCTGAGAAAATTCTCTAATATAATGCCTCCTCTGGTGTTTTATATGAAACATTCAAAGAACAAATGTCAATGTTTACACAAACTATTCCAGAATATAGAAATTCAGAAACTATTCAAGAATTTATCTTTTGAAGCTGCATAACTTAGACACCAAAACCTGAAAAGGGCAATGCATGAAAGGTAAATTACTGAAGACTGTTGACATGAGGAGCACAGATGCAAAAAATCCTAAACAAAATATCAGTAAACTATGTAGCAACGATAATAGTAACTTAAAATAAAATGTACCATGGAAAAATTAGGTTTATCCCAAGAACACAGAATAGTTTAATTTAAAAATCAATGAATGAACTCATCTGAAGAAGAGATTAAAGGAAAAAATTCAAATTATTAATTTGGAGTTATTTTGAGGACTAGGTGGAACAGTGCAGAAGAAGAATTTTTTTTTTAAGTTGAATTGCTGTTGAAGAATTATTTTGGGGACTTCCCTGGGTGTCCAGTGGTTAAGACTTTGCCTTCCAATGCAGGGGGTGCAGGTTCAATCCCTGGTCAGGAAGCTGAGATCCCACATGCCTCCTGGCCAAAAAACCAAAACATAAAACAGAAGCAATATTGTAACAAATTCAATAAAGACTTTAAAAATGGTCAACATCAAAAAAATCTTTAAAAAAATATTCTTGCTGGTTCAGGGTGTTGTTGTCTGTTTCTGCCTTTTTTTTTTTTTTCTTAGCACAAGTAAGGGGTATTATGAGAGCTTTGATTAATTTCTTTAGCAATTGCTGCTTTACATTTCACTTACCTAAGCGTTTTCCAAATATAATGGATTAGAAATCTTGATGAAACTAAAGGGCAAAAAACTTCAAAATAATAAGAGGAAAAGATAAAGAGCACCTAGTGAGGAAATCCTGGTAGTATTTTACTTTTACAAGTATTTCTATTTTGTTTCTAATAAAGATATTTTTTGAAAGCACCCTTAATATGGAAAGTGCATTACTCACTTTGGTCAGTAAAATCTATAGTCTTGTTCTGAATATGGAATGCCATTGATTTTACAAGAGGTATTGATATAGGCCTGAATCAATTCAGTAATACCCAGACCAACATGAATAATAGATAATTATTCATATTCCCTCTTTCTAAAATATCATTTCTCAAGAATTTCAATTAACTTTGTAATAATCTCATGGAAGTTTACAACTCCTAATTAACAATGGGACCTACTCTTTTTGTTTTATGGAAGTGGATGATGACTAAAATATTTTGTTGGCTGCATTTTTTGTTTATTTGTTTTAACACTCTCCTTCTCTCTTCAGAGTTTCAAAACAAATGTGCCTCCACCACCTGCTTTTTTATCTATGCATTTGTTTCAAATGAACACTGTTTATAAAATCGTCAATGTTTTCCTTTTCCCTTTCCTTTCTAATTCCCTATGATATCTATGCTATCCAATGTCTTCCCTCAAGTTTTATAGAGACAGTGTGATTTCCAGAGAAAAAGGATCAACTTAGAAGTTGGACAGGATTTCAGAATATTTCTTTTGCCACTTTGGGGCTTTGAGCACATGAAGAAAATAAGTTTGTTTCCTCCACAGTAAAATAAGCATAATGGTGCCTTTATCAGATACATGTGAGATAAATGTGTTTAAGTAAATTTTCACCGGTTACTGATGTAGATGTGATCATGCATCCATTAACTAAGTAAACTGAAACTCTAACCCCAAAGAACTATCTTGAAAATTATTCTCCTCATCACATTTAAGAGTAAAGAAATTATAGCAAACCAGCACCATTCCTATAAGAGCAGTCCAAAAGCCTGCCTTTGTGTGTCAAAATAAAATGTTAGAAACATAATTTCCAGGGTCTCTAATTTATTTGATTCTTTTGAGTTTTCTTTTGTCTAATCATCATACATAGGTCTTCAAAACATATGTTACCTGCCTATACAGATAATTCCTTTCAAAATACTAAGACACTGTATTTTCCTTCTTTCCATGTTTGTGTACTTAGCAGTTTCACTTTTTAAATTCATTTCCTTAATCTTTCATATTTAATAAAATGCCTGTGTTATATAATTTTGAATTTTGCCTTCACTGACAGTTGCTTTAATAACTTTATCTACTTTCTCACTATGCCCATGCATTTCTCCTACTACCTTTTCAATCTTACATACTCAAGATTTGCCTTTTCAGTGTATCTTTGTAAATTGCTGATATCTACAATACTCTATACTTTGGGTTTTCAACAAATATTAACTGATAACTGAATATGCAACTTTCCAAAATAAGTTACTACTAATATGGTAACATAATTTATTGAAGATTATTAGACGCCCAGCACTGTTCTGTTTATATAACTTACAAAAAAAAACAAACAAACAAACAAAAAAACTACTCCCTAACCACTTTGCAGCTAAGAAGACTGAGGCATAGAGAGATTAAGAACTTGCTGAGTAACTAAGTGGTATCTGTGATTTGAACCAAGAATTCTGAGTTTAGAAACACCACTCTTAAATTCAACTTGCTGCATCATTAATTTATCTTCACAAATTTTACATGTATATTGTGTTTAATATGTAAAAATATATTTAAGGGAAAATGTCACGTGCACGTTTTCAAACATCATGATATATGATTTCTACAGATATAATCTATGAACATTTTGCTTATTAGGAATGGGATATTTTGTATAAACTCCAGGCAATTTGATTTTAGTAAAACTTCTAACTGAAAATTATTCTCCTAGAATCAGCATGCAAGGTTATGAAAAAAAAATAAATTGGGATATTTAAATTTAAATAAAATTATCCCATCTGAATTTAATCTATAATAGAGTTTTACTTAATTAGATATGTACTATTTTTTAGAACAAGGGAATATTGTATTTGCATAAAGTATGCAAGACTCTTTTACAAAAGCAAAATAGAAATGTGTTTGAGATACTACTTAAATATCACACAGATGTCAAATGTATACAAAAAAATTGTTCTCATGCTGATATTTTTCACAGTAAAATAAAGCAACATTTGAGCTCCAGCATAGGAAAAAAAAAAAAAAAAAACTATTCTCCCACTCTCGTTAAAATACAAAGGTATTAGGCAAAAGATTTATTTCAAATGATAATGACTAGAAATAATACTTGAATCTCATCTAACAGCTATAAGTAGTAGGATTTTACTGTTTTATTTTTAATTGATGTATAATTGTTTTACAATACTGAGTAAGTTTCAGGAGCACAGCAAAGTGATTAAGTTTTATATATGTATAAAACTTTTTATATCAAGTTTTAGAGAGAGAAAGAAAGAGATTCCTTTCCATTATAGGTTAATATAAGATATTGAATGTAGTTATTCTAATTGTAATAGTTTTTACCTGTTAATCCAATACTCCTAACTTATTCCTCCTCCACTTTCCCCTTTGGTAATCATAAGTTTGTTTTCTATGTCTGTGAGTCCATTTCTGTTTTGTATATAGATTCATTTATATTATTTTTTAGATTCCATATATAAGTGATATCATATAATATTTGTCTTTCTCTGACATACTTCAGTAAGTATAATATTCTCTAGGTCCATCAATGTTGCTGCAAAAGGCAATATTTCATTCTTATTTTATGGCTGAGTAATATTCTATAGTATACATATACCACTTTTTCTTAAAACACTTATCTCTTGACAGGCACTCGGTTACTTCCTTGTCTTGGCTATTGTAAAGAGTGCTGCTATGAACATCGGGGTGCATGTATCTTTTCAAATTAGATTTTTATCTTTTCTGGATACATACACAGGAGTGGGATTGCTGAATCTTATGGTAGCTTTATTTTAAGTTTTTTTAAGGAACCTCCATACTGTTTTCCATAGTGGATGCACCAACTTACATTCCCACCAAAACACTTGGAGGGTTCCCTTTTCTCCACATCCTCTCCAGCATTTATTATTTGTAGATTGTTTTGATGATGGCCATTCTGACCAGTGTGAGGTGATACCTCATTGTGGTTTTGATTTGCATGTCTCTAATAATTAGTGATGTTGACCATACTTTCATGTGCCTGTTGTCCATCTGTATGTCTTTGGAAAAATGTCTATTTAGTTCTTCTGCCCATTTTTTGATTGGGTTCTTTTTTTTTTCTTTTTCTTTTTTTGATATCGAGATGTATGAGCTCTTTGTATAGTTTGGATATTAACCCCTAGTCAGGTGCATCACTTGCAAATATTTTCTCTCTTTCTGTATATTGGCTTTTTATTTTGTTTATGGTTTCCTTTGTTGTGCACAAGCTTTTGTGTTGATTAGCTCCCATTTGTTTATTTTTGCTTTTCTTCCTTTTGCCTTGGGAGAGTGATCTAAGAAAATATTGAAATGATTTATGTCAGAGAATGTTATAATGACAATCTCTTCAACAAGGTGTGTTGGGAAAGGTGGACACCTACATATAAACCAATGAAATTAGAACACTCCCTCATATATACAAAAGTAAACTCAAAATGTTTTATAGACCTAAATATAAGGTATGACGCCATTTTCCATTGAATATTCTTGCCTTCTTTGTAGTAGATTAATTGACTGTAGGAGTGTGAGTTTATTTCTGGGCTCTCTATTCTGTTCCATAGATCTATATGCTTGTTTTCATGCCAATTCTGTGCAGTTTTGATAACTGTAACTTTGTGGTATAGTCTGAAGTCTGGAAGGTTAATGCCTCCAGATTTGTTCTTTTTCCTCAGGATTGCTTTGGTAATTCTGTTTTTTGTAGTTCCATATAAATGTTAAGATTATTTGTTCTACTTCTGTGAAAATTGTCATGGGTATTTTGATAGAGATTGCATTAAATCTGTAGATTGTTTTGGGTATTATGGTTATTTTAAAGTATGAATTCTTCAAATACAAGAGCATGGGATATATTTCAATTTCTTTGAATCATCTTCCATTTCCTTTATCTGTGTTTTATATTGGGCTGGCCAAAAAGTTCGTTCAGGTTTTTCCATACGATGTTAAGTTCTGTAAGTTTTCAGGGTACAGGTCTTTCACTTTAGTTATGTTTACTCCTAGGTATTTTCTTTTGTGTGTGTGGTTTTAAATGAGATTTTTTTTGTTTACTTTCTCTTTCCAATATTTTGTTATTAGTGTAAAGAAATGAAACAAATTTCTACGTATTAATTTTGTATCCTACTATCTTGCTGAATTTATTTATTAGTTCTAATAATTTTTGCCTGGAGACTTTGGGACTCTCTATATAGAGTATCATGTCATCTGCAAATAGTGACCATTTTAATATCTTCCCTTCCAGTTTGGATAACTTTTATTTCATTTTCTTGTCTGATTGCTGTGGCTAGGATTTCCATTACTATTTGGATAGAAGTGGTAAGAGTGGGCATCCTTGTCTTGTTCCTGAATTTAGTGGAAGGGCTTTCAAATTTTCACTGTTGCATATCATGTTGAATCGTGGATTTGTTGTAAATGCCTTTTATTATGTTAAGATATGTTCCCTCTGTACCCACTTTGGTGAGAGTTTTTATCATGAATAAGTGTTGAATTTTGTCAAATGCTTTTTCTGCATCTAACGAGATCATCATATGGTTTCTGCCTTTCCTTTTTTTAGTGTGGTGGATCACTGTGATTGATTTGCATATGTTGAACCATCCTTCTGACCCTGGAATGAATCCAACATGATCATGGTGTATGATAGTTTTTATGCGTTGTTGGATTCTGTTTGCTAATATTTTTTGAGAATTTTGGCATCTTTATTCATCAATATATTGGTCTGTAATTTTCTTATTGGTAGTGTCCTTGTCTGGCTTTTGTATCATGGTGATGATGGCTTTATAGAATGAATTTGGGAGTGTTCCCTCTTCTTCAGTTCTTTGGAATAGTTTGAGCAGGATCAGTATTAGTTCTTCTTTGAAAGTTTGGTAGAATTCCCCACTGAAGCCATCTGGTACCACACTTTTGTATGCAGGGAACTTTTTTAAAAAATACAGATTTAATTTCACTTCTAGTGATAAGTCTGTTGAAATTATCTGTTTCACCTTGACTCAGTTTTAGCAGGCTGTATGTTTCTAGAAACTTCTCCATTCTTCTAGGTTCTCCAATTTTTTTGGCATATAACAGTTCAAAGTATTCTCCAATGCTTTTTTAAAAAATTTCTGCAGCATTAGTTGTTATTTCCCCTCTTTCATTTCTTATCTTGTTTACTTGGGTCTTCTGTCTTTTCTTCCTGGTGAGCCTGGCCAAAGGTTTGTCAATTTCATTTATCCAACTCTTGGATTTCTTAATTATTTATTGTGTTATTTTTCATCTCTTTTATATTCCCTTTCTGATATTTATTATTTTCTTCCTTCTGCTGGCTTTGGGTGTGTTTGTTCTTCTCTTTCTAATTCTTTTTTTTTTTTCTTTTTCTTTTAGCTTCATAAAATACCTCTTTATTTTATTTTTTTTACATCTTTACTGGAGTATAATTGCTTTACAATGTTGTGTTAGTTTCTGCTGTACAACAAAGTGAATCAGCTATATGTTTACATATATCCACATATCCCCTCCCCCTTGAACCTCCCTCCCACACTCCCTATCCCACCCCTCAAGGCTGTCACAAAGTATGGAGCTGATCTCCATGTGCTATGCAACAGCTTCCCACTAGCCATCCATTTAACATTTGGTAGTGTATATATGTCAATGTTACTCTCTCACTCCATCCCAGCTTTCCCTTCCCTGCTGTGTCCTCAAGTCCATTTTCTATGTCTGTGTCTTTATTTCTGCCCTGCCACTACATTCATCAATACCGTTTTTTGATTCCATACATATACATTAGCATATGGTACTTGACTTACTTCACTCTGTATGACAGACTCTAGGTACATCCACCTCACTACAAATAACTCAATTATATATCTTTTTATGGCTGAGTAATATTCCATGGTATATGGAATATGCCACATCTTCTTTATCCATTCATCTGTCAATGGACATTTAGGTTGCTTCCATATCCTGGCTATTGTAAATAGAGCTGCAATGAACAGTGTGGTACATGAATCTTTTAGAATTATGGTTTTCTCAGGGTATATGTCTGGTAGTGGGATTGCTGGGTCGTATGGTAGTGCTATTTTAGTTTTTTAAAAAACCTCCATACTGTTCTTCACAGTGGCTGTATCAATATACATTCCCACAAACACTGCAAAAGGGTTCCCTTTTCTCTACACCCTCTCTAACATTTACTGCTTGTAGATTTTTTGATGATGGCCATTCTGACTGGTATGAGGTGATACCTCATTGCAGTTTTGATTTGCATTTCTCTAATGATTGGTCATGTTGAGTATATTTTCATGTGTTTCTTGGCAATCTGTGTATCTTCTTTGGAGAAATGTCTATTTAGGTCTTCTGCCCATTTTTGGATTAGGTTGTTTGTTTTTTGATATTGAGCTGCATGAGCTGCTTGCATATTTTGGAAATTAATCCTTTGTTAGTTGCTTCGTTTGCAAAAATTTTCTCCCATTCTGAGGGTTGTCTTTTCATCTTGTGTATGGTTTCCTTTGCTGTGCAAAAGCTTTTAAGTTTCATTAGGTCCCATTTGTTTCCTTTTGCTTTTATTTCCATTACTCTAGGAGGTGGGTCAAAAAGGATCTTGTGATTTATGTCATAGAGTGTTCTGCTATGTTTTCCTCTAAGAGTTTTATAGTGTCTGACCTTACATTTAGGTCTTTAATCCATTTTGAGTTTCTTTTTGTGTATGGTGTGTAGGGAGTGTTCTAATTTCATTCTTTTACATGCAGCTCTCCAGTTTTCCCAGGACCACTTATTGAAGACACTGTCTTCATTGTATATTCTTGCCTCCTTTGTCAAAGACAAGGTGGCCACATATGTGTGGGTTTATCTCTTGGCTTTCTATCCTGTTCCATTGATCTATATTTCTGTTTTTGTGTGAGTATGATACTGTTCCAACTACTGTAACTTCATAGTATAGGCTGATGTCCGGGAGACTGATTCCTCCAGCTGCGTTTTTCTTTCTCAAGATTGCTTTGGCTATTTGGGGTCTTTTGTGTTTCCATACAAATTGTAAAATTTCTTGTTCTAGTTCTGTGAAAAATGCCATTGGTAGTTTGATAGGGATTGCATTGAATCTGTAGATTGCTTTGGGTAGTATAACCATTTTCACAGTGTTGATTCATCCTATCCAAGAACATGGTATATTTCTCCATCTGTTTGTATCGTCTTTGATTTCTTTCATCAGTGTCTTATAGTTTTCTGCATATAGGACTGTGGCCTCCTTAGGTAGGTTTAATCCTAAGTATTTTATTCTTTTTGTTGCAGTGGTAAATGGGAGTGTTTCCTTCATTTCTCTTTCTGATAGTTCATTGTAAATGTACAGATGTAAGAGATTTCTGTATATTAATTTTGTATCCTGTTACTTTACCAAAGTCATTGATTAACCTTCATAGTTTTCTGGTGGTATCTTTAGGATTTTCCATGTATAGTATCATGTCATCTGGAAACAGTGACAGTTTTACTTCTTTTCCAATTTGGATTCTTTTTATTTCTTTTTCTTCTATGATTGCCATGGCTAAAACTTCCAAAACTAGGTTGAATAATAGTGGTGAGAGTGGGCACCCTTGTCTTGTTCCTGATCTTAGAGGAAATGCTTTCAGTTTTTTACCATTGAGAATGATGTCTGTGGTTTTGTCATGTATGGCTTTTATTATGTTGAGGTAAGTTCCCTCTATGCCCACTTTCTGCAGAGTCTATATAATAAATGGGTGTTGAATTTTCTCAAAAGCTTTTCCTGCATCTATTGAGATGATCATATGGTTTTTATCCTTCAATGTGTTAATATGGTGTATCACATTGATTGATTTGTGTATATTGAAGAAATCTTGCATTCCTGGGATTAACCCCACTTGATCATGGTGCATGATCCTTTTAATGTGCTGTTGGATTTTGTTTGCTAGTATTTTGTTGAGGATTTTTGCATCTATGTTCATCAGTGATATTGGTCTGTAATTTTGTTTTTTTGTGAAATCTTTGTCTGGTTTTGGTGTCAGGGTGATGGTGTCCTCATAGAATGAGTTTGGGAGTGTTCCCCCCTCTGCTATATTTTGGAAGAGTTTGAGAAGGATAGGTATTAGCTCTTCCCTAACTGTTTGATAAAATTCGCCTGTGAAGATATCTGGCCGTGGGCTTTTGTTTGTTGGAAGATTTGTAATCACAGTTTCAATTTCAGTGCTTCTGATTGGTCTGTTCAAACTATATTTCTTTCTGGTTCACTTTTGGAAGGTTGTACTTTTCTAAGAATTTGTCCATTTCTTCCAGGTTGTCCTTTTTTTGGCATATAGTTGCTTGTAGTAGTCTCATGATCCTTTGTATTTCTGCAGTGCCAGTTGTTACGTCTACTTTTTCATTTCTAATTCTGTTGGATTGGGCGTTCTCCCTTTTTTTTCCTAATGAGTTTGGCTAATGGTTTATCAATTTTGTTAACCTTCTCAAATAACCAGATTTTTGTTCTACTGATCTTTGCTACTGTTTCCTTCATTTCTTTTTCATTTATTTCTCATCTGATCTTTATGAGTTCTTTCCTTCTGCTAACTTTGGGTTTTTTGTTCTTCTTCTGTAATTGCTTTAGGTGTAAGGTTAGGTTGTTTATTTGAGATGTTTCTTGTTTCTTGAGGTAGGATTGTGTTTCTATAAGCTTCCCTCTTAGAACTGCTTTTGCTGTATCCCATAGGTTTTGGGTCATCATGTTTTCATTGGCATTTTTTTCTAGGTATTTTTTGATTTCCTCTTTGATTTCTTCAGTGATCTCTTGGTTATTTAGTAGTGTATTGTTTTGCCTCCATGTGTTTATATTTTTTACAGTTTTTTTTCCTGTAATTGATATCCAGTCTCATAGTGTTGTGGTTGGAAAAGAAGCTTGATACAATTTCAATTTTCTTAAATTTACTGAGGCTTAATTTGTGACCAAAGATGTGATCTATCTTGAAGAATATTCCATGTGCACTTGAGAATAAATTGTATTCTGTTGTTATTGGAAGGAATGCCCTATAAATATCAATTAAGTCTGTCTGGTCTAATGTGTCTTTTAAAGCTTTTGTTTCCTTATTTCCTTTCTGTGTGGATGATCTGTCCATTGGTGTAAATGGGGTGTTTAATTCCCCTAGTATTATTGTGTTACTGTCTATTTTCCCTTTTATGACTGTTAGCATTGCCTCATGTATTGAGGTGCTCTTATGTTGGGTGCATAGATATTTACAATTGTTATATCTTCTTGGATTGATCCCTTGATTATTATGTAGTATCCTTCCTTGTCTATTGTTATAGTCTTTATTTTAAAGTCTATTTTTTCTGGTATGAGTATTGCTACTCCAGCTTCCTTTTGATTTCCATTAGCATGGTATATATTTTTCCATCCCTTCACTTTCTGCCTGTATGTGTCTCTAGGACTGAACTGGGTTTCTTGTAGACAGAATATATATGGGTCTTGGGTTTGTAACCATTCAGCCAGTCTGTGTCTTTTGGTTGGAGCATTTAATCCATTTACATTTCAGGTAATTATTGATATGTATGTTCCTATTTGCATTTTCTTAATTGTTTTGTGGTTGTTTTTATAGGTCTTTCCTTTCTCTTGTGTTTCCTGCCTAGAGAAGGTTCCTTTAGCATTTGTTGTAAAGCTGGTTTGGTATTGTTGAATTCTCTTAATTTTTCCTTGTCTATAAAGCTTTTGATTTCTATTTCAACACTGAATCTAAATGAGATCATTGCTGGTTAGAGTAATCGTGGTTGTAAGTTTTTCACTTTCATCACTTTAAATATATCCTGCCACTCCCTTCTGGCCTGAAAAGTTTCTGCTGAAAGATCAGCTGTTAACCTTATGGTGATTTCCTTGTATGTTATTTGTTGCTTTTCCCTTGCTGCTTTTAATATTTTTCTTTGTTTTTAATCTTTGTTAGTTTGATTAATATGTGTCTCGGTGTGTTTCTCCTAGGGTTTATCCTGTATGCAACTCTCTTCACTTCCTGTACTTGATTGACTAGTTCCTTTCCCATAATGGGGAACTTTTCGACTAGAATCTCTTGACATATTTTCTCAGACCCTTTCTTTTTTTCTTCTTCTTCTGGGACGCCTATAATTTGAATGCTGGTGCACTTATTGTTGTCCCGGAGGTCTCTGAGACTCTCCTCCATTCTTTTCATTCTTTTTTCTTTATTCTTCTCTGTGGCAGTAACTTCGACCATTCTATCTTCCAGCTCACTTATCCTTTTTTCTGCCTCAGTTATTCTGCAATGATTCTTTCTAGAGTATTTTTAATTTCAGTTATGTGTTGTTCATTACTGTTTGTTTGCTCTTTAGTTCTTTAGGTCGTTGTGAAACATTTTTTTGTATTTTCTCTATTCTATTCTGAGATTTTAGATCATCTTTACTATCATTTCTCTGAATTCTTTTTAAGGTAGTTTGCCTATTTCCTCTTCATTTATTTGGTCTTGTGGGTTTTTATCTTGCTTCTTTGCCTGCAAGATATTTCTCTGTCTTCTCATTTTGTTTAATTTCCAGTATTTGAGGTCTCCTTTCCCTAGGCTGCAGGGTTGTAGTTCCTCTTGCATCTGTTCTCCGCCCCTGGTGGTGAGGTTAGTCCAGTGGCTTGCATAGGCTTCCTGATGGGAGGGACTTGTGCCTGTTTTCTAGTGGGTTGAGCTGAGTCTTTTCCCTATGATGAGCAGGGCTGTGTCAGGTGGTTTGTTTTGGGATGTCTGTGAGCTTAGTATGACTTTAGGTATTCTGTGTGCTCATGGTTGGGTTTTGTTCCTGTCTTATTTGTTGTTTGGTGTGAGGTGTCCAGTGCTGGGAGCTGCAGGCATTTGTGTGGACCCAGGTCTAGGATTCAGGTAGAGGCCTCCATGAGAGCTCTTAGCAATTAATCTTCCCTGGGGTCAGGAATTCTCTAGAGGTCCAGCATCCTGGACTTGGTGCTCCCACCCCAGAGCCTCAGGCCCAACTTTCAGTTGAGGAGCCAAGACCCCACAAGTCACTTGTGCCAGCAATAAAGGGGATTAAAAAAAAAAAAAAACTAACAAAACCCCAGAAAAATGGTAAAAAGTAAAATCAGACAAACAAAAACAGAAACAAGGAAACACACACACACATGCAAAAGAAAAAAAAAAGCTGAACCAAATAAAACAAAAAGCAAGAGAACAACCAGACAAACAGAAGAACGCAAAAATGAAATCAAACAATTGGAATCAAAACTAACAGAGACACAAAACCTAAAAACAAAACCAAAGCATTGTGGCAACTGAAGAATAAAGCAGGGAAACAGAACAACTGATATAAATGATTAAAAAAATAAAATAAAAAGCGAAATAACACAAACCAACAAAAAAGGAAATTAGAAATGGAAATATAAAAGAATTTTAAAATATGTTCAAGAAAAAATAAGGGAAAAGAATACAGAACAACAGAAAAACAATGTAAAAAGAGAAATATATTAAAACAAAAGAATAAAAATGTGATAAAACATGAACATCCCAAAAGACCAAATAAAAAAAAATACTAAAACAACAAAAAACAAAACAAACAAAAAGCCAGAACCAACAACAAAATGAATCAAAACACAATAAAATTAATAGTTATAATTATGTTTCCCTGGGGTCTCAGCTGTAAGTGTCTTTGCACACGCCTTGAGCCACAGCCCACCTCTGCCTCCCCAAGTGGTCTTCCTCTGCTTCTGGGCTGGTCTCTGGACCTGCTGTGGGCCCTGGGGCACCACTCAGACTCTGATGTGGCCCAATTCCTGCGTGTGCTTGCCCCCAAAGTCCACAGCTGCCAAAGCAAGACCATATTCATTTGTGGGAACATTCATTGTCTACTCAGATATTCCATAGACTCAGGGTCTAGCTGATCACAGGGATTTAATCTGGAGCTTGTGCAGCTGATGGAAAGATTTTCAATCCTCTTCCTTAGTCTCCCTGTTACTGGGGTTCAGCTTTGGTTTTATCCCCACCTCTCCATGTGGTCCACCCACAGGAGTCTAGTCCCGAGGCTGCCTTGGAGCTCTTGAGTTTGCCCCAGTGAGGACAGGGCGCAGAGGTGGCATGACTGCTTGGATGATGGGAGCCCTGGTGGCACCAAATGCACAGGGAAACCAGCAGCCTTGGATGTAAGAGATATGACCCTAGTGAGGTCCTTTTCTGGTGCCTGGTGTAAGGTGCATGAGGGCCAGCCCTGGCTGGGCTGTTTCTAGCACCCAGCAACAGGCATGTGAGCGCCAGCCCTGAGAGGGCTTTTTCTATTGTTGGGTGACTGGCGTGTGAGAGCCAGCCCTGAGGGGGCTTCTTCTATTGCTTGGCAGCTGGCACATGAAAGCCAGCCATGAGAAGGCTTCTTTTATTGTCATCGGCAGGTGCCAACGTGTGGGGAGAGAGAGGCTACAATAGTGGCTCCTCTCCCTGTATGTGACTCAGCAATAGAGCCTGCTTCCATGGCAGTCAGGTCTTCCTCTATAGGCATTCCCTGCTAGAGATTTCCACCCTACTGTCCCCTCGGTTCCTTTCCCCACAGCCAAAAGCAGTTTTTACTGCAGGCCTGTTCTCAAATCCCCACACTCCAGCTCCCAGCTCCCTTGCAAACCTGTGAACACACGTCCCAGTCTGGGGCATGTAGGGCCACAGTACAGACCATCTGTGTATTTCTCACTCTGCCCCATCTCCCACAGATCGGCTGCTTCACCCTCTTCTGACTACCTCAAATACTTCCCTTCTGTCCCAATCGATTTCCCTGACAGAGAGGGGGTTTCCACAAATTGGCAAATCCCTCCTCTGCTTCACCTTCCCTGCCCTGCGGTGTAGGTCCCATCCCTCTTCCTCACCTACACCTTCTACCTTCTTTTCTTCATCCTAACCCAGTTATGCAGAGATCTTTATAGTCCTTTCTGGTGTCGAAGGTCTTCAGCTAGTGTTCAGCCAGTGTTCTGTGAGAATTGTTACATCTGTAGATGTATTCTTGATAGATGTGTGGAGAGAGATGAATTCTACATCCTCCTACACCTCCACTGTGTTAACTCCTCTCTTTCTTATTCTCTTAGGTGGTAGTTTAGGTTGTTCATTTGACATTCTTCTTGTTTCTTGAGGAAGGTCTGTATTGCTATGAACTTCCCTTTTAGAACGGATTTGCTATATCCCATAGATTTTTTTTAACTTCTTTTTTAGAGTATAATTGCTTTATAATGTTGTATTAGTTTCTGCTGTATAACAGAGTGAAGCAGATATACGAATACATATATCCTCATATTCCCTCTCTCTTACAGCTCCCTCCCACCCTCCCTATCCCCCCCTCTAGGTGGACACAAAGCACTGAGCTGATCTCATATCAGTGCTATGGGACTGCTTCCCACTATCTATCTATTTTACATTTGGTAGTGTATATATGTCCATGCCACTCTCTCACTTCATCCCAGCTTACACTTCCCCCTCCTGTGTCCTTAAGTCCATTCTCTATATCTGCATCTTTACTCCTGTCCTGCCCCTGGTTTGTTCAGAACCTCTTTTTTTTTTTTTTTTTTTTTTTTAGATTCCATATATATGTAGTAGCATATGGTATATATTTTACTTTTTCTGACTTACTTTACTATGTATGTCAAGTCTCTAGGTCCATCCACCTCACTACCAATAACTCAATTTCATTTATTTTTATGGCTGAGCAATATTCCATTGTATATATGTGCCACATCTTCTTTATCCATTCATCTGTCGATGGACACTTAGGTTGCTTCCATATCCTGGCTACTGTAAATGGAGCTGCATTGAACATTGTGGTACATGACTTTTTTTGAATTATGGTTTTCCCAGTAGTGGGATTGCTGGGACATATGGTGGCTCTTTTTTAGTTTTTTAAGGAACCTCCAAACTGTTCTCCACAGTGGCTGTATCAATTTACATTCCCACCAACAGTGCAAGAGGGTTCCCTTTTCTCCGCACCATCTCCAGCACTTATTGTTTGTAGATTTTTTGATGATGGCCATTCTGACCAGTGTGAGGTGATACCTCACTGTAGTTTGATTTGCATTTCTCTAATGATTAGTGATGCTGAGCATCCTTTCATGTGTTTGTTGGCAATCTGGGTATCTTCTTTGGAGAAATGTCTATTTAGGTCTTTGCCCATTTTTTTGATTGGGTTCTTTGTTTTTTTGATATTGAGCTGCATGAGCTGCTTGTATATTTTGGAGGTTAATCCTTTGTCAGTTGCTTTGTTTGCAAATATTTTCTCCCATTCTCAGGGTTGTGTTTTCGTCTTGTTTATGGTTTCCTTTGCTATACAAAAGCTTTTAAGTTTCATTAGGTCCCATTTGTTTATTTTTGTTTATATTTCCATTTCTCTAGGAGGTGGGTCAAAAAGGATCTTGCTGTGATGTATGTCATAGAGTGTTCTGCCTATGTTTTCCTCTAAGAGTTTTAGACTGTCTGGTCTTACATTTAGGTCTTTAATCCATTTTGAGCTTATTTTTGTGTACGGTGACAGGTAGTGTTCTAACTTCATTCTTTTACATGCAGCTCTCCAGTTTCCCAGCACTAATCATTGAAGAGGTTATCTTTTCACCATTGTATATTCTTTCCTCCTTTATCAAATATAAGGTGACCATATGTGTGTGGGTTTATCTCTGGGCTTTGTATCCTGTTCCATTGATCTATATTTCTGTTTTTGTGCAAGTACCATACTGGCTTGATTACTGTAGCTTTGTAGCATAGTCCAAAGACAGGGAGCTTGATTGCTCCAGCTCCGTTTTTCTTTCTCAAGATTTCTTTGACTATTCGGGATCTTTTGTGTTACCAAACAAATTGTGAAATTTTTTGTTCTAGTTCTGTGAAAAATGCCATTGGTGGTTTGATAGGGATTGCATTGTATCTAGACTGCTTTGGGTAGTATAGTCATTTTCACAATGTTGATTCTTCCAATCCAAGAACATGGTATATCTCTCCAACTATTTGTATCATTTTAAACTTCTTTCATCAATATCTTGTAGTTTTCTGCATACAGGTCTTTTGTCTCCTTAGATAGGTTTATTCCTAGGTATTTTATTCTTTTTGTTGCAATGGTAAATGGGAGTGTTTCCTTAATTTCTCTTTCAGATATTTCATCATTAGTGTATAGGAATTCAAGATATTTCTGTGCGTGTATTTTGTATCCTGCTACTTTACCAAATTCACTGATTAGCTCTAGTTGTTTTCTGGTAGAGTCTTTAGGATTCTCTAAGTATAGCATCATGTCATCTGCAAACAGTGACATTTTTCTTACTTCTTTTCTGATTTAGATTTCTTTTATTTCTTTTCGTTCTCTGATGGTTGTGGCTAAAACTTCCAAAGCTACGTTGAATAATAGTGGTGAGAGTGGGCAACCTTGTCTTGTTCCTCATCTCAGTGGAAATGGTTTCAGTTTTTCACCATTTAGAATGATGTTGGCTGTGGGTGTCTCATATATGGCCTTTATTATATTGAGGTAAGTTCCCTATATGCCAATTTTCTGGGGGGTTTTATAATAAATGTGTGTTGAATTTTGTTCAAAGATTTTTCTGCATCTATTGAGATGATCATATGGTTTTTATCCTTCAATTTGTCAATATGGCTTATCACATTGATTGATTTGTGTATAATGAAGACTCCTTGCATTCCTGGGATACAACCCACTTGATCATGGTGTATGATCCTTTTAATGTGCTGTTGAAATCTTTTTGCTAGTATTTTGTTGGCGATTTTTGCATCTATGTTCAACACTGATATTGGTCTGTAGTTTTCTTTGTGACATCTTTGTCTAGTTTTAGTATCAGGGTGATGGTGGCCTTGTAGAATTTTTTGGGGAGTGTTCCACCCTCTGCTACATTTTGCAAGAGTTTGATAAGGATAGGTGTTAACCCCTCTCTAAATGTTTGATAGAATTCACCTGTGAAGCCATCTGGTCCTGGACTTTTTTTGTTGGAAGGTTTTTAATCATAGTTTCAATTTCAGTGCTTGTGATTGGTCTGTTTATATTTTCTATTTTTTCCTGGTTCAGTCTCAGAAGGTTGTGTTTTTCTAAGAAAGTGTCCATTTCTTCCAAGTTGTCCATTTTGTTTTATATAGTTGCTTATAGTAATCTCTCATGATCCTTTGTATTTCTGCAGTGTCAGTTGTTACTTCTACTTTTTCATTTCTAATTCTATTGATTTGAGTCTTCTCCCTTTTTTTCTTGATGAGTCTGGTTAGTGGTTTATCAATTCTGTTAATCTTCTCCAAGGACCAGCTTTTAGTTTTATTGATCTTATATATTGTTTCCTTCATTTCTTTTTCATTTATTTCTGATCTGATCTTTATGATTTCTTTCCTTCTGCTAAATTTTGTGTTTTTTTTTTGTTCTTCTTTCTCTAAGTGCTTTGGGTGTAAGGTTAGGTTGTTTATTTGAGATATTTCTTGTTTCTTGAGGTAGGATTGTATTGCTATAAGCTTCCCTCTTAGAAATGCTTTTGCTGCATCGCAAAAGTTTTAGGTCATGGTGTTTTCACTGTCATTTTTTCTAAGTATTTTTTTATTTCCTCTTTGATTTCTTCAGTGGTCTCTTGGTGATTTAATAACGTTTTGTTTAGCCTCCATGCGTTTGTATTTTTTAGAGACTTTTTCCTGTAATTGATATCTAGTCTCATAGTGCTGTGGTTGGAAAATATACTTGATACAATTTCAATTTTCTTAAATTTACCAAGGCTTGATTTGTGACCCTAGATATGATCTATCCTGGAAAATATTCCATGAGCACTTGAGAAGAAAGTATACTCTGTTGATTTTGGGTGTAATGTCCTATAAATATCAATTATGTCCATCTTGTTTAATGTGTCATTTACAGCTTGTGTTTCCTTGTTTATTTTTATTTTGGATGATCTGTCCATTGGTGAAAGTAGGGAGTTAAAGTCCCCAACTAATATTGTTGTACTGTCAATTTCCCCTTTTATGGCTGTTAGCATTTGCCTTGTGTATTGAGGTGCACCTCTGTTGGGTGCATAAATATTTACAATTGTTCTATCTTCTTCTTGGATTGATCCTTTAATCAGTATGTAGTGTCTTTCTTTGCCTCTTGTCTTTATTTTAAAGTCTATTTTGTCTGATATGAGAACCACTACTCAAGCTTTTTTTGATTTCCATTTGCATAAAATATCATTTTTCGCCCCCTCACTTTCAGTCTGTATATGTCCCTAGGTCTGAAATGGGTCCCTTGTATACAGCATATATACGGTCTTGTTTTTGTATCCATCCAGCTAGTCTATGCCTTTTGGTTGGAGCATTTAATCCATTTACATTTAAGATAGTTATCGATATGTATGTTCATATTACCATTTTCTTAATTGCTTTGGGTTTGTTATTGTTGGTCTTTTCCTTCTCTTGTGTTTCCTCCCTAGAGAAATTCCTTAAGATTTGTTGTAAATGTGGTTTGGTGGTGCTGAGTTCTCTTAGCTTTTTCTTGTATGTAAAGTTTTAATTTCTCCATCGAATCTGAATGAGATCCTTTCTGGGTAGTGTAATCTTGGTCTTAGATTTTGCACTTTCATCACATTAAATATGTCCTGCCACACCCGTCTGGGTTGTAGAGTTTCTGCTGAAAGTTTAGCTTTTAACCTTATTGGGACTCCCTTGTAGGTTATTTGTTGCTTTTCCCTTGCTGCTTTTACTGTTTTTTCTTTGTATTTAATATTTGATAGGTTGATTAATATGTGTCATGGCGTTTTCTCCTTTGGTTTATCCTGTATAGGACTCTCTGCACTTCCTGGTATTGAATGATTATTTCCTTTCCCAAGTTAGGGAAGTTTTCAACTATAATCTCTTCAAATATTTTCTCAGTCCCTTTCTTTTTTTCTTCTTCTGGGACCCTTACAATTCAAATGTTGGTGCATTTAATGTTTTCCCAGAGCTTTCTGAGACTGTCCTCAATTCTTTTCATAATTTTTTTTTTATTTATTCTCTTCTGCTGTAGTTATTTCCACTATTTTATCTTCCAGGTCACTTATCCCTTGTTCTGCCTCATTTATTCTGCTATTGATTCCTTCTAGAGAGTTTTTAATTTCATTTATTATGTTGTTCATCATTGTTTGTCTTATCTTTAGTTCTTTTAGGTCCTTGTTAAACATTTCTTTTATATTCTCCATTCTATTTCCTAGATTTTAAATCATCTTTACCATCATTACTCTGAATTCTTTTTCAGGTAGACTGCCTATTTCCTCTTCATTTGTTTGGTCTGGTGGGTTTTTCCTTGCTCATTCATCTGCTGTGTATTTCTCTGTCTTTTCATTTTGCTTAAATTACTGTGTTTTGGGTCTCCTTTTCACAGGTTGCAGGTTCATAGTTCCCGTTGTTTTGGGTGTCTGCCCCCAGTGGGTAAGGTTGGTTCAGTCGCTTGTGTAGGCTTCCTGGTGGAGGGAACTGGTGTTTGTGTTCTGGTGGATGAGACTCCACCTTGTCTTTATGGTGGGAAAGACTGTGTCTGGTGTTGTGTTTTGGGGTTTCTGTTAACTTATTATGATTTTATGCAGCCTCTCTGCTAATGGGTGGGGTTGTGTTCCCATCTTACTGGTTGTTTGACATGGCATTTCCAGCACTGGAGCTTGCTGGTCATTGAGTGGAGCTGGGTATTAGTGCTGAGATGGAGTTTCTCTGGGAGAGCACTCACCAATTGTTATCATGTGGGGTCGGGAGGTCTCTGATAGACCAATGTCAGAACTCAGCTCTTGCTCTTCAGAGGCTCAGGCCTGACACCCAGCCAGAGCACCAAGACCCTGTCAGCCACACAGCTCAGAAGAAAAGGGAGAAAATAAAAAGAGAGAAAGAAAGAAAAATAAAATAAAGTTATTAAAATAAAAAGGTATTATTAAAAATAAAAAAAAAATAATTTAAAAAAGGAAGGAAGAAGGGAGGAACCAAACCAATAAACAAATCCACCAATTATAACAAGCACTATAAAGCTATACTAAAAAAAGACAGTAAAAGGACATACAGAACTCTAGGACAAATGGTAAAAGCAAACCTATACAGACAAAATCACACAAAGACGCATGAACACACACACTCACAAAAAGAGATAAATGAAAAAACGATATATATATATAAATAGAGCAACAAAATCAATAAACAATTCTACCAATTATAATAAGCTCTAAATACTAAGCAAAGATAAACATAAAACCAGAAACAAATAGATGCAGAAAGCAAACCCCATGTCTACAGTTGCTCTCAAAGTCTACCGCCTTAATTTTGGGATGATTCGTTGTCTATTCAGGTATTCCACACATGCAGGGTACATCAAATTTATTGTGAAGATTTAATCCGCAGCTCCTGAGGCTGCGCGGAGAAATTTCCCTTTCTTTTCTTTGTGTGCACAGCTCCTGGGGTCCAGCTTTGTATTGGGCCCTGCCTCTGCATGTAGGTCACCCTCTGGTGTATATTCTTCGCCCAGACAGGAGGGGGTTAAAGGAGAGACTGATTAAGGGGCTCTGGCTCACTTAGGCCAGTGGGAGGGAGGGCTACTTAATGCAGGACGAGCCTGCGGTAGCAGAGGCTGACATGACATTGCAACAGCCTGAGGTGCACCTTGTGTTCTCCTGGGTAAGTTGTCCCTGGATCACAGGACCCTGGCAGTGGTGGGATGCACAGGCTCCTGGAAGGGGAGATGTGGTGTAACCTGTGCTTGCACACAGGCCTCTTGGTGGCTGCAGCAACTGCCTTAGTATCTTATGCACATTTCTGGTGCCTGTGCTGATAGCTGTGGCTCACGCCCATCTCTGGATGTTTAAATCTCTGCTTGCTTGTTTAAGCAGTTCTCTGATACCCTTCTCCTCGTGCACACTGAAACAATGCTCTCTTGCCTCTTAGGCAGTTCCAGACTTTTTCCTGGACTCCCTCCTGGCTAGCTGTAGCACACTAGCCCCCTTCAGGCTTGTTCATGCAGCCCACCCCAGTCCTCTCCCTGGGATCTGACCTCCAAAGCCCGAGCCTCAGTTCCCAACCCCCACTCTTCCCAGTGGATGAGTAGACAAGCCTCTCAGGCTGGTGAGTGCTGGTCAGCACCGATCCTCTGTGTGGGAATCTCTCTGCTTTCTCCTCTGCATCCCTGTTGCTGCACTCTCCTCCATGGCTCTGAAGCTTCCCCCCACCCACCCCCATCTCCACCAGTGAAGGGGCTTCCTAGTGTGGAAAGTTTTCCTCCTTCACGGCTCCCTCCCCAAAGTGCAGGTCCCATCCCTACTCTTCTGTCTCTGTTTTTTTCTTTTTTCTTTTGCTCTACCCAGGTAGGTGGGGAGTTTTTTGCCTTTTGGGAAGTCTGAGGTCTTCTGCCAGCATTCAGTAGGTATTCTGTAGGAGTTGTTCCACATGTAGATGTATTTTTGATCTCTATGTCTTACTCCTCCGCCATCTTGAAAGTCCCCCACTGTATCCCATAAATTTTGTAAGGTTGTGTTTTCATTTTCATTTGTCTTGAGGTATTTTCTGATTTCCTCTTTGATTTCATCATTGACTCCTTGGTGTTTTAATAACGTATTGTTTAGTCTACATGGGTTTGTTCTTTTCCTGTTTTTCTTTCTGTGGTTGTTTTACAGTTTCATAACATTGTGGTCAGAAAAGATGCTTGAAATAATTTCTATCCTCTTAAATTTGTTGAGGTTTGGTTTGTGACGTAGTATGTGGTCTATCTTAGAAAATGTTCCATGTGCACTTGAAAATAATGTGTATTCTATGGGTTTTTTTTTGGATATAGCATCCTATAGATGTCAATTAAGTCCAACTGGTCTATTGAGTCATTTAGGACCTTTGTTGCCATATTTATTTTCTGTCTGGAAGATCTGCCCATTGATGTCAGTGGGGTGTTAAAGTCTCCTAATATTATTGTACTCTTGTCCATTTCTCCCTTTGTGTATGTTAGTATTTGTTTTACATATTCAGGTGCTCCTATATTGTGTGCATATATGCTAAGGAGTGTAATATCCTCTTCTTGTATTGATCCCCTTATCATTATACAATGTCCTTCTTTGTCTTTCTTTACGGTCATTGTTTTAATGTCTATTTTGTCTGATATGTGCGTTGCTATCCCTGCTTTCTTCTCATTTCCATTTGCATGAAAAAAAAATCTCTTTCCATCCCCACACTTTCATTCTGTGTGTTTCTTTCATCCTGAAGTGAGTCTCTTGTAAGCAGAATATTGTAACTTTTTGTTTTTTTAAATCCAATCTGCCACTCTATGTCTTTTGATTGGAGCATTTATTCCATAAGTCCTTTGACATTTAAAGTAATCATTGATGGGTATGTACTTATTGTCATTTTAAAGCTTGTTTTCCAGTTGTTTTGTAGTTCTTTTTGCTTCATTTCTTCTTTTTTTTAATGGTCTGATAATTTTTATGTGTGTGTGTGACTCTATTGCTGTTTTTGATTTGTGGAGTCCAAAAATGTTGACCCATAATTGTATCTACTTGCTTTAAACTGATAATCAGACAAGTTCAAACACATTCTAAATGACCTACATTTTTATATTCCCTCCCCCACATTTTGTGGTATTGATGTCCATTTTACATCCTCATGCTTATCTTTTGCTATTAATTTTACTTATAATCGCTTTTACAATTTTTATTGTGTTTTAATCTGTTTACTGGCTTTTTAAAGTGCTCTTCAGTCCTTTTATATGTTTGCCTTTCTTACTAAGATGTTCCCTTTCCTATGGATTGTTGCTTCTTTTCTATTCAGAGAAGATCCTTCAATATTTCTTTAAAGGTAGGCTTAGTATTGCTGAATTGTTTTAGTTTTTGCTTGTCTGAGAAATTCTTTATCTGTCCTTCTATTCTGATAATCTAACTGAGTAGAATATCCCAGGTTGCAGATTTTTCCCTTTCATGACTTTGAATCAACAGGCCACTCCTGAAAATCTCCTGGCCTGAAAATCTCTGCAGAGGAAATAGCTGTAGCCTTATGGGAGTTGCCTTGTGACTGAGTCTTTGTTTTTCTCTTGCTGCCTTTAGAATCTTCTCTTTATTTTTAAGATTTGCCATTTTCATTATGATATTTCTTGGTGTGGGTCTTTTGGGGTTCATCTTGTTTGGGGCCTTTTGTGCTTCCTGTACCTGAATATCTGTTTCCTGATTTAGGTTTGGGAAGTTTTCAGCCATAATTTCTTCAAATACATTTTGAATCCCCTTTTCTCTCCCTTTTCCTTCTGGAGCCTCTTATTATGTGTCAGTTGGAACAATATATATTATCCCATAGATCTTGAATGTTGTTTTCTTTTTTTTTTTCTTTTATTGGTATTTTTGCATGCTTTTCTGTGTGGGTGATTTCCTTTATTCTACATTCCAGATGAGTTCATTGTTCTTCTGTGTGATTTAGTCTGCCATTCATTGTTTCTAGTTTGGTTTTTATCTCAGCAATTAAATTGTGTCATTTTGGTTGGTTCATCTTTATAATTTCTAGTTCCTTGTTACAGTGATGTGCATTTCTATAGATAATCTTTCTTAATTCCTTTAGCATTATTATTACCTCCTTTTTAAACTTGTGGTCAAGTAAACTGGTGAGGTCTGTTTCATTATTTGTTTTTTCAGAGGATTTTTCTTGTTCTTTAATTGGAAGTAGTACTTCTGCTTTTTCATTTTACTTAACTTTCTCTGTCTCTATGAATTTAGGAGGAACAGTTATCGACTGTGGTCTTGAAATGGTGATTTTATGGGGGAGCATCCCTGTGTAGACTGTGTGTATCCAATATTTTTAGTGTGAGGGCTGGTTTGGTTTTGGATGCCAGCCATGTTTTTCCTCAGAGTGTAGTAGCCATTATCCCCTGGAGAGGGAGTGTGATTGATGTTGTGGTGTCCAGAGCCTGTGCTGGATGTGAGATGGGCTTTTCCCTTTGATCCGTGGCTGTCACAGCCCTGTTGGGGTCAGGGTCTTCTCTCCAGTTGTTGGAGTAGAAGCCCCAAGAGTTGGGTTGATCAAACTCCATTGTCACTGAGTGCATGCCCTGTCCCTAAGGAAGTGACAGCTGAAACAAGTGAAGCACATGCAGATACAGTGAACCTATGTGCCATCCATGAGGGCATCCACAGTTCCACCCAGAAGCAACACAAGGTCGCATCCCATTCTCCTTTGTGTTCATCCCAAACCTACTGCAAGGCTCAGGCTGGGGATGAGGCACAATGGCTATAGGAATCAAGGTGGCTATGCTGCTGCTTGGGACCTGGACTGCCTCTGTGGCAAACTTCTCCCAGGACCTGTCTGCCACAGAACCAACACTAAGCTCTGATGTGGAGTGGATGGATCTGGGGTGCTCCCACTGGGAAATGATTCACCACACTCTCCCACCCAGGACCTGTCTACCAGAGACACACCTCTGACATGTGCAAGCTTACAATGGGCTCCATGGCTAGAGCTGCCACTGTTATGTGCACACTGATGGGCTTCATAACTCCCCCTGACCACACACTCCCAGGCTGTCTCCATGCAGCTAGACCAAGTCTTCTCCCAGGGCCTGTCTGCCTGAGATTCATTGCTTATCCACTGAACATTCTTGTGGTTCTGCCCACTTTTCTCATGGATAATGTCTGTCTGGTTCAATTCTCTGCCCCCATGCATGTGCTGACAATGGTTTCCGTGGTTCCACCCTGATCACACTCCAGGTGCCCCAGTCTGTCTTCATAGCTAGACCAAATCTCTGCCCTGATCTTGGGTCAGGCTGTGGTGTGGAGTGAGCAGGGCTGGGGTGTTAACCCCTTCAGATTGGGAAGTGCAGCAAGGTAGCAGGCACCAGCACAGGTCTCCCTGCCCTGATTGAGATAGCAAGCTGGAACCCACACACTCCTCAGGAGTAGAATCTAGGTTTCTCCAGCCCCTCAATCTGCCCCAGCAGATTTCCCAGCAGGCAAGTGGGCTCCCCAGATGAGGGTCTGCCCATATGGACCTTCTCCTCTTTACAGATCCCTCCCAGGGATGCTGGTCCTGACCTTATGCCCCTTTTGTTTTCCTTTCTACCCATTTACGTGGAGATCTTTCTTGCAGCTTTAGTTGTATAGGAGGTCTTCTATTAGTTTCCAGTTAGTTTTCTGTGAGAAGTTTTCCAAATGTAGATGTATTTTTGATGTGTTTGTTGGGACAGGTGAGCTCCATGTCCTCCTATTCTGCCATCTTGATCCCTCTCTTCAAGTTTACAGTAGGTTGTGTTCCCCAATATTTTTTCTTTGGTCATACATGACATAAGCCAGAGTCAAAAGCAACAAATATATCAGAACATGAAAGTCAGTAAGGTTTTCTTTCCCAACAATATTTAGTATAAGATTTTGTTTTAATATATGTTATGAGTTCACTATTTTGCTTATAACTGTAAATAGAAAACTACACAAATTTTTAGCCAGCATTGATTTGGAATACACCTGGAAAAATATCCAACAAATATATGAATGCAATATTACTAAAATACTGTACTTGGATAATAGATTAGAGTGTCTCTAACAATGTTAAAATATGAGGTACTGTGCACACCAATGTTTTGCTATTCAGAACTATACAAAAAGCAACTTCTTAGAGGTATGCAGTTTTAGGGGACAAACTTACTTTGCCAGATTCCTGAACTGAACTCAGATTATGGTAAACCTTTACATCTTAAGATCTAGTCTGCTTTAAAAAACTCATACTCTTACAGAAAAAGTAGCATTACACTGGAAATTTCTGGAATATATGAGTAAATTTCCCAAATGAAACTGATTGGAAGAAAGCCTGGCATCAGTCCAGAATACAGGTTAAAACTTTGGCATTCGTGAAGAATTTGAGCTTTTTGGATTGATAATACATCAGACCAATTTACAAAATAAGCAAATCAATAAAACAAAACCCAAAATCTTTAATAAGAGGGAGGTGTAGTGCTTAATATACTACCTTTGTCTGTTTTTTTAATGAGAGGCATATAAAAGCTGAATAATCACTTTCTAAAGAAAATCCATGTTTTTCATCTGTAATGAAAAAATGACAAGAACTAAAATGGGTAAATTATTCATTGTCTGTAATAGCATCTGTCATGTACTATTCTCAAAAATTACAAGAGATTTGAAACTATGATCATGGTATCACATATAATTTCAGTCATAATTTTATACTAAATCCACTCTTTGACAATTAATTTCATTTGTAGAAATCTATCCTAAGGAGATAATGAGAGGTAAGATCAAAGATTTATATTCACAGATGTTCTTTATAGAATTATTATAATAACCAAATGTTGAAAACAAACTAAATGTTTAATAAAAAAGGCCTGGTAAAATAAATCATTGTACATTCCTAATTACACCACAACTATATGCACTAAAATAGTATATTTTTAGGAATATTTAAGAATAATTATAACAGGGAAGGAGTGGCCAAGATGGCAGAGTAGGAAGACCTTCATTTCAACTCCTCTCATGTGCACACCAAATTTTCTATTTACAGAGCAACTATTGATGAGACAGACCAGAAGACTAGCAGAAAAAATGTTCTGCAACTAATGATATAAATAAGGAACCACAATGAGATGGTAGGAGGGGCAGATTCATGGTATAGTCAAGATCCATACTCCCAGGTGGGAGACCCACAAATGGGAGGATAATTAGAATTGCACAGGTTCTCCCCTAGGAATGAGAAGTTTTAGCCCCACCTTGGGCTCTGCAACCTGGGGGTCCTGTACTGGGAAGTCAGGCCCCCAGAATGTTTGGCTTTGAAGGCCAGGGAGTTCAACTTCCTGAAGAACCAGAGAGCTGTGGGAAATAGAGACTCTACTCTTAAAGGGTGCATACATAATCCCATGCATGCTCCAGGACCCAGGGTAAAACACACCTGCTGATCTTGGAGAGTCTCCTGCAGAGGCAAGAGGCAATAGAGCTCACTGTGGGGACACAGGCACTGGAGGGAACTATTTTGTAGATCTCATTCTGCCACAAGGACACTGGTGCTGGCAAGCACCATTTTGGAATCCTCCTTCTAGCTCATTGGTGCCAGGACCGATGTCCTCCCACCATTCTGTCAGAACAAGTACTGGGATGACTCAGGCTAAGGAATGAGACAGGTGGAGAGACAGCCCCACCCACTAGCAGGCCTACTATCTTAAACACCTCCAAGCCTGCCTCCTCATGACCTGGCCCTGCCCATCAGTGGCCAGCAACATGCACACAAGGCAAGGGCTGTTAACCAACCAGACTGGGGACAAGCCACTCCTAGCAGACTGCCCATAGTAGTCTGCCTGCCAAAACTAAAGGACACACACAGCCCTCACAGGGGGCACCCCTAGAGCATACAGTTTCGGTGACCAGAGGGGAGTGCACTGCTGGGAAGCATAGGGTGTCTCCCATAAAAGGCCTCTTCTCTAAGGTCAGAAAACATAACCAATTTACCAAACACATAGAAATAAAAAAAGCAATTTAGGAAAAATTAGGCCACAGAGGAATATCTTCCAAACAAAGGAACAAGATAAAACCCCAGAAGAAGAACTAAGTGAAGTGGAGATAGAAAACTACCTGACATAGAGTTCAGGGTAATGATCATAAAAATGTTACAACCAACAGGACAGAAATACAAAGATCATAAGATATTACTACAAACAGTTATACATCAATAAAGTAGATAACCTAGAAGCAATGGACAAATTCTTTGAAATGTACAACCTCACAAGATTAACCAGGAAGAACTAGAAAATATGAACACACCAATTACCAGTAACAAAATTGAATCAGTAATTAAAAAAAAAAAAAAAAAAAAAACTCCCAACAAACAAAATCCAGAACCAGATGGCTTCACATGTGAATTCTACCAAACATTTATACAAGAGTTAACATTTATTTTTCTCAAATTATTCCAAAATATTTCAGAGGCAGGAATACTTTTGAATTCTTTCTATGAGACAAACATCACCCTGATATTAAAACCAGACAAAGATATCACAAAAAAGTAAATTATAGGCCAATATCACTGATGAACATGGATGCAAAAATCAGCAAAATATTAACAAACTGACTCCAACAATACATTAAAGGATCATACAGCATGATGAAGTGGGATTTATCCCAGGGATGCAAGGATGGGTCAATATGTGCAAATCAATGAATGTTACACATCACGTTAACAAATTGAAGAATAAAAATCATATGATCATCTTAATAGATGTACAAAAAGCTTTTGACAAAATTCAACATCCATTTATGATAAAAACTCTCAACAAGTAGGTATAGATGGAATATACCTCAATGAAATAAAGGCCATATATATCAAACCCACAGCTAACATCATACTCAATGGTGAAAAGCTGAAAGCATTTCCTCTAAGATTAAGAGCAAGACAAGTTTGCCAAATCTCATCAGTTTTATTCAACATAGTATTAGTAGGCCTAGCCACAGCAATTAGATAAGAAAAAGGAATAAATTTTATCCAATTGGAAAGGAAGAAGTAAAACTGTCACTGTTTGCAGTTGATGTGATACTATACATAGAAAAGCATAAAGACACTACCAAATATCTACTAGAACTCAATAAATTCAGTAAATCCGTAGGATAAAAAAGTGAAATAAAGAAATCTGTTGCATTTCTATACACCAAAAATGAACTGACAGAAAGAGAAATTAAGTAAGCAATCCCATTTACAATTAAATCAAAAAGAACAAAATATTTAGAAATAAATCTAACTAATGAGGTAAAATTCCTGTAGTCAGAAAACTATAAGACATTGATGAAGGAACTTGAAGATGACATAAACAGTTGGAAATATATACCATGGATTGTTCATGGATTGGAAGAATTATATTGTTAAAATGTCCATACTGTCCAAGGCAATCTACAGATTCGATGCAAGCCCCATCAAATTACAATGGCATTTTTTGCTGATCTAGAGAAAAAATATCTTAAAATTTGTATAGCACACAGAAGACCTTGAAAAGCCAAAGCAATCTTGAGAAAGAAAAACAAAGCTGGATTTACCATGCTCCCAGATTTCAGACTATACTACAAAGCAAAAGTAATCCACACATCATGCCACTGGAACAAAGGCACATAGGTTAATGGAACAGAATTGAGAGCCAAGAAATGTATCCACACTTATTTGGGTAATTAATCTAAAACAAAGGAGGCAAGAATATACAATCAGGATAAGAGAGACTCTTCAATAAATGGTGTTGGGGAAACTAGACAGCTACATACAAAAGAATGAAACTGGAGTGCTCTCTCACACCATACACAAAAGTATACTCAGAATGGATTAAAGGCTTAAAAGTAAGACCTGAAACCATGTAACTTCTAGAAGTAAACATAAGCAGAAAACTCTTTGACTTCAGTATTAGTAATATTGTTTTTTGTATGTCTCAGGTAATGGAAACAAAAGCAAAAATAAACAAATGAGACTAAATCAAACTAAAAAGCTTTCACACACGGAAGGAAACTATCAGCAAAATGAGAAGGCCACCTACTAAATTGGAAAATATATTTACAATTGATATATCTGATAAGGGGTTAATATTCAAAATATACAAAGAACTCATACAAGTTAACATAAAAAAAAGACCTGATTGATTAAAAAATAGGCATAGGTTCTGAATAGACATATTTTTCCAAATAAGACATACAGATGGTCAACAGGCACATGAAAAGATGCTCTCCATCTCTAATCATCAGGAAAATTCTAATCAAAAGCACAAGAGATATCATCTCACACCTGTCAGAATGGCTATTATCAAAAATACATAAAATAACAAGTGTTTGTGAGGATGTGGAGAAAATGAACCCTCATGCACTGTTGGTGGGAAAGTAAATTGGTGTAGCCACTGTGGAATACAGTATGAAGGTTCCTCAAAATATTAAAAAAAAAAAACAAAACGCCTACCATTCTGTCTATTCTTTCCACTCCTGAAAATGCTAGTTTGAAAAGATATATGCACTCCTATGTTCATTGCAGCATTATTTATAATAGTCAAGATACAGAAGCAACCTAAGTGCCCATCAGTAGATGAATGGATAAAGAAAATGTTGTATAGATATGCAATGAAATATTAGCCATAAAAAATGAAATCTTGCCATTGCAAAAACATGGATGGACCTAGAGGACACTATGCTAAGTAAAATAAGTCAGATGGAGAAAGACAAATACAAGACAAAACAAATGAACAAACATAGGAGAAACAGTGTCACAGACACAGAGAAGCAACAGGTGTTGTCAGAGGGGAGGGGGATGGGAGGAAGAAAGAAATAGGTGAGGAAGATTTCAGAGGTACAAACTTCCAGTTGCAAAATAAGTGAGTCATGGGTATAAATGTACAGTGTGGAGAATATAGTTAGTCAATAACTATGTAATAACTTTGTATTGTGACATATCGTAACTAGAGTTATCATTGTGGTCATTTTGAAATGTATAGAAATATTGACTCACTATGCTGTGTATCAAGAAGTAACCTAGTGCTGTAGGTCAATTATACTTCAAAGACAAACAAAAAAACAAACTCATAGGAGAAGTGACAAGATTTGTGGTTACTAGAAGCAAGAGGTGGCTGGATGGGGAATTTGAGGAAAGTAGTCAAAAAGTATAAACCTCCATTTAAAAGATAAATAAGTACTCAGGATGTAATGTACAAGATGATACATATAATTAACACTGCTGTGTGTTATATATGAGAGTTGTTAAGAGAGCAAATGCTAGGAGTTCTCATCATGAGGAAAATTTTTTTCTATCTATTTAATCTTGCATCTATATTTGATGTTGAATGCTCACTAGAAAATGCATTTGATGACGTATGTAAGTCTAATCATCATGCTGCACACCTTAAACTTAAAAAGTACTGTATGTCAATTATATCTCAATAACACTGAAAGAAAAACAATGCCAAGGACACTCAAGAACACCTGCAACTTGTCACAGTACTGGAATTCCACCTCCCTCTAGTGATAGCATTTAGCAACCAACCATATACAGATAAACATAGCTTTGGCTTGCCAGCACCAACTTTTAAAAGATTTGCAGTGTTGCAGTTTTTTGCCTTTATAAACTCCTGACATATCTCTCCTCCTTGGAATACATTTTTGACTCCAACTTGAATTGAATTTATCAGACCCCAATTAAACCTTTATTTCTTTGCAAAAAAAAAAAAAAGGAAAGTGGCTTGCTTGATATATATATATATATATATATATATATATATATATACACATACATACACATATATACATATATATACATATATACCCATTATACATAAATGTATACAGATTTATGTAAAGAAAATGTGGGTAATGAAATTTGTTTAAAATTTTTATTGGGACCAGAGGACAGAGAACAGAAGCAAGAACTACAATCCTGCAGCCTGTGGAACAAAAACCACATTCACAGAAAGATAGACAAGATGAAAAGGCAGAGGGCTATGTACCAGATGAAGGAACAAGATAAAACCCAGAAAAACAACTAAATGCAGTGGAGATAGGCAACCTTACAGAAAAAGAATTCAGAATAATGATAGTGAAGATGATCCAGGACCTCGGAAAAACAATGGAGGCAAAGATCGAGAAGATGGAAGAAATGTTTAACAAAGACCTAGGAGAATTAAAGAACAAACAGAGATGAACAATATAATAACTGAAATGAAAACTACACTAGAAGGAATCAATAGCAGAATAACTGAGGCAGAAGAACGGATAAGTGACCTGGAAGACAGAATGGTGGAATTCACTGATGCAGAACAGACTAAAGAAAAAAGAATGAAAAGAAATGAAGACAGCTTAAGAGACCTCTGGGACAACATTAAACTCAACAACATTCACATTATAGGGGTCCCAGAAGGAGAAGAGAGAGAGAAACGACCAGAGAAAATATTTGAAGAGATTACAGTCGAAAACTTCCCAAACATGGGAAAGGAAATAGCCACCCAAGTTCAGGAAGCTCAGTGAGTCCCATACAGGATAAACACAAGGAGAAACATGCTGAGATACATAGTAATCAAATTGACAAAAATTTAAGAAAAAGAAAAATGATTGAAAGCAGTAAGGAAAAAATGACAAATAACATACAAGGGAACTCGCATAAGGTTAACAGCTGCTTTCTCAGCAGAAACTCTACAAGCCAGAAGGAAGTGGCATGATATACTTAAAATGATGAAAGGGAAGAAACTACAACCAAGATTACGTTACCCAGCAAGGATCTCATTCAGATTTGATGGAGAAATCAAAATCTTTACAGACAAGCAAACACTAAGAGAATTCAGCACCATCAAACCATCTCTACAACAAATGCTAAAGGAACTTCTGTGAGTGGGAGACATAAGAGAAGAAAAGGATCTACAAAAACAAACCCAAAACAATTAACAAAATGATCATAGGAACATACATATCGATAATTACCTTAAATGTGAATGGATTAAAAGCTCCAACGAGGGCTTCCCTGGTGGCGCAGTGGTTGAGAATCTGCCTGCTAATGCAGGAGACACGGGTTCGAGCCCTGGTCTGGGAAGATCCCACATGCCACGGAGCGGCTGGGCCCGTGAGCCACAGCTGCTGAGCCTGCGCGTCTGGAGCCTGTGCCCCGCAACGGGAGGGGCCGCGATAGTGAAAGGCCCGCGCACCGCGATGAAGAGCGGTCCCCGCACCGCGATGAAGAGTGGCCCCCACTTGCCGCAACTAGAGAAAGCCCTCGCACGAACCGAAGACCCAGCACAGCCAAAAATAAATAAATTAATTAATTAAATAAATAAATTAAAAAAAAAAAAAAAAAAAAAAGACTCCGTACGTCTACTTCAAGAAAAAAAAAAAAAAAAAAAAAAAAAAAAAAAAAAAAGCTCCAACGAAAAGACACAGGCTAGCTGAATGGATACAAAAACAAGACCCATATATATGCTGTCTACAACGGACCCACTTCAGAACTAGGGACACATACAGACTGAAAGTGAGGGGATGGAAAAAGATATTTTATGCAAATGGAAATCAAAAAAAGCTTGAGTAGTAATTCTCATATCAGACAAAATAGACTTTAAAATAAAGACGAGAGACAAAGAACACTACATAATGATCAAAGGATCAATCAAAGAAGAAGATATAACAATTGTAAATATTTATGCATGCAACAGAGGAGCACCTAAATACATAAGGCAAATGCTAACAGCCATAAAAGGGGAAATTGACAGTAACACAATCATAGTAGGGGACTTTAACTCCCCACTTTCACAGATGGACAGATCATCCTAAATGAAAATAAATAAGGAAACATAAGCTTTAAATGATACATTAAACAAAATTGACTTAATTGATATTTATGGGACATTCCATCCAAAAAAAAACAGAATACACTTTATTCTCAAGTATTCATGGAACATTCTCCAGCATAGATCATATCTTGGGTCACAAATTAAGCCTTGGTAAATTTGAGAAAATTGAAATCGTAGCAAGTATTTTTCTGACCTCAAGGCTATGAGACTAGATATCAATTACAGAAAAAAAAAACTGTAAAATATACAAACACATGGAGGCTAAATGATACTCTACTAAATAAACAAGAGATCCCTGAAGAAACCAAAGAAGAAATAAAAAAATACCTAGAAACAAATGACAGTGAAAATATGATGACTCAAAACCTATGGGATGCAGCAAAAGCAGTTCTAAGAGGGAAGTTTATAGCAATATGATCCTACATCAAGAAACAAGAAAAATCTCAAAAAAACAACCTAACCTTACACCTAAAGCAATTAGAGGAAGAAGAACAAATAAAACACAAAGTTAGCAGAAGGAAAGAAAGCATAAACATCAGATCAGAAATAAATGAAGAAGAAATGAAGGAAACAATAGCAAAGATCAATACAACTAAAAGCTGGTTCTTTGAGAAAATAAACAAAACTGATAGACCATTAGCCAGACTCATCAAGAAAAAAAGGGAGAAGACTCAAATCAACAGAATTAGAAATGCAAAAGGAGAAGTAACAACTGACACTGCAGAAATACAAAGGATCATGAGGCACTACTACAAGCAACTATATGCCAATAAAATGGACAACCTGGAAGAAATGGAAAAAATCTTAGAAAAGCACCAACTTCCGAAACTGAACCAGGAAGAAATAGGAAATATAAACAGACCAATCACAGCACTGAAATTGAAACTGTGACCAAAATTTTTCCAACAAACAAAAGCCCAGGAGCAGATGGCTTCACAGGCAAATTCTACCAAGCAATTAGAGAAGAGCTAACACCTATCCTTCTCAAACTCTTCCAAAATATAACAGAGGGAAGAACACTCCCAAACACATTCTATGAGGCCACCATCACTGTGATACGAAAACCAGACAAGGATGTCACAAAAAAAGAAAACTACAGGCCAAAATCACTGATAAACACACATGCAAAAATCCTCAACAAATACTATGCTCAAGTGGGGTTTATCCCAGGAATGCAAGGATTCCCCAATTTACATAAGTCAATCAAATTGATAAACCATATTAGCAAACTGAAGGATAAAAAACATATGATCATCTCAATAGATGCAGAAAGAGCTTTCAACAAAATTCAACACTGATTTATGATTAAAATCCTCAAGGAAGTAGGCATAGAGGGAACTAACCTCAACATAATAAAGGCCATATACGACACACACACAGCAAACATCATTCTCAATGGTGAAAAACTGAAAGCATTTCCTCTAAGATCAAGAACAAGATAAGCATGCCCACTCTCAACATTATTATTCAACATAGTTTTGGAAGTCCTATCCACAGCAATCAGAGAAGAAAAAGAAATAAAAGGAATACAAATTGGAAAAGAAGAAGTAAAACTGTCACTGTTTGCAGATGACATGATACTATACATAGAGAATCCTAAAGATGCCACCAGAAAACTAGTAGAGCTAATCAATGAATTTGGTAAAGTAGCAGGATACAAAATTAATGCACAGAAATCTCTTGCATTCCTATACACTAATAATGAAAAATCTGAAAGAGAAATTAAGGAAACACTCCCATTTACCACTGCAACAAAAAGAATAAAAGACCTAGGATTAAACCTACATAAGGAGACAAAAGACCTATATGCAGAGAACTGTAAGATACTGATGAAAGAAATTAAAGATGATACCAAGAGATGGAGAGATATACCATGTTCTTGGATTGGAAGAATCAATATTGTGAAAATGACTATACTACCCAAAGCAATCTACAGATTCAATGCAATCCCTATCAAATTACCAATGGCATTTTTTACAGAACTAGAACAAATCATCTTAAAATTTGTAGGGAGACACAAAAGACCCCGAATAGCCAAGGCAGTCTTGAGGGGAAAAAACGGAGCTGGAGGAATCAGACTCCCTGACTTCAGACTATACTACAAAGCTACAGTCATCAAGATGATATGGTACTGGCACAAAAACAGAAACATAGATCAATGGAACAAGATAGAGAGCCCAGAGATAAACCCACGCACCTATGGTCAACTAATCTATGCCAAAGGTGGCAAGGATATACTATGGAGAAAAGACAGTCTCTTCAATAAGCGGTGCTGGGAAAACTGGACAGCTACATGTGAAAAAATGAAATTAGAACACTCCCTACACACCATACACAAAAATAAACTCAAAATGCATTAGAGACCTAAATGTAAGACCGGACACTATAAAACTCTTAGAGGAAAACATAGGAAAAACACTATTTGACATAAATCACAGCAAGATCTTTTTTGATACACCTCCTAGAGTAATGGAAATAACAAAAATAAAAAAAATGGGACCTAATGAAATTTCAAAGTTTTTGCACAGCAAAGGAAACCAAAAACAAGATGAAAAGACAACCCTCAGAATGGGAGAAAATATTCTCAAACAAATCAACAGACAAAGGATTAATCTCCAAAATATATAAACAGCTCATGCAGTTCAATATTAAAGAAGCAAACAACCCAATCCAAAAATGAGCAGAAGACCTAAATAGACATTTCTCCAAAGAAGACATACAGATGGCCAAGAAGCACATGAAAAGCTGCTCAATATCACTAATTATTCGAGATATGCAAATCAAAACTGCAATGAGGTATCACCTCACACCAGGTAGAATGGTTATCATCAGTAAATGTACAAACAACAAATGCTGGAGAGGGTGTGGAGAAAAGGGAACCCACTTGCACTGTTGGTGGGAATATAAATTGATACAGCCACTATGGAGAACGGTATGGAGGTTCCTTAAAAAACTAAAAATAGAATTACCATATGATCCTGCAATCCCACTACTGGGCATATACCCAGAGAAAACCATAATTCAAAAAGACACATGCACCCCAATGTTCATTGCAGCACTATTTATAATAGCCAGGTCATGGAAGCAACCTTAATGCCCATCGACAGATGAATGGATAAAGAAGAAGTGGTACATATATACAATGGAATATTACTCAACCATAAAAAGGGAAAAAATTGAGTCATTTGTTGAGACGTGGATGGATCTAGAGACTGTCATACAGAGTGAGGTAAGTCAGAAAGAGAAAAACAAATATCATATATTAACACATGTATTTGGAACCTAGAAAAACGGTACAGATGAACCGGTTTGCAGGGCAGAAGTTGAGACACAGATATAGAGAACAAACATATGGACACCAAGGGGGGGAAAACCTTGGTGGGGTGGGGACGGTGGTGCGCTGAATTGGGCGATTGGTATTGACATGTATACACTGATGTGTATAAAATTGATGACTAATAAGAACCTGCAGTATAAAAAAACAAAGAAACAAAAAAAAGAACTAATACTAAACTTTCTTTGGGTTATTTATATGGAAATATGTTAATATAAATGTTTCAGACTTTAAAAAATAAAAAAAAAATTTTTGGGATTTTTTTTTATTGTGGAATTAAGATAAATCAAAATAATTTCCTATTTCTGTGCTAAACAATTCTGTGGCAAAGTACACATTCCAAATGTGTGTGTGTGTATGTGTGTGCATTTGTTTGATTTTATCAATACAGCCAGAAGGAGAACAAATATAAGTAATTAGTGGTTGTATCTACCTGAATATGTTCAACTGAATAAAATTGAGAGGAGAGAAACAGTTTCAACACATCAGATAATGGAAGCTCAGTCCATACTGTTACTGCTATTATATAGTCACAAAATATATATCCTTCTTTTCCCTTTTTGCCTATGAAGCTGGTGGATGGGTAAAAATTTTTTAATGTTCTAACGTAATTTCAATATAGACAACTTTTTTTAAACATACACAGAAAAGTAAGAAGCTAAATGATCCTAATATTTTCTCTTTTGGTTGGAATATATAATTTAAAAAAGAAAATTTCTTCCCTATACGAATGCCATAGAACATTAGTTTTAACAGGTTTTACATCTTTCTGATTTTTGTATGTATACACATATACACAAATTTTATTTTTCCAAAAAAGTGTCCAATTGTACTTTCACCTTAATAAAAGTTGTGAAATAGATATATCTAGGTGTATATATGCCTAGGGTATGCACAATATTAAATTTTGATAAATGTTGCCAAACAACTCTTTAAAATGGTTATACAAATTTGTACTTCCACAATCGAAGAAAAGGAATATTACTTTTCCTACATCGTGAATAGTAAAAGCTGTTTGCAATTTTTGTTGATGTGAAAGACAAATAAAAATGATTTCTCATTATTTAAAATTTGTCTTTCTCTGAATATTAGATTTAGAGTAGCATCTCTTACATGCATTTATAGCTTTTTTTCTTTGATTGCCTGTTGATGCATATATTTTTAAAGCTTATAAAATTTATAATAACTTAAAAATCCTGATATTGGTAATAATTAAAAAATGAAACAGTAACATTCCTGTATGGATATACATACATGTATAGTGTTCTGTTAATAATACACATTTTTATAGGTGAAACCATGTAAAATTGTCATTTTTGTAGGTGAAAAACTCAACAGATACTGTCAACTTCATATGGTTCAACCTAATATATTCAACAAAAGTTATATGAACAGTATTAATGTGAAATAATTAATATATACTCATTTAATTGTGTTAAATACTCACACCATTTATTACCTGAAAGATGTACCACACACACCATGCTAAATTCTAGATTAAATCAATTCATAAAACAAAATTGGTATGTGATGAAAGGAATCATATTCTAATAAAAAAAAATCTCACTTATATTTTGAGTTATTTTTCACACATGTATACTCTTGGTATAGATTTTTTAAATCTTATTACTTCAAAATAATTGAACAGAAATAATCTTCATAGAATTACTTGAATGACAATGTGCATTTGTTGATAAAGTCATTAAATGAAATAGATAATTTTAAAGTTATTATTTGATTACTATAATGATTAAAGTAATAAATACTTTTCAAATTCTTAATAAGAAGCTATGACAAAGAACATGAAGCTAAGATTGCTAAAACACTGAAAATCTTTAGGGTTACATATATATGGTTTTAAATTACATGATTCATTTTTTTTTTTTATAAGCAATGTACTCATTTTAATGACCTTTAAAACAAAGAGCAATACACATTTGGTATGACTACACTGGGGTAAATTCAAGATTCTTAGGAGAAAAGAACAATTGAAATATAATACCTAAGACATAGTTTTAATTATGGTAAATCAGAGGCATCACCATGGTTAAAGTTTTGTTCTGAAATGTTAAGCATTTTCTAACAAATCTTTCCTTCCTATTCAGCACAATTTTATCTCCCAATGTGGCCAATGGTATTTAATTTTTATGGCTCAGGTATTGTGAGAGTTAATTGTATGTGTCAACTTGGCTAGGCCACAGTATCCAGGTATTTGGTCAAACATATCTGGATGGTGCTGTGAAAGTATTTTTATTTTTATTTATTTTTAATTTTTTAAATTATTTTTTTCTCCATATAAATTTTATTTATTTATTTATTTTTAACATCTTTATTGAACTATAACTGCTTAATAATGGTGTGTTAGTTTCTGCTTTAGAACAGAGTGAGTCAGCTATACATATACATATATCCCCATATCTCCTCCCCCTTGCATCTCCCTCCTACCCTCTCTATCCCACCCCTGTAGGTGGTCACGTAGCACTGAGCTGATCTCCCTGTGCTATGTGGCTGTTTCCCACTAGCTATCTATTTCACATTTGGTAGTGTATAAATGTACATGCCACTCTCTCACTTTGTCACAGCTTACCCTTCCCCCTCCCCGTGTCCTCCAGTCCATTCTCTACATCTGCGTCTTTATTTCTGCCCAGGCCCTAGGTTCTTCAGAATCATTTCTTTTTTTTCAGATTCCATATATATGTGTGAGCATATGGTATTTGTTTTTCAGTTTTTGACTTACTTCACTCTGTATGACTCTAAGTCCATCCACCTCACTACAAATAACTCAATTTTGTTTCTTTTTATGGTTGAGAAATATTCCATTGTATATACGTGCCACATTTTCTTTATCCATTCATCTGTCAATGAATGGATAAAGCAACTTAGGTTGCTTCCATGTCCTGGCTATTGCAAACAGAGATGCAATGAACATTGTGGTACAAGACTCTTTTTGAATTACAGTTTTCTCAGGGTATATACCCAGTAGTAGGATTGCTGGGTCTTATGGTGGTTCTAGTTTTAGTTTTTTAAGGAACCTTGCAAGAGGTTCTTGTAGCATCTTTAGGATTCTCTATGTGTAGTATCCTCTCATCAGCAAACAGTGACAGCTTTACTTCTTTGTTTCTGATCTGGATTCCTTTTATTTATTTTTCTTCTCTGATTCCTGTGGCTAAAACTTTGAAAACTATATTGAATAATAGTGGTGAGAGTGGGCAAACTTGTCTTGTTCCTGATCTTAGAGGAAATGGTTTCAGTTTTTCACCATTGAGAATGATGTTGGCTATGGGTTTGTCATATATGGCCTTTATTATGTTGAGGTAGGTTCCCTCTATGCCTACTTTTGGAGGGTTTTTTTTTTTTATCATAAATTGGTGTTGAATTTTGTCAAAAGCTTTCTCTGCATCTATTGAGATGATCATATGGTTTTTCTCCTTCAATTTGTTAATATGGTGTATCATGTTGATTGATTTGCATATATTGAAGAATCCTTGCATTCCTGGGATAAACCCCACTTGATCATGGTGTATGATCCTTTTAATGTGCTGTTGCATTCTGTTTGCAAGCATTTTGCTTAGGATTTTTGCAGCTATGTTCATCAGTGATATTGGCCTCTAGTTTTCTTTTGTTGTGACATCTCTGTCTGGTTTTGGTATCAGGGTGATGGGGGCCTCATAGAATGAGTTTCGGAGTGTTCCTCCCTCTGTTATATTTTGGAAGAGTTTGAGAAGGATAGGTGTTAACCCCTCTCTAAATGTTTGATAGAATTCACCTGTGAAGCCATCTGGTCCTGGGCTTTTTTTGTTGCAAGATTTTAAATCACAGTTTCAATTTCCATGCTTGTGATTCGTCTGTTTATATTTTCTATTTCTTTCTGGTTCTGTCTCAGAAGGTTGTGCTTTTCTCAGAATTTGTCCATTTCTTCCAGATTGTGCATTTTATTGGCATATAGTTGCTTGTAGTAATCTCTCATGATCCTTTGTATTTCTGCAGTGTCAATTGTTACTTCTTTTTCATTTCTATTTCTATTGATTTGAGTCTTCTTCCTTTTTTTCTTGATGAGTCTGGCTAATGGTTTATCAATTTTGTTTATCTTCTGAAAGAACCAGCTTTTAGTTGTATTGATCTTTGCTATTGTTTCCTTCATTAACGTTTCATTTATTTCCGATCTGCTCTTTATGATTTCTTTCCTTCTGCTAACTTCTGGGTTTTATTGTTCTTCTTTCTCTAATTGCTTTAGGTGTAAGGTTAGGTTGTTTATTTGAGATGTTTCTTGTTTCTTGAGGGAGGACTGTATTGCTATAAACTTCCCTCTTAGAACTGCTTCTGCTGCATCCCATAGGTTTTGGGTTGTCATGTTTTTATTGTCATTTATTTCTAGGTAGTTTTTTTATTTCCTCTTTGATTTCTTCAGTGATCTCTTGGTTATTTAGTAGTGTATTGTATAGCCTCCATGTGTTTGTATTTTTTACAGATTTTTTCCTGTAATTGATATCTGGTCTCATAGTGTTGTGGTCTCAAAAGATACTTCATAACATTTCATTTTTCTTAAATTTACCAAGGCTAGATTTGTGACCCAAGATATGATCTATCCTGGAGAATTTCCCATGAGCACTTGAGAAGAAAAGTTATTCTGTTGTTTTGGGTGGAGTGTCCTATAAATATCAATTAAGTCCATCTTGTTTAATGTGTCATTTAAAGCTTGTGTTTCCTTATTTATTTTCATTTTGGATGATCTGTCCATTGGTGAAAGTGGGGTGTTAAAGTCCACTACTATGATTGTGTTACTGTCGATTTCCCCTTTTATGGCTGTTAGCATTTGCCTTATGTATTGAGGTGCTCCTCTGTTGCATGCATAAATATTTACAATTGTTATATCTTCTTCTTGGATTGATCCCTTGATCATTATGTAGTGTCCTTCTTTGTCTCTTGCAATAATCTTTATTTTAAAGTCTATTTTGCCTGATATGAGACTTGCTACTCCAGCTTTGTTTTGATTTCCATTTGCATGGAATATCTTTTTCCACCCCCTTACTTTCAGTCTGTATGTGTCTCTAGGTCTGAAGTGGGTCTCTTGTAGACAGCATATATGTGGGTATTGTTTTTGTATCCATCCAGCCAGTCTATGTCTTTTGCTTGGAGCATTTAATCCATTTACATTTAATGTAGTTATCGATATGTATATTCCTATTACCATTTTCTTAATTGTTTTGGGTTTGTTATTGTAGATCTTTTCCTTCTCTTGTTTTTCCTGCCTAGGGAAGTTCTTTTAGCATTTGTTGTAAAGCTGGTTTGGTGTTGTTGAATTCTCTTAGCTTTTGGTTGTCTCTAAAGGTTTTAATTTCTCTGTTGAACCTGAATGAGATCCTTACTGGGTAGAGTAATCTTGGTTGTAGCTTGTTCTCTTTCATCACCTTAAATATGTCCTGTCACTCCCTTTTAGCTTGCAGAGTTTCTGCTGAATGATCAGCTGTTAACCTTATGGGGATTCCCTTGTATGTTATTTGTTGTTTTTCCCTTGCTGCTTTTAATATTTTTCACTTGTATTTAATTTTTGGTAGTTTGATTAATATGTCTTGGCTTGTTTCTCCTTGGATTTATTCTCTATGGGACTCTCTGCACTTCCTGGACTTGACTATTTCCTTTCCCATATTAGGGAAGTTTTCAACTATAGTCTCTTCAAATGTTTTCTCAGTCCCTTTCTTTTTCTCTTCTTCTTCTGGGACCCCTATAATTCGAATGTTGGTGTGTTTAATGTTGTCCCAGAGGTCTCTGAGACTGTCCTCAATTCTTTTCATTCTTTTTTCTTTATTCTACTCTGCAGTAGTTATTTCCACTAGTTTATCTTCCAGTTTACTTATCCGTTCTTCTGCCTCAGTTATTCTGCTATTGATTCCTTCTAGAGAATTTTTAATTTCTTTTATTGTGTTGTTCATCATTGTTTGTTTGCTCTCTAGTTCTTCTAGGTCCTTATTAAGTGTTTCTTGTATTTTCTCCACTCTATTTCCAAGGTTTTGAATCATCTTTACTATCATTACTCTGAATTCTTTTTCAGGCAGACTGCCTATTTCCTCTTCATTTATTTGGCCTCGTGGGTTTTTCCTTGCTCCTTCATCTGCTATATGTTTCTCTGTCTTCTCATCTTGCTCAACGTACTGTGTATGGGGTCTCCTTTTTGCAGGCTGCAAGTTCGTAGTTCCCATTGTTTTTGGTGTCTGCCCCCAGTGGTAAGGTTGATTCAGTGGGTTGTGTAGGTTTCCTGGTTGAGGGGACTTGTGCCTGTGTTCTGGTGGATTAGGCTGGATCTTGTCTTTCTGGTGGACAGGACCACATCTGGTGATGTGTGTTGGGGTGTCTATGACCTTATTATGATTTTAGGCAGCCTCTCTGCTAATTGGTGAGGATTTGTTCCTGTGTTTCTATTTGTTTGGCATAGGGTGTCCAGCACTGTAGCTTGCTGATAGTTGAGTGGAGCTGGGTCTTAGCGTTGAGATGGAAATATCTGGGATAGCATTAGCCATTTGATATTACTTGGAACTGGGAGGTGTCTGGTGGTCCAATATCCTGAAGTCAGCTCTCCCACTTCAGGGGCACAGGCCTGACATGGCTGGAGGACCAAGACCCTGCCAGCCACAAGGCTCAGAAGAAAAGAGAGAAAAAAAGAAAAAGAATGAAAGAAAGAAAGAAAAAGAAAGAAAGATGGAAAGTAATAAAATAAAATAGTTATTAAAAAAAATTAAGCAGTAATAAAAAAGAAAGGAGGAAGAGAGCAGCTAAACCAAAAAACAAGTCCATCAATGATAACAAGCACTAAAAACTATACTAAAAAAACAAACAAACAAAAAAAGACGGACAGGCTGAACACTAGGACAAATGATAAAAGCAAAGTTATACAAAATCACACAAAGAAGCATAGACATTCACTCTCACATAAAAAGAGAAAAAAACATATATCTTTTGGGAAGTCTGAAGTATTCTGCCAGTGTTCAGTAGGTGTTCTGTAGGAGTTGTTCAACATGTAGATGTATTTGTGATGTATTTGTGGTGAAGACGTTGATCTCCTGTCTTACTCCTTCACCATCTTGAATGTCTCCAGACCAACGTTCACACCTGGTGCCATTACTTCCTTCCCATGATTCATATTTTAGTAAATCTCTGGGACTAAATACTAACGTAATTCTGGTTTAGGTAACTATTTTCAAAAATTATTCCTAGCTGGGTAATCTATACTTATTGCTAGATTTAATATCAGGTTTTGTTTTGTTTTGTTTTGTTTTTGTTTACTGAATAAAAGAAACTTACTTGATAGAGTCATTCTAAGGTTTGTTTTCATACTTCTTTAATGAGTTTTGAGTACTTTGATTTAATTGCTTCAATGATTCCCATTTTGTAATTTAAAAGAGTGATGCCTGATATTATCAAGTAGTCCTTAACAGCCACTCATAATAATTAAATGTTGTATTTTCTTTCCAGTGTAGCAATTCAATTGTTTGCATATGATTAGCAACCAAGCCCAAACTTGTATACATAATGCCTACTCCTATTGATCTCTTACACATAGTTGTATGTACAACAAAAATGCAATTAGTTTTAGAGAATAAATACATGTTGCATTGTTTAAAAGGTGATAACAGTAAATGGAATGTAATAGTTATGTTACTTCATTTCAGCAAGAATATAAGTTTCTGAAATCAAATTCACTTGCATAAAACTATTGAGAAAATATGTATTTTTAGAGCATAGGACAGAAGTTTGAAGGCAGAGACTCGTTTAGTCTTTTCTTCTTTTGTTTTCATTTTTTGTCTTCATCCAATAAATGTATAATGAGCTCTTGCTACGTCCTAGATGCAATGTTAGAATCAAAAGATTTAAAGGAGCTCTCAGCCTTCTGGGGAGACTGACATATGTATCATCATGGTGCAGCATGGTAAGTGCTGTGCTGGGGAGCATGCATGTGAACCTGACCTCAACCAGAACAGTCAGAATTTATTTGCTAATAAAGAATAATGCATATGTTGAGCTTAAAAAATGAGTAAAAATATATCAAATTAAGAAGAGGAAGCAAAACATTCTAAGAGAAAGAGCCAGGTGTCAGAATGAACAGGAAATGAGTGATAGGAAGCAGTTGATTACAAACAAATTGTATGACGATGAAGGTTGAGGATCTTTATTCTCTCCAACAAAGTTATTTTTATTTTGTAGAAATTTCATTTCTCTCTCAAGTTATGTATTCAATCTTCACTCACCTGTAGTAGCATTATACATCCATATTTTTGCCACAGTGTAGAGGACAGAGTATACTTCTCCATCTTTTGACTATGGCCCTGGCCATGTGACTTGCTTTGGCCAATGTGATATAGTGGAAATATAGTAAGAAAAGGCATGCAATGTGCTTACCTTCTCTTATGCTTCTGCCATTTCCATGAGAAGAATACGGCCTGAATAGCCCTCTGGGCCAAGGAAGATGAGAGACATGTGGACACAAACCTCAGCTTGGGGTAAACCCAGCCATGCCCACCAGAGCAGCCCACATGCAGACAGCTTATGGACACTGAGTGAAACACGTGATTATTGTTGTATCTACTGAAATTCTGTGGTGTTTATAATGCAGCAATATCTACTAATACACAATTTTGAGTGCCAGTGCTGCCATGTTGGTGGTCAACATGAATTTTCTAAATGGAGGAAAGAACTTTATCTGAACTTTAAATAATATCTTTTTGAGAATTGGATTTATCTAAATTTTTATAAATTAAATTAAACTCTCACATAATTCCCCTGGCACTAAAAAACCAAAGATTCTAGTGCAGAAAGCTTATACTGGGGCTCTTCAGAAATGGTCTTTCATAGTATATAACAGAATAAAACTAGCAACTAAAGTCAGTTGATTTATCTGAAACTCATGAGGTGAAAAATTCTGGCATGGCCACCCAACCTGATGACAGGTGTACAAATCTGAATCCTGCCAAAACAGTGATTAATTGATGCTTTGTTTAGACAGCAAGACCACTTCCTGGAAAAAACAAGCAGAGGAAGCTTGTTGCCTATACAATACCCAACCCAACTGGCCCAAATATTATCAGACAAACAGCACAACCAATAGTAGCCAGAGACTTTGATTTCCTAATATGTGATAGAGACTCTGTATTTTCAACTCTAAAAAATTAAACAAAACAAAACAAAAAAAACAAAACAAAAAACCAGGCAAACCAACCAACCAACCAACCAAAAAACACTTTCTAATTTCCCTTCCTGGAGATACATCCTTCAATGTGCCCCTCTCAACATTGGTCCAAAATTCTTAAATTAGGCACACAGGAATTCTTAGTGCTCAGTATCATGTATGTGTTCCCTGGATAAAATTAATTTTTTTCCCTGATGTGAAAAAGTTTCCATAGTGAGACACTAAGAGGATTTAAAGTCAGTTTATAACAGGTTCCATCACATTGATTAAATAAATTTCTCTATTTTATAGATTAAAATGGGCTGAGGCTACATCATGCATTTAAAAACACCTCTAACATGTTGCCTCTTATTATAAGATGTACAGGGAGTAAGTGTACTGAAATGTAACCCAGGAGAGGAAATAAAGTTCTACAATTTGGTGAGTTTCTTCTCAATAGAATTTTATAATTGGGTTTTGTCTATGAACACTAAGCAATCAGCTTTAGAGTCAGACAGACATGGGTTTAATTCCTAGCTTGGACACATTCTAGTTGTGTAGCTTTGGACTTTGTTGCCTCAGTTTTATGATGGGTAAAATGGGGATGTACCTACATCTTGAGGTTACAGTCAAAATAATGATAGTTAATGTAAAATATGATAGTTAAACAATGGGCCTGGAACATCATATCTATTGAATGTTAGTTTTTATTAGTATTAATATAAATTTTATGTCTAATTCACTTGTCATTTGCACTGCCATTGTGTGGTTTAAAAAATAAAGAATTTTACAAACTTTTTGGTAAAATGTTGTTGTCAATTACTCTTTAATTTATTTCCCAATTTAATCCATTCAAGATAAGTATTGTTTGGAGACTTCCCTGGTGGTCCAGTGGTTAAGACTCTGCACTCCCAATGCTGGGGGCCTGGGTTCGATTCCTGGTCAGGGAACTAGATCCCACATGCATGCTGCAACTCAGAGTCTGCATGCCACAACTAAAGATCCCATGTGCTGCAACTAAGACCTGAACTGGCACAGCCAAATATGTAATAAATAAATAAACATACAAATAAATAAATAAATAAATATTAAAAAAAAAAAGTTTTGTTTGCCACTGTCTTCTATAGATTACCCTGTTTTTTTCTTCTTGTGATGCTAGTTAAAATTGTCTCATCTAAAATTCAGCACTTTTAATTCAGGTGTTCCCATACTGTCTTCATCTTTATATTATTGCTACATTTATTTTATTTTATTTTATAAATTTATATTTTATTTATTTTTTTTTGGCTGCATTGGGTCTTCGTTGCTGTGCAGGGGCTATTCTTTGTTGCAGTGCATGGGCTTCTCATTGAGGTGGCTTCTCTTGTTGCAGAGAATGGGCTCTAGGCAGGTGGGCTTCAGTAGTTGTGGCACACTGGCTCAGTGGTTGTGGCTCATGGGCTCTAGAGTGCAGGCTCAGTAACTGTAGTGCATGGGCTTAGCTGCTCTGTGGTATGTGGGATCTTCCTGGACCAAGGATTGAACCTGTGTCCCTGTATTGACAGGTGGATTCTTAACCACTGGGCCACCAGGGAAGTCCTTATTGCTACATATTTATTAAGACAAATTTATAGCTTTTACTATTATATTATGCCACACCATAGTCTAATTCTTATGGTCCCCATGGAGGAGAGTTCTGAGTTGGGGGATTTTAGATATTAGTGAGATATTAGTGGGTGGGGTGCTAGGAAGTGAACTCAAGAAAGATTATATAAATATTTTTCGTGTCACTGAAATAAAAAATTCTCAATTAACACAACATTGTAAATCAACTATACTTCAATAAAAAATAAATTAAAAAGAATTCTCATATTACATTTACATATTTAAATTAGTGTTGTTAAACAGAGGAATTTGTTCTACTCTTGTTGATGGATGGGTAGATATTTTTAGATGCTGAAGTTGTGCTTGAGAATATGTCTACCAATATCCCAACTGCCAAGTAAACTAAGCACCCCCTTTCTCCTTCTTAAAGCGGTTAGAACCTGGAGCACATGTGGGCAATGAGCTTAACAGGGGGAATGGAAACATCAATGTGGAAATGAATCTGATACTAATAGGAGTTAGTCAGGAAATGAGTGGTAGATTGTTGGTGAGCAGAGCACTGGGAAGTGCAGTTACAAAAATAAGTGGAACCAAACTGCTAAAGGTCTGAAATCAAGGCAGAAAGTTTGGGGTTCCAGTGAATAGCCAATCTTTCTGACATCTTGTCCTTTAAACTGATTGAACAAAGAGATCAAAAATATAATCTAATGCCTCTTGACATGAGGGGGTGGAGTGTTTCATTTAGGACTGACAGTGGAGTGAAGGAACACACAGAAAAGCAACTTGTTGCAGGTAGGGCTGTGTCTCGGCAAAGAGGAGCTGCCTGTGCTGTGTCTGACTTTAGAAAACTGTCCTTTAGAGATATGACACCTCCAACCATAGAATCTGGCTTTTCATGTTTTATTTTTAGCTGCCCATTTTATTTTATAATATTCTCTTCTGTAAGTCATATTCTCTCTTTTTGGAGAGACATATTTGAATTCACTGTCAGATTACCAAGCTGTGTGGTCTGGGGTAAATTATCACCACCTCTCTAAATTTCTTCAGCTGTAATTTGAGGGAAGAAATAACTTGTTTCATCAAGTTGTGATAGGACGTTACACATGAGATGAAGGATGAGAAACCACCTCGCATTGTCCCAGGCACAATAGGCAGTACCAACTTGACCCAGCTGCCTTAGTGCCAGGCCCTGTGCCCATGAAGTTAAAGAAATCTTCAAAAATCTGACTTTTGGAGCCGGTGTTAGTATATTCAATATGTTAATAGTTGTTCATTGTCTCAAAGACATACACTGGCAAATGACTTGTATTAAACAATATGGCAGTTGATATAAAATTTAAATACAATCTTTCTTTTTACAGCTGTGTGTTATTATATTTCATTCCCTTAATATAAGAAAGCTGAAATCTCAGAAAGATACCAAGCATATGTTGTGATGCTCTTTCCCAAATTGAATAGGGTATTTCCTTTGAGGTTTCTATCACCAGAAAGCATAGATATCTTAGGTAATTTCTTTTCCTCTGCACATGTATCTCTCTGGATACTTTCATTGTGTGTCACTTTATAATTCCATTCTGTTCTTTCCCAATTTAGTAAGTAATAGAATAAACTTGAAAAAATATTTTCCCATGGTTTATCAGCATTCTGTGCTTCAGTGTTTATTTGCAAAAGAAGCAAAACAACTTCATTACTCTCTTTCTGTGTTGTCAACAGCTTCTAACCCATCTTTGTCAGTGGGTTAACAGTGTAGCATGGCAAAATACACTCTTCCTCCCTTTATTCAGGTCCTCTTCTAAAAATAAAGCTAGAAATTTGTATTTTATCAAACCCAGTACAGTTTTTAAATCATAAATATTTTAGGTTGACCTCCATTTAACATCAACCTAAAATGAAATATATCAAACTATAAAAATGGTAACATATAGCATGCTCTTTATAGGAGCATTTATCTTCGTTATAAATAAAAACCACCAAAGACACTGAAGAAAGGAGAGTTTCAGCAATATGACCCTTTCACTTTCAGAGGAGAATGAAACACATATACTTTGAATTAAGAAGAAATTAGATTCCTTCTAAATTCTCTTTAGTTCAGTCAAATTTTAAAACCAATGAGTTCACCATTTTAAATTCTCTGTACTCTGGTTGACAACTGAGAAATAACTTTTGTAATTTAAAAAAGTTAAATTACAAACTTTAAAAAGTTAAATTACTCTTTTTATTAATTATATTTAATGTAGTGTTTTGAAAATTAAATTTAATGTAGGTTTTAAGTTTTTGAAATTTTTTAAGCAAACCAAGGCACACCTGGACTATGATGTAGAAGTATGAACAAAAAGATAGTCTCTATCCACCCAGTTGTGCATAGAAATTCTAATCTGCACTTATCTTGGAAGGATAATCATAAAATGGTGTAAGGTTTCCACCTAAATCTAAAAAGTAGTGAGTGAGGTCCCCCCACCAAAATATAATGTATCACCATTTGGCAAAATGGAACCATGTTACAACCAAAATTCAAACAGTTAATCTGCCTTTAAAGTCATAGTTTTCTACTGCATCATGCTAATCTTCCAAACTTTTTGTAATCTGCATGTGCGATGATAGTTCCATTTAAATATGCATTTATTTCATAGAATTTCCATCAGCAGGTTGAAAGAATCTGTGCTAGGTGATCTTTATTTGACACTTATAGTGTTAGTCTTCAGACAAATAGTTCCAAATACCTTAATGTAATGATTTGAAAAATTGTTTTTTAGGTATTCAGGGACACTTTTATATATACCACTTAGTTGGAATATACAAAATCTTACAGATTAAAATGAACCATTAGAATTTTATAAGCTGGTATCACCAGCATGTTATTATTATAATAGAAACATAAACAAATACTGTTGTGTCAGTGGCACAAAAGTCAAATAGGTTTTTATAGGAATTGCTAAGCAGACATGTACTTGTTTTCTAAAATATGTAACAGTCAAAATGTCAGTTAAATTCAAACCTAACCAGCCTGATTAATCCCAAAGCAGGCCAGCCACATCTTTCTCTAATCTGCATCCTTATTGCATCATACAGACATTTCATCTTTTCACTGGCCACACATTTTAAAGCTTAAAAGCAGTTTCTCTGGAAAGCCTTCCCTAAAAGACAACAGAAGTAGCTATTCTCTGACAGCATATGAAACTGGTCCACTGTAAAAATACACTTAGGAAAAATATTCTGAAAGCAAAGCTGCTGCAAATTTCATTTCTTGCACCTTTCAACCCCATTTGTCTGAATCTCACCACCAAATTATCTTTAATATTAACAATAAATAACATATGATCCAAGACAATAATCTTTGCTCCTCAATTATCAAAGAAAATTTTAAAACTACTCAAGCGTTTATCCATGGCACTTCCCAAGGTGTCACTTGGTAAGTATTTGTGTTATATCTGTCAACATATTTAGATTTTATACTTATTGTGGAGGTGCTCTGCCAAATTATTGCTTTTCCATAAATTTCCGTGATTCCTTATTTCCATATCAAATAAGTTAAAACCAGGAGTGTCATAAGATAGTCCTAAAAGTTATGATTTTGTATTCTGTGAGTAATGACTTTTCCTTCAGAAATCGTCCTCTCCAGAGTACTGGTTTACTGGTATCAAGAACAGTCTGAGGCCTTATTCTCTGTTGTTTCCACACTTGTTTACAAACTTTTTCTAAGGGAACAATACAAATGCCTTCAGAAAAGCAAGTATAAATTTATTGAGTTTCTCTCACCTATAATAACTTCAGAATGTTTAAGCAAACCATGTATAATTGAATTTTCCTATTAAAAATAATATAACATGCATTTTAAATAGCTCATCTTTTTTTAGATGAAGTTCAACATTAGGACTTTTTAAAAATTTATGTGCATGTTATTTTTTTTCAACTTATTTTCTGAATAAGTAAACAAGTACAAGTGAACTGAAATCTTCTCCAGTAAATCAGGTTTGCCATTTAGAGCCAGCCCAAGGCTTCAGACCTTTAAAAGAGTTTGGCCAGGTTTAAAAGACGGCATGATCTGTGTGAAGACAAAGTTAATTAAAGCTGAAATGACAATCCTTTGCACACATTCTGCTTCCTTTAGGCTGCTTGTGTTCATTTATTTTTTGTTGATTAGCCAAATCCTAACATTATGATGCCCATTAATTTGTTGTCTGCCTGTTTATCATAACTTGAGGCTGAAGTGTACTACCAGGGGAAATGAAAGAGCTCTTATACTTTCCAAAATAGTTTGGTGTTTTAGAAATGCCAAAGTTACTACCTTGGAGCAAGTGGCTTAGTGACTTCATCTGTACTTAGAAGGAGAGCTGGCTAACTTTTGGGGTACCTGTAAATACTAGCAGACTAAACAAAATTCTTATCTATCTCTAAAAAAAAAAAAAACCTGAAAAAAGAGAATTAGGACAGTAAGTCCATTTTAATAATATTTTTATAATATTTTAAATTATGAGCTGAAAGAAGGTAAGAATTATTATTAAAACTGCTTTTTTGTGTGATGTATTTAGAAAAGTACTATATAAGAGGAATGGGCATAGCATTTTAACTTTTGTGTTTTTAAGAAGCACATAACGGATGGAATTACACACAAAAAATGGATACAGCAGTGTGGGAATATGAGTCTTTTGGGGTAGCAATGTTAGCTGTGCTGGTTATATCATCATCATAGTTATAAACATTGCTGACCTGCATATACAGCAGATATTTAGTTAAGAAAGTTGTGTTTTCCATTTGAACAAGAAATAGTGACTATTCTCTTATGCTTTTTCTTTTGAATTCTTTGAAAGCATTTGAATCCTTTGCTCAAACTATTTATATGCAAAATTATTGTTTTCATTAATATTTTAGAAAGTTGCTGAGGGTACTCTATTACCCACAAACTGAGTCTTCATCTTAGCCACACAGCAGTCATTTATTTACAGCCACTATTATTATATCCATTTTATAGATGGATGTAAACCATCCACCACAGGCTGATTAAGTAATTTTCTTAAAGTCAAACACAGGACTACATTTTATGTTGGACTCTAAGTAGTATTAGAAAGGATATTAACCCTTGTGGACCATATCTGCCATAGTTATAAAATGAGGCTAAGGGGTGGGGGAAGCTAAATTTCCATCTTTCTAATTTATGGAAACATGTACAACATTCAACAAATCCCAATTTGGAGCTTTGTTTAGCTGTTCAAAAGTCAGCAAATATTAATTAAATGCTTAATATATACAAAACACTGTGTTAACAATGAGGGGCGGAGATTAAGATGAAAACCCACAAAGAATCTACCTGTCAAAACTCATGACCTTGTGAAAGAGAGAGATACAAGATTCTACTTACAAGCAGAATGTAGTTCAGATAGGACATGCTCATGGCCAGCTGGAGTTCACATGAACTGCATTTACTTTTTCATCTAAAACAACAAAAAGCACACAAAATATATGAAACAACAGTTTCATGACACTGGACATTAGGGAGTGAAGGACAGTGATCTTTGAGAAATAGGGAAAAAAATAAGCTGAGTCCTGACTTGCCCTGGTTCACAGCTTCAAGAGTGTTTCCAGGCTGTGACACGGTGAGAAGGGACTCAGGGGAACTCAGAAAACTCCCTAAACTGAGAAGACAGAGGTGAAAGTCTGGAGGGACCAAGGCAGCCAGAGATTGTAGTAGTACTGGACAGGAGAGAGATGCACAGAGAATTCTAAAATCTGCAGGATATTTATTAGCATGTATGTGTGAAGAAATACCTGAGTTTGGGAAGAAGATCACCACCTAAAAGCATCAGTGATCGGGAATTCCCTGGCAGTCCAGTGGTTCGTACTCCATGCTTTCACTGCTGAGGTCCTAGGTTTGTGTTCAACCTCTGGTCAGGGAACTAAGATCCCGCATGGCGTGCAATGTGGACAAAAAGAAAAAAAAAAAGCATCAGTGGTAATAGTGCCAACATTGAAACAGAACAAGAACAGTGCCTGTTCCCAATTTGCATACTGGAAAACATCATTTATTATTCATGGGACATTGAGTAGAGTACATGCAAAGATCTTACTTAGTAATGTGGAATAATGAGCCCTACGCTGAGCACTTCTCTGGTCCCACCTAATACTAGAAGCAAGAGGAAAGAAAAAGAAATGGTTTTAATATAGTTAAAATCCCAGAACAAAGCTCTAGAATATTTATATAAAAACAAAAATACATAATATCTAAAAATGTGAAATTCACAATGCATGGCATCCAATCCAAATACCAAGTATGCAAAGAAGTAGGAAAACATGACACATAATAAAAGAGAATAACTAATCAAAACTTACCCATAATTGACACATTAGAATTGTAAATAAGGACACTAAAACAATTGTTATAACTAAACTATAGTTGTTTAAAATGTAAGGTGGAGACATGAAAGATATAAGAAAAGACATAAATCAAACTTCTAGATATGATAATTACAAAATGTAAGATGAAAAATAAACTGTATGGGATTATTAACAACAGGTGAGACATTGAAGAAAAGAGTCTTCCAATGATCAGTTACAAAGATTTGGAAAAACCATGAGCAATGTCCTGTGGAAGGTAGTTTGTTGATTTGGTGTTTTCAAACAATAGGACTTCATTCTCTCAGAGTTCTAGAGGCCAGAAGTCTGCAGGGTTTCATTTCCTCTAGAAACTCTGGGAAGGAATCTTTCCTTGCTTCTTCCAGCTTCTGGTGGTCACCAGCATTCCTCAGTCTGTGACTGCATCACTCCAGTCTCTGCATCCTTGCTCACATCATATTCTGCTTTGTGTGTGTGTGTTTGTGATTTCCCTCTGTCTCTATCAAGCACTTGTGATGGTATTTAGGGTCCACTCAGGTAATGAAGGACAATCTCCTGATCTCAAAGATACTTAATTACTTCTGCAAAGTCCTCTTTCCAAATGAAGGAACAGGTACAGATTCCTGGGATTAGGACATGGACATCTCTGGGCATTAGCAGCCTACCACACCATTTTACAACATGTTAAGTGTAGGGCTAGATCACAGACTGGAAGCCTTTTCTGCATGTCTGCTCTATCACCATCCTCCCTCCTGTCTCCATACTTTCTTTTCTTTCTATATAACCCTGGGGAAGAAAATAAAGGTCCCAACACTACACACATATAAGCAAAAAATCCACAGTTTGTTTAGCATGACCATTATTGACTGTGGGGCTGACCATGAGTTACAATTTTTTCTCTGCTTAAAGATGTTTATATCCATTTTACTGGACAGTTTTACCTGTCCAAAATATCACCCTCTTCTTTCTGAGAAGTGCTCATGTAGTTTGCGGGGTGTCAAATCATTCAAGTCATGATCCCTTACCCCCTCCCCCTGAAATAATGAAAGGTACAAAGAGGACCATGTGATGTATGCTGGTCACAGTTCTTCTTTGGGAGTTTGAAAGCTGAAGCTGAGAGAGAAACTTTCTTCTCTCTTTGGTTAGCCAATTAGCTAAGTAATGTGACCATAGAGCAGCTGGTGGGTATGTTCTCTGCTGAGTGGAGATGCCTGAAAGACAAAGAGAGATGAGAAATTGAAAGAGTAGAAGACAAAGGAAGAGACAGAGAGAGACAGGGGGACAGAGTGAAGAAGAAGGACATGAATGGTGTGTTTACTGCATCTTTAGGGCTGCTTCCTAACAATAAATGGAATAATCTATGTAAAGTGTTTGCACAGGTCCCAGAATATGTCACTCAAAATTAGTTTACTATACTATGACATAATGTAAAATTATATATTTGTATATTTTGGGTTGTATATGGTTATAATAGCAAAACCATTATAATTAATATCATTGTTTACCTTGTTCTTGATACAGACATATTATTACACAATTTATATGCAATGCTACTCAAGATAAAATCAGAAACATAAGAATTTGACCTTGGAAAGAATTATAACATTTGGCAAATTGGACTATCCCTGTGATGATTTATTGCCTCTTGGTTTTTATTTTTTCCTCTTTTGATCATAAATGAGAAGAAGAGATGCAGTTACCTTTTGGTGAACAAGGAAATATGAGAGAGGGAAATACCGAAACATTAACAGCTTAGAAAGGAGCGATAGAGCTAGAATCACAAGAGGGATTTGTCTGGGGATACTTGATTGCTTTCCAAAGAGGTGAGGTAGAGATGGTGAGCAGAATACCACTGGTGGATTAGCAAGGTGAGTGGCGTAACTGACAGTGAAGAGCAGCATAAGTTCAGAAAGACAAAGCCCACAGTGTACTGCATGCTAGAAGAGTCTTAACCAAGGAAGGTTAATGGAAATCCAAGCAGAAAGAGCCTGAACATGTAGACTGTGGCTTGTTGCCCTTGTGCTTCTCTGTATTGACTGATTGTGTATAAGCCTCACCACCATCATTCTGCTCCTTTCTTTTCTGTTAGCATTTGTCACTGGAACAAAAGTAAGTCTTTATTCATTGACCTCAGATTTAAGGATACCACAGACTTTGAAACACTGACCTTTCATCTCTTGTGAGGCTTTTTTAAGTCCCTCTTTTCTTCTTCCTATATTTAAGTTAGTCCTTGTGACAATAACGTTGTATGTTGTTGTTCTTTAAAAAAAAAAGGATAAAATCACACATAAAATGTTTCTGGTGTCTTCTACCCTTTTCCACACAGCAATCTTGTATATTCTTAAAATAACTCTTCATGATCAATTTTTGTGAGTGTTGAAAGCCTCCTTAAGCATAAAGCCCAGAGGTCACTTGTTAGTTTATAAAAAAACAATAAGGAATAGAGCAGAACTGACAACATAAGATTCTACTTTAAAATAGCAGTTTTTAAATCATCAAAGATTTCGGCATATGGGTCCTTTGTTGATTCTTTAAAATGATAGTAAGAAGGATAAGTGCGGAGTCAAGAAGTATTTTTTATTTTACCTAATTTCATTGTTCATTACTGTTGTTTGGAGGTTTGCATATTGGAATTTTCTCAAAACTGTTAAAGCTTATTGTGACATTAATGGTTTCTTCATTGTATTTTCAAATACTCTCAAGGAAGTAGTCTACAGAAAATGCCTTCCAGGCTCCCAGTCCATCCCATTTATTGGAAAGCAACATCACTCAAAATCACAAAAGAGAAAATCAAAGGTAATTTACACAAGGGGACAAAGATAAAGGGGGAGTGGATGGCAGATTCAAAATACATATTCCTTTTGCTCTCAAAATGACATCATTTATGAAATCTAAGTCCTTTGTTTTTTTTCTCCATCTATGGTTAAGTTATGAACTTGATACCGATCAGGGTTCTTGGCCTTCCCCAATCAATAGAGATTGACTAGAGGCCAGACAAGAAATTCAGACAAGTCTTTACTGGGGCCCCTGCTGCATCAGGGGGAGTGACAACAAGCAATAAGTTCCCCTGCTTTCTTGCTCCCTGAGGGGGCGAGCTTGTCCCTTATATGGGGTGAAGGTAGGGGTGTGTTCAGGGGTCGGCCCGGAGGGGTAGCTTAGGTGGTTTTCCCACCCCTTAGGCAGTGTTGTGTGCAGAGGGCATGTGCTGTACCCTGCTTTTGCTCTCAACCCCCTGCTTTTGCTCCAGGCTCTTCAAAAGTGGCAGTTGGGTTTTTTGGTCTCTTTGTATCTTTTGTTTAGAATTTGTCCCAACTGCACATGGACACAGTTATTTTTAGTCCCATACAGTTTCTTTGTATTTTGTTGCTCGAGGAGAGGTGTGTCCAGGTGCAAGCACTGCAGCAAAAGGTCCCAGGTCCCAGACTGTCTCATTCCCCCATGAGAGGCTCTACACCCATATTCTTAAGGAGTAAGGGGCTGAAGGTCTCTTCTTCTGACACTTCTTCCTGCTGGACAAGGGCCATAGACCCTAGCCTGCCCCAGAGGTGTCGAAGTACCTTGCTGACTGTCCCAAGGACCTGTAGGTACCTGGGCCACTCTCCGCTGGAATGGGCTGAATTCCTTGAGTCATCACGAGCCTTACTTCAAACTGTTGGAGCCTAGAACACACAAACTCAATAAAAAGGTTAAAAACAATGGCTAGAAAGGAGAAGAACAGCAACAGCCATTAAAGGGACTTCCCTGGCAGTCCTGTGGTTAGGATTCCGTGCTTCCACTGCAGGGACCCCGGGTTCTATACTTGATTGGGGAACTAAGATCCCACAAGCTGTGCCACACAGCCAAAAAAAAAAAAAAAAAAAAACAATAGCCATTAAAGGGCCTAGAAAGGGAAGGAACCAGGTTAACTTTGCGAGGGCTTCCTTAACTGTTGACAAGACAGGGGAGGCGATGTTACTCCTGCCAAGAAGCCATTCTGCTTGGGTATATATTTTTGTTCATCTCAGGGTTAAAGTTTAATATGTTTCTCTATTTTCAGAATGAAAAGTCTGGACCTATTGGTCCCAGGTCTCCTTCTTGGACCAAAAAGTCTTATCACAAGTTTACAACAGTAAGGAAGACAATGCAGTATTAGAAAAAATATGGCATAAATCAGTATGACTGAAAAGAAAAGGGTAAAAAGAAAATGAAAACCTCCTGTCAGAAAGTTTTTAAACCTTGTGGGTTCCAAGAGAACAAACTAGAGAACCATTTTCAATTTCCCTGCCCATATTGATTAGCGAGGATTGGTGATTAATTGTCTGCTGAAGTCAAGTGGCTTGTTGTTGAATTTTGTCAATGTTGGTTTCTACATGGTATGTGCATCAGGGCTACTTTCTTTGCCTCTCCATCTGCCCTGTTGTTCTCTTGGGTAATTTGAGAATTTTCCTTTTGGTGCCCATGGCAGTGAATGACTGCTACTAGTTCTCGTTTTTGAGCCACTTCTATGAGATGTAAAATCTCAGCCCCATATTTTAAAGGGGAATTTTTGCATTTTAAGGTCCTCTTTCTTTCCAGACAGCTCCATGGGCATGTAGAACAAGGAAGGCATATTTTGAGTCTATATATATATTTATAATTTTCCTTTCCCTAATGTTAAGGCTCAAGTTAGGGCTGTTAGCTCAACCCTCTAGGCTGAAGTGTTGGGTGGCAAAGGTTTTGCTTCCATAACACTATGAACACTCACAATAGCACACCCTGCCCTCCTGACTCCATCTTTAACAAAACTACTGCCATCTCTTCCTCAGTGTTTTCTATGGCCTGGTCTGTTTGATCAGGCCTGCAGGCATAAACCAGGTCAAGGGTTTCAAGACAGGAATGTGTTAGTTCTGGGCTTTCTGTGGGCATTACTATAGCTGGGTTGAGGGTGTGGCAAGTTTTGAGGGTTACCTCTGGACAGTCAAGGAGTAAAGCCTAGTACTTAGTAAGGCAGCCTCCAGTTAACCAGCGGTGGCCTTTAATCTCCAAATCCCTTGTACTTGATGAGGGGTCTGGACTTCAGCAGCTATTTAAAGGTAAGCTTGTTAGCTTCTTCCACTAATAAAGCAGTGGCAGCTACTGCCCAGAGGCAACCAGGTCAACCTCAGGCCACGGAATCTAGTTGTTTGGGAAAATAGACTATAGGCTGAGGAACTTCTCCTAGCTTTTGTACAAGGACCCCCAGAACTGTTCCCTGTTCTTCAGCTATGTACAACACAAATGGCTTTTTTTAAAATTGGGGAGACCCAGAGCAGGAGCTCTGGTGAGGGCCTGTTTGATATTATTAAAAGCCTTTTCTTGTTTTCCAGTCCAAAGTAATTGTTCTGTATTTGGGCCTTTAGTGGCTTTGTATAGAAGCTTAGCCCTTAGTCTGAATCCTGGAATCCATATTCTGCAAAATCCTGCCATGCCTAAGAAAGTACAAAGTTTTCTTTTGTCTTTGGGGGGCTTAAGCCTAATATAGCTTGTTTTCTATCTGGTGATAACTGTCTACTTCCAGGGTTTATAATATATCCCAGATATATAACTTGTTTTGAGATTTGTGCCTTTTTTTTTTTTTTTCTGGGAGACCCTGTAGCCCTGGGCCCCAAGGAAATTAAGGACTTCAATGGTACTCTGATCTGAGGCCTCCATGGTGGGACTACATATTAATATGTCTACATATTGTAGAATAGCCCTTCTTTTAGGTGTATTTCCCTTAGCTCTTTTCCTAGGGCCTGGACGAACAAGTGTGGGCTGTCTTAAAACACCTGGGGGCAATACCATCCAGGTATATTGTTGCATTTGGCCATAGCAGGGGTTAGTCCACTCGAAGACAAACAGATACTGTGATGAGTGATGAACTGGGATGCAGAAGAAGGCATCCTGAGGTGAAGCACAGTAAAACATTTGGCATCTCCAGGAATCTGGACTAATATATTATAAGGACTGACCACAAGGGTATGTATAGGGACCACTGCATCATTTACTGATTTAAGGTCTTGTACCATTCGATATTTCCCATTTGGCTTAATAACCGGCAGAATAGGGGTTATTGCATGGAGACTGACAGGGCACTAAGAGGCCATGTTTTACGAATTTATCTATGAGAAGTTGCAAACTTTTTTCCTTCCAACCTTATGGGGTACTGTCTCTTGTTAGGATAAGTGACTTCTGGCTTAAGGCTAATTTTTACAGGTTAGGCATTTATAGCCTTCCCAGGGATTCCTTTGTCCCAAACTGCCGGGTTTACTGTGTGTAGAATATGGCTGGGAATAGACCCTTGTTCTTCCAGCTGATTTGTCTTGGTCAGAGTCAAGAAAAGGGACTTCTTGGGGCCTCCTAATTGTAATATGGTTCCAAGGGAGCCCAGAAGGTCTCTCCCCAGTAGTGGGATAGGACACTCAGGCACAACCAAAAAGCCATGTGGTATCAAACGCTGTTCAAATTGGCAAGTGAGAGGCCCAGTGAGGAAATGGCTGCGAGGCTTTCTGTTGACACCAGTCACAGTACAGCTTTTGGAGAAAAGAGGCCCAGCATGAGAGACCAGGAAAGAGTAAGTGGCTCCCATATCAATTAAAAAAATGGTTTTCTTACCTGCCACGTCAAGGACCATGCAGGGCTCCTTGATGGAGATAGACATCTCATGGGGGGGAGCCACCAGAATCCCATAGCCACCCCAGTCATCCAACATGGCCATCTCGGAATTGGGAGCCCCCCTTCCCCTTCAGGATGGAGGGCATTCCCACTTCCAATGAGCAGTTTGTTTGCAGACTGGGCATGGGCCAGAGGGCTCTTTTTGGCACTTTTGGGCCCAGTGGCCAGTTGACTTACATTTTTTTTTTTTTTTTTAATGAGCAATAAAACCTTTTTATTTATTGAATTACTGCTATCTGGGTTTTTTTTTTTTAACATCTTTATTGAAGTATAATTGCTTTACAATGGTGTGTTAGTTTCTGCTTTATAACAAAGTGAATCAGTTATACATATACATATGTTCCCATATCTCTTCCCTCTTGCATCTCCCTCCCTCCCACCCTCCCTATCCCACCCCTCTAGGTGGTCACAAAGCACCGAGCTGATCTCCCTGTGCTTTGCGGCTGCTTCCCACTAGCTTTCTATTTTACATTTGGTAGTGTATATATGTCCATGACACTCTCTCACCCTGTCACATCTCACCCCTCCCCCCCTCCCCATATCCTCAAGTCCATTCTTTAGTAGGTGTGTGTCTTTATTCCCATATTGCCACTAGGTTCTTCATGATCTTTTTTTTTTTTTCCCTTAGATTCCATACATATGTGTTAGCATATTGTATTTGTTTTTCTCTTTCTGACTTACCTCACTCTGTATGACAGACTCTAACTCCATCCACCTCACTACAAATACCTCCATTTCAGTTCTTTTTATGGCTGAGTAATATCCCATTGTATATATGTGTCACATCTTCTTTATACATTCATCCGATGATGGACACTTTGGTAGCTTCCATGTCCTGGCTATTGTAAATAGAGCTGCAATGAACATTTTGGTACATGACTCTTTCTGAATTATGGTTTTCTCAGGGTATATGCCCAGTAGTGGGATTGCTGGGTCGTATGGTAGTTCTAGTTTTAGTTTTTTAAGGAACTTCCATACTGTTCTCCATAGTGGCTGTATCAATTTACATTCCCACCAACAGTGCAGGAGGGTTCCCTTTCCTCCACACCATCTCCAGCATTTATTGTTTCTAGATTTTTGATGATGGCCATTCTGACCGGTGTGAGATGATACCTCATTGTAGTTTTGATTTGCATTTCTCTAATGATTAATGATGTTGAGCATTCTTTCATGTGTCTGTTGGCCACCTGTATATCTTCTTTGGAGAAATGTCTATTTAGATCTTCTGCCCATTTTTGGATTGGGTTGTTTGTTTTTTGTTATTGAGCTGCATGAGCTGCTTGTAAATCTTGGAGATTAATCCTTTGTCAGTTGCTTCATTTGCAAATATTTTCTCCCAGTCTGAGGGTTGTCTTTTGGTCTTGTTTATGGTTTCCTTTGCTGTGCACAAGCTTTTAAGTTTCATTAGGTCCCATTTGTTTATTTGTGTTTTTATTTCCATTTCTCTAGGAGGTGGGTCAAAAAGGATCTTGCTGTGATTTATGTCATAGAGTGTTCTGCCTATGTTTTCCTCTAAGAGTTTGATAGTGTCTGCCCTTACACTTAGATCTTTAATCCATTTTGAGTTTACTTTTGTGTATGGTGTCAGGGAGTGTTCTAATTTCATACTTTTAAATGTACCTGTCCAATTTTCCCAGCACCAATTATTGAAGAGACTGTCTTTTCTCCACTGTATATGCTTGCCTCCTTTATCAAAGATAAGGTGACAATATGTGCATGGTTTTATCTCTGGGCTTTCTATCCTGTTCCATTGATCTATATTTCTGTTTTTGTGCCAGTACCAAACTGTCTTGATTACTGTAGCTTTGTAATATAGTCTGAAGTCAAGGAGCCTGGTTCCTCCAGCTCCATTTTTCTTTCTCAAGATTGCTTTGGCTATTCGGGGTCTTTTGTGTCTCCATAGAAATTGTGAAATTTTTTGTTCTAGTTCTGTGAAAAATGCCAGTGGTAGTTTGATAGGGATTGCATTGAATCTGTAGATTGCTTTGGGTAGTAGAGTCGTTTTCACAATGTTGATTCTTCCAATCCAAGAACATGGTATATCTCTCCATCTATTTGTATCATCTTTAATTTCTTTCATCAATGTCCTGTAATTTTCTGCATACAGGTCTTTTGTCTCCTTAGGTAGGTTTATTCCTAGATATTTTATTCTTTTTGTTGCAATGGTAAACGGGAGTGTTTTCTTAATTTCACTTTCAAATTTTTCATCATTAGTATATAGGAATGCAAGAGATTTCTGTGCATTAATTTTGTATCCTGCTACTTTACCAAATTCATTGATTAGCTCTAGGAGTTTTCTGGTGGCAGTTTTAGGATTCTCTATGTATAGTATCATGTCATCTGCAAACAATGACAGCTTTACTTCTTTTCCGATTTGGATTCCTTTTATTTCTTTTTCTTCTCTGGTTGCTGTGGTTAACACTTCCAAAACTATGTTGAATAATAGTGGTGAGAGTGGGCAACCTTGTCTTGTTCCTGATCTTAGTGGAAATGGTTTCAGTTTTTCACCATTGAGGACAATGTTCGCTGTGGGTTTGTCATATATGGCTTTATTATGTTGAGGAAAGTTCCCTCTATGCGTACTTTCTGCAGGGCTTTTATCATAAATGGGTGTTGAATTTTGTTGAAAGCTTTCTCTGCATCTATTGAGAGGATCATATGGTTTTTCTCCTTCAATTTGTTAATATAATGTATCACATTGATTGATTTGCATATATTGAAGAATCCTTGCATTTCTGGAATAAACCACACTTGATCATGGTGTATAATCCTTTTACTGTGTTGTTGGATTCTGTTTGCTAGTATTTTGTTGAGGATTTTTGCATCTATGTTCATCAATGATATTGTGTTTTAGTTTTCTTTCTTTGTGACATCTTTGTCTGGTTTTGGTATCAGCGTGATGGTGGCCTCGTAGAATGAGTTGGGGATTGTTCCTCCCTCTGCAATATTTTGGAAGAGTTTGAGAAGGATGGGTGTTAGTGCTTCTCTAAATGTTTGATAGAATTCACGTGTGAAGCCATCTGGTCCTGGGCTTTTGTTTGTTGGAAGATTTTTAATCACAGTTTCAATTTCAGTGCTTGTGATTGGTCTGTTCATATTTTCTATTTCTTCCTGGTTCAGTCTTGGTAGGTTGTGCATTTCTAAGAATCTGTCCATTTCTTCCAGGTTGTCCATTTTATTGGCATAGAGTTGCTTGTAGTAATCTCTCATGATCGTTTGTATTTCTGCAGTGTCAGTGGTTATTTCTCCTCTTTCATTTCTAATTCTATTGATTTGAGTCTTCTCCCTTTTTCTCTTGATGAGTCTGGCTAATGGTTTATCAATTTTGTTTATCTTCTCGAAGAACCAGCTTTTAGTTGCATTGATTTTTGCTATTGTTTCCTTCATTTCTTTTTCATTTATTTCTGATCTGATCTTTATGATTTCTTTCCTTCTGCTAGCTTTGGGGGTTTTTTGCTCTTCTTTCTCTAATTGCTTTAGGTGCAAGGTTAGGTTGTTTATTTGATACGTTTCCTGTTTCTTGATGTAGGCTTGTATTGCTATAAACTTCCCTCTTAGAACTGCTTTTGCTGCATCCCATAGGTTTTGGGTCGTCGTATCTCCATTGTCATTTGTTTCTAGGTATTTTTTGATTTCCCCTTTGATTTCTTCAGTGATCACTTCGTTATTAAGTAGTGTATTGTGTAGCCTCCATGTGTTTGTATTTTTTACAGATCTTTTCCTGTAATTGATATCTAGTCTCATAGTGTTGTGGTCAGAAAAGATACTTGATACAATTTCTATTTTCTTAAATTTACCAAGGCTTGATTTGTGACCCAAGATATGATCTATCCTGGAGAATGTTCCATGAGCACTTGAGAAAAATGTGTATTCTGTTGTTTTTGGGTGGAATGTCCTATAAATATCAATTAAGTCCATCTTGTTTAATGTATCATTTAAAGCTTGTGTTTCCTTATTTATTTTCATTTTGGATGGTCTGTCCATTGGTGAAAGTGGGGTGTTAAAGGCCCCCACTATGATTGTGTTACTGTCGATTTCCCCTTTTATGGCTGTTAGTATTTGCTTTATGTTTTGAGGTGCTCCTATGTTGGGTGCATAAATATTTACAATTGTTATACCTTCTTCTTGGATCGATCCCTTGATCATTATAAAGTGTCCTTCTTTGTCTCTTGTAATAGTCTTTATTTTAAAGTCTATTTTGTCTGATATGAGAATTGCTACTCCAGCTTTCTTTTGATGTCCATTTGCATGGACTATCTTTTTCCATCCCCTCACTTTCAGCCTGTATGTGTCCCTAGGTCTGAAGTGGGTCTCTTTTAGACAGCATATATATGGGTCTTGTTTTTGTATCCATTCAGCCAGTCTGTGTCTTTTGCTGGGAGCATTTAATCCATTTACATTTAAGGTAATTATCGATATGTATGTTCCTATTCCCATTTTCTTAAATATTTTGTGTTTGTTTCTGTAGGTGTTTTCCTTCTCTTGTGTTTCTTGCCTAGAGAAGTTCCTTTAGCATTTGTTGTAAAGCTGGTTTGGTGGTGCTGAACTCCCTCAGCTTTTGCTTGTCTGTAAAATTATTAATTTCTCCATCAAATCCGAATGAGATCCTTGCTGGGTAGAGTAACCTTGGTTGTAGGTTTTTCTCCTTCATGACTTTAAGTATATCCTGCCACTCCCCTCTGGCTTGCAGAGTTTCTGCTGAAAGATCAGCTGTTAACCTTATGGGGATTCCCTTGTGTGTTATTTGTTGTTTTTCCCTTGCTGCTTTTAATATGTTTTCTTTATATTTAATTTTTGACAGTTTGATTAATATGTGTCTTGGCGTGTTTCACCTTGGATTTATCCTGTATGGGACTCTCCGTGCTTCCAGGACTTAATTAACTATTTCCTTTCCCATATTAGGGAAGTTTTCAACTATAATCTCTTCAAATATTTTCTCAGTCCCTTTCTTTTTCTCTTCTTCTTCTGGGACCCCTATAATTCGAATGTGGTGCGTTTAATATTGTCCCACAGGTCTCTGAGACTGTCCTCAGTTCTTTTCATTCTTTTTTCTTTATCCTGCTCTGTGTAGTTATTTCCACCATTTTATCTTCCAGGTCACTTATCCGTTCTTCTGCATCAGTTATTCTGCTATTGATCCCATGTAGAGTATTTTTAATTTCATTTATTGTGTTTTTCATCATTGCTTGGTTACTCTTTAGTTCTTCTTGTCCTTGTTAAATGTTTCTTGCATTTTGTCTATTCTATTTCCAAGATTTTGGATCATCCTTACTATCATTATTCTGAATTCTTTTTCAGGTAGACTGCGTATTTCCTCTTCATTTGTTAGGTCTGGTGTGTTTTGACCCTCCTCCTTCATCTGCTGTGTGTTTTTCTGTCATCTCATTTTGCTTATCTTTCTGTGTTTGGGGTCTCCTTTTCACTGGCTGCAGGTTTGTAGTTCCCGTTATTTTTGGTATCTGTCCCCAGTGGCTAAGGTTGGTTCAGTAGGTTGTGTAGGCTTCCTGGTAGAGGGAACTAGTGCCTGTGTTCTGGTGGATGAGGCTGGATCTTGTCTTTCTGGTGGGCATGTCCACGTTTGGTGGTGCATTTTGGGGTGTCTGTGGCCTTATTATGCTTTTAGGCAGCCTCTCTGCTAATGGATGGGGCTGTGTTCCTGTCTTGCTAGTTGTTTTTCATAGGGTGTCCAGCACTGTTGCTTGTTGGTCGTTGAGTGAACCTGGGTCTTGATGTTGAGATGGAGATCTCTGAGATATTTTCACCCGTTTGGTATTATGTGGAGCTGGGAGGTCTCTTGTGGAACAGTGTCCTGAAGTTGGTTCTCCCACTTCAGAGGCACAGCCCTGATGCCTGGCTGGAGCACCAAGCGCCTTTCATCCACACGGCTCAGAATAAAAGGGAGAAAAAAATAGAAAGAAAGAAAGAAAGAAAGAGGATAAAATAAAATAAAATAAAGCTATTATAATAAAAAATAAGAAAAAAATATTAAGAGTTAAAGTATTCAGAAAATTTTTTTTTAATTTTAAAAAATAGATTTAATTTTTTATAATAAAAAATAAGAAAAAAGTATTAAGAAAAAAATTTATTAAGAAAAAACATTTTTAATTTTTTAAAATAAAAAATATGCAAAAACTTATTATTTTTTTTAATTTCTATAAAATAGAAAATAAGGAAAAAATTATTAAAAAAACATTTATTAGGAAAAAAAAATTTTAAGTAAAAAAAAAAAAAAAAACGGCTGGACCTAACCCTAGGACTAATGGTGAAAGCAAATCTATACAGACAAAATCTCACCCAGAATCATACACATATACACTCACAAAAAAAGGAAAGGGGGAAAAATTAATATATCCTGCTCCCAAAGTCCACCGCTTGAATTTGGGGTGATTCGTTGTCTATTCAGGTATTCAACAGATGCAGGCACATCAAGTTGTTTGTGGAGCTTTAATCCGCTGCTTCTGAGGCTGCTGGGAGAGATTTCCCTTTCTCTTCTTTGTTCGTACAGCTCCCGGATTTCAGCTTTGGATTTGTACCCACCTCTGCATGTAGGTTGCCTGAGGGTGTCTGTTCCCTGCCCAGACAGGACAGGGTTAAAGGAGCAGCTGCTTCGGGGGCTCTGGCTCACTCAGACCTGGGGAAGGGAGGGGCACGGATGCTGGATGAGCCTGCGGCGGCAGAGGCCGGCATGACGTTGCAGCAGCCTGAGGCGCACCGTACATTCTCCCAGGGAAATTGTCCCTGGATCATGGGACACTGGCAGTAGCGAGCTGCACTGGCTCCTGGGAGGGGCGGTGTGGAGAGTGACCTGTGCTCGCACACAGGCTTCTTGGTGGTGGCAGCAGCAGCCTTAGCATCTCATGCCCGTCTCTGTGGTCCGCGCTGATAACCGCGGCTCGCGCCCGCCTCTGGGGTCCGTGCTGATAGCTGCGGCTCACGCCCGTCTCTGGAGTTCGTTTAGGCGGCACTCTGAATCCCCTCTCCTTGCGCGCCATGAAACAAAGAGGCAAGAAAAAGTCTCTTGCCTCTTCGGCAGCTGCAGACATTTTCCCGGACTCCCTCCCGGCTAGCACCAAAGCCCGAGCCTCAGCTCCCAGCCCCCGCCCGCCCCGGCGGCTGAGCAGACAAGCCTCTCGGGCTGGTGAGTGCTGGTCAGCACTGATCCTCTGTGCAGAAATCTCTCCGCTTTGCCCTCTGCACCCCTGTGGCTGCGCTCTCCTCCATGGCTCTGAAGCTTCCCCCCTCCGCCACCCGCACTCTCCACCCACGAAGGGGCTTCCTAGTGTGTGGAAACCTTTCCTGCTTCACAGCTCCCTCCCACTGGTGCAGGTCCCATCCCTATTCTTTTGTCTCTGTTATTTCTTTTTTCTTTTGCCCTACCCAAGTACGTGGGGATTTTCTTGCCTTTTGGGAGGTCTGACATCTTCTGCCAGCGTTCAGTGGGTGTTCTGTAGGAGCAGTTCCACGTGTAGATGTATTTCTACTGTATCTCTGGGAAGGAAGGTGATCTCTGCGTCTTACTCTTCCGCCATCTTGCCGAGACTCCTCCAGTTGACTTACATTTGAAGCATCCCCCCTTGCTGGCTTTACCTCCAGGTAGATGGTTAAACTTCCTTGGCCCCCTTGGGTTATCCTGAGGTTTCAAGGCATGGCTGACATCTATGGCCATGAGTTTAGCTTGGGCCCTGGCCTGCTTGTATTCATGTCAGGTTCTCTCTTTCTCCTCAGCTAGATCTCGATTATTAAATACCCCAAAGGCCACCTCTAGAAGTTGGGGCATTGGGGTTTGTGAGCCTAATTGTAACTTTTGGAGTTTCCACCTAATATCAGGGGTAGACTGGATGTTAAAATGTTTTCCCAGCAGGGATTGACCCTGGGGAGTGGATGGTTCAATGTTAGTACATTTTCAAAAAGCCTGCACAAGCCACCCCTGAAAGAGGGCTGGATTTTCTTTTTCTTCTTGGGTCACTCCTTTACCCTTTGGCTTTTTGATACACTTTCTCATCCCTTCTAATACACATTGGATCATGTGTTTCCTACCTTCTGTTCCATCCCAGGAATTATAATTACAACAAGATTCCTGATTTGGGACTGCATCTCCACCCTTAACAAAATGTTGAGATTGGCAAGCTGGCTACCATGCCCCTGGGCTGCTGCCCCAAATCTGTTTTTCCTCAGGGTTACAGCAAGTAGACAGGACTATTTGGACATCCTTCCAAGTTAAATCAAAGGCCTGAGTTAAGGCCTGAAACCCTTCAGCAAACATACTACAGTCTTCAGAAAATTGGCCCAGTCTCTTTTGCTTTGGGCTAAATCAGTTAAAGAGAAGGGCACATGTACTCTAATTGTCCTTTCACCATTTGCCACTTCCCTAAGAGGGCCTATTTTCCCTGATCCTGGGTGATAGGAAGTTCCACTATGAGTTACCCTGGAGAGACCTGTGTCTCCCTCCTAGGGTAATGGAGGGTATAAAGGGACATAGGGAGGTGGAGTTTGGGATTGGTCAGAGGGATCTGAAGAAGTAGGTGCCTCCAGGGAAGTAGGTGGCTCTGGAGAATCAGGTTGCTCTGGAGAAGCAGGGGAAACTTGATTTGCCCCCTCCCTGAAAATTGGGGAAGATTAGAAGGAGATCATCTAAAATGTTCGGAGTGTTTTCTGATTACCCTGGCTTTTGATTACAGGAGCCTCATAGAGTGGGGTTTTGGTAAAGGACTGTGAAGGCTTGGACATAAGGAACCTCAGTCTATTTTCCCATCTTGTGAGAGTAAAGATCCAGTTTCAAGATGGTATTGTAATTTAGAGACCCATCTTCAGGCCATTTTTCTCTATCCCCCAACTTATATAAAGGCCAGGCAGTGTTGAGTAGAGTTAAAAATTTTCCCTTTTCAGCCCTTCTATTTTTTAAAATTTCCAATTTTTAAGAATATATTCCAGAGGCGTTTCTTCTGGCTTAGAAGAGGATCCTCCTATGTTGAGTAACCTGCAACCAAGAACACTCCTAGAAATGAAGTCTGTCATCCCAGAGACATTTACTAGGAGGCTTTTGTCAGAAGGGGATTAGAGTGTCCTCCGAATTCTCATCTTACCTAATGGGATTTTGAGGGCCCTCTATTCTCCCATCGCCTAACCAGACATCTCTGGTTGACCCAGTCCCTCACACAAGGGGGCCCAGATAGGGGATGTTTGAACCAGTGCCAGTGCATTGACAGGACTCTCTTTGACGGAGATCTGGTGTCCATAAAGCTTATGTCCTATAACAATTTTTCCTATGTTGGGGTGTATTCCTTGAGATTGGGCATCTGTGAAGCCTAGGATGTGGGCTGCTTGGAAGTGGCCAGCCCAATAGGTAGTCTGTAATGAGGTATGGGCTGCCAAGGCCTAGAGTGAAGGGGGTCCTAGAGGTGCAAAAAAGGAACTCCTGGAGGAATTGGAGTTGGGCGCAATGGATAATGCCACAGGGGCCAGGACCTGAGGGCCTAGAGGTAGGAGTATTCCCACAGGTGATTTTTGGTGCATAGAGTAAGGTGAGAGACTAGACAGCAGAAGAACCCAAAACCCTATCTCCTATTTGTTTGGTGGCTGTGATAAAAATTGGGGAGAGCCTCGTGATTCCATCTGACACAAGGAACAGTGAGTTTGGACAATGTTCCCCATGTAATTTAACATACAAAATGAACCCAATTAGTTTAGGATTCTCTTTGGGATTCTCCAAGGGCCCTTTGAAGCACCCCAAGTTAGTTGGGGGGGTCAAAAGAACTTTAATTAGAATTTGATATTTGGGATGTCTGTCAAAAATTTCAAAAAGCTTTACAAACACCTGGTCAGATAGAATCATAGGTGGCTGTGAAACAATTATTACTAGACTAAGGTGAAAAAAAAAGATTTCAAAAATAAATACAGATCACTTAAAGGCACAGAAACTCATACAATCTGTTATCAAAAACAGCATTCCAAGAAAACTTTGTTCTCTTTTAAGAGAGAGAAACCAAATCCAGTCCTGTATCAGCCTACTCATAATAAAATCCATTTACCTAATTAAATTTAATCCAACCTTAGAAAGTCCTGACCACATACAAAATTCTTTTCTCAATGTTCCTCTTCCACAAACCTTCTGCAACTTTCTGTAGCCAGAAAGTTCCTTATTCTTTCCATTCAGAAATAACCAGCTTTGTAACAAACTCACCCTTTTTCCATTAACAAAATATATTTCCATTCCTCATACATTTCTTTCTGAAAACACACATCCTACTTTCCTTAAGCAACCATGAACTGTCATTTACATTAGCATTCTATAAATTGGTAGAGAACATCTCAAGGTGACACCAAACAGCTTTAGTTTCTCTCTCACAAGAAGACAAAAGTAGGTAAATTTAGACCTGTTTAGCAATTAATGTTCCCAATATTTTATCTTATTTGAAATGGCCTGGATATTCAATGAATTCCTATCATTTAACTTAATTTAGTTTTAAGTTACCAAAATTTGGAGAGACTATTTAAATGGATATTTCCAAAACATAATTATTCCTATAGAGTTTACCAAAATGCTCTTATCTCAGTAACATTTACTTAAAAGTTTAATCATATCAGGTTATTTTCCATATTAACAGATTTTATAACTGAAACAATATGCACTTATTGACTTTCAGTAACCATATGTACAATAAAAGTATTATACTTAATGTTGATGACTCTAAAGACAGGTTTGCATTAATTAAACTCACAAGCTTAAGCTATCTCTAATACCAGAGATTAATTAGATATTGCGTATTTCCCAGATCACATTACCCCAAAATGTATTCTGGTGAGCCTCCTTTATATTTCTGAGAATGTGTATCAGCACTCCATCTCCTTAAGCCAACTAAATACAGATCATTTACAAGTTAATTTTTCCATAAAGACAGACAGAACCAGACACTTCATAGTTTCCCACTTGAATTAAAATGGCCCCTTTTTTTCCTTGGTCTGGGAGGCTACAGATGAATCAGGTAGTTCCTGAGAGCCCAGGCAGAATAGTTACACTGCAAAGGCAGAAGAGACAGATGCAAGACCCTAGAGCTCAGGCAGAAAGAAAATGCAAGCTCCTTTCTTTTCTTTTTTGTTCTTTAAAATCCCACCAAGTAAGCCAAGCCTGGAATCTCAGGGAAAGCACGCTGCATTTGTATTTCAAGGTTTAAATGCTCCACCATGCCCACAATTTTGGCAGAATCTTCAGGTATAACGATCCAGGGAGGGGGAAGGGGGGGAGGGACAGAAAAGACTGAAAAAGAGAAAGAGACAGAAGGAAAATACAGGTGAGAATACTGGGATGATAGGACATCCAGCCAGTTCATGATATGAGGTTTAACCCTCTATCACTCTCATAAATCTCCTGTCAGGGAGAGGCTGCTGGACCAGGGTCTGCATGGTATGAGGCACGCCTCTCCCACCTCTGTCACCTATCAAGGGGAGCCATTGCCGGCCAGAGGGAGCATGGTCTCACAAGCTGAGAGGAGTGAGGCTTTAGCTGCCAATGTCCAGTCTCTCAGAAGGAGAGGACAGAGGTAAGAGAGGACAGAGAGAGGAGAAGTGGAGAGATTTCAGGAGAGGGAAAAGACAAGGCGGAGGGGAAAGTGTTGTCTGAATGAGGGTACTGAGGTCCCCAGGGAGCAGGAAGGCAGACTTACCAAGTCCCGTGACACTGAAACAAGAGGTTCAGGTGGTCACTTGTCACCCATGGTGAAGCTGTATTTGGTGGTCCTGGAGGTACCCAGATCCTCTCCCAAGAACGGACAACTGCCCCACATTGGGTGCCATAAATCTGATACCAAACAGGGTTGTTGGCCTTTCCCAATCAATAGAAATTGGTTAGAATTCAGACAAGAAATTCAGACAAGGCTTTATTGGGGGCCCTCCTGCAGAAGGGGGAAGCAAGAACAAACAACAGGTTCCCTTGCTTGTTCACTTGCTGGGCGGGGCAGTGAGCTTGTTCTTTATATGGGGTGAGGGTAGGGGTGTGTCCAGGGGTTGAGCTGGAGGGATTGCTTAGGTGGTTTGCCCACCCCTTAGGTGGTGTTGTGTGCAGGGGGCATGTGCAGTACCCTGCTTTTGCTCCCAACACACTTTTTTTTCTCCTGGCTCTTCAGAAGTGGCAGTTGAGTATTTTTAGTCTTTTTGTATCTTTTTGTCCATAATTTGCCCCAACTGCACATGCGTGCAGTTACTTTTAGTCCCATACAGTTTCTTTGTATTTTGTTGCTTGAGGAGAGGTTTGTCCAGGTGCAAACAAAGGGTCCCAGGTCCCAGCCTGTCTCAAACTGAAAAAAAAGACATGTAAAAAATCTGAGTATTTCATATATGTTTATTCACGAGTGCTTCAGCATCCATGTAGCCAACAGCCACATGTGGCTACTTAAATTTAAATTTAAATCAATTAAATTAAATTAAAAATTCAGTTCCTCAGTTACCCTAACCACATTTAAGTGCTCAAAAGCCACGTCTGACCAGTGACAGCACAGAGCATGGAAACTTCCATCATCACAGAAAGATCTATCGGACTGCACGGCCCTAGTAAGTATGAAGCCTCCACGTAGGAAATACAATAGCAGCTATAACATTATAAGCCAACACAATATTAAATTTGGAAAGAAATGAATCATCACAGAGAAAATGAATAGTGAATAAAATAATATGGCAATTTGAATTATCTTTTGATGGAAATTTGGGGTTTTATATGGCAAACTGATATTTTTGTCCTCAATAGCTTACATTTGGTAGTTTTAATAATAGAACATGTAAAATTGTTTAATAATGCCGAATGCTGTACACCAACACATTTATAACATTTTTAGACTAAAGTTTTCAAATAAGTCTCATGTAAACTTAAACTATAGCTTGTGTGGTTGCAGTAGAGATGAAGGACCCCTCCCTGCTCATACGGCCTGCCTCCAGGGCTGCTGGTTTCGGAGGAAGCCCTGAGTCACCAGCCCCATGGGAGAGCCTGAGCTATGTGAAAACAAACAAACAAACAAATAAAGCAGGCCCTGACTAGAGTAGGAGAGAATAATTTCAAAAGAAGAATATTAAAAATCAGAACTAAACCTAATTTAGCAATGAGACCCCCTTCCTATTCAAACAATGTTAACGCCATTATTAATGACATAGTTAACTGGAATACTTACATTTTCTCCATGAAACTAAGCACTACTGAAATAAAACATTCCAGAAAAATAAAATTAGTAATGCTGTCATGACTCAGTGCAGTACCAAGTTTTAAAAGACAACTCATGTTTTTCACTTGTAAGTCAAAAGGTTAAAGATGAATAAAGGGCATTGTCATATCTTAGTATTTTCTAATCATAGAAATTGCAAAGAGATCAGAAATGCCTTCCTCTCAGGACAATAAAGGAATTTTTGTTATATATGGTACCATATAACAGGGAAAAAAAAAACATTGTAAGAATGAAGATTACTCAACTGGTTTATATGAAATTATTATTTCATTTTGATATGCATTTGCCTGATGCATAATTTATTAGAAAATGATAATTATGTAAAACAAAATGCCAAAATTGTTTTATTCATGAATGTAAATGATGGATTCTTAAACTGACTTCTAACTGAAAAGTGTCACTAAAGATACTTTGGGAAAGAAATATTGAAAAATATTAAATAGATACATCATGCCATCATAGTCTTGCACAAACTATAAAATCCCTGTTTCAGCAACAAAAATAATATTACCAAGAAGTGTGGCAGGAGTCATTATGGGAAGTTGAATTATTGGATTCTTTTTTATTTTGTTTTGTTTTGTTTTGTTTTTCTAATTTATCCCTGCCATGCACAGGTTGAATGAGATAGCTATGATGATGTTAACAACCTTTCATGCTTTGGTTTCTTGTAGCCTAAAATAGCAATATAAAACACATATCTGCAACCTCATAGCAGATGAAGCTATAATAGAATACATTCCCCATTTATAAGAGACTTATTTATTGTTTTCCATATAAAACTTTCAGAAAATTAAGTATTGCCACATTGTAAAGCTAGACTATTAGGTGTAGTGTTTCCCCATTCACTGTGTGGACACATTCAGGCTTAGGATGGTTTTGAACAGATAATGATTTCCCACAGAGAGTGAACAAGCTGCATCAGTAACAAAAGCTGTGGTGGGGGGGGGGGCGGTTATCCATTGCCACACTGTTCCACACAAGCCAGCAATCCATAATAGGAAGCTATTCTTTTAGTGGAAAAAAGAGATGGGAGATACTATTAAAATCATTCTATTTTATAAGAAACTCATCCATATATCAAGCAGAGAATGTATGATAAAAATGTAGGGAGATATTCACATAAAAATAAAACCTTTAAGAAAAGAAACATGAGAAAGTATAAAAATCCATGATCAATCAGATACGTGTCATAAACACTGATCATTTACATCCTAAGAGAATATTGACTATTAAAATATTGGCATTTCATGTATAGTTTTTATTTTAATATTTCATGATATGTTTTTTTAATTTGAATTATTACCATGAAGTGCTTTTGTAGTAACAAGAAATATATATGAAGTGGATATGCTATGCATTTTATGGTTTAACTCATCCAGAAAGGAACATATGCTTATAAGAATTAACCACACTTCATAAAGAAAGTTAAATGTCAAGTTCTCATATGGCCTGTTAATTATATTCAATAACATTAAAAGGCAGCATTTGCAAATTGCTTCTGTGCCTAGAATTTTAGAGTTTGGTGACAAATTTATGATCTTGACCCTCATAATTAAATTACTTAATTCTGGAATATTTTATGGTTCTTGATTGCATGTTCGGCTTTATTTTCTTTTTCTCTCAATTATATTAGAAAATTTCACATTATTTTCATTTATTTTCTTTTAATACCCACTGAATTCTCAATTTTATTAGAAAATTCCACATTATTTTTGTTTATTTTCTTTTAATACCCGCTGACCTTTTACAGAAATAAAGCCCAAAATGAAAATAAGGACCAAATTCTAAACCTGTCACCAAGGCCTATTAAATTGAAAAGTCTTTGAAGAAACTGTGGGCACAAAGCAGAGTCAGGATGACATTTCATATTATTTAAATTTCAAAAAAGATTTTCTTCTGAAAGCCACAATAACTTATTCGCATCACAAGATATTTTTGCTTCTCTTTAGTTGACAAAAACATGTCAGTTTTATAGTTTCTAGTGTTAGCATTAGGTTTAACTATAGTTCAAATACATATTTTTTGTACTTACAAAAATGACAATTTTATATGATCCAACTTAACTTTTAATATAGGTAAATCCAGTACAATAGCAGCTAGCCAAACTCTCAGTAATATAATATTTTGGAAACGTGCATTTTCCAAAATATATGGTAAGAAATGTTCTGAACTATTTTGTGTGATGATTCTCTTAGTTACATGAAATCTTCAAAAACTTTATAAATGCATGTTGATTAGAAAAACTCTGTATCTAGAGGAAATTTAATACATATTCTGTTTATTTTTCCATTTTTGGAAGAATTTTTGATTGGTATCTCTAGGGTGGTAATGTATACCCAGGAACAGCCAGAGATTCTTACAGGTTACTGTTCAAAACATACACTGGCATGGGGATTTTACAACAGGCCTTTAGAGAAATATCATCTTTTTATAAATTCAAGATTGATTTTCTTTTTAAGTGGGATCTTCTTGAAGAAAACAGGATTATATTTATTACAGCTTGTGCCTTCATTTCCTAGTGAGATAAAGGCCAATTAAACATGGGAAGGGGGGCTCTCGTAACACTGGCTTCATGTAGAGCATGGTGTAGCCTAAATTTCTCTTCTCAGTAGACACCCTGAACAGTGGTTGTAATTTCAACTGTCATCTTTATGTTGATCACTTCCAGAGCTATATCTCTAGCCCAGACTGCCTAAGCTTCAAACTTCTCTATCCAATTGCCGAAAACCATCTCTCCATGACATCAAGGTTATCTGCTGCTATCCTAACTGCCTGCCAGGGGAACACTTAATCCTCTTTGGAAGAAAATATTATCAGTCAAAACCCTTCACAAATTTCCATAGACAATATCAAGAATTCAGTAAATAAAATTATAAGGCATGAGGAAACCAAGAGGAAAAATAAAGACACAAGTGATTCAGACATTGGCGTTATCATCCAGGGGTTTTATAGTAACTATGATTAACCTAGTCAAGAAAGTAGAGGGGAAGAATGTAGCCTAGTCCCAAAAGACTTGGAATTTTTTAAGAGTCAAATGAATGTAACAAAATGCAGATAGATCTATGTATTGTCATTCCACTGCTTGAAATCTTTCCATGGCTTTCTTGCCTATAGGATAAAAATAAAATCCTTACTGTGTCATAGGAAGCACTTCAGACCTGATTCCTACCTACTTCTTAAGCCCAACTGCCTACCATTTCTTAGGCATTTGTGTTTTAGTTAGATCCAACTGTTAGTGGTTCACCAAACAGTGTTTCCTTTCATGTTGCCATGCATTCACACTTGGAAATTGGAATGCTCTGACACTACCCACTTGTCCCTCTAGAAAATATATTTATCCACAAATAACCATATCAAATAAGGCCTTCCCTGAGAATTTCCACCTAAAATCCTGACAGATTTATGCATTCCTTCCAATGTGATCTCATAGCCCCTATTATATAATCTACTGAAGCACTTTCCACTTCTATTTCAATTTTTTTTTTATATACCTGTTGATCTCCTCTAGTAAGCCAAGAGCAGTGGTGTGCTAGAGCTGACTTGTGCTGGCTCACAAGATCCTTTGTATAATTTCCAGGAATTTCATGAATTGGTTGTTAAACACAGCCATTATTAAAAATTAAATTTTATAAACTTAAAATTTTTAAAAAATTATATTAAAGAAAAAGGGTTAATATTTAAAAACTCATTATTATCTAATTGTTTCATTACACTCTATGCTTAAGGTTATGTCTGTTGTTCTGTATGGCAGAAATAATATATGGTGTGCTACTGTTTACCTCTTCCCAAATTTGTTTTTAAGGATATCATGTTGCTATCTTGAAATCAGCCATAGAAAGAGTATTTACACCACAGATATTGACAAATGCTAAAAGCCAGGACTTGATTTTTTGTTATAGTGATTATGTAGACAAGAAAACAATGGAGAAAATGTTAATAAAGCAGATTTAACTTAAAAGTCTGTTATGTCTGTAGCCTTTATGTTGTGACCAGAACACAAAATTGAGGAAATATTCTTCTAGTGTGTAAAAACCATTGTCCAATTCAGAACAAAGTTGCTCACAAAAATGGCAAATGAGTAAAGTTCTGACATGTGTATTTGAGGTTTCCTTTTCATTTTGCTTGTCAACATAAATGAAAATTTCAAGTGACATTAATGTCAGATTTATACGTGTTCATCAATACAGGGCTGTCTTTGATGAATCAAAGAGTAATCAACTATTTATCTTATCTGTGCTGTGATTTATAGTGGTGTTATTGTAACAACAGAATTATAAAAATTGATAGTGAATTTTTCAAGAAACAGCAAGTCACACTGAAGTTATATGTGTACAGAAGTTACAATAAATTCTATATTTTATCTTTAAATTGAGTTCTATAAATTTTATGTTTAATGTAAATGAAATATAAATTTTATTTAAATATAAAATAAATGTATTTGTTTTTATTTGTAAATACTGTGCTTTATGTCACTAAAATTTATAATAACATTATACACACACACACACATACATACACGTGCATACAATTTTTTCAAACTTCACTGGTTGAGAATGTCTAAAAGACAGGAATTATGTCTTATTCTTCTTTTGTCTCTATTGCTAGGAATAATAGGTAATTCAGTGGTTAATATTTATAAAGTCTGATGAATTACTATTATTTTAAGCTTATTGTTGAGCCAATATTATTTACTTTTGAAAACCCAAAATTTGTGCAGAAATTATAGCTCAGAAAGGGATGTTTAGATCAAAATGACCTCCTTAAATTAAAAAAAAATTAGTAGGCATATTTGCGCCTAGAAATACATTTTCCAAAGTAGCTTTGAAAAGGGCTGGATTTGTAAAACATGTGTTTATAGTAATATGCATGTATCCTGTATGTTGCTGTGCCCAGTACTCAGATGTATAAAGTGATCTAAAATTCACAGGACAGTGAAGAGAACTTGCCCTCTTCTTTCATTATTTCTCACGCCTTCATGTCAGGTCTACATTTTATATTGTACCTTATGTAAATTGCACAGGACCTGGTGAAGATCTGGAAAATAACCAAATTGTGTTTCCTAAAGAATCCAATGAGGATCTGCTTTTATTTGGCTCAAATATAGAAAACTAAAGAATTTATAACTTCACAAATATGAAGAAATTCTAGGTAAAAGGGATATTCTTCATGTCCCCAAAAGAAATGAATCTTATCTCCTTGAGCATTTTCTTTTTTGTGAGAGATGCCAAATCATCTGTCTTCAGCTAGAAGGAAATAGAGTTAAAACTTTTAGTTGTAGAGGGAGGTTTTTCCTTTACTGGGACATCAGATGTACCCTTTATTCTTTAGGAAATTCTACTTTGAGACCGTGATAGGATAAGTAACTTCTAAAAGAGTCTTAATTTATTAGTACAAATGTGTTAATAGGCTGGGTAATTTCTTCAAAAGAAACAATGGAGCAAAAGTGGGAAAAATTTTTAGAATTTTTGATCTTTTATGTGTTGAGATTTTAGTTGAATACCCTTATTTAATTTGAATCTCTTGCAGATACTGACTGGTCATTTTGGAAGCATATCTATTTTAGTGATTTACCTTAGAACATCACCAGCATGATCTATATTTTTACCTGTCCTAAGAAAACTGCATAAATATTTACATCAACTGGTAGTAAACAATAATAGATTAAGTATAAGTATCCACATTTACTTTCTCTTTTACAAAAGTACAAGTATTTATGGACAACTTCACTATATGCTTTAGGAAATTATGGGTTGTCAGGAAAGATTTCTATCTATTCTGTGGATTTTCTGTGTTAATATTTTTGAAAAGTGAAAGTGTAAATGAGGAAAGAAAATATAATAGTCTTCTACAGACCAAACGGTAAAGCTATTCTTCATAAATAGAGATAATACTACTCTCTACTCATCATTTGTAATATTCCCCTTTTAGTGGTGATTGATTTGAGTCAATCCATATCTACACTGGATGAGAATAGTCTCCTTTGTACTAATTTAACAATTCAATACATATTTATTGAATGAATACTCTATGGAATACACTATGCTAAGCACCACAAGGCACCAAAAAGGGACTAACTTGCTTTTCAGGAGCATACATTTAAAAAGAGAAAATTATAGAAAAATAAATATGGTATATGTTTAGACATTCTGGGTAACAGTGAGGAGAAAACAACAGGCTATTAAATTCAGAGGGCAGAGGGTTACCTTATGCTTGGTAGAAGCAGGAAAATCTTCCTGAAATCATGTAATGTAAATGGCCTTTAGAAATCAGTAGTATTTTAACAGATAGAAATAGGAGAAAGGAAGGGAATTCAGGAGGCTGAAGGTCTCAAAGACCTGCACCTGCCACCCCATGGCTATTCTATCCCTTTGCTATAGAACACAAACACACAGCAAAAAAAAAAAAAAAAAAAAAAGGAAGAAGACAAAGCAAAACTTGCTTGCCTCCTGTTGGAAGTTAGAGCTCTTGAGTCCTGAGTAGGACGTGGAGATGAATGAAGCTAAATTTTTACAAACTTGGCAGAGGAACAATAGCCTGGGTGTTAGAAAAGAGACGCGTGTGGCAAATACCATTAATCCCCCAGTTACAGAGCCAGGTGGACGACCAGGAAAGAGAGCTGGGAACAGGCGCTGCCAGTTGCAGCACTGAGAATTCTAACTGCGATGTTAACTCTTATTCTACCCGAGAGGAGATGAGGCCTTGGGATGAGGATAGGATGCTGATACAAGGAAATCTCCTCTCCACACCCTAATAGCTATTAGAACATATGTGTGGATATTTTATAGAATGGTTGGAAGATGAATTTATAGAATTCTCCCATTAGTAAAATAAAAAATAAGAGAGATCACATAGGACATAAAGATAAAATGAATGCACCAATCCAGAAGATCCAACATCTCACTAGTGAGAGTTCTAGAAAGTGAGAAGAAAAATGAAGCACTTCCCAGGAATGGAGAGTATAAGCTTCCAGATGGAGAGAGCTTATTAAGTACCCAGCACAAGGAATAAAAGGAAATGCACACACATGGGCACAGCATTGGGAAATTTCAAAACATCAGAGAAAAAATGTAAAAACATCTAGAAACGGAAAAAATAAAATGAGACAAAACAAAACTAGGTCACATACAAGTAGCAGGAATTCTCAAGACCACAGGTATGTAATGATAGAAAACATTGAATCAAAGCCCTAAAAATTTTGATTGAAAATAATTTTCAGCCTAAACTGTTATACTCAACCAATCAGTCGTGTGGAGCTAGAATTTTAAAATTTGTAAATGTTCAGCACAATATCACATATGTAGTGTTCTTTCAAAACTATTCAGTGGGAATGTAATTATGAGAATAATCAGACAAATTCAGAATGTGGGACAGTCTGCAAAAAGACTGGTCCAGACTACTCAAAAAGTTAGTGTTATGAAAAGCAATAAAAGGCTGGAAGACTATGCTAGTTTCAAAAAGACTAAACAGATATAATGATTAAATGCAATTCATGAATCTTGATTGGATTCTGATTAAAAAAAAATAGGAGCTTCCCTGGTGGCTCAGTGGTTAAGAATCCGCCTGCCAATGCAGGGGACACGGGCTCGAGCCCTGGTCCAGGAAGATCCCATATGCCACAGAGCAACAAAGCCCTTCACCACAACTACTGAGCCTGTGCTCTAGAGCCCACGAGCCACAACCACTGAAGCCCGTGCACCTAGAGCCCGTGCTCCGCAACAAGAGAAGCCACCGCAGTGAGAAGTCTACACACTGCAACCAAGAGTAGCCCCCACTCACCACAACCAGAGAAAGCCAGCGTGCAGCAACGAAGACCCAACAAGGCCAAAAATAAATAAATCAATTAATTTTAAAAAATAGCTATAAAAGTCCTGTTTTTGACAATAACAGAACTTTAACTATGGACTTTGCAGTAAATGATATTATGAAATTATTGTGAGCTTTTTTGAGGGAGTAATAATATTGTATCTATGTAGGAGCATATCCTTATACTCAGGAGATGCAAGCTGAGCTATTTAGTGATGAAATATATTTCTGGAGCAGACTTACACACGTCTTAGAATATATATACATACACACACACACATATATATATACATACATATATATAGTGAGATAATGTAGGTGGGACAAAATTGGCATATGTAGATGAAGAGTAGATGAATTCATTGCACTATTATTTAACTTTTCCATATAATTTAAATTCTTCACCCATAAAGGTAAAATATAAAAGCTAGGTATGGAGGGAGAGTGTAGCTAAAGAGGAGAGAGAGAAAGAGAGAGAGAGAATGTAAATATTTCTCTCCAATATACCTCTTAATAGAGTTTACTAGAAGAGATGTTTCAGGAAGAAATGAGAACAAGCAGAAGATGGAATTTGGTAAAAGGGAATTCCACGCAAACAGTGGTGGGTGGGAGGTTTGAGAAAAACTACTCTGCCTTCAGGCTTAGGAGTTCAGCAGTCTAGACCAGTCTAGACCAACTCCTGTGGGAGTTGGTCTCTGTGAAGCACAAAAGGAAGTGAGAGATTATCTGATGTTTTGGAATATTTGGAAATATTGATAGATTAGGATAACTATTGGGACAATAGAAGACAAATAATTCTAATATAGAAAAGCAAGAAAATAATAAAGTGAATGAGCAATTACTAACTTTAGGAGAAACAAAAAGATATGAAAATAAAACAGAATTATACTAATCTATTTTGATCATTTATGAATAATAATTATTTATTACTCAGTAACAAGGTAGACATCTACTAGTTAATGAAAAATTATGATGAAACTATATTAGGAAGACAGTTATAGGGAGACATATTGAGAGGAGTCTACAATAGAACTAAATCCTTCACAACATGAATGGCCAGTCAATAGAAAGACCACTAAAATTCATAAATCAAACAACATAAATTTAAACATATTACTTAATAACACAAAAATAAATGCTAAAATACTACTAAAATAATAGATAAAAATGCTAAATGAGAACTGGAATTTGGAGAGGGACAAGACAAGTAACTGCTGATTTTTGAACATAAACCTTTCAGTACTATTTTAAAATAATCTGTATCCAATATTTTCATATACAAAAATTAACTTTAGATTTTTTTAAAAAAAATCAATAGAAACTTAATTAGAACATTCAAAGATCAAATGGAGAAACTGTTCCATACTGCAGAGCAAAAATATGATGAAATGGAAATCATTAATGGAAAAATACAAGAAAATGAGGTTAGACAGAAAATCTCAAAATAGCATTATATAACAGGTAAACCAGATGTGGAAGTAATAAAGAAGTAATATTTTTAAAACTTCCTTAAGTTGATGAAAAATATTTGTCTTCAGATTAAATGGACTCAAAAGTCTTAGTCAAAATTAATGTGGAAACTTTCACATCTGCACTTTTTTCTGTTTAAATTTCTGAACACAATAAGGAGTGAGATTTGCAAGCCTCCAGACTGAAATGGAGTTATAGAATTGGTAGGGTGGGATGGAAGTACATTCCAAGGAAAGTGATACAGCAGCAAAGATCCAGAAGCAGAAAAGCTAAAGGTTTTCTCAGAAGGTGAGAGTAATCAAGATGGATGGCTATGATGTAGAATAAAGTTGATGACCACAAAGGGAAATAAAACTAAATCACTTGTAGAGCAATGTATAACTGGAATGTATATTTGCTACCTTGCTTGCACATTCTAGAATCACAAATCTGCTTTAACTTTGTTAGCATGAATTTAGTCAGATAATTAAACCACCACACAACATAATTTTACTCATGAGATTTAAAAGCCATAGAATGCACAACAAAGTAAAAAGTCTTTATTTCAGTTCTTTTTCCTTTTCCTTCCTCTCTTCCTTCCTTTTCCCTTTTCTTTCTTTCTTCCTTCTTTTCTTCTTTACTTTTTCCCTTTCTTTTTTTCAAACGATAATTACTACATCTTCTTTACTGAGGAATCCAGATTTTAGTTACAATCTTAATTATGATTATGATTATTATTAAGGAAGAAAAAAATCCCAGTAGGGTTGTAACAAATAGATTAGTATCACCATTAGGTTATCATAATTATTCTTATCTACTCATAGTTTTTCAAAAAAATATATTTTGAAATTTTAAAATTGTTTTCATTAGTATTGCTCAAAATTCTAAATAAATCCAGGAGTAGGTATTGTTACTTCAATGATATGCTGAGTTTAATGATTAAATATTAAAATCTGATAGATTTATTCAGTGTTGTATGGAAATTGTTAATCTAGTAAAATATGATGCAGAGTAACCACACATAAAAACTAAAGTAAGGTCACCTTATATAAAATCTCATTAATCAAAAACAGATCATAGTTGCTTAAATTGATTGCTAATCCATCTTTCTACCATTTTCTGCCTCAGGGTTATGATGATGGCTATGGGGGTGAATACGATGACCAGACATATGAGACTTATGACAATAGCTATGCCACCCAAGCACAAAGGTAAGGTATACGTTAACACATCCTTCTCAGGATGATTTCTAATTCTGCTATTTTGTTTCTTGTATCTGAATATCAGTTACATTATGTGAAAGTTTCTAGCACTGGGTTTATTCATTGCCCTTCTGAATTATTCAGTTGCTTACTAGACTGTGAGAGGTAAAATATAATAATCTTGCAATTGCTAATAATGAAATAGTAGTGTGTTCTTTTAAGACTAGATGATTATCATAACCAATCAACTCATTGAACAAGCTTGTATTTAATAAAAATACTGTTATTTTTAGAGATTATTTTAGTGAATTCATAATTAAGATAACAATAAAAACAAGGCACTTGTTCAGTGTGGATTTTTTCCCCAGAAACATAATTTTCATTTTTAAAACAAAAGCTAGGGAAATGTTATTGGTGCTCTGAAAAGAAAATTCTTAAAACATATGGAATCAAGAATTCCTTTCCTTTCTTAACTGTGATTTAAAAACTTCCAACAAACAAAAGTCCAGGACCAGACAGCTTCACAGGCAAATTCTATCAAACATTTAGAGAACAGTTAACACCTATCCTTCTGAAACTATTCCAAAAAATCTCGAGGAAGGATCACTCCCAAGCTCATTCTGGAGGCCACCATCACTCTGATACCAAAACCAGACAAAGATACCACAAAAAAAGAAAATTACAGGCCAATATCACTGATGGACATAGATGCAAAAATCCTCTACAAAATACTAGCAAAGCAAATCCAACAATACATTAAAAGAATCATACACCATGATCAAGTGGGATATATCCCAGGAATGCAAGGAATCTTCAGTATACACAAATCAATCAATGTGATACACCATATTAACAAATTAAGGAATAAAAACCATATGATCCTCTCAATAGATGCAGAAAAAGTTTTTGACAAAATTCAACATCCATTTATGATAATAACTCTCCAGAACGTGGGCATAGAAGGAACCTACCTCAACACAATAAAGGCCATATATGACAAACCTACAGCTAACATCATACTCAATGGTGAAAAGCTGAAAGCATTTCCTCCAAGATCAGGAACAAGACAAGAATGTCCACTCTCACCACTTTTATTCAACATAGTTTTGGAAGTCCTAGCCCTGGCAATCAGAGAAGAAACGGAAATAGAGGGAATCCAAACTGGAAAGGAAGTAAAACTGTCACTGTTTGCAGATGACATCATCAGATATATAGAAAATCCGAAAGACGCTACCAGTAAACTACTAGAGCTCATCAATGAATTTGGTAATGTTGCAGGATACAAAATTAATACACAGAAATCTGTTGCATTTCTATACACTAAGAATGAAAGATCAGAAAGAGAAATTAAAGAAACAATCCCACTTATCATTGAATCAAAAAGAATAAAATGCCTAGGAATAAACCTCCCAAAGGAGGCAAAAGACCTGTACTCAGAAAACTATAAGAGGCTGATGAAAGAAATTGATGATGACACAAACAGATGGAAAGATATACCATGTTCTTGGATTGGAAGAATCAATATTAAAAAAAATCTTAAAATTTGTATGGAGACACAAAAGACCTCAAATAGCCAAAGCAATCTTGAGAAAGAAAAATCGAGCTGGAGGAATCAGGTTGTGTGACTTCAGATTATACTACAAAGCTACAGTCATCAAAAGAGGATAGTACTGGCACAAAAACTGAAACATAGATCAATAGAACAGGATAGAAAGCCCAGAAATAAATCCATGCACCTATGGTCAACTAATCTACAACTAAGGAGGCAAGACTATGGAGAAAATGGAGAAAAGACAGTCTCTTCAGTAAATGGTGCTGGGAAAACTGGACAGCTACATGTAAAAGAATGAAATTAGAACATTCTTTAACACCATACACAAAAATAAACTCAAAATGGAACAAAGACATAAATGTAAGACCAGATACTATAAAACTCTTAGAGGAAAATATAGGCAGAACACTATATGACATAAATCACAGCAATATCTTTTTCCATCTATTTCCTAGAGTAAGGGAAATAAAAACAAGAATAAACAAATGGTATCTAATGAAACTTAAAAGCTTTTACACAGCAAAAGAAACCATAAACAAAATGAAACAACAACCCACAGAATGGGAGAAAATATTTGCAAATGAAGTGAGCAACAAGAGATTAAGCTCCAAAATTTACAAACAGCTCAATATCAAAAAAACAAACAACCCAATTAAAAAATGGGCAGAAGACCTAAATAGACATTTCTCCAAAGAAGACATACAAATGGCCGACAGGCAAATGAAAAGATGCTCAACATCACTAATTATTAGAGAAATGCATATCAAAACTACAATGAGGGGGTTTCCCTGGTGGCACAGTGGTTGAGAATCTGCCTGCCAATGAAGGGGACATGGGTTCAAGCCCTGGTCTGGGAAGATCCCACATGCCGTGGAGCAACTAGGCCCATGAACCACAACTACTGAGCCTGTGTGTCTGGAGCCTGTGCTCCGCAACAAAAGAGGCCACAATAGTGAGAGACCCACACACTGCAATGAAGAGTGGCCCCCACTTGCCACAACTAGAGAAAACCCTCACACAGAAAAATGAGGACCCAACACAGCCAAAAATAAATAAATAAATATATTAATTAATTAAAAAAAAAAACTACAATGAGGTATCACTTCACACAGGTCAGAATGGCCATCATCAAAAAGTCTACAAACAATAAATGCTGGAGAGGGTGTGGAGAAAATGGAACCCTCCTACACTTGTGGTGGGAATGTAAATTGGTGAAGCCACTATAACATTATGGAAGTTCCTTAAGAAACTAAAAATAGAGCTACCATATGATCCAGCAACACTCCTGGGCATATATCTAGTGAAAACCATGGTTTGAAAGGATACTTGCAACCCAATATTCATGGCAGCACTGTTTACAATAGCCAAGACATGGAGTCAACCTAAATGTCCAATGACAGATGAATGGATAAAGAAGGTATGGTACATATACACAATGGAATATTACTCAGCCATTAAAAAGAAAGAAATAATGTCATTTGCATCAACATGGATAGACCTGGAGATTATCATACTAAGTGAAGTATGTCAGACAGAGAAAGACAAATATCATATGATATCGCTTATATGCAGAATCTAAAAAAAAGTGATACAAACAAACTTATTTACAAAACAGAAACAGACTCACAGACTTAGAGAATGAACTTATGGTTACCAGGGGGGACGGGTGGGAGGGACAAATTGGGAGTTTGGGGTTGACATGTATACACTGTTATATTTAAAATGGATAACTAACAAGGCTGTATAGCACAGGGAACTCTGCTTAATATTCTGCAATAACCTAAATGAGAAAAGAATTTGAAAAAGAATAGATATAAGTATATGTATAACTGAATCACTTTGCTGTACACCTGAAAATAACACAATGTTGTTAATCAACTCTACTCCAGTAGAAAATTAAAAAAAAATTTAAAGTGAACTACAAACTCAATATATGAAATTTGGGAGGACACAAACATTCAGTCTATAAAATCATATTTCTCCAAGCCCTTCTTCCTCACTTTTGAGTTCAAACCACCTGCAATCCTTATATAGAAAAAAAAATGTTTTCATAAAATATGGTATGAAGGAAATGGTGGGGGAGGATCATCAAAGATAAAAGTGAATTACAAATGAAAAAAGCAAAAAAAAAAATTCCTTTCCTTTCTTGATGGATCTCAGATTATTGAATAAATTTATATAGACTCAGAATTTGTGATATTAATGAATTTTTACTTTTTAAAACTTAGATTTATTGAAGTATAATTTACATATGGTAAAATTTGCCCATTTAGGATACAGTTGTATAAGTTTGGCCAATACAAACTATCATGTAACCACCACCAAAATTATGATATAGGGCTATTTAATCAGCCCCAAATGTTTCCTTATTGCCCTTTAGAGTCAACTTTTTCTCCACCCCAGGCCCTGGGAAACATGATTCACTTTTTGTCACTACAGTTTTGCCTTTTCTAGAATGTCATATAAGTAGAAGCATTGCAAAATGTAGCATTTTCAGTCTGGCTTCTTATGCATTCCATATCTATTCATGTTGATGTGTGTATTAGTATTCTGTTCCTTTTTATTATGGTGTAGCATTTCATTGTATGGAGGTACCACAGTTTCCTCATTCACCAGTTGAAGGACATTTGAGTTATTCCTATATTTTGTTATTATGAATAAAGTTGGCATATACATCTTTAGAAAAATCAATTGCCTAAGTATTTTTTCTGAAAATAAGTTACACATTTCATAGGAAAGGAATCCATGTGATAATTAGTTAAATGATTCTCCCCTATATGTGATTCTCAGAAACCAATAGGACTAATTGTCACAAAAACAAAATCATAGCATTGACCATTTACTGATCAACTTATTGCCACCCAAAGAGATTTGAATGCATTAAGTAATATTTGGAGGAGGAAACTGGCAAAGAAAGAAACACTTTAAGGTCATTATGGAGTGTAGGACATCTACACGTCATATTGCATGAGTGTGATTTTTTCATGGCCTGAGGGACAGCATAGTGAAAGGGGTGAAAGGGAATTCTATTTAGGGAAACCTAGGCAATTAGAAAAAAAAAAAAAAAAAAAAGTCATGTGAACAGATACGTTTAAAGCTCAGCATAAATTAAGATATCATTATGGAAATGAACATTTTACTTTGAGTCTTTGGTTACTTTGTAGTAGGGTAAATAAAAAAGACATCATAAGCCAAGAGCTTCTGCTCTCTTAAGTGTTCCAGTTACATATTGGAACACAGCACAGTTACTTAGGATGCAGGAAAGTTTTGCATCACATCACAGACACTAATAGAGTACTGTATGCAAATTGGCTATGTATTTAAAACATTTGCTAATATTTTCAATCAAATTTCTATCTCATCATTATATATTAGTGCATAAAAATAGTGATAATAAAGTTTTGTAACTTGCTTCAGAAACTATTTGGCAGAAACACAATTATCACACTCTACAAGCACTGCTAGAATAGAGTCAAATCATTTCTTGATGTAGCTTTAGAGCTACATTCAATTTGTAGAGATTTGGGAATAATTTTCTGAAAGTGAGGAATTTTCTGCATCTTTATTCTGGTTAGATTTAATTGGGTTTGATCCACCCTAAGAAAAAATTGGGGATTACAATAACTTATCTTGAATATTTGAAAAGTGAATACTAGGATAATTGAACATAATTATGTATAAAATTTAATGGTGATATAGAATAATCTGGAAAACCCATTTTATCTTGATTTAATGAAGTATAATTTATATGTAAAATTATATTTTCTATGCACTCTGCTACCTTCTCTTTTCCCTTTCTTATCCATTCAATTTTCTGTAGCTAAATTCTTCCCATCCTCCTAAACCCACCTTAAAAACCAACTCTTCTGAAAGTCTTTCCTTAATCCTATATTTGTGAATAATCTGTTTCTACCCTGAATTCCAACAGCATCATATCTTTATTTCTCCATGGCACTTTCTTTTTCTGCCTTGTGTTGGGATCATTTGTGTATATGTCCCTTGTCATCCTTAACTTGCCCAGAATCCCAGTCTGATACACCCTCATGTCCCTCACAGCACATAACATTGAGGCTTTCATAGGGTATGTGCTGAACAGATGATCATTGACTGCATGAATGTCGGACCTAATATGTACCTACATGATGGGGATAAAAAAATAAGCGCCTCATCGCTCAAAGAGAATACAATATTCAGAATTTTATGTACCATTTTTACTGACAAAATAAATATTTATTTCTGAGGTATCTTAGTGCTAAAGCAGAAGGGATAAAGAAAGAAGGTTATGCAGTTAGTTACAATAATACTAATACTCTATATTATAATAATTATAAGATGCCTATTTTGGTAAAAACATATACTCAATACTAGGATACTGTCTGGTATGCAATAGGTTCTCAATATTTATTGAATAAATGAATAAAAAATAAATGAATGCATTAATGAATGAATGAAGTTAGCACTATTATTTCAGAAAACTCTGTGAGGAAAAATGTTTAAATATAATACTGATTTGTAATAGAAATGGATAAACACTGAGAAATTTATTATATAATGAATTAAATATCTACTTTTAGATTACTTCTATTGATCCAACTATGACAACAGAAGATAAAAATAACAGTTTAGTTAAATAAGCACTGATTAAATGATTACTTGTGCCAGAGAGTATGCTCACCATACAGTCACAATACATATTTTTCAATTTTTAAATATATTTTAACATTTTCTCCTAATAATTTGTTGGTGGAGGAGTCATATATGCAAGCTGCATTTATATTTAAATTAAGTAAAACAACTACTATAGAGTAATCAAGTATTAGGAATTAGAAGTGAGAGAAAGTTTATTTTCTACAAGAATCAGTATGGAATTTTTTTCTTTTTCAAGTGATGGTTCTTTAATTGTACTTTTTAAAGTATTATTTGGACTTATGGAGGGAAATGGAGAAAGCTTTTAAAGAAGTGAAATAAAGAGAAATATGTGAACATAAAACTTCTCCATCATTTACAAACAATGTGAGTATTATTTCGACATTGAAGTAGTCAAATCAGAAGAAATGCTGATTTAGAAATTTGAAGGTAAAACAATAGGTTTTGTGTGACTTAGCAGAACTGAGATAAAAGGAAAAATGTTTAGATAAAAGGGCCTTTAAATGACTAGTTTGTCAACACAAGTGAATACAGAATTTGTGGAAATTATAAAGTAGGATATGACAGGTGCCTAAATGGAATAATTATTTCATCTTTAATAGAGAGTCTAAAGGAAGTTCACAAGGTAACAACCCTACAAAGGTTCACCTAGAGTTCAGAAACTATAACAACTTTAATTAATCCCCAGTTGTCTTGTAAGGTGTTGATAGTTGTGGAAAATTTCAAATGGATCAGAAAAGGGATTTTGCTAAAAATTCCTTAGGAGGCAGCTCAACTAAATGACACATTAAGGACTGGTAAAGATGACAATGATATGAGGTGTCTCTGACCATCTTTTTCTCTTGCTCTGTGTCTATGAGGAGAAAAAGTAAAGAAATAGACTGATGAGTTTATTATGCAACTTTCAAATTGCAGGGCAGTCTTTGGCTTATGAAGAGTTACATCCTGTGATCAACACCTTTAATTGGACCAAATATTAAATTCTGTTCATGTTCTGATATCCTATTTTTTTTATGTACTGCTCAAAGTCATTAACATTTTCAGAGATCAATCTTCTAAAATCACATAAATTCTCAAGCCTTTACCAACAAATTGTTTCTTCTCAATGCAAGACTCTATACCAATCCAAATCATAAACGTAGAAAAAAGTGACTTTCATGTACTTAGAGACAAATAGTAATATTGCAAATTAAAGTCAAAAGACCAATTCTGATCTTTGATTCTTACAGGATTTTAACTTGGATGTGAAATATTATGAATTTGTAATTTTCCAAAGTAAATTTCTAACTGCAGATTTGTAATAGGCAAATATCAAAAAGGAAGGCTTCACTTCCCTCGAAACATGAATCAGGTGTGTGACTCACACAACCTGGAAAATAATCCTGTCTTCTCTAGGTTAATGGAGGAATGTGCTAGGGGAGGAAATATAAAGGTCCGTCTCATATATAAGGCAGTAGTTCCCAAAGTTTTCTAGAATGAAGACTCTCTTGGAATATCTGTCACTGTCAGGGTCTACACAGCAGGTGAAAAATGAGACTCTTAAATTAAGATAATTTGAAGAGAGTTTAATAATGGAACTCTTTTCAGAGTATAAGGAAACCACAAGGGAAAATATAGTGCGCAGGGCTAGTATCCCTGGGGCAATGTGTTTATCACCAAAAACTAGAAATGGAAGGAAGATAAAAAGCTGTCAGAGAGGCCTTCTGACAAAGAAAGAGGCCTCTCCTTTGAAACAGAATCGTAGCGGAGGCCAGCCCACAAAGAGGAATTTCAGGAGTTAATACCCCGACCTCACTTTGTTCCCATTGGTTGAACCCATTAGGAGGCAAAGGACAAGAAACTGAGTAGATGGAGTTGCCATTAGTCATCCCAGGTACAGAGCAGGCTGGAGAGAAGGGTGGAAGTGGGAAGGCAAATGGAAAGAGGTCCTGCACAACATCCAAAATAATTATCAAACCTCAGCGACCAGTCATTGTACATATTAGTGTCAGTTGCTTGAAGATATAAAAAATGACATACATTTGCTATGGAAACAGCAGTGCTTTTAAATTAATTTGTATTTTATTAATGAGAAAACATTTATACTAAAAAAAGTTACCATATACATGAAAATATAAATATATATTTGTGAAGAGATAACATCTTGGACACCCTGGCACAAATTAGCTCCTTGAGGGTCAGAGCCCCCACATTGGGGACCACTGCTCTGTTGTTCAGAGGCTGCTTGGCCCTAATGATTTCATGGTAACTAGCATTAGTTTTGTGCTGGCTGCTATGCTAATTGTTTAGGATATTTATCTCATTTAATCCTTGCAATAACATTTGAGACAGAGAAAAATTGAAGCTTAAAAATATTAAATGACTTTCTCATGTTCATTCAAGTAGTAAACATTGGCTTCAAAATCACATTTGTTAACTCCAGAGGCCTCAGACTTAAAGACTAATAAATACTGTCTGAAAAATCTAAATAGATTTATTGATTCAACAGACTTGTTATATACCTGAACAATCCAGAGGGAATATAATATAATGTAACAGGAATGTAGTGAGTTATCTGCATGCTTTTCAAAGGGCTCTGACCAAAGGATACGTCTAGGCAGGAAAAAAAACAAAAAGAAATTACTTAACTATTTATTTTAGGCGATAAGTTTAATGTGAGCCCTTGTATTTGATACTAAGATTCTACAAAAACACTTCTAATGAAAACTTACATATAAGGCACTGCAGTTACCCAGTAATTTAATAAAAGTTGTAATAAAACATCTTGTCCTATTCATTTGTGTCACAACTTGCTATAAAGTGATTCACCCTCATTTTGTAATTCAATTCTCTTATGTCTCAAGCTATAGTCAATGATGAGATTGAATTTACAGATGGTTATTGGATGTGAGATATTTTCCCACAGTTAATCTACTAGTTCAGTTTGTGGCTTTCTCACACATCCACAGACCTCTGCACAAATAGTGGATTTGGTATTGTTTGAAGATACCTTAACAGAGTGGGAATTCAGCTCTTGATACACACTATTCTTTTGTTATTCTCATTTGACATACTTGTTTTAAGTATCTAAGATAACTGTTAGTTTTAGAAAGAAACAATGGGTTTCTTCAAATTATTCATTAGGCATTCATTGTATTTGTTGATTCTTTGTTAATTTAAGGTTAATTTTGATGACATCTTAACTGCTTGCCTAAATAGTCAACTTGTATTTAAAAATATACATTAAGGGGAGACCTTCATGATGACTGAGGAGTAAGAGGTGCAAATCATTTTTCTTCCCACAAATACATCAGAAATACATCTACATGTGGAACAAATCCTACAGAACACCTACTGAATGCTGGCAGAAGACCTCAGACTTCCCAAAAAGCAAGAAACTGCCCACGTACCTGGGTAGGGCAAAAGAAAAAAGAAACTACAGAAACAAAAGAATAGGGATGGGACCTACACCTCTGGGAGGAAGCTGTGAAGGAGGAAAAATTTCCACACACTAGGAAGCCCCTTCACTGGTGGAGATGGGGGGTGGTGGAGGGGGAGCCATGGAGGAGAGTGCAGCAACAGGGGTGCAGAGAGCAAAGTGGAGAGATTCCCACACAGAGGATCAGTGCTTACCAGCACTCACCAGCCTGAGAGACTTGTCTGCTCACCTGCCAGGGCAGGTGGGGGCTGGGAGCTTGGGATCCGGCTTCGAAGGTCAGATCCCAGGGAGAGGACGGGGGTTGGCTGCGTGAACAGAGCCTGAAGGGGGCTAGTGCACCACACCTAGCCAGGAGGGAGTCCGGGAAAAAGTTTGGAACTGCCTAAGAGGCAAGAGACCATTGTTTCAGGGTGCGTGCGGAGAGGGGATTCAGAGCACTGCCTAAACTAGCTCCAGAGACGGATGGGAGCCACGGCTACCAGGACAGACATCAGAGACAGGCATGAAATGCTAAGGCTGCTGCTGCAGCCACCAAGAAGCCTGTGTGCAAGGACAGGTCACTATCCACACCCCCCCTCCTGGGAGCCTGTGTAGCCCACCACCGTCAGGGTCCCATGATCCAGGGACAACTTCCCCAGGAGAACACACAGCACACCTCAGGCTGTTGCAATGTCACACTGGCCTGTGCCCAGCAGGCTAGCCCTGCATTCCGTGCCCCTCCCTCCCCCTGGGGCATGAGTGACCCAGAGCCCCCTAATCAGCTGCTCCTTTAAATGCGTCCTGTCTGGGTGGGAACAGACACCCTCAGGTGACCTACACGCATAGGTGGGGCCAAATCCAAAGCTGAACCACAGGAGCTGTGCGAACAAATAAGAGAAAGGGAAATTTCTCCCAGCAGCCTCAGGAGAAGTGGATTAAATCTCCACAGTCAACTTAATGTACCCTGCATCTCTGGAATACCCGAATAAACAACAAATCACCCCAAAATCAAGACGGTGGACTCTGGGAGCAATTGTAGACTTGGGGTTTGCTTTCTGCATGTAATTTGTTCTGGTTTTAAGTTTATCTTAGTTTAGTATTTAGAGTTTATTAACATTGGTAGATTTGTTTATTGATTTGGTTGCTCTCCTTTTTTATATATATATAGATATATACATTTTTGTCCTTTTTCTATTTTTTGTGAGGGTGTATGTGTCTGCTTCTTTGTGGGATTTTGTCTGTATAGCTTTGCTTTAGCATTTGTCCTAGGGTGCTGTCTGTCCGTTTTTTTTTGTTTGTTTGTTTTTTGTTTGTTTTAGTAAATTTTTTAGCACTTTTTATCATTGGTGGATTTGTTTACTGGTTTGGTTGTTCTCTCCTTTCTTTCTTTCTTTCTTTTAATTTTTTTTTATTTTTAATAATTTTTAAATTTTTATTTTAATAAGTTTATTTTACTTTATTTTAGTTTTTTCTTTGTTTCTTTTTTTCACCCTTTCCTTCTGAGCCATGTGGCTGACAGGGTCTTGGTGCTCCAGCCAAGTGTCAGACCTGTGCCTCTGAGGTGGGAGAGCCGAGTTCAGGACATCGGTCCACCAGAGACCTCCTAACTCCACAAAATATCACATGGCAAAAGGTCTCCCAGAGACCTCCATCTCAACGTTAAGACCCAGCTCCACTCAACGACCAGCAAGCTATAGTGCTGGACATCCTATACCAAACAATGAGCAAGACAGGAGCACAACCACACCCATTAACAGAGAGGCTGCCTAAAATCATAATAAGGTCACAGGCACCCCAAAACACACCACTGGATGCAGTGTGGCCCACCAGAAAGACAAGATCCAGCCTCATCCACCGGAACACAGGCACCAGTCCCCTCAACAAGGAAACCTACACAACTTACTGAACCAACCATAGCCACTGGGGGCAGACACCAAAAACAACGGGAACTACTAACCTGCAGCCTGTGAAACGGAGACCCCAAACACAGTAAGTTAAGCAAAATGAGATGAGTAAGAAACACACAGCAGATGAAGGAGCAAGGTAAAAACCCATCACACTAAACAAATGAAGAGTAAATAGGCAGTCTACCTGACAAAGAATTCAGAGTAATGATAGTAAAGATGATCCAAATCTTGGAAATAGAATGAAGAAAATGCAAGAAATGTTTAACAAGGACCTAGAAGAACTAAAGAGCAAACAAACAATGATGAACAACACAATAAAAGAAATTTAAAATTCTCTAGAAGGAATCAAGAGCAGAATAACTGAGGCAGACGACCAGTTAAGTGACCTGGAAGATAAAATAGTGGAAATAACTACCACAGGGCAGAATAAAGAAATAAGAAAGAAAATAATTAATTACAGTCTCAGAGACTTCTGGGACTACATTAAACACACTAACATTTGAATTACAGGGGTCCCAGAAGAAGAGAAAAAAAGAAAGGGACTGAGAAAATATTTGAAGAGATTATAGTTAAAACTTCCCTAATATGGGTAAGGAAATAGTCAATCAAGTCCAGGAAGCACAGAGAGTCCCATACAGGATAAATCCAAGGAGAAACACACCAAGACACATATTAATCAAATTATCAAAAATTAAATACAAAGAAAAATAGTAAAAGCAGCAAGGAAAAAGCAACAAATAACAAACAATGGAATCCCAATAAGCTTAACAGCTGATCTTTCAGCAGAAACTCTGCAAGCCAGAAGGGAGTGGCAGGACATATTTAAAGTGGATGAAAGAGAAAAACCTACAACCAAGATTACTCTTCCCAGCAAGAATCTCATTCAGATTTGATGGAGAAATTAAAACCTTTACAGAGAAGCAAAAGCTAAGAGAATTCAGCACCACCAAACCAGCTTTACAACAAATCCTAAAGTAACTTCTGTAGGCAGGAAACACAAGAGAAGGAAAAGACCTACAATAACAAACCCAGAACAATTAAGAAAATGGTAATAGGAACATACATATTGATAACTACCTTAACTGTAAATGGATTAAATGCTCCAAGCAAAGGACATAGACTGGTTGGGTGGATACAAAAAAAGACCCATATATATTCTGTCTACAAGAGACCCACTTGAGACCTAGGGAGACATACACACTGAAAGTGAGGGGATGGAAAAAGATATTCCATGCTAAAGGAAATCAAAGAAAGCTGGAGTACTAATTCTCGTATCAGACAAAATAGATTTAAAATAAAGACTATTACAAGAGACAAAGAAGGACACTACATAATGATCAAGGGATCAATCCAAGATGAAGATATCACACTTGTAAATATTTATACACCCAACATATGACCACCTCAATATATAAGGCAAATGCTAACAGTCATAAAGGGAAATTGACAGTAATACAATCATAGTAGGGGAACTTTAATACCCCACTTTCACCAATGGATAGATAATCCAAAATGAAAATAAATAAGGAAACACAAGCTTTAAATGACACATTAAGCAAGATGGACTTAATTGATATTTATAAGACATTTCATCTATAAACAACAGAATACACTTTCTTCTCAAGTGCTCATGGAACATTCTCCAGGATAGATGATCATATCTTGGGTCACAAATCAAGCCTTTGAAAATTTAAGAAAATAGAAATTGTATCAAGTATCTTTTCCAACCACAATGCTATGGGACTAGATACAATTACAGGAAAAAAATCTGTAAAAAATACAAACACATGGATGTTAAACAATACACTACTAAATAACCAAGAGATCACTGAAGAAATAAAGAGGAAATCAAAAGATGCCTAGAAAAAAATGACAATGAAAAGACAACAACACAAAACCTATGGGATGCAGTAAAAGCAGTTCTAAGAGGGAAGTTTATAGCAATACAATCCTACCTCAAGAAACAAGAAACATCTCAAATAGACAACCTAGCCTTACACCTAAAGCAACTAGAGAAAGAAGAACAATAAAACCCCGAAGTTAGCAAAAGGAAAGAAATCATAAAGAGCAGATCAGAAATAAATGAAACAGAAATGAAGGAAACAAATAACAAAGATCAAACAAACTAAAAGCTGGTTCTTTGAGAAGATAAACAAAATTGACAAACCATCAGCCAGACTCATCAAGAAAAAAAGAGAGAAGACTCATATCAATAGAATTAGAAATGAAAAAGGAAAAGTAAAAACTGACACTACAGAAGTACAAAGGATCATGAGAGATTACTACAAGCAATTATACGCCAATAAAATGGACAATATGGAAGACATGGACAAATTCTTAGAAAAACACAAACTTCCAAGACTGAATCAGGAAGAAATAGAAAATATAAACAGACAAATCATAAGCACTGAAACTGAGACTGTGATTGAAAATCTTTCAACAAACAAAAGCCCAGGACCAGATAGCTTCAAAGGCAAATTCTATCATACATTTAGTGAAGATTAACACCTATCCTTCTCAAAGTCTTCCAAAATATAGAAGGGAGAGGAATACTCCCAAACTCCTTCTACGAGGCCAACATCACCCTAATACGAAAACCAGACAAAGAAGCCACGAAGAAAGAAAACTACAGGTCAATATCACTGATGAACATAGACGCAAAACTCCTCAACCAAATACTAGCAAACAGAATCCAACAGCACATTAAAAGGATCATACACCTTGATCAAGTGGGGTTTATCTCAGGAATACAAGGATTCTTCAATATATGGAAATCAATCAATGTGATGCACATATTAACAAATTGAAGGAGAAAAACCATATGATCATGTCAATAGATGCAGAACAAGCTTTTGACACAATTCAACACCACTTATGAAAAAAAAGCCCTTCAGAAAGTAAGCATAGAGGGAACTTACCTCAACATAATAAAGGCCATGTATGACAAACACACAGCCAACATCATCCTCAATGGTGAAAAACTGAAACCATTTCCTCTAAGATCAGGAACAAGACAAGGTTGCCCACTCTCACCACTATTATTCAACATAGTTTTGGAAGTGTTAGCCACAGCAATCAGAGAAGAAAAAGAAATAAAAGGAATCCAAGTCAGAAAAGAAGAAGTAAAGCTGTCACTGTTTGCAGATGACATGATACTATATATAGAGAATCCTAAAGTTGCTACCAGAAAACTACTAGAGCTAATCAATGAATTTGGTAAACTAGCAGGATACAAAATTAATGCACAGAAATCTCTTGCATTCCTATACCCTAATGATGAAAAATCTGAAAGAGAAATTAAGGAAACTCCCATTTACCATTGCAATAAAAAGAATAAAATACCTAGGAATAAACCTACCTAAGGAGACAAAAGACCTGTACGCAGAAAAGTATAAGACACTAATGAAAGAAATTTAAGATGATACAAACAGATGGAGAGAATTACCATGTTCTTGGATTGGAAGAATCAACATTGTGAAAATGACTCTACTACCCAAAGCAATCTACAGATTCAATGCAATCCCTATCAAACTACCAAAGGCATTTTTCACAGAACTAGAACAAAAAATTGCACAATTTGTATGGAAACACAAAAGACCCCTAATAGCCAAAGCAATCTTGCAAAAGAAAGACAGAGCTGGAGGAATCAGGCTCCCAGACTTCAGACTATAATATAAAGCTACAGTATTCAAGACAGTATGGTACTGGCACAAAAACAGACAGATAGATCAATGGAACAGCATAGAAAGCCCAGAGATAATCCCAGACACATATGGTCACCTCATTTTTTTTTTAAACAGGCTACTTTTTAAAAAAATTTTTATTTATTTATTTATTTATTTATTTATTTATTTATTTATGGCTGTGTTGTGTCTTCGTTTCTGTGTGAGGGCTTTCTCTAGTTGTGGCAAGAGGGGGCCACTCTTCATTGCGGTCTGCGGGACTCTCACTATCGTGGCCTCTCCTGCTGCGGAGCACAGGCTCCAGATGTGCAGGCTCAGTAATTGTGGCTCACGGGCCAGGTTGCTCCATGGCATGTGGGATCTTCCCAGACCAGGGCTTCAACCCATGTCCCTTGCATTGGCAGGCAGATAGATTCTCAACCACTGCGCCACCAGGGAAGCCCGGTCACCTCATTTTTGATAAAAGAGGCAAGAATATACAATGGAGAAAAGACAGCCTCTTCAATAAGTGGTGCTGGGAAAACTGGACAGCTACATGTAAAAGAATGAAATTAGAACACTCCCTAACACCATACACAAAAGTAATCTCAAAATGGATTAAAGACTTAAATGTAAAGCCAGACACTGTAAAACTCTTAGAGGAAAAATAGGCAGAACACTCCATGACGTGAATCACAGCAAGATCCTTTTGACCCACCTCCTAGAGAAATGGAAATAAAAATAAAAATAAATGGGACCTAATGAAACTTAAAAGTTTTTGCACAACAAAGGAAACATAAACAATATGAAAAGACAACCCTCAGAATGGTAAAAAATATTTGCAAATGAAGCAACTGACAAAAGATTAATCTCCCGAATGGATAAAGATGTGGCACATATATACAATGCAACATTACTCAGCCATAAACAGAAACGAAATTGAGTTATTTCTAGTGAGGTGGATGGACCTAGAGTCTGTCATACTGAGTGAAGTAAGTCAGAAAGAAAAAAACAAATACCATATGCTAATACATTTTTATGGAATCTAAAAAAAAAAAAAAAGTAATAATGCTTCTGTTGAACCTAGGGGCAGGACAGGAATAAAGATGCAGACGTAGAGAATGGACTTGAGGACATGGGGAGTGGGAAGGGTAAACTGGGATGAAGTGATAAAGTGGCATGGAGATATATACACTATCCAATGTAAAATAGATAGCTAGTGGGGAGCAGCCACAGAGCCGCATAGCTGCATAGAACAGGGAGATCAGCTCTGTGCTTTGTGACCACTTAAGTGGGTGGGATAGGGAGGGTGGGAGGGAGACTCAAGAGGGAGGAGATATGGGTTTATATGTATATGTATAGCTGATTCACTCTGTTAGAAACTAAGACACCATTGTAAAACAATTACACTCCAATAAAGATGTTAAAAATAAATAAGTAAAAAATAAAAATATACATTAAGGTATATTTTGTAAAACTCTAATAAGAAGAGTTAGAAAAATCATTTTCCCTGGTCATTTGAATGACAAATTTCCCAATAGAACTTAAGGGAGACTTCCCTGTTGGTTCAGTGGTTAAGACTTCACCTTCCAATGCAGGGGGTGCAGGTTCCATCCCTGATCGGGGAGCTAAGACCCCACATACCTCACAGCAAAAAACTAAAACATAAAGCAGAAGCAATATTGTAACAAATTCGATAAAGAATTTTTTTTAATACATTAAAAAAAGAACTTAAAGAAGTGTCCAGTTAGTAACTGAAACCTGCTCAATCATTTACTGAGATCAGGACATGACAGCATTTCTCCTCAGTAAATTCGTTTAGATCTGTAGACACCCCTCAACAGGAAACAGGAAAGTATTAGGCAAATCACATACAATCAGAGCTTCAGAAATGAGTAGTATTAGATCACCTTAGACTCTTGAAGGACCTGACGTGTGGCAAAAGGCCTAGTGTTAAGGTGAGTTAAAGACCCCAACATGAAATTCTGACTTCCATGGTAGATAAAGAAGTTTAGTTCCACCAAAAGAAAGAAATATATTTAACAGATAGTTAATCAACATACTTAAGGGGTCATGAATGTTTATGAATGTATGTAACTATCAAGGTATTACAATAAGCCTGCGGTAAACTGGAAAGTGTGTGCTCTGCCTAAAGCAACTATCTTCTGCTCAACTTTAGGATATTGTAGCCATGTAGTCCATGTACGGTAAAGGGCCTAGTAGTGTTCTTTTTTTTCCCCCAAAGAAAATCTGGAAATCTAGCTTTTCTTGTTACTATTCCTGCATAACAAACCACCTCAAAACCAAGTGGTACAAGTTAACCATCTTCATTATGCTTGAGGATTTTACGTGTCAGGAATGTTAACAAAGCACAATAAGCGTGACCTTTTCTACTTTCCTATGTCTGGGGCATCAGCTGGGAAGTCTAAAAAGGTAAGGTTAATTCAATGGCTGGGAGCTGGAATCATCTGGAGGTTCTTCTCCTAGCAGTTGATGCTAGATGTCAGTTGATATCTTAATTGGAACTGCTGTTTGGAATACTCATGTTTAGTGCTCTCCATGTCACGTAGGCTTCCTCATAGCATGGCAGTTCAGAGCAGCATATATGAGTATCCCAAAGAACAAAATAGAAGTTGCATTGCCTTTTATGACTTAGCCTCATCCTTGTTTGTTAATTGCTAGTTACAAGCAAGTCACAAGTCCAGCCAGATTCAAGAGAAGGGGTATTAGACATCACCATACAATGGTTACTGGCATGGTTCAAGGATGAAAAATTTTATTGTGGCCATTTTCAGAAAATATAGCTTGACACATCATTTTTTCCTAATTTTTACATGCTGACAATTAATTTTTTTAAATTAAACACTTTAGAGACTAGCGTTAGGTAGCCATGGCCATGTTTTCTAAATTCTGCTCTATGCTAAATAATCAAGATAGAGAAGAAGTCATATCCAGAAAATGCTTCCAAGGGCACAGTAACATGGAGTCCTTCAGAACGGCTATCTGAGAGCACTATGTGGTCTGTTCACAGATGTTCTAAAATCCAGGAGTGGTCTATTTGGAGACAATTAGGGAAGACAGACATGCAAATAAATGCATAACATGTAATGAGTACTATGCTAGAAGGATGTGCCAGAGGGTTTGAGAGTACATAGGAGGCCATCTAAGTGTAGGGTTAAGAAAAAGTATCAAAAATCTTCTCAGAAGAACTGAAACCAAGCTGCCATTTAACCAGGGAAATAAATTTTATCCAGGCAAGTGTATCCTTGTGTGCAAAGACAAATAAATGAAAATATGATTTATTAGTAAAGGATCACATGTCCTTCAGGTGAGATTATAAAATAGTTGGGAGTGGCAGGGCATTTAGCTAATATGATAGAAAGGGAACAGGAAAGCCTGGATATGGCACATAGAAATAAGAAAAGAATTGTATTTGGATAGAATTTGAGGTTGTCATCAAATCTAGAAGTTAGTCATCTTTGGAGAAAATTATGATCATTCTTTTTCCGCATCAGGCTGATTTGGTCGTTTGCGGTCAGTAGGTTCTCCATTTGTTGCTATTTTGTCCCTTTCCTGAAAAACCTTTGTGTTCTTTCATTGCTTTCTTTGGTTTCTTAGTCAATTTGCACTTAAAAAAAAAACAAAAACAAAAACCTTCCAGGTCTTGATCTTTTGCACTTGCACACTAGTAATGAAAGAAGGGAGATATTTTTCTTGTAATACCATGGTCAAGATAAAAAAATGTGGATCTGTGAACTTTAAGTTATAAGGATGGGAACACCAAAAACAAAACACTTTTGATCCTGGGAGGACTTCAGAAAAGGGAATAGAATTTATCTCAGATGCATGTGAAATAGAGTTAAAATAAGATATAGATATTATTCATTTTTCATAATTAGTATAGTATTTGCAATATCTTATTTTACTGTTTCATTAAATTAGTGTTTATTACAGACTTGCTGTTTTCTAGGTGCTGGAAGTAGAATAGTAAACAATTTGGTGCACCTAAATACAGGTTCACAATCCTATAGTTGCAATACTGTGAACTAGATGTTTCATATTCAGAATTGTTTGTATTTTAAAAAGGCAATACAGTGCATGTACTATATATTTCATATCACCCCCAGTGACATCTAGGCCCAAAATATATTATTGTATTGAAATATGAATAACTAAACTTAGCAGGATATCAATGACTATAAATAGCTTCTTATTTTAGGTCAGATTTTTGTTACCTAATGATTTCACACACCCAATTAAAGAAAAAAAATTCTGATGTCAAAGCTCTTGGATTTAGAATTCAAGTGTAATTGTGGACTTGTATTCTTATGTTGTATAATATTTAGTAATGTTGAATTATAGGAGATGTGGGAAAGAGGCAAGAGAGGAGTCCGGAGGGCTAGTCAAGGAACACTTGACCATTTCTAAAGATAGTAAGACTCTAATAATAATAATAATAGCCACAGTACAGAGCAGTTGCTATATGCAGATGCCTATATTAGGTACTTCATAAATATTAGTGAATGAGGTGGATAGTTTTATCTTCATGTTGTAAATAAAGAAACTAAGACTCAGAATGTTTACCTTTCCCAGGACTTTATAGCTTAATAGTCAAAAGATCCAAGTTTTGAACTGATTCCTGTCCAATTCCAAAGACTGGGCCCTTATACTAATGCCATATTGTTTCCCTTTAACTCCATGTTTTTAAACATTTCAGCTTATTAGGAAACTCTTAAACTGAAGTAACATCTCCTATCCTGTAATCTCTATTTATATTCATTGATCACTAATTGGCTTTGTGAAGCTACACAGTCAATCTAGCATTCTTCCACATTTCAGCCTTTCTTTATGAAGATAATGTTCCTCTAATGATATCCAATCCAGGGTGTAGCAGAGTGCATTCTTGACTACAGTTCTTCACACCTCCTGTGTTCACACCCTTTGCTGTGTGATTTTTCAGGCCTTCTCAAAAAAGTGGCAGAATATGTTTTCCTGATTCCTCACCATCATGTATCTCGCTTTGACTAATAGAATAATGACTTTTCTAAGCCTAGACCTTAAGAGGACTGTGTGTTTCCCACTTGCCCTCTTGTTGTTGCGATAGAAGAGCTTCCCCAGGTAACTGCTGTGCCCTTAGTCTGAGCTCCAGAGTGAACACACACAGCCCAGACCTCAGGGAGGCAAAGCCCAGCCCCACACACAACTTGGAACAGAGCCCCCAACAAGCCCAGCCTAGGGGCCGCAAACCTCCAGCCAGGCCAAAACACAAGAGCTAAATAATTGCTTATTTTTGTGTAAAGCTAACATTTTGTGATTGTTTGTTAAGCAATATTATTGTACCAGTAACACGCCAGTATCCAGGGTGAATGTCCACCACAGGCATGGTTTCCTCAATTGTTCTTTGTGTATCATGATTCTCATTTCACCAAATACCCTAGTTGTTCTCTTCTGAAAACATTCTTGTTGTCCAAGTGTTCATCTTAAAGTGTGGCACAGTGATCTTGAGGTACATTTTATTAGATGAGAGTTGACTGGTACAAAGAAATGATGTTATTATATCCTGTGCTTCTTGCTTTAAAGCTCTTCAACATCGTCTGACCATGTGGCTTTCTTAAGTGGCTATGTCACATTACTGGGTTTCATTGAATTTGTTTTCAACTAAAAACCTAGGTTCTTTCTAAATGAACTGTTGTTGAGCCAGTTCTAACACCATCCTGCATCTTTGGAATTAATTTTTTAAAATAAATGCAGAAATGTACATTGATCTCTGAGACTGTTCACCTTGCTTTTAGCCTTCTGTTGTTGATTTTTAGCTACTTTTTTGAATACTAATTCTTAAAACCAGCATATTAGTTATACTTCCTAGCACACCTTGTATTTCTTTATTAAGTACTTTTCAAAAAAATTTGGAAAAACATACGGTGCCAAGGACAAAAATTCAGTAACACACTTTAAGTTGACACTGACCACTAATTAAAACTCCATGAGAACAATTGTAGACATAGCCACGAAACTACATGGCTGTATTGTCAAGTACCTTACAAATTATTCACAAAGAAATTATGTAGTATTTTAAAACTACTCATTCATTTATTCAATGCACAGTCATTAAACATTACTCTTCTGGAACTATGTATTCAGAACAAATAACATTGCTCAGACGTTGATTTATTCACAATTAGTGTAGGTTTTTTTTTGTTTGTTTCTTTGTTTGTTTACAAAATGTGACCCTGGATTTCTGCATCAGAAACACCTATAAGTGAAATAACAGATTTCTGGGCCCCTGCTGAGGCCAGCTGATTCAGAATATGAAGAACGGGGCTCATAATATGCTCATACTGTACATTTTTAGCACAGTATCCTTGTGATGCTTATGCACACTAGATATTGAGAACCATAGTGCTAGAGGAAGAAACAGAGAGATTTGAAAAAAAAAAAAAAGGAGTTCTGGCATAATGAGAGTTATTCTACATGAAGATGTGAGCAAGGTCTTACAGAAGGCAATTGGAGAGGGCTGACACCTTGCCTGGGAGTTTGAGTAAAGCTTTAATAAGATGCTGACTGTTGAACTGGATCCCAGGAAGAGGATGAATACCTTCCTATGTGAAGAAGTAGAGGAATTTTCATCTAGATAGAAGGATGATCCTGGTCAGGGGCATGGAGTCCTGAAAAGATTTGTGACTTTGGGAGACACTCCACCATGTCAGATTATGGGACATGGTAATAGGGAACAGGCTGCATAGATCATTAGAACATAGATAGAAAATGGACTTGTGTGCTGTGCTAAGGAATTACCATTCACACACAGTCTAAGAATTAGAGAATAGGAAGACATGAAAATACATAATTACAATTTAATTTAAAGCATGCCACACTGATGGTGCATGGAGACAGCACCTGACTTATGTTATATGCTTAGAGTTTCTGGATTAAAGTGGTCTTGCTTCCTCATGTAAAGAAAAGACTTGTAAAAGTAGAATCCTTGTTATCAATTCATATAGTCTTTCCCCAGACTCTTTTACTTATTTGAATTTCCAAGGTCTGGTGCATGAAAATAACCCTTTAATAAGTAACAAGTTGTCCTGGAACATTACACAAAGCAAGTACTATTTCATTTGTGATTTGAGTGGAGAAGAATATAAATCACCGTTAATGCATAACCATAGTGCAGCTTACACCAATGAATTCAGTCTCAGTCAACTAGATTAAGAATTGAAATAATTAGAAATTATACTGATTTTTACGGGACTGAAATCTTACTGATATTCACGAATTATGATACAACCAAAAAATACGTGTATACAGTGAAAATTATGTCCATTTCAAGCTAGGGTTCCATAGCTTCTGTGTACTTGTACCAGAAGAATATAACAGTTCATTTATTAATATCATGTACCACTGAGCCTAATTAATTAGTCAGTTGAAGGTCTTAGTTATAGAAAATAATTGCTATGTTCTAATGATAATTCCACACAATAAAACAGAAGATTAATGTTTTTTTTTTACAAAATTTCTCACCCTTCATTTATGTAATAAAGGGTCATAGTAAGCAAAAATATAAGCTGAATTAGAAAAAAAATGATTAAAGAGTGTTTATAAAAAAGACCATTTGCACAAATTTATGCACAGAGCTGAATCATGAAAATAAAAGAATATCTAAATGTTTTTCTCTCTCATTTGGGGCATGAGGCTGCATTCTCAAAAGATCCATTTTCTATAAAGGATCTATAAAGGATCTATAAAGATCCATTTTCTATAAAGGATCATTGCAAAGCTGATCATAATTCTACACTAGATGCCTTAGATATATCATCTATCTTAACCTACGAGCAGAACAAATACGTCACTTCCCTCATGAATAATCATCCTATGTTTTACTCTGTGAACATTAAATGCCATCAATTGAAACTTAAGAGGGTATATGTGGCTATTTCATGTTTCAGCATATTTGAAGAAGATGGAATCTCTATCAGCAGTGTAACATTTATGAATATGAAAAAGAGGAGCTTTATGTCTATGCCTTCATTGATTGGACAACCACCCAGTATTAGTATTTACTGAGCACCTGCTATGTACTAGGCACTTATCATGGGGCTGTCACAGGTTCTTATTAATACTTGAGGTAAATATCGTTATTGCCATAAAGGTGAAAAAACTGGAGTTCAAAGAGATTAACTGACTTGTCCAATATGACACACTCAATAGGAACGAAAAATAGCAGCTCTCAGTTTGAAGTTCAAATATCTTATTTTTCTGTATTCTGTATCATTTTTGATAAGACATACTGATTTTCCTCCAAATGGATCAGAGAATGGATACCTTACTCTTCTATACTCTTGAAATGGTGACTTTTTCTGTCTCATGATGGGTTACCTTTGAGTGGCATACTTATAGCTTTGACTTTCTTAAAACAAACTGGTCAGAAAACAACTGCAGAGCTTTTTTGTGTTATCTATCTATGTGTTATACATCTATGTTTAATGTATTTAGTTTACTGATTAATTTTAGAAGACACAAATTTATACTATATTTATACACAAACATGGCTGCTTTATAACAGTGCTTTCTGTGTAACACTATTGGTTGAATGTAATGAATAAACAAATAAATAACACAATGGAAATTTCAAAGATACTTAAAACTACTTATGGAATCTTGATGGATTTTCAAAGATATTTTAGAAATATAGTATCTAAGACATTGATCTTTCCCCATGTTAGAAATCTGTGAAAATTAGAATGATATTAGAATGTGGAAAAGGGTATTTGCATTTTAGCTGAAACACAGACATACAAAAAGGAACATATTTCATTTAATATTTTTGAGCACACACACAAAATGATCAACATGTTTCAATTTTTGAATAAAAATATTTTGAATTTCATTGAAAAATCTTTTTTGATTATTTCTGTACTAGAAATATATGAAATAAAAGTTATGCAGAAGAGTTTAAGGGTTTGATATGGTTTATATTTATACCAAGTTTTGATAGTGAATTCGCAACAAAGAAAAGAGTCATATTTGTGAACACAAATTTCTAGTATCAGAAAGGTTAATTTGTATGTTTTAATTCTCCTGTTGTCCTCAGAATGAAGGCGAATTTCTAAGTCAAAAAATTCTTGAATGGAAAATGAAATGTAATATGAAATATAAAATATGTATACATAATGGTGGCTAAGTAATTTAAACTCTACAATTTTCATATTTAAATCTCTTACTAACTCCAATGATATTGGTACCTGTGATTTTAATTCTAAAAATATGAGATTAAGAGTTTTGAACTATATATGAATTCACTCATAATTTTCAGTTGCATGTGGTGTATGTTTTCTTTTCTATGCTTTCTTTTGCCTTATGACTGAATGTATCAAACTGTGTTTTATATGCATATGTTCTAACAATTAAGAGTAGTTCATTTTTTTAAAACATCTTTATTGAAGTATAATTACTTTACAATGGTGTGTTAGTTTCTGCTTTATAACAAAGTGAATCAGTTATACATATACATATGTTCCCATATCTCTTCCCTCTTGCATCTCCCTCCCTCCCACCCTCCCCATCCCACCCCTCTAGGTGGTCACAAAGCACCGAGCTGATCTCCCTGTGCTATGTGGTTGCTTCCCACTAGCTATCTATTTTACATTTGGTAGTGTATATATGTCCATGACAAGGAGTATTTCATTTTTAAACTCTTGAAATTAGTTGGTAGCAATGCAATAAATATCATGTCTTCACTCCTATTTACTTATAGTATTACTCATGACAGTGAGTTCCAAGACCACAACTCATGTATACAGTTTGTTATCAAAATTCAAGCACATTTGGTTGCTTTCAAATAATGCCTTCTCTAAATCACTATGTTACATTACATATAAATTAAATATTTAGCTTATAATATTAGGATGAAAATGTACATCTTAACCTTTACAATATTATAACTAATACTTTAAAACAGTCATGCTACTTGATGTTAACGTGGAAATTCTAACAATTGCTGTTTTTATATTAGGAATTTCTTTATAGACATTATTTAGTTTGTGATCAGTGGAGTCCTGGGAATGGATCTGAAGTAAAAGTGAAGAATGTAGAAAGCGAGGAAGTGAGCTCAGGAGACAACCTTAGGAAGGACCACATATAGGGACGGGTATGGACCTGTTCCTTCCCACCTCATCTCCTAAAACTTGCCTCTGCCCTGACACACTGGCTGCCTTGCCATTCCTCAAATGCCCTAAGCACACACCTACTTCATGGTCTTTATATTTTCCTATTGTTTGAGATGCTCTTCCCCTAAATTTCTGTCTTGCTCCTTTATCTCCTTCAGGTGTTTGTTCAATGTTGATGTATCAGTAAAGCCTTTTTTGACCACTTTAACTATAATTCTATCCCCTATTCAAATACTTGATGTTCTTCTTCCACTTTAGTCTTTTCTCCTTGGCACTTGTAATTATTTAACTTAGCCTTTATTTTACTTCTGAACTCCATGAGGGCAGCCTCTTTGTCTATTTTGTTCACTGCTGTATTCCTTAGCACTTAGAACAGCACCTGGTACATGATAGGTTCTCAGTAGATTTTTTTGGATAAATGGAGAGAAAGTAGGTTGAAAATATCCACAGTGTTGATCTATTCATACTTTCTTGCAGTACTTATATTTATTATTCCAACATATCTAAGTAATTTGTTAATGTAACTTTCCTCTTTGTATCCCCAGGATGGTACTGGTACTCAATAAATATTTATTGAATGATTTCATGTAGTCACAATTTTCTAGGTAAATAGAAGGCAAAGTTTTTGATCCTCAGTCCCATGAGAAGTTGAAAAGAAGAATAATAAACTCAAAATCTCTATACTTTAAAACCCCAGGCTCATACTGACTAGCATGGCTTAAAGTCATCATATCTAAGGCCCCCTGACCTGTGTTATATTCTTCTGTAGGTGAGTAGAATCTTTTATTCTGCTACCTAGAAGTTTTCTAAGTAAACACCAAATCTACTTTTCCTGATACAAACCTCTCAAAACCTTTAGGTATATAGATAGATAATAGATAGATAGATAGATAGATAGATGATAGATAAACTCTAATCGAAGTTATGTCAAAGAAGGACCACGGAAATTGGTAAAGGAAGTTGGAGACCTTGTTCTAAATAGAGCTGAATTCTAAGGGCTCAGTAGAATATGATAGCATTAGGTTCTCCAAATAGAAAGGGGAGTCAAGGGGTGAGTACACAGGGAATGATTGATGGTAACCAATGCAATGGATTGTTGGATGATGCCTACCTGTTAGAAGGTAGCTGTTTAAATTGAAATGAAGATAAAGCTCATCAGTTCCAAGACATCAATTCACTCATTTGGCCAACATTTCTAGAGCATTTACTATGAGTCAGGCACTGGGTTACTCCCTGTAAATACATAACATTCCAAATAGCCCTGAATATTGGAAATCATATCTTAATTGGGAAGACAGACAAGTAAATAAAAGCACATATAAAAGTAAAATTGCAAAAATGACAGTGCTATATGTGAGAGGTAAATAGAGTTGTGAGAACACATTGTAGGGTTATTTGGGATCTGAGAAGGCTTCTTAGAGGAGGAAATAATTGAGGAGGGGATGAAGAGAGCATCAGGAATTTAGTGTGCCTGGGTCAGGCTCTTGTTCTTGACCATACCTGGGATTTTTCTGAGAATAAGGAGGACAGGTAAATGTAGAGGGGTGCTCATAGCTCATCTGATCTTCCTAATCACAGTTAGTTCAAGATCAAAATGATGTTAAGTAAATTATTTCCTTTCTTTTTGTCTGGCATTATGTAGATAAAGTTGATCATGATTATTTGAATAGATATAATGGGCATGAGATCTGTCATCAGATACACCAAGTTTCAAATTCCAACTTTACCACCAAAGACCTGGTTAGCTTAGGACAAGTAACTTAATCAGATAAACCTAGATTTCCTATTCTGTATTTTGCCCAATACCACCAACTCAAAAATTGTTGTGATGATTAAATATGACAAGGTATGTAAACTCTTAGCAGTATTTGGAATGTATTAAGTGTTACAAAAGTATTAGATGTATGTTTTTATGGTTATTAGAGTCATTATTGCTTCTGGGAGGGAGAGGTAGGAGAAGAATTTCAAAGAGACAAATGATCTAATTTCTTGTTTAAGGTCCCTTTCCATTTTAAATGTCTCAGTTCTAAAAATCAGGTGATGGAAGCAGTGAGGAAGTAGAAAAGAAGATTTAAATCAATAAAGAAATATTGATAGCATTTAATAGATGCTGATCCTGTCTTTCGCTGCAAATGTTATTAAAACATTAGCAAAAAAAGGGAATTAAGCAAATCATGCTACTTTATAATCTATGCATTTGAGTTTGGGCCTCCAAAACGTCCAATTTAATTTATGTATTGCTTTCAAGATCCATCAAATCTTCCAAAATACTTTTTTAAACTGCTGACTGAAGTTAACTTGTAATTATCCTCTTTTCTTTCCTTTTAATCTCTACAAAGTTGTAAGAAAAAATAAACAACAAGGCATTTAGCAGTTCACACTGCAGATACTGAATGTGACATCTAATGAAATGAAATAAATTGTGAATTATGTTCAAATAATTTATCCTAATATCTGAATTTTCTCACACATGTTTTAATGTAACAAAAAAACCCAAGCTCGTGGATATAAAGGAAATAGAGATGGAAAAACACAAGGGAGACAGCAATTGTGAAGAGAAATATCCATTCTACAGGCATTCATTTATCCAATAATTATTTGTTGAGTACCTACTATGTGCTTGATACTGTAGATGGTGCTGATGATACTGCAACTAAAACAAAAGACACCACCAACAGAAGGACTTGTTTAAGGCAAAATATACTTATGTCTGTCTTTTTTCTTTTTTTTTCTTAACATTTTTATTGGAGTATAATTGCTTTACAATGGTGTGTTAGTTTCTGCTTTATAACAAAGTGAATCAGTTATACATATACATATATCCGCATGTCTCTTCCCTCTTCGTCTCCCTCCCTCCCACCCTCCCTATCCCACCCTTCTAGCTGGTCACAAAGCACCAAGCTGATTTCCCTGTGCTATGCAACTTCTTCCCATTAGCTATCTATTTTACACTTGGTAGTGTATATATGTCCATATATACACTACCACTCTCTCACTTTGTCCCAGCTTACACTTCCCACTCCCCAGGTGCTCAAGTCCATTCTCTAGTAGGTCTGCGTCTTTATTCCCTTCTTCTCCCTAGGTTCTTCATGAACTTTTTTTTTCTTTTTAAGAGTCCATATATATGTGTTTGCATACAGTATTTGTTTTCCTCTTTCTGAGTTACTTCACTCTGTATGACAGACTCTAGGTCCATCCACCTCACTACAAATAACTCAATTTCATTTCTTTTTATGGCTGAGTAATATTACGTTGTATATATGTGCCACATCTACTTTATCCATTCATCTGTCTATGGACACTAAGGTTGCTTCCATGTCCTGGCTATTGTAAATAGAGCTGCAATGAACATTGTGGTACATGACTTTTTTTGAATTATGGTTTTCTCAGGGTATATGCTCACTAGTGGGATTGCTGGGTTGTATGGTAGTTCTATTTTTATTTTTTTAAGGAACCTCCATACTGTTCTCCATAGTGGCTGTATCAATTTACATTCCCACCAACAGTATATGAGGGTTCCCTTTTCTCCACACCGTCTCCAGCATTTATTGTTTGTAGATTTTTAAATGATGGCCATTCTGACTGGTGTGAGATGATACCGCATTGTAGTTTTGATTTGCATTTCTCTAATGATTAATGATGTTGAGCATTCTTTCATGTGTTTGTTGGCAATCTGTATATCTTCTTTGGAGAAATGTCTATTTAGGTCTTCTGCACATTTTCGGATTGGGTTGTTTGTGTTTTTGATATTGAGCTGCATGAGCTGCTTGTAAATTTTGGAGATTAATCCTTTGTCAGTTGTTTCATTTGCAAATATTTTTCCTATTCTGAGGGTTGTCTTTTCATCTTGTTTATGGTTTCCTTTGCTGTGCAAAAGCTTTTAAGTTTCGTTAGGTCCCATTTGTTTATTTGTGTTTTTATTTCCATTTCTCTAGGAGCTGGGTCAAAAAGGATTTGCTGTGATTTATGTCATAGAGTGTTCTGCCTATGTTTTACTCTAAGAGTTTTATAGTGTCTGGTCTTACATTTAGGTCTTTAGTACATTTTGAGTTTATTTTTGTGTATGGTATTAGGGAGTGTTCTATTTCACACTTTTACATGTACTTGTCCAGTTTTCCCAGCACCACTTATAGAAGACATTGTCTTTTCTTTATTGTATATGCTTGCCTCCTTTATCAAAGATAGGTCACCCTATGGGTGTGGGTTTATCTCTCGGCTTTCTATTGTGTTCCATTGAGCTATAGTTCTGTTTTTGTGCCAGTACCATACTGTCTTGATTACTGTAGCTTTGTAGTATAGTTTGAAGTCTGGGAGCCTGATTCCTCCAGCTCCGTTTTTCTTTCTCAAGACTGCTTTGGCTATTCGGGGTCTTTTGTGTTTCCATATAAATTTTGAAATTTTCTGTTCTAGTTCTGTGAAAAATGCCAGTGGTAGTTTGATAGGGATTGCATTAAATCTGTAGATTGCTTTGTGTAGTAGAGTCATTTTCACAATGTTGATTCTTCCAACCCAAGAACATGGTATATCTTTCCATCTATTTGTACCATCTTTAATTTCTTTCATTAGTGTCTTATAATTTTCTGCATACAGGTCTTTTGTCTCCTTAGGTAGGTTTATTCCTAGGTATTTTATTCTTTTTGTTGCAATGATAAATAGGAGTGTTTTCTTAATTTCACTTTCAGATTTTTCATCATTAGTGAATAGGAATGCAAGAGACTTCTGTGCATTAATTTTGCATCCTGCTACTTTACCATATTCATTGATTAGCTCTAGTAGTTTTCTGGTAGCATTTTTAGGATTCTCTATGTATAGTATCATGTCATCTGCAAACATTGACAGCTTCACTTCTTCTTTTCCGATTGGATTCATTTTATTTCTTTTTCTTCTCTGATTGCTGTGGCTAACACTTCCAAAACTATGTTGAATAATAGTGGTGAGAGTGGGCAACCTTGTCTTGTTCCTGATCTTAGTGGAAATGGTTTCAGTTTTTCACCATTGAGGACGATGTTGGCTGTGGGTTTGTCATATATGGCCTTTATTGTGTTGAGGTAAGTTCCCTCTATGCCTTCTTTCTGGAGGGTTTTTATCATAAATGGGTGTTGAATTTTGTTGAAAGCTTTCTCTGCATCTATTGAGAGGACCATATGGTTTTTCTCCTTCAATTTGTTAATATGGTGTATCACATTGATTGATTTGCGTATATTGAAGAATACTTGCATACCTGGAATAAACCCCACTTGATCATGGTGTATGATCCTTTTAATGTGTTGTTGGATTTTGTTTCCTACTATTTTGTTGAGGATTTTTGTATGTATGTTCATCAGTGTTATTGGTCTGTAGTTTTCTTTTTTTTGTGACATCTTTGTCTTGTTTTGGTATCAGGGTGATGTTGGCCTCGCAGAATGAGTTTGGGAGTGTTCCTCCCTCTGCTATATTTTGGAAGAGTTTGAGAAGGATAGGTGTTAACTTTTCTCTAAATGTTTGATAGAATTCGCCTGTGAAGCCATCTGGTCCTGGGCTTTTGTTTGTTGGAAGATTTTTAATCACAGTTTCAATTTCAGTGCTTGTGATTGGTCTGTTCATATTTTCTATTTCTTCCTGGTTCAGTCTCGGTAGGTTGTGCATTTCTAAGAATCTGTCCATTTCTTCCAGGTTGTCCATTATTGGCATATAGTTGCTTGTAGTAATCTCTCATGGTTCTTTGTATTTCTGCAGTGTCAGTTGTTACTTCTCCTTTTTCGTTTCTAATTCTATTGATTTGAGTCTTCTCCCATTTTTTCATGATGAGTCTGGCTGATGGTTTATCAATTTTGTTTATCTTCTTAAAGAACCATCTTTTGGTTTTATTGATCTTTGCTATCATTTCCTTCATTTCTTTTTCATTTATTTCTGATCTGATCTTTATGATTTCTTTCCTTCTGGTAACTTTGGGATTTTTTTGTTCTTCTTTCTCTAGTTGATTTAGGTGTAAGTTTAGGTTGTTTATTTGAGATGTTTCTTATTTCTTAAGGTAGGATTGTATTGCTTTAAACTTCCCTCTTAGAACTGCTTTTGCTGCGTCCCATAGGTTTTGGTTCATCATGTTTTCATTGTCATTTGTTTCTTAGAATTTTTGGATTTTCCCTTTAATTTCTTCAGTGATCTGTTGGTTATTAAGTAGTGTATTGTTTAGCCTCCACGTGTTTTTATTTTTTACAGATTTTTTCCTGTAATTGATATCTAGTCTCATAGCATTGTGGTCAGAAAAGATACTTGATATGACTTAAATTTTCTTAAATTTACCAAGGCTTTATATGTGACCCAAGATATGTTCTATCCTGGAGAATGTTCCATGAGCACTTGAGAAGAAAGTGTATTCTGTTGTTTTTGCATGGAATGTCCTATAAATATCAATTAAGTCCATCTTGTTTAATGTGTCATTTACATCTTGTGTTTCCTTTTTTCTTTTCATTTTGGATGATCTGTCCATTGATGAAAGTGGGGCTTGAAAGCCCCCTTCTATGATTTTGTTACTGTCGATTTCCCCTTTTACGGCTGTTAGTATTTGCCTTATGTATTTAGGTGTTCCTATGTTGGGTGCATAAATATTTACAATTTTTATATCTTCTTCTTGTCTTGATCCCTTGATCATTATATAGTGTCCTTCTTTGTCTCTCGTAATAGTCTTTGTTTTAAAGTCTATTTTATCTGATAAGAGAATTGCTACTCCAGCTTTCTTTTGATTTCCATTTGCATGGAATATCTTGTTCTATTCCCTCACTTTCAGTCTGTATGTGTCCCTAGGTCTGAAGTAGGTCTCTTGTAGACAGCATATATACAGGTCTTGTTTTTGTATCCATTCAGCCAGTCGATGTCTTTTGGTTGGAGCGTTCAATCCATTTACATTTAAGGTAATTATCGATATGTATGTTCCTATTACCATTTTCTTAATTGTTTTGGGTTTGTTATTGTAGGTCTTTTCCTTCTCTTGTGTTTCCTGCCTAGAGAAGTTCCTTTAGCATTTGTTGTAAAGCTGGTTTGGTTATGCTGAATTCTCTTAGGTTTTCCTTGTCTGTAAAGGTTTTAATTTCTCTGTCAAATCTGAATGAGATCCTTGCTTTGTAGAGTAATCTTGGTTGTAGGTTTTTCCCTTTCATCACTTTAAATATGTCCTACCAGACCCTTCTGGCTTGCAGAGTTTCTGCTGAAAGATCAGCTGTTAAGCTTATCGGGATTCCATTGTTTGTTATTTTTTGCTTTTTCCTTGCTGCTTTTACTATTTTTTCTTTGTATTTAATTTTTGATAGTTTGATTAATATGTGTCTTGGTGTGTTTCTCCTTGGATTTACCCTGTAAGGGACACTTTATATTTCCTGGACCTGATTAACTATTTCCTTTCCCATATTAGGGAAGTTTTCAACTATAATCTCTTCAAATATTTTCTCAGTCCCTTTCTTTTTCTCTTCTTCTTCTGGGACCCCTATAATTCGAATGTTGGTGCATTTAATATTGTCCCAGAGTTCTCTGAGACTGTCCTCAATTCTTTTCATTCTTTTTTCTTTATTCTGCTCTGCAGTAGTTATTTCCACTGTTTTATCTTCCAGCTCACTTATCCGTTCGTCTGCCTCAGTTATTCTGTTATTGATCCCTTTTAGAGAATTTTTAATTTCATTTATTGTGTTGTTAATGATTGCTTGTTTGCTCTTTAGTTCTTCTAGGTCCTTGTTAAACGTTCCTTGTATTTTCTCCACTCTATTTCCAAGATTTTTGATCATCTTTACTAACATTATTCTGAATCATTTTTCAGGTACACTGCCTATTTCCTCTTCATTTGTTAGGTCTCATGGGTTTTTACCTGCTCTTTCATCTGCTGTGTGTTTCTCTGTCTTCTCACTTTGCTTAACTTACTGTGTTTGGGGTCTCCTTTTTGCAGGCTGCAGGTTCATAGTTCCCACTGTTTTTCGTGTCTGCCCCTAGCGGCTAAGGGTAGTTCAGTGGGTTGTGTAGGCTTCCTGGTGGAGGAGAGTAGTGCCTGTGTTCTGGCAGATAAGGCTAGATCTTGTCTTTCTGGTGGGCAAGTCCACGTCTGGTGGTGTGTTTTGGGGTGTCTGTGACCTTATGATGATTTTAGGCAGCCTCTGTGCTCACAGGTTGGGTTATGTTCCTGTCTTGCTAGTTGTTTGGCATAGGGTGTCCAGCGCTGTAGCTTGCTGGTCGTTGAGTGGAGCTGGGTCTTGGCATTGAGATGGATATCTCTGGGAGATTTTCTCCGTTTGATATTACCTGGAGCTGGGAGGTCTCTTGTGGACCAGTGTCGTGAAGTTGGCTCTCTCACCTCAGAGGCACAGCCCTGACGCCTGGCTGGAGCACCAAAAGCCTGTCATCCACATGGCTCAGAATAAAAGGAACAAAAAAGAAAAAGAAAAAGATAAAATAAAATAAAATAGAAAAGTTATTAAAATAAAAAACAAAAAATAATTATTAAAAAATATTGTTTTCAGTAATTTAAAAAAAAGAAAGAAAGAAAGAAGAGAACAACCAAACCACAAAACAAATCCACCAATGATAACAGGCACTGAAAACTATACTAAAATAAAAAACAAAATGGACAGACAGAACCCTAGGACAAATGGTAAAAGCAAAGCTATAGACAAAATCACACACAGAAGCATACGCATACACACTCACAAAGAGGGAAAAAGGGAAAATATATATATATATATATTGTTGGTCCCAAAGTCTACCTCCTCAATTTGGGATGATTCGTTGTCTATTCACGTATTCCACAGATGCAGCATACATCAAGTTGACTGTGGAGATTTAATCCACTGTTCCTGAGGCTGCTGGGAGAGATTTCCCTTTCTCTTCTTTGTTCACACTGTTCCTGAGATTCAGCCTTGGATTTGGCGTTACCTCTGCTTATAGGTTGCCTGAGGGCATCTGTTCTTCACTCAGACAGGATGAGGTTAAAGAAGCATCTGGTTTTGGTGCTCTGGCTCACTCAGGCCGGGGAGAAGGAGGGTTACGGAGTGCGGGGTGAGCCTGTGATGGCAGAGGCTGGCATGACATTGCACCAGCCTGAGGTGCGCTGTGTGCTCTCCCAAGGAAGTTGTCACTGGATCATGCGACCCTTGCATTGGCGGGTTCCACAGGCTCCCGGGAGAAGACATGTGGATAGTGACCTGTGCTTGCACACAGGCTTTTTGGTGGCTGCAGCAGCAGCCTTAGCATCTCATGCCCGTCTCTGTGGTCTGCACTGATAGCTGCGGCTTGCTCCCATCTCTGGAGCTCCTTTAAGCAGCGCTCTTAATCCCCTCTCCTAGCGCACCAGGAAACAAAGAGGGAAGAAAAAGTCTCTTGCCTCTTCGGCAGTTCCAGACCTTTTCCCAGACTCCCTCCTGGCTAGCCGTGGTGCACTAGCTCCCTTCAGGCTGTGTTCACCCAGCCAACCCCAGTCCTCTCGCTGGGATCTGACCTCCAAAGCCCGAGCCTCAGCTCCCAGCTCCAAATCGTCCCGGCGGGTGAGCAGACTAGCCTCTCGGGCTGGTGAGTGCTGGTCAGCACTGATCCTCTGTGTGGGAATCTCTTGGCTTTGCCCTCTGCACCCCTGTTGCTGCCCTCTGTTCCATGGCTCCGGAGCTTCCCCCCTCCTCCACCCACAGTCTCCACCCACAAAGGGGCTTCCTAGTGTGTGGAAAACTTTCCTCCTTTACAGCTCCCTCCCAATGGTGCAGGTCCAATCCTTATTATTTTGTCTCTGTTTTTTCTTTTTTCTTTTGCCCTACCCAGGTACGTGGGGAGTTTCTTGCCTTTTGGGAGGTCTGACGTCTTCTGCCAGCGTTCAGTAGATGTTCTGTAGGAGTTGTTCCACATGTAGATGTTTTTGTGGGGAGGAAGGTGATCTCCTCTGCCATCTTGAAGCTCCTCCTGTCTCCTTCTTAAATCATTCCTTGTCTTCAATGCCTTGTAAGGTAAAATCCAAACTCCTGACCATGACTAATAAAGGTCCTTCAAGATGTGACCCCTGCCTTTTTCTCAAATCTGTTGTTGAGCCCTGTCTCGCTCACACTCACCCCCTCCTGCTCTGAAGGAGTAGCTGCTCAGGCCATGCTTTTTCTTGCCTCTGAGCCTTGATTGGTGCTGATGCCATACCTGTCAGTCTTCTTCATTCCATTTCACTTGAGTAGTTAATTTCTCTTTCTTTTCTAGGTTTGATGAATGAAAAAAATTAATGAGTCACTCCTTATCTCTTGTTTAATTGCTTTTCTGCTTGATTGTAATTTCCATGAGGGCTGTTTCAGTGCCACCTGTTTGATTTTTAGTGTTTTACAGAATAGACTGAATATCTATATGTAGCTGCTCTGTTTTTTAATGGTTATCGTACTGTTACATGTGTAGCCAGGAATAATGAAAATGAAAGAATATATTGAGAAGTGAGAGAGGAAAGACAATGCAGCTAGTTTCTGTGGGAAGGTAAGGTTTGTTCTAGAAAATATGGACAAATGAAAATCATTTTTAAGAACCTATTTGCAAATAGGTCATATTCTCTAATGAAAGCATAAAGTTGATCCTATTTTGGCAAGCTTCACCTTCAGTGCTGGAAATAATAGGAGATGTCCCCCGCCCCACCCACCCCCATGGAAGATCTGGGAGCAGCTATGAGAATTAGTAGGTAACATGACATTGAAGAAAGCTGTGGAGTCTTGAGCTGTTTGGTGAAGGGTCTCTCATGCCTCCTTCCCACCAATGTTTGGTTAATGTCCTGAATAACACTGAGGGAGGTTGTCATTGGTGGTGAGAACTGATTCATGAACCTGTGTGATGCCCTCATTAATCTACACACTAGATTCCCAGCTTTGTAAATGGAACTTTCATGAAGATTTATGAAATTTAACAGAAGGATTTGATCATCATATAAATGGATTTTAAAAATGAACTATCAATTTGCAATTTGAGGGTGGGGGCTGGGCTGTAAATTTATCTTTACTTAACAAATACCTTGGAAATACAGTGTAAATGCACAATATAACAAAGTTGCAGAGTAAATGCTTAAGAGAACAAACATTAAGAGAACCCACTTAAGTGCTAAGAATAGTTGGGTAGTTATGTTTCCTTCATATTAATACCTTAATTAAATCCCTTTATCCTTTCATCTGAAATATTATTTTGTAGTTTTCACTTCTCCTCAATTCAGAAAATAATCATTAAAGCTTTAATTGAAACTCACACTCATCTATTTGTCCTACTTTCATACCGCAAAATCTACAGCTTAGTCAAGAATCAGAAAAAGGTTGAAATGAAGGACACAATGCGTAAACAAAATAAACTGGGAACTATGAATGTGAGAGTTTTAATCTTACCAGGCCAAAGCCATCTCTGGTGTATTCGTAAAGTGTTCAATCATCTCTGATAATTTTTATATCCTACCAAAGTAGATAGTTAAAAAAATTAAGCAAAGTGTTGCTTTTTAACAAATTGCCTCCTCTGTTTCCACCCCACTTTACAGGTCTAACTGGTTTGATTATATGAACACATCCTATGGAACAGAGATCTCATTTATATTACTGCCAATATCTCTTTTTGCAATAAGTGAACATCTAAAAGATTTCATTTGCAAACTTGGTTAGTCTGACTGACCTGTGAACAGGTCTGTCCCAGCATCAGTGCTCTGACCACAGGAACATGAGCACCAAGCGCTGGATGAGAAGCATGATGGAAATGACAGTGTCAACATGGCACAGGTGGACTCACTTGCTTCAAAAATAGCTTGATTATGGTGAAGGTATTATTTGGTTTCCTAGAAACCAAATTTCATCCTAATTTTTTCTATTGTGTTCATTTCCATTTAATTAGTTGTCTTAGTAAACTGCTAACATAACCTATTTAAGGTAAAATGCTCTTCTTCCAAAAAAGAACTGAAAATTTCCATCTCTGATTTTTTCAAATTTTACAATCAACCATTAATTAATTAATCTGGTATTTTTTTCTGCCAAAACTTTTATTTATTTTTTCCAAATGTTTATTAGTGTCTAAACCTTGATGTCAAAAAGCCAAAATGTTGTGTAGAATTTTTTATGAATAACTAGACATGGATTAATGAGTTAATGCAGCTAACGTGTTCTATCCTGATTTTATATATATACACCAGTTCCTAGGAAAATTATATCCATTCTAACTACCAGAGTAATTATATTCCAAACCACCAATAATTGTCATAATTTTAATTAACACCTCCCTAATTGTAACAGTGTGTTTACAAACCTTGATTGCTATAGTTTCTAAAATATAAGATGGAATAATAATGTCCATTCAAATTAAATAACCTTGTTGTGTTTGAATTCATTTGTCCACTTTTAACTTGTATGTAACATAATTAAATAACATGATAAATTAAAACAAAAGTAATGCAATATGGCTTTCTGAAATAATGAAATGAAAGTCATAGAGCTAATACCATAGTTTACTTTTTCTAGCCAAGTCATATGTGCTTTTAAAATTGAAAAATAATATAATATAAAAATTACACATGCATAGGTCAGTTACAATATTTTTAAACTTTTAACCTGAATTTCATTCATATCAGAAAATAAGAGTGATTATTTTTGTTTTTTTATTGAATTATATTTGACTTACAATATTATATTAATTTCAATTTATATATAGCATAGTAATTCAATATTTTAATAGATTATACTCCATTTAAGTTGTTATAAAATATTGACTGTATTCCATCTTCTGAACACTACATTCTTGTAACTTATTTTACACTTATTTTACATCTGTTTGTACCTCTTAATCATCTTCACTGATGTTGCCTATACCCCTATGATTCTCCTCTCTGGTAACCACTAGATTGTTCTCTGTATCTGTGAGTATGTTCATGTTTTGTTGTATTTGTTTGTTTTTTTTAAAAAAAATTAAGAGTCCACATATAAGTGAAAACATAGCATTTGTCTTTGACTTATTTCACTAAGCATAATACCCTCCAGGTCCATTCATGTTGTTGCAAATGGCAAAATTTCATTCTTTTCTATGGCTGAGTAGTATTTCATCGCATAGATATACCACATCTTCTTTATCTATTCATCTGTTAATGGACATTTAGTTTGCTTCCATATCTTGGCTATTGTACCTGTGGCTTGCTTTTCTTCTTTACTGTCCCCATTGTTGTTGATGTAAGTAGACATCACTTCTGAAGCATACACAAAATTTTATAATGATATTTTAGCAAAATGTTCTATTATTTTGAATTCTTTTATTTAATAATTTATTCATTGGACAAATATTTACTGAATAACTGTTCATCTTCAAGGGATTGCTTTAATTGCCAACTCTATTATTTGGGATATGGGCTAAGCTTCCATTATAAAGAGATCCACAATTCAGTGGCCCAAGCAAGAGAAACATTTATCTCCTTCACACATAATAAAGCAAGGCAGGTAGGTGGGCTTTGCTCCATGACACTGTTCAGGCTTCCAGGCTAGTGGAATGCCACCTGTCTTAGTTCAGGCTGCTATAACATGATACCATAGACTGGGTGGCTTATAAACAAGAGAAATTTATTTCCTATAGTTCTGGAGGCTGGGAGTCCCAGGTCAGGTGCCAGCATGGTTGGGTTCTGGTGAAGCCTTCTTCTGGGTTGCAGACTGCTGTCTTCTTGTATCTTCACATGGTAGAAAGAGAGCAAGAGAACTCTCTGGAGGGGTCCCCCTTTTTAAGAACACTAATCCATTCATTAGGGCTCCACCCTCAAGATCTAATTTAATTCCCAAATGTCTCATCTCTTAATACCATCACAATGGGGATTGAGATTTCAACAAATAAATTTTGGAAAATACTAAGATACCGTCCGTTACACCATCGTTAACGTCTTCCAAAGTGGCTCCAATCATTGATGTTTGCAGCCAGTTACATGAAAGCTGAAAAGAAGTAGAGGACAGTGAATTTAATTTTATGCAAATCATGAAGAATTTGTATACATAACTCTGCACATGACCACACTCAAATGTAAGGAAGACTAGAAAATGTAGTCTTGAGATTGTCAGTCTCTCTTTTTGAAAGAAGAGCCAAATGGATTTTGGAACAGCTTGAAGTCTTCTGTGGCCCAGCCGTCTCATCATCCAAATATGAGTGAATACCCGTCTTCTCATTCAAACAAACATAAAAAAATACCTACCTTCTGCCTAAGAGAGAAAATCCAAGTTCAATTCCAATTACTGCAACCAGATCAAAATCTGGAGTCTGGGAAGATTAGATCTTCATATGGTTCTTTGAAGTCTCACAACCTATAAAATGATAGAATATCTTTCTTGCTCTTGACCTTCTTTCCCATACAAAATATGCAATATAAATTAGTGTAAAAGGAACAGAATAACTACAATAGAAAGGTCCTTTGGGAAACACTCCACAGGCAATAACAATTACAAAATCCTGCTAAGCAGAGGTTAAGAGGCATCTAAGCAACAGCATTGAAATAAATTTTTTGGTGAGTGCATCTGGCAACCTTGGTTCTCTTTTCTGGGAGTTAAGCCAGATTTAGCAGAAGGTCCTTCCTTATCCCTATGGGTAAATGGTCTTATCTCTGGGCATAACTGAAATGATTAAAGTAGAGCATGCCCTCATTGGGACTTCACAATTTTTGCAACATGCTTCCATACATGTCTGAGGACCCGAGGGTTGCCCCTGGGATTGTATATGGTAGCAAAGTCTAATGGGAAGATGTAAGGGCATCTTTGAACAACACTCATTGTCTCTTGCTATTGGAATACAGAAACAGTTGACTTCTCTAATCCTGTTAAGCCCTAAATTTCTTAACCTTCTCTCATTTTTAAATTATAGACCTAACACATAAATTAGGCAGAGATAACTTCCCTTAGCAAAGCTCTACTCAATTTTGTTTCTTCTGGAAAAATGGCCCATTCTTATTTGACCTCATAACTTCTTTAAACCTTTTAAAAAAGCAGCAAGGTTTATCAACAGTTGGGCTTTGTCCAGCTTTTTCCCATAGTGCCAAAATATATCTAGGTTTATAGCCTGCCATTCAGGTTTTCACTGGTGATGGCATAACAAGGGTCATCAGCTTTCCATCCTACAGTACTTTTTTTCCTTACACTTTCCACCCTCTCAGTGAACTAATAGCCCATATTTTGAGATTTTTAATGGCAGTTCTACACTTCTACATACTTATTTTTATTTTTGACTATATTGTTGTAACAGAGATTCAAAAATCAGTGGCTCAAAAAACAGAAAAAGTTATTTTTTCCCTCATAACAATCCCTGAGGTAGGCAGTGATTTAGAGTAAGTCTGTTCCAATGTGATCATTTAGACACAAGTTCCTCCCGTGCTGCAGTGCAGGACTTCCTAGCATTATCTGTATTTGCATGGTAGATACTAGATCATCACTTTGAGTGCATTTTACCATCTGAGGAGGTGACTGTGAACAAGTCCAAGATGAGGAGCTTGTTCTTCATTTGGAAATGAACTCAAGGTTGATAGCTTCATTTCTGTGCACATCCCGTGTTTCCTGACACAGCCACAAGGGCACAGCTAGCTGCAAGAGTGGCTGAGGAGTATATTTCACTCACTGTGTGGCCATTTGTCCACCTAAATATTTTCTTCTGGGAGAAATGAGAAGTAATATTTGGATAAGCAAAGGTATGGACTCTGGAAGAGTCCATTAAGGTTGTTATCCATTATTCTTCCATTATTTTGCATTATCCATTATTTTACAAATGTCTTGTATGTTTCATTTTCCCCTTTTAGAGTTTTGAAAGTTAAAATTCCCTCTTGGTGTGTATGTATCATTTATGGTAGACAATAACTCAGCTTCTCTGTCATGGTCTCTGTCACTACTGTTTTTTTTCCCTCTCAGCTTCATCAATTGAAATCAAAATTGAAATCCATTTAGAAACATAGTAATGCTACTAGATAGTGTTTGTTGCTACTGATCTTCATACAACACACTTTGGGAAACATAATCAGGCTTACTCATGAGAAATTTACTGATTGTGAGGAAGGCAGGGAACAGCTGCTCTCAGTGCCCTCATTTTCTCTTCATCCTGATACATGGGAATGCTGCTTGTTAATCACATTCTCATGACGGCCAATTCTTGATCATCCCGGAAATCAGTGAAAAAACTTTCAGGACTTTGCTATACATATGTGAGGGTTCTCAACTGAGTTGCATCATTTCTATTAAGATAAACATCCAGCCAGCAGCCAATGACTTTAGACTTCTACAATCTCAAGTCTTAGAAAGATGGGGAGAAAAACTTACTACCACATTTTTCTTAGAGAATTTGTATATAATTATCCTAGGCAATGAAATCTAGGTTATCTTTTTTTATCGCAGCTACATTATACTGAAATTGAATTAGTGCCTTATCAATTGCCTCCCAGAAAGATAAAAATAACCAAACTTCTGTCCATCTCTCTTTTCATCTCTAATATACAGACTTTTATTTTATTTTTTGCTTCTCCTTCCTTACTATCAATGAAATCTCAAGTATTTAATATAATGAGACCTATGGGATTGTCTTGAAGGATAATAACAACCAAATAATTTTAGGCCTTTCTTTCTTCCTTCCAACCTAACGCTTTGTCATCTATCACCCACCCTCAGCCCTTATGAAATTTGGTATTTGATATTAAGCCATTTTCTTGCCACACTTTTATATACTTAGACGAATTAGTATATCTTGAAATGATTTATAAATTTATATATACAAATTATATATGTAAATATATATGTATAAATACATAGCTTATAAATTAAGGTTCAGGCAGAGAACTTTATTTTTCTATGTTAATTAGCTTAATTTTGGTAATCATCTCACAACATATATATGTATATATAATCAAAACATCATGATGTAAAACTTACATTTAGAAAACTTTTTAGTTGTCAATTATACCTCAATAAACATAGAAAAAAATAAAAGTAAAGTAAAAGAAAAATGGATGTGAAATTTAACTAAACATCTTTTCATCTTATTTTCAGATAGTCCAGTGAACTCAATAATATGATCAGTTTCTGATTTGAACCATCCTTTTCTTTTTTTGCAGTTTTGTCAGGTTTTGATTCATTGTTTTAATTACTTTGTAAAAGAATTTGAACATTTTCTTTTTATTCCATTGGAGGCATCTCCTTTTTTTTTTTTAACATCTTTATTGGAGTATAATTGCTTTACAATGTTGTGTTAGTTTCTGCTGTACAACAAAGTGAATCAGCTAAATGTATACATATATCCCCATATCCCCTCCCTCTTGCATCTCCCTCTCACCCTCCTTATCCCACCCCTCTAGGTGGTCACAAAGCACCAAGTTGATCTCTTCATGTGATGCAGCTGCTTCCCACTAGCTATCTATTTTACATTTGGTAGTGTATATATATATTAGTGCTACTCTTTCACTTCGTCCCAGCTTACCCTTTCCCCTCTGTATGTCCTCAAGTCCATTCTCTGCGTCTGAGTCTTTATTCCTGTCCTGCCCCTAGGTTCATCAAAACCATTTTTTTTTGTTTGTTTTAGATTCCATATATATGTATTAGCATATGGTATATGTTTTTCTCCCTCTGACTTACTTCACTCTGTATGACAGACTCTAGGTCCCTCCACCTCACTACAAATAACTCAATTTCATTTCTTTTTATGGCTGAGTAATATTCCGTTGTATAGATGAGGCAGAGAACTTTAAATGAATGAGCTTATTTGAGTGAAAAATACAGTGTATCACAAATATTTTTAGATCCCTAAATAAAATTAAAATATGCATTAATTATCCAAATTCTAAGCTAAATTAATTTCTACTTTTTGTATAGTGTTTTTAAAAATTGTGACTTGGTAACATTAGGCTAAGCATCTAGCAAGATATTAAATGAGAAGAAATAGCTAATGCATTTGAGAAGCCTAGGGACATACTGTGGAAGAGTTGGAAGGCAGTATAAATATAATTTCAGTGTTTGGAAGTGAAGATGAAATTGTATATTTCTTAAGGTAATTGCATTAAAACCCACACCAAATTGACCAGATTGTCATCTTGTGTAGCACTTTTCTTGGAAATAGGCCTTTTATAACTCTTCTCTTGAAGTATCATACTTGTGCTTTAGAGGAAATTTGATTTATGTAATGGAGGATAAAGATAACGTACTGAGGTGGGGTGAGAAAATCATAGCACTCTTTGTCAATAACCTGTATTTTTCTTACTGAATATTCTTTGAATTCTATTATTTGATGAATATTATTCTACTATTATTTATGTTCAAATATGTGATTTATGCCTAGAGATTCTTGGGATATTACCTTAGCACACATTTTGCATTCAAATTCCGTATGAGTTTTTGGGTTGATTCCTCCTGAATACAGTAACATTGATCGCTGTCTAAATCTATTGCAGTGTGCCTGAGTACTATGACTATGGTCATGGAGTAAGTGAGGATGCCTATAACAGCTACGGTAAGACCTTTACTTTACTAAAACTGTGAAATCAAAACATCCATCAGTCACTGACAACTCAGAAATTACTTCTATCTTTCCCCCCACCCCCAGTTTTTACAGAAGTCCAGACTACATTGATTTATGTAATTCCAGGGTGAGATTTGATGTAGAGAGCCAGTGCCAGAAAATTGGACAGATCCATTTTGATCAAAATTTCAAAAGTAATTAATCACAATCATAGAAAACTTTCAACAGCAACAGTGAACATTAAGAATAGTGTCTTTCTTACATGTTTCACTGTGTCCATTGTCTGACTCATTGATATGACAGCAATGCTGTCTTTCTGCTATCACGATGATCATTAGAATAATATACAGTTAAAAGATTTTAAAACTTTGAAGGGCAGAAATTGTAACTTTTAAGTTATTTTTATAGCATGTGTAGTTCCTGAAAGTGCCAAATAATGATTGACTCATAAGAATTAATAGTCAATAAAAATATCAGTCTATAAAATTAATTTCAAAATTACATTGTTTAATTTAAAAACCACTTAAAGTTAACAATTCAGTAAGATTTGTTGAGTGCCTATGATATATCAATATAGTACATCACTTAGAAGTGTAGTTTCTGGTTCCTGAAAATATATGTTCAGCATCACCAGTTGACTGCCTTGAAAAATAACACTCATTTAAATGTTCCCAGTCCTGGATTTTTATTAAAATAATACCAAGGCCACTCTATTCCTCTTTATGAGCAGCAGTAAAGGAGATGATTAACATTGCCTGTGTTCAGGGCTCCACATGATGAAGGTGCAGTGCTCCATCAGGACAGGGAAGGGAAGGTCCAGACATCAGAGAAAAAGAAGTGCACCCTCCTTGGAACCAGAGGTACCAAACCAAGTCACTTCTCTGGTGACTCTCATGAGGCCAACTCAGAAGTAGGAGCATAAAAATAAGCCACCATCACAATCGCTGCTATCCATAAGCTGAGTACCTACATATATTTTCTTATTTTTTTCTTTATAATATATTGAAATTTGAAGAATTTTATCTCCATTTTATAGTAAAAATGCACATTTGTCTTTTGTGCACAAAGGTATTGTCAGTCTCCAGGAATACGATGGTGTACACGATAGATATTGTCCCTCCCTGCTTCCTGCTGTCTACTGTTGAGAAACGTATTCCTACATATAAAAATTGTGCCAGACTATAAACCATGTGATTCAGTAGAAGGTCAGAGAACATTACTCACATAACAGATATTTATTTAATGGCTAACACATGTAAGTCATTGTTCTCAATCCTGGAGATACTGCAGTGAACAATCACTTAAAGCTTATATTCTAATGAGAAGATATATTATTATTTATAAATCACTTTTTTAAATGGAATTTTTATTTGCAAAATACAGTTATTGTTTTTTACACATGGCACATAAATTTGAGGAAAAATCCCCTATGAACTTTACTTTACAGAATTACATGCACTGAAATCAATGGCAGGGATGAGTTTGATGATATCTGACTGCATAGTTGGTAATAGGGTATGAGATTTCTTTTTTTATTTTTTTAACTAAACTCCAGAGTTTATTTAGATTTTACTACTTTTCCCATCAATATTTTCTTTCTGTCCCACGGTTCAATCCAGAGTACCACATTGCATTTAGTTGTCATATTTCTTTATTCTTTCTTGTTTTTTTAAAAAAAAAATTATTGGAGTATAGTTGATTTACAATGTTTTATTAGTTTCAGGTGTACAGCAAAGTGAATCAGTTATACATATACATATATCCACTTTTTTTTTTTAGATTCTTTTCCCATGTAGGCCATCTATTTACTCAATTATTTACATTTAAAATGTTAATGCCATGTAATTAAGGCAATAGGGAAAAATGTGTGAATACAAACTATTACTTCTCAGACCTTCTAATGGAGATGCAGGAGTCATCGTAAGGAGAGCTGGGCTCACTTCTGTCACCTATTGTGTGCTTTCCTGGGTGTTTAGCTCTTCTGCTGCTGCCAAGTCTAGAGACAAACAAGCTCTATCACTTTATAAGCTACACTTGCTCATAAGCACTAGCTTTCATTCTGGGTTAAATTAAAACTTACCAACAAGCAATTCTCTGCACACAGAAAGCAGTTGATAAATCTTTTCAATAAAGTAATGAATAAAATGTGGATAGTGGTTTGACTGTCTGGACAGAGTAAGAATTATATTAGGCAGGAATTTTTAAGTAATAACTTTTATTACCTAAAATTTCAGCCAAATTGGCCATATTATTAATGTTGAAAGATTAGACACATTTATGCCTACAAGTAGACTTCGCTTTAGGGTCTTGACTTTTTCTTTGGCCACCAGGACCTGTGGCCATTTTCTGGCATCATTGAGCAAGCATTAATTCAAGAATACACTTCACATTCAAGATGGTTTCATTTTGTAAGTGTTGATATATCAGCCCTCTATGCATTCTGATTTGGAAAGCGCTTCTTGATTTTCATGTCAGAAGGGTAATTATTCAGGAAAGAATTTATTTATTTATTTTGTTGGGGTCAGGAGGTGACATTCCAGGGACAGAGGCAAATAAATCTAAACAACACGTTGCAACATTTTTTCATGGTGCAGCTCATAGAAAACAGTGGAGTTCAGCAAGGAGGCTGCTCACAAGTCAGGGCCCCTTCCACCAGCAGCCCAGGGCACCTTCCATTGCCCCATAATCCTCTCTGCTCACTGTGACTCATCTCTGCTACACTGGGCCACAGAATGCAGTCAGGAACTCTGAACAAAAGCGACTGTTTTAAATGATGCACATGTGAAAGTAATTATATATTTTTAGAATTTTTTTTTAATTTTTTTTTTGCCACAGGTGTTAAGAAATCTAAGTGGATACATAGGTATGATTAATCTAAAAATAAGTTATTTTTTTCTTACTCTAAAAATAATACACATACACTATAGAAAATTTAGGTTAAAAAAAGGAAATTTAAATTACACTCCTATATTTACTCATTCTTTACTGTTATATATTTTACCAATTTTTAAATCTATCATGATACACATCTTATTTAAAAAGAAAACACAATATAGACTGCTTTATAAAAATTCCTATAAGATTTTTCCACCATAAAATAAAAGTTTCTTTTTTCAGTTCTTAATCATTAGGATAATACCTTGACAAAATGCAGAATTTAATATATTTTCATATGTGCCATTATAATTAACCATAAATATGTATACTTGAAAAGGGACACTCCTTTTATATGACCAGAAAATAAAGAAACTGCTTGCATGTCAATCCATATAGTCATGAGGTTTAAATTTGGGGAGTGTCCATGTTCCCATATTCTATACAGAAAATAGAAAAAGGACTAAGTCAAATGATGAGAAATAGTAAGAGCTCAGCATCATAAAGCCTAATTAAATTAATATGCATTATATGCCCTCAGATTTTGGTATTAGGTGATTATGTAAAGGGAACTTTAAGTTCAGGATTCTTGCTCCATAGGTTGCTCAGCCTGTCATGTCCAAATGGGCAGATGATAACATTTAAATATGCATGTGGAGCAGTGATTTGAGGACCCACTCATGTCAATTATAGATTGATGTTTTTCACTAATTTTCCATACCTCACATGTTAACAAGTATCCATTTGTAGCTTATCTTTAATGAACTGTGCACAATCTTTTAAATTAATAACATTTACTCCAAAATGTAAATCTTGCATCTCTGCTTATTCACTTATATTTTGAATTACTAATTCCTCTCTGTTACATTTTGGTTGTGTCATGGATATAGATTTGTATTTTTATAAAACAAACAGCCCCAATTCTCAGTTTCCTGGCAACACCCAGACTTAGACAGTATGTGAGGAGGCTCACAATCAGCTGCCCCAGAACCTCCTCTGCTGCTCAGGCTTGAGGAAAGAGCTGTGGGAGAGGAACAGGGAATGCTCTCCAGAAGAACGGTATCCTGCATTCAAAAGACTCATGGATGGAATCTCTCATTCAGGATTCCTTCAAAAATAGTTTGAAATAAACCAGTAGAAGTAAAAATCCAGCCATTCAGTGTGACACTTCAATCTGAATCTTTATACATCATATTTCATGTGTCACCAGATTGAAATTGTATTTGTCTCTTTTGGGCCAATAATTCATGGTGAAGTAACAAATACGCTGACTTCTGTGAATATCATGTATCCCTTTGGGCTTCATTGCAATTAAATTATTCAAATTATTTTTGTACAATTTAATATTGAATATTAAACCATTTTCTTACAATGATGTAAATATAAAATTTTAAATATTAAGTATTTTAAATAAATATTAGTATGAAAATATGATACAATTATATTTACTTCATATATACAATATAATATATAATAATTTACTTATATTATTTAATGTATTATGATTATTAAACATTTCATTGATGTTAAATTATTATTAAATTAATATTTAAGTATTAAATTTCTGATAACTTAAACTTCTTTTTGGAACATGAATATTTGACTTACAGAAATCCCAAATCAGTTTTTGCAGTTTTAAAATATTTCCTACCTTATCAGAGTCATTATACTTGTTTTGGATAAGTCTGAATAGCTCATAATTCAATAAGGGTGCACAGATCAGCTTGTCTTATCAATACTTCAAATAAGAAACACCCTCTAATCTGAGATTGATAGCTAAGAATGGACAGTAATATTCTCTTCTCAGAGAAGAGAGCTGTTTATTAAAATGTATTTAATGTATGAACTGAAGAGATAATTATAGGTCTATTCTGTAGTGACATTTTAGATGACAGGTGTGTGGAATCAAGGAGGGTAATATTAATACACTGTCTTGAAATGAATGAAAGCAAAAAGAATTTTTGTACCCTATTCTAGGGCATTTGAGTGCCTCACTTCAAGTTGATTGCAGAACACAAATGCATTCATTTTGTGATGAGGAACTGGAATGATTATTATCCCCATGTGAAAATAAGCCCTGCTTTGATTAAGCTGTGAAAACAGCAAAGGAAAATGAAGCTACCTGGCAATCATGCCACCATGTTATTCAAGAGCAAACACAGTTCATTTGCAATAGTAAATAGAAATATAAATTTGAGGAAACTGATTTTACAAATGGAGATGAGTTTTCTTAATGTGGGCAAGAATTTATCAGTCATTTTTAATAGTAGTGTATACAAAGTATTTATCATAGGATTAATATCGAAGTTGTTATTGAGAAATATTGAGAAAAATATCACTGTGATTTATTCAATTTAACTTTTAATATAGATTTTTAAACTTTATTTTTTAATTTTTTTAATGAAATCTTATTTATTTATTTATCTATTTTTGGCTGTGTTGGGTCTTCATTTCTGTGAGAGGGCTTTCTCTAGTTGCAGCGAGCGGGGGCCACTCTTCATCGCGGTGCACGGGCCTCTCACTGTCGCGGCTTCTCTTGTTGCGGAGCACAAGCTCCAGACACACAGGCTCAGTAGTTGTGGCTCACGGGCCTAGTTGCTCCGCGGCATGTGAGATCTTCCCAGCCCAGGGTGAGAACCCGTGTCCCTGCATTAGCAGGCAGATTCTCAACCACTGCGCCACCAGGGAAGCCCTAAACTTTATTTTTAATGAAAGAAGAACTAAAGAAATTGTGCTTCTGAAGTATTTTAATATCCAGTTGTAAACTTACCTTAAGGAGAAGCTAATTTTCTGCTCTTTACTATTTCAGAGGTTGCAATGAAATGGATATTTAATCCTGCTAGTTTTGATAATAAATTCAGATTATCTTGCTTCAGCAAGAAACAGCCAAAATGAGCAAGGGACCACCACTTCACTGCTTGCATTGCTCATTTGAAGTTAGATGTACTTAACAGTGGTTTCAATTTTATTTTGAATCATGCACTCCTGAGTTCAACAATTTTAGGTAATACTGGAATCGGCGTTTCAGTATTTTAGATCAGAGATTCTTAACCTTAATTATACATTTTCAAATCACCTGGTGAATTTTGAAGAAATACCAGTGTCCAGTTACCATCCCAATTCAGCTCTATCATAATCTTTGAAGATGAGAACTAGGCATCAGTTAAAAGTTCCTGGGTGGTCTTCCTGGATGCTCTGGTTGAGAATAAGTTTTAGATGGATACATGGGAGCATGCTGATAAGCGGCCTACAGTCTTAATATGAAAGGTCAAAACTGTGCCAGCCATCTGCATTCTTGAAGGCAACACACAAGTTATGTACAGTGTACTTTTAGAACAGTGGAGATTTTATAAATAAACATTGTGTTATAGAACCAGGCATTTTAAATTCATTAAAAAAAAAAACAACTGTAAGTTTAAATAATGGAAAATAAAATATAGCCCTTTTTTGAACAAACTTAGTGCCTTTTTGAACAAGTGTGTTTAAACAGTTAAATCTCAAATTTGATTTTGTCTAAAATTCACCCAATCGAAAGTCCACAAAAAATTATAATCCACATGCAACAACTCTCTTGAGCCAATAAATCAAGTCATAGGAAAGTTCTTTCATTACTTAACTTTCTGCTGAGTTAATAATACAATCATTTTAACTGAATGGGAGGCAAAAGTTGAGTGATTTATTGTCAGAATCTTGGAATGAACTGATCATGTACAAAAAATATATTCAATATGATATAGATTTGTATTTTGAATGTACAAAAATAATATTTTTAAGAAACACAAAGTATAGAGTACAAAATTAAAAGCTGGGAGAACATTTTCTTGCCAACGTGGAAATACACCAACTAGGAAGATATATATATACAGGAGCTATGCCACCTTAGTGTACCTTCATAGAATTTCCAGAGTTTAGGGAGATTTTATGTTTATTAAAAGAAGGCATGGATTAAAAAAAAAAAAAAAAAAGACTAAGATACATTGTTCTGAAATAAATGTGCTACACTTCATTTATCAAATATGTTATAATTTATTGAATGACTAAATGGGAACTGATATATATGAATTGCTGAAAAACTATGCCAGTTGAAAATGTAATTATAATTATTGATGACTAATAACTAATGTATTTTTTGTATTGAACAAATTACTTATACTGGTACCTTATCAAACATTTAGCTCAGTTGTAAGACGTGCCAAGAAGAAGAAAAAAAAATTAGGTCAATCTCTCTGGTGTCTGGTCATTGTCAAGGAAGATTTCAGGGGCAGCCCCCTCAGTCTCAGGGGACTGAGAGACACCAGGAGGCTTTCAGCGTTTGGAAGTTCCAGCAGGGATAGGTCCAGTCATGGGCAGAGAGCTAAGATTCAGGTTGTTGAGAAGACCAGGAAGAGCAAACAAAGAGACTAGAGTGGGTGCCCAGAGTCAGGCCAAACTTCGCCAGTTAAGGGCACAGTTCTCCACAAAAGTGTCCTTACTTTACACACAGACACAAGTTTGGGTTACCCCAGGTCACCCTTACTTCTGACGAGCTGGCTACAAATTTGGAGGTTCCCACTACCTACTTAGGTTTGATAATTTGCCAGAATAACTCATAGAACTAAGGAAAGTGATATATTTACAGTTAACTTTATTATAACAATAAGATAGAGAGCAAAACCAGCAAAGGGAGAGACACGTAGGGCAAAGTCTGGAAGGATCCCAAATGTGAAGCTTTCAAAACCTTCAGGGCAGTGTTATCCTCCAGGCAACATTGATGTGTAGCAATCAAAAGTATTGCCAATCAGGGAAGTTTATGTAAATCTCAGTGCCCAGAGTTTTTTTATCATTGTTTTATTATGTAGGCATGAATGATTAGATCATCTTATCTCCAGCCTTCTATCCTCCCCAGGGTGGGCTGGTATCACATGGTAAAAGCCCAAACCCTCTAATCTCATAGTTGGTCTTTCTAGCATGACCACCCCCCATCCTGAGTCATCTTGTTAGCATAAACTATCAGGTCAGGTGTGGTCAGAGGGGTCCACCATTCATAACCAAGACACTCCAATTACTCTAGGAAATTCCAGCTTTTAAAGGTTACCTTGTGGTAACCAGGGACAAAGGTGGCCAAAATTGTTTTCACACAGGTGTTGAGATGAGGGCACCAATCTGAGAAAGCAGGCAGAGGCTTGTGGGGCAAAATCAGAGGGAGCCAGAGCTGGTCAAGCAGCCAAGGTAGCATTCTGCTGAGTTTAAAGTCTGATTTGTATTTTTAACTCCCAAAACTTGTAGTTGGTCTGAGAATACAATCTGGGCTCATTTCTATTATCAAGTATAGAAATGACAGATGTTGTGAGTGGGGGTGGGGGGTGGCGTGTGTAAGGAAATCCAGAAACTACAGGTTCAGTCTCTGTCTACAAAGGTATGCCACCAAGCCCACTGTCTTCACTGAATTAAAGACGTTATTGGACTTCTTTGAGAAGAGGATCATAAAATATTATTTTATATCATCATTCTTATTCTTCCTTGCATTATTTCTCATAAAACCCTTACATGCATTTCAAAAGAAAAGGTCTATGACCGAATTCTGCAGGTTTTGATTGATTCAGAATTTTATTCAACAATAATTGAAGTATTGTTTTTGGCGCACGTCAGAGAAGCTTCTACATTGTGTCCAATTATCATTTGCCATTGTTTTTTTGGAAATCTTTCTAACTGGGTTATTTATTTCCTTTTTATTTAGATGGGATCTTAACTCCAAAGAGAGAAGAAAGTTACATACTTAATTTAAAATATTAAGAGCTTACCTTTATTTGTCTACAGCAACAAGATATTGTACAGCAGAGTCAAGAATAAAATATAAGTTAAAATTTCAAACTACATATGCAATTTGTAAGGGATGATAATCAAAGGGTGATAATTAGAAATGCAATAGTACACATAGAATCAAGCTATTATTAAATATGATAACATGTAAAATGTGCAGGGTAGGGGTTAAACAGACTAGACAGTTTAAAAATAAATAGCACCAGCTGATTAGCTAAAGATGGTGGGGTAGAAGGATGTGAGCTCACCCTCTTCTGACAAAAACACCAAAATCACAACTAACTGCTGAACAACCATTGACAAAAAAAAATGCTGGAACCTACCAAAAAAAGACACCTTACATCCAAAGATAAATAAGAAGCCACAACAAGATGATAGGAGGGGCACAATCACGATAAGATCAAATCCCATACCCACTGCTTGGGCAACCCACAAACTAGAAAACAAATATACCACAGAAGTTATCCCACAGGAGTGAAAGTTCTGAGCCCCACATCAGTCTTCCCAGCCTGGGGGTCCAGCAACAGGAGGAGGAATCCCCAGAGAATCTGGCTTTGAAAGCCAGTGGGGTTTGATTTCAGGACTTTCACAGGACTGGGGGAAACAGAAACTCCATTCTTGGAGGGCACACACAAAGTCTTGTGTGCACCAGGACCCAGGGGAAGAAAGCAGTGACCCCATAAGACACTGGGCCAGACCTACCAGCTAGTGTTGGAAGGTCTCCTGCAGAGGTGGGGGGGTGTCTGTGGCTCACTGCAGGGACAAAGACACTGGCAGCAACAGATCTGGCAAGTACTCATTGGTGTGAGCCCTCCTGGAGATCACCATTAACCTCACCAAACAGCCTGCATGCTCCAGTGCTGGATTGCCTCAGGCCAAACAACTATCAGGGAGGGAACACAGCCCCATCCATGAGCAGACAACTGGATTAAAGTTTTACTGAGCAGGGCCCTGCCACCAGAGGGACAAGACCCAATTCTACCCACTCCCAGTCCCTCCTATCAGGAAGCTTGCACAGCCTCTTAATAGCCTCATCCACCAAAGGGCAGACAATAGAAGCAAGAAGAAATACAATCCTGCAGCCAGCAGAATGGAAACCACAATCAGAGAAAGTTAGAAAAAATGAAATGGCAGAAGAGTATGTTCCAGATGAAGGAACAAGATAAAACCCCAGAAAAACAACTAAGTGAAGAGGAGATAGGCAAACTTCCAGAAAAAGATTTCAGAATGATGATAGTGAAGATGATCCAGGATCTCAGAAAAAGAATGGAGGCAAGGATCTAGAAGATGCAAGAAATATTTAACAAAGACCAAGTAGAACTAAAGAACAGACAAACAGAGATGAACAATACAATAATTGAAATGAAAAATACACTAGAAAGAATCAATAGGACGATAACTTAGGCAGAAGAACGGATAAGTGAATAGGAAGACAGAATGGTGGAAATCACTACCATGGGACAGAATAAAGGAGAAGGAATTAAAAGAAATGAAGACAGTCTAAGAGACCTCTGGGACAACAATAAACACACCAATATTCACATTATAGGGGTCCCAGAAGGAAAAGAGAGAGACAAAGGTCCTGAGAAAATACTTGCAGAGATAATAGCTGAAAATGTACCTAACATGGGAAAGGAAACTGTCACTCAAGTCCAGGAAGCAGAGAGTCCCAGGAAGGGTAAACCCAAGAAGGAACAAGCCAAGACACATAGCAATCAAATTGACAAAAATTAAAGACATAGAAAAATATTAAAAGCAACAAGGGAAAAACAACAAATAACATATAAGGGAACTCCCATGAGGTTATTGGCTGATTTCTCAGCAGAAACTCTGCAGACAAGAAGGGAGTGGGGTGATATATTTAAAGTGATGAAAGGGAAGAACCTACAACCAAGAATACTCTAGCCAGCAAGGCTCTAATTCAAATTTGATGGCAAAATCAAAAGCTCCACAGATAAGCAAAAGCTAAGAGAATTCAGCACCACCAGACCAGCATTGAAGCAAATGCTAAAGGAAATTCTCTAGGTGGGAAAGAGACCAGCAACTTTAAAAAACTTTGTACATATATAGACTGCTATGTCAAAACCTCATGGGAACAGCAAACCCCAAAACTACAATAGATACACACAGACAAATAAAAAGTAACCCAAACACAACAATAAAGATGGTCATCAAACCACAAGAGAGGAGAGGAAGGAAAGAAAAAAGACCTACAGAAACAAACCCAGAACAATTAAAATGGCAATAGGAACATACATATTGATAATTACCTTAAATATAAATGGATTAAATTCTTCAACCAAAAGACAAAGACTGGCTGAATGGATACAAAAATAAGACATGTGTATATGCTGTCTACAAGAGATCCAACTTCAGGCCTAGGGACACATACAGACTGAAAGTGAGGGGATGGAAAAATGTATACCATGCAAATAGAAATCTAAAGAAAGCTGGACTAGCAATACTCATATCAGACAAAATAAACTTTAAAATAAAGACTATTACAAGAGACAAAGAAGGACACTACATAATGATCAAGGATCAATGAAAGAAGAAGATATAACAATTGTAAATATCTATGCACCCAACATAAGAGCATCTCAATATATAATGCAAATACTAACAGCCATAAAAGGAGAAATTGACAGTAACACAGTAATAGTGGGGGACTTTAACACCCAACTTACAACAATGGACAGATTATCCAGACAGAAAGTCAGTAAGGAAGCACAGACCTTAAATGACACATTAGACCAGATGGACTTAACTTATAGAGCATTCCATCCAAAAGCAGCAGAATACACATTCATCTCACATGCACATGGAACATTCTCCAGGATTGACCACATGCTTGGTCACAAAGCAAGCCTTGGTAAATTTAAGAAAATTGAAATCATATCAGGCAACTTTTCTGACCACAATGCTATAAGATTAGAAATAAACTACAAGAAAAAAAATGTAAAAATCACAAGCACGTGGAGGTTAAACAATATGCTACTAAACAACAATGTATCACTGAAGAAATCAAAGAGGAAATCAAAAAGTACCTGGCGACAAATGAAAATGAAAGTACAACAATCCAAAGCCTTTGGGATGCAGCAAAAGCAGTTCTAAGAGGGAAGTTTATAGCAATAAAATCTTACCTCAGGAAAGAAGAAAAATCTCAAATAAACAACCTAAACTTACACCTAAAGCAACTAGAGAAAGAAGAACAAACAAAAACTAAAGTTAGTAGAAGGAAAGAAATCATAAAGGTCAGAGCAGAAATAAATGAAGTGAAGAAAATGGTAACAAAAATCAGTGAAACTAAAAGCTGGTTCTTTGAAAAGGTAAAGAAAATTGATAAACTTTTAGCTAGACTCATCAAGAAAAAAGGGAGAGGACTCAAATCAATAAAATTAGAAATGAACAAAGAGAAGTTACTACAGACACCACAGAAATACAAAGGATTATAAGAGAATACTATGAGCAACTGTATGCCAATAAAACAGACAACCTGGAAGAAATGGACAGATTCTTGGAAAGGTACAATCTCACAAGACTGAACCAGGAAGAAAGAGAATATATGAACAGACAATTCACAAGCACTGAAATTGAAACTGTGATTTAAAAACTCCCAACAAACAAAAGTCCAGGACCAGATGGCTTCACAGGGGAATTCTATCAAATTTTTAGAGAAGAGTTAACACCCATCCTTCTGAAACTGTTCCAAAAAATTGCAGAGGAAGGAAAACTCCCAAACTCATTCTATGAGCCACCTTTACCCTGATACCAAAGCCAGACAAAGGTACCACAAAAAAAGAAAATTACGTGCCAATATCAATGATGAACATACACACAAAAATCCTCAACAAAATACTAACAGTCTGAATTCAACAATACATTAAAATGGTCATACACCATGATAAAATGAGATTTATCTCAGTGATGCAAGAATTTTACAATAACCAGAAATCAGTGTGATACACCATATCAACAAATCAAAGAATCAAAACCATATGATCATCTTAATAGATGCAGAAAAAGCTTTTGGCAAAATTCAACACTCATGTATGATAAAAACTCTCCAGAAAGTGGACATAGAGGGGACCTACCTCAATGTAATAAAGGTCACATATGACAAACCTACAGCTAACATCATACTCAACAGTGAAAAGCTGAAAGCATTTCCTCCAAGATCAGGAACAAGACAAGAATGTCCACTCTCACCACTTTTATTCAACATAGTTTTGGAAGTCCTAGCCCTGGCAATCAGAGAAGAAAAGGAAATAAAGGGAATCCAAATTGGAAAAGAAGTAAAACTGTCACTGTGTGCAGGTGACATGATCCGATACATAGAAAATCCCAAAGATGCTGCCAGTAAACTACTAGAGCTCATCAATGAATTTGGTAATGTTGCAGGATACAAAATTAATATGCAAAAATCTGTTGCATTTCTGTACAAAAGCAATAAAAGATCAGAAAGAGAAATTCAAGAAACAATTCTATTGTTTGTTTCAATAGGAAACAAAAGAATCACATCAAAAAGAATAAAATACCTAGGAATAAACTTGCCTAAGGAGACAAAAGACCTGTACTCCAAAAACTATAGGACACTGATGAAAGAAATTGAAGATGGCACAAACAGATGGAAAGATACACCATGTTTTTGGATTGGAAAAACCAGTATTGTCAAAATGACTATTCGACCCAAGGCAGTCTACAGATTCAATGCAATCCATATCAAATTACCGATGACATTTTCTCACAGAACTAGAACAAAAAATCTTAAAATTTGTATGGAGACACAAAAGACCCTGAATAGCCAAAGCAATCTTGAGAAAGAAAAATGGAGCTGCATGAATCTGGTTCCCTGACTTCAGACTATACTACAAAGCTATAGTCATCAAAACAGTATGGTACTGGCACAAAAATGGAAAAGGAAAGAAAGCCCAGAAATAAACCCATGCCCTATGGTAAATTAATCTACAACAAAGGAAACAAGACTATATAATGGAGGAAAGACAGTCTCTTCAATAAATGGTGCTGGGAGAACTGGACAGCTATATGTAAAAAATGAAATTAGAACATTCTTTAACACCATACACAAAAATAAACTCAAAATGGATTAAAGACCTAAATGTGAGACCGGATACTGTAAAACTCTTAGAGGAAAATATTGGAAAAACACTCTCTGACATAAATCGCAGCAATATCTTTTTTGATCTGTCTCCCAGAGTAACGGAAATAAAAACAAAAATAAACAAATGGGACCTAAGTAAATTCAAAAGCTTTTGCACAGCAAAGGAAACCATAAACAAAACAAAAAGACAACCCACAGAATGGGAGAAAATACTTGCAAATGATGTGACCGACAAGGGATTTGTCTCCAAAATTTACAAACAGCTCATGCAGCTTAATATCATAAAAACAAACAACTAAATCAAAAACTGGCAAAAGACCTAAATAAACATTTCTCCAAAGAAGACATACAGAGGGCCTAGAGGCAAATAAAAAGATGTTCAATATCACTAATTATTAGAGAAATGCAAATCAAAACTGCAATGAGATATCACCTCACCCCAGCAGAATGGGTATCATCAAAAGATCCACAAACAACAAATGCTGGACAGGGTATGGAGAGAAGAGGACCCTCCTACACTGTTGGTGGGAATGTAAATTGATGCAGCCACTATGGAAAACAGTATGGAGGTTCCTTAAGCAACTAAAAATACAACTACCATATGACCCTGCAATCCCACTCCTGGACATGTATCCAGAGGAAAACATGGTCTGAAAGGATATATGCACCCCAATGTTCACTGCAGCACTCTTTACAATAGCCAAGACATGGAAGCAACTGAAATATCCATCAACAGAGAAATGGATAAAGAAGATGTGGTACATATATTCAATGGAATATTACTCAGCCATTAAAAACAATGACATAATGCCATTTGCAGCAACATGGATGGACCTAGAGATTGTCACATTGAGTGAAGTAAGTCCAGCAGAGAAAGAGAAATATCGTATGATATCACTTATATGCAGAATCTAAAAAAATGATAAAAATGAATTTTTTATAAAATAGAAACAGACTCATAGACTTAGAGAGTGAACTTATGGTTACCAGAGTGATGGGTGAGGGGGAGGGATAGTTAGGGTGTTTGGGATTAATATGTACACATTGTTATATTTTAAATGGATGACCAATAAGGACGTACTGTATAGCAAAGAGAACTCTGATCAATATTATGTAGCAACCTAAATGGGAAAAGAATTTGAAAAATAATAGATATATGTATACATTTAACTGAATCACTTTGCTGTACACCTGAAACTAACACAATATTGTAAATCAACTATAGTCCAATATAAAATAAAAAGTAAAAAAATAAATTAAAAAATAAAATAAAAATAAATAGCACCACCACCAAAGAGAGGAGAGTTATACTAATCACAGCATATTTAAATTACAGTGTGAGTCTTATTTCAAATTGTGGTGGCCTCACCGGGGAATATACAAGCTTGTAAAAAACACTCACTGCATGTTAAACTACTTGGAATGCTTTCTTGGCACAGCCTTAAGTTTGTTGGGCATTTTTTTAACCCTCCTGGAGCTTACAGAATAGCAGTAATTCAAATAACTTAATCTTAGTCACAGAAGATAAAATTGCAAAACCACACTGTTATTTGGAAATTAGGTATATACATGAAATAAGTTTGGGGGTACTAAACAAGGGTATGTATAAAAATGCAGTAAAGTTAAGAGAAATGGCCCCAGGATTTCCATATCTAGACTGAAAAAAGAAACTGGAAGAGGATTTAATTCTCATATTATAAAAACCAGCCATGGCCACAGACACACATTCCATTGTGCTGAATTTAAGTTAATAGAGAAATATCAAGCACGAACTATTGGGCCACAAATGTATTTCAGAATTTTTTCTCAAAGTTTCTACAATGTTCCTCATTATAGATTATTCATATATTTATCAACTGTCTTTCTGAATTTACCCATTTATATTTTCAATATGTACCACATTTTAAGCATTCATATTTGTTGTTTATGTTAAGCTTGGACTTTGGAGAGAGATTTTATTTGTTTCATGGTCCAGATAGCCAATTGGAAATACATACTTTCAAAAGCCGCTTAGGGGCTTCACCTAAGAATATCTTCAAGGACTAAAATGGATCTCACCACTTCTGAGGAAAATTTTGGTATTTAGGACAAGTTCCCCAGTAACCAAGAGAAGCACTTCAAAAGTCCCAAAGACCCAACCCATCTCTGGCTTGTGGGAGCACTACCAGAAATCATCATCATTCTTAAAATGAATCAAAATAGTGAGTGATCAAAAAATCTAATCAATAAGCATTTACTCATTGTTAGGGAAAATGTAACCTTTTTCTCAGTATATTAAACGAAGTGAAATCATTCATTTGCCAAAATTTAACAGGTATCTAAAGTTTGGGTCTTTTGTACTTGAAACCTTAAACTGGTTTGTTTTACTGGTACCTTCTCCTAATTGGTCCATTTCCATGCAAAAATAAGATGACCTTCCTTTTGAGAAAAAGATTTTAAAGTCTTAAATTTATCAGCAACATTACTTGTATTTTGAAACACAAGAATTTTTTTTCAATAAGCAACATAGAATACTTGTACTTTAGATGATCACCAAAGTCATCAACTCTAATTGTCTAAAATGAAGTCAAGGTTCAGACCATGTTAGGCCTTGTGTGGAATTCCTTGTTAAAAAATTTGGACTTGATCTTGAGTATGCTACAAGAGCAACTGAACAGGCCTAATCAATTGTATTTGGACAAGTTCCTCTCTCAAGAAGGTGGAGAAGAGTAGGGAATGTATACATACACACATATGTATATACACACACACAGTAGGGAATATATATATACTCATGTATGCATATGTACAATAGAACACATATACATTATGGCATATATATACATATATACATACATATATATGTATATATGCTTAAAATCAGGGAAATACACAAAAGATAACAAGGTAGCTGAGTACTCTGGGCAAAGAGGATAATGGCTTGCCATGGAATAGGATTAGTGGAGATAGGAAGAAATGGGTGAGTGAAACATATTAAGGAAGAAAAGAAAAAGCTTGATGATTGCTTATATCTATTGAGCAAAATTGAGAAGATGTCAAGGGTTTTTGATGTATAACTAGGTAAGTTGTAGGTAATAGCATTATTCACTGAAATAGGAAACTTAGAGTATTAAGTAGCATGGAGGAAAAGATGTTTAGTTTTGAAAAAAGTTGAGTTTGAGACACTTGAGGAAATGTCTCACAGGGATTTAGATATGCATGTCAGAAGCTCAGAATGGTTTCTGACAATTAAAATGTGCCATCAGTATGTACATGAAGAGACTTGCTGACTTGCCAAAGAGGCCTTTCAACAAGAAAGAGGCAGAACTAGAACTCAAAAGCATGCCTGGCTATAGGACTCATGGGACTTCCATTCAAACTGAAGGGATCCATCTGAGGGAGGTCTATGTCTTCTTTCTGGGTACAAAATGAAGATGTAAAATATTTAAATTTAATTAATTTATTCAATAAGTAATTACTGAGTACCTGTCATGTGTATCTTAAAACTCCAGAGTTGGGAATGGAGTACAGTCCTTTATTATTCTCTAAATGGGTTATCTCAAGTGTTACTTGTTTCTAACAGGGAATGTCTAATTAAAAATTTGTGACAGTGATAATAGCTGTAATTGCTTCCCAGATGCTGCTTGAATTTCCAGAGAGCATAAATGATAGAGAACTGAAATTTCACTCTTCTTAGAACATAACTCATTATGTTCATCTCTGAAAAGAAATGTTGATCATCCATATTTCTCCTTCAGTACTCTTCTGTTTTACCCTTTGCATCTTAAAACAATAAACTCTGCAATTACATATAGTGACAATACAAATTGTGTGGATGAAATTGTTGAACCATTAGGTTCTAATATTCCGTTAATATCTGAAAATGCTTAGAGCAGATCAGTTAACCCTGCCTTCCACTTTAAACACCTAGATTTGCACCTTCGCAAATTCACTTCAAGCAGCCTACATTTTTACTAACAAAATTAAAGCTACAATCTCCTCATTTAGCTAATCAATTGTTTGTTGTTGGAATCACCAATTATTATTATTATATTTTTAAGATTTAATTTTATTTATTTTTGGCTGTGTTGGATCTTCGTTGTGGTGCTCGGGCTTCTCCTTACAGTGGCTTCTCTTGTGGAGCACAGGCTCCAGGCGCGCAGGCTCATTAGTTGTGGTGCACAGGCTTAGTATCTCTGTGGCACGTGGGATCTTCCAGGACCAGGGATCGAACACATGTCCCCTGCATTGGTAAGGAGATTCTTATCCACTGCCCCACCAGAGAAGTCCTGGAATCACCAATTATTATATAATCAGAAGGGAGTAAAATAAATTGTCTTATTTTCTATCCAAGAAAAGAAAAGGAAAAAGAGAGTGGAAATCAGGAGCTTCTTTCAGATAAAAAGGGTAGTGGAAAGATGGTGAGACAATTACAAATAAAAATTCTGGGTTTTCCCAACAACTAAACTTTCTGAGCTATAGTTTTCTCATCTTTAAAAGGAAGACAACATTAGCACCCATCGTGGAAGAAAATTTTATTAGCTAATAATACACATAAAATGCCTAGCACTATGCTTGACACCTAGATGGTGTAATGGTAGTAAGTATCTTCATTTTTTTAGTAGGATAAGTATTTTAAAATTAAAGAAAATGGACATTGTTATTTTAGTAAGTTACAACAGCAACTACAAAACATCTAACCTAACATATTCTCTTTGGGAATAAATAGCCATAAAGCAACATGTACTTAAATATTTGAAATATGCTTTTAAATAGAAAGATATCCCTCTAAGAAATGAGAAACCTAACTGAGCCCAACAAACTGAGTGGCTCAGAGCCAGTGTGAACTTTAATCAACCTGTTGTAATGCTCTTAAATGATTAAAACCAAAGACACTAGTGGATTGTAATAGTAGAGATTAATTTAGATTTCTTACAATAGTTGTGTTTTTTGCAAATTGGTTTACAGTATACGAAAAATAAATAGCAAGAGCTGTCCTTTTTTGTTGTAGTGTGATTAAAAATTTTCTTTGACATTCTTTTTCATATCTCAGAAATATAAACAACTAGCTATTTAGGTCTAGCAAAGTGTGAGCATAAGAGCTATGTCCTCATTAATCTTTATGACACCCTATGTCCTTTCTGAACTATCTCTAAAGTTAGTTTATTTTGAAGGTGGCATGTTAAACCTACTTCCAGAGAGACAGATAAGCACTAAAAGTTTACTTTCCAGATAAATAATGCCGACTTTTCATAAATTGGTGCCTTGTTCTTGTGCTTCATTTTTTTCCCTCCAACAACCTCAATGTTTATAGTATCTCTGGGGCACTCAGAAAACACCATTTTGCAAGTTTAAAAATCATCAAGATTTTTCTTTCCCACTCTGAATACTCCCCAAAGTACCTAGTCCCATGGCAGGAATGAGAGAACATTGAGAAATAAATGCCACTTAATAGTCTTGATTCTGCTGAGAACAGAGTATTTGAGACGCAATAGTTTTATAAGTCACTAGAGTAACATTTAATGCACAAGAAGAGTTACCTGGGTAATTTACACCCTTTTATCAAAGTAAAATGTTCCTCAATGATGCTTATTAACATGTAATGGAGATTACACACTATGCATTCTGTAAAACTTGAACTGGGTAAAAAAAATCAGTCTGAGTTTAAAAAACCAGAGATGGGATAATTTTTTAAAATAAATATTGATATATTTCAAATATATAAAACACTATAACCTAATTCTAACAATGTGTTTCTGAATGAGTCCTGTTTTACTTATTTTGCATAACTGATTTTTAAATTCCCTTTTAGTTAATAACATCATTTATTTATATGTAGCTTACAGATATTTATGGTATCCTTACTACTTCTTTGTCACTGTAGAAAGTCTTTCCTTTCATAGATCTTAGAATCCAGTTTAAAAAACCAGGCCAGATGATACAAAATAATTAATACAAGAAAGTTTTTAAAGAATGTGAGTTCTCTTAAATAGGTTAAACAGTACCTGAATTCTTAGTTATGCCATATGTTTGCTCAGAAAATTACTTCTTTGAAATGATTCAGTATTAGAGTTCTATCCAAGTTCAACTGAATGATGGAAGTTAGTAGCTCCCTTCTCTACGCTTTCCTCAGCATTTTCTTCAAATATCAATTACAATTGTGCTGTAATCTGTGACATTTCATGTTAGTGTTGTCCTGTGATCTCCTTAAGGCTCCTTAAACTATCTTCATATGCAGGGTTTAATACAAGGACTGGCATATAGGAGATCTTTAGTGAAGAAAAAACAAGAAAATGTTATCTAATGAATGCTTTATTTGACCCCTTTGCTTCCTATTCATATACCATATGGTACATTAAAATCTGGATTGGGATACCCAGAAATGGAAATTCAGTCAAGTCAGTTGAACTCTATTTTTCATATCTTCATTTGCTTTTTCCAGATCCACAATTCTGTAAACCATTCCAGTAATGTCCAACTTGACCGACATTTATTTTGCACCTTCTCTAAGGAATAATGTATTTATTTGCTCTGTTTACATGCATAGACTACCTAGTGCCTCTCAGATGACAATCATCCTGATATTGAGAGAATCTTACTTCCTTTATCATTTTCCAAAAGTAAAAAAGAAAGATCTCTAAACCTTATTGTTTGTAATGATTTTTTTAATGACATCCTTCATGGGAAAAGAAACACTTGGCCAGGACTCCAAAATGTGTATGAAGTCCTAAAACATTTAAATCTACTTTATCTGCTGAATAGTCGAAGCCCAAGAAGACAGATAAATTCTAAGTCCATTCCTGGGCCTTTATAACTTCACATTTTAGAGAATTCCCATCATTAAGACTTTATAATGATTTGTCTATTCCTATGTACAAGGTTCCATGATGGACTCAAGTTAGAATCCCTCTGGATTTCTAAGAATCACTTCTATCTCTGAAGTAATCCAAGAGCTTCTGGTGAGCAGAAGCTGACCACACAAGGCTCAATGGCACACTATATGATTCATGACAAAGGAAAAACATTCAAGTCAGTGCTCTCCAGTCCAGACACAAAGACCATAACTTCACTGAGAGAAGCTGGCTTGTATTGTAATGTGGTGACTAAATGTGTGTCTAAATATAAACATTATGATATTAGGAAAAATATAGACCAAGGAAATTTGGCACAAATAGAAATAGTATTTCCCTGATCTCAATTATTATTGAGAACATGTAAGCAATGAGCCCAAGATCTGAATTAAGTGAAATTAATCCTTGATTTCCTCTGCTAATGGTAAGGAATCTTAGAAAATCTAAAACTTACTTTTCCTGGTTAGGAATTCGTTTTAGCTGCCTTTCTGGTTACTACTGAAGCTGAATCCAGCCTCTGTACCCCAACATCAAATTAAATCTCAGAGACAGAGTTTTGGGTGAAGTAGAAAAGAATAGCTTTATCACTTTGCCAGGCAAAGGGGGCAACAGCTGGCTGATGCCCTCAAAACTGTGTGTACTAACTTGGAGAGGGTAATGAGAAGTTTTATAGTAATGGTTCCAAGAGGGAGTGATCAGCTTGTGGACATACTTCTGATTGGTTGGTGGTGAGGTAAGTAGGAGTCAACATCATCAACCTTCAGGTTCCAACTGGTCTGGGGTCTATGTACTTGTGGGCAGCATACCATCTTTAACCATTAACTTCTTCCACCTAGTGGGGGTTTAAGTATCTGCAAAACAGCTCAAATATATTGTTGTGTGTATTCCTTGATGGGGAACTAGGACCTTGCCCCAAAGCTGCACTATTGTTTCTCTTGACTATTTCACCCTTGTCTCTGCATCCTCTCCCTTCCCTAATTAACAACTGCTTGAATCTGCCCTTTGGAACTCAGTGAAGGCCATGGAGGCTGAATGAAGCCTATTTCTTGTAGTCAAAGAAATGGGGGACACAAAAGGCTTTTGTGCACAGGAACCCCACAGGGCCCTGCTCAGTATCACTATTATGCTGGGCTAATAGTATTTCCCATTTTCCTAGCCTTCAGCAAGGAGGAAAGAGCATAGTATTAGTTCACATACCAGTAGAGAATTATGAAAGAGCATATTTTTGTGCAATGAAAAAAGTTTTAACACTTTTTTGTAATAGGACTCCGCTATGATTGTTTCATTGAATCTAATAGTGAAATACTTTTGATACTTAGCTAACTAACCCTAGTGAGTAAGAAGTCTGACTTTATAACAAGTATATAAGATTCCTATTTATAGAGCTTTTAAAATTAATGTTGAATTTCTTCAGCTCAACTGTTAGTGTTTTTAAGGTTGTCATTGGAAGCTCTTTATGCCTCCTAGTTCCCACATTTAGTGGATTATGTGATCCGCTATGCACTGCATATTTTTCCAGGTGCTGGGGATACAACAGTGAACAGTGTCACTCCCCATTTTAATGTTGGTCAACAGTTAAAAGATGTAAGGTTTTAGTCCATCAATTTGCTGCCCTGGAGTTTTAGATAAAGTCAAATAAAACCAAGTCAGTGAGTTTTCATTAAACACATTTGCTCTGTGGCAAGTCCCCAAGATTATGCCAGTTTAAAAGTTCCGACAAATCTGGGGGTAGATGTGGCAGGTATGGCTGTCACTCTGCCTGCTGTTGTTTCACTGTTTTGCAGGAACATTCAGCATCTAAGAAACAATCCAGGACTTCCATCCCCTGGGAAAACTTGAAACCTATATTATTGCAGCTCCTAAAGCCCATAGATTGCAACCCAGGGATCTTTAACACTCTAGAACAAATGAAGCAAAAAGTGGTGCATTCCCTTTGCTAAAAAAAAGTAATAAAATGGGGTAGATTTTACCTCCAGAGGATGAGGGCACTGACATATTCTTGATTATTCATAGACAAAGTGTAAAATTCATATTCTATAAGGCTGACAAGGCACTTTCTAGCTTGCAAACAAGATCCATTTTCCCTTCCAGTACATCAAAGAAACTTTTCTTTATTTCCAGTCAAGTACATACATAAAATTCTTCTCCAAAATGTCTCTGTTGAGAAAGTCTAGCAGCTTGGTGGTAAACCGCTGTCTTCAAGAGATCACATGAAAAAGACCAACATCTACAATCTCCCACCAAAAAAGACAACATGATCTAGGGCGGGTCCTGTAAACCTTTCTTGTAAAAGCCCAGTGTGTAAATACTTTAGGCTTTGCACGCAGTATGGTCTCTGTTACAATTACTCAAGTCTTCCTTTGTAGAGTGAAGGCAGCCACATACAATATGTTAATAAGTAAGCATACCTGTAGTCCAGTAAAACTTCATTTACGAAAACAGGCAGCTGGCGAAATTTGGCTCAAAGGCCTTAGTTTGCCAACCCCTGATCTAGGTAAATCTTTATTCTGACCGAAGGTAACACTTCTCATATTTATTTAGGATCTCAGTTCTATTTTCTGTCCTATCATATATTGAAATAATCATAAGCATGTACCTTAAATAGTGAAAGAGACATAATTTTTCATTTATCATCAGATATCATTTGTAATAAAGGTATCCTAATGAAGGATATCCTCAGAAACCTAATGTTCACCCCTTTAATGCAATTTTCCCCTATACTGATCCAACTTTTGTTCATTTTTCTATATTATAGATGATTATTCCTTTCCTTATAGTATAGTAAGTACAATTTAAATTTTTCTTATTGTTTTTGCTAAAAACATTCTTAGAGGCACTTGAGCTATCCAGGGGCATATGCCCTACATCAGTGGCCTCAATCTGAAGTGATTTTCCAGTTATTTCCATTACCACCATCTTGTATATCAGCTGTCAATGTCAGTGTGTCTATTTCTAGTAATCCCTTTTCTTATATCCATACTTCCTTCCTCCATAGCCCAATGCACAAAATCTGCTTTCTAATGAAGAATTGAATTCTTTCTGATTGAAAGACCCAGATAACCTAGTTTCTGGAACCACTTAAGCCACCATAAACCCCTTGGCCCTTTGAAGGAGCACTACATTTCCCTTTTGGGTACATAGACTTTAAAAAAGCTATTTTCCACAACACTCAAAAGGTTGGCTGCTTGTTTCTTGTCTGTTGGCCAGGTCCCAGAGAATTGAGGTTACTGGAAGTCAGATTAACAGATAAATGAAGAATTTTCCTAGAGTACTAATACCTCTTTATTTTTCAACTTGTTTTTCGAAAAACTGATAGAAGATTTTTCTTTACTGATTTGCTACTGAAAATTTATGCCATATCTTCTTCTCTCTCACTGACTTGGATAGTTTAGCACAATGAACCTCAACGTTGGACCCTGAGTCATCTAGGGAAGCACTGAAAAAATACCAAACCCTAGGTCTCACCCTGTAGAGTTTTTAATCATTTGGTTTGGGAGATACAGAACAGGCATTAGTCATTTTTGGTTTGGTTTGGTTTGGGTTCAAGATTCCCAGGTGATTCCTATGTTAATCAAGGGCTAAGAACCACTGGTTTCCTATATCCAGTTTCTTTTAGGAGTCTGTGCAAAGGATTAGGGAGGGGCGGTTTACCTTGATGCTCCTCTTTCTATTTAACACATAATAAATGGACTTTAACTTTCTCTGCTTTGAAAAATGCCCTGCAAGTTTAATTTCAAGTGGCTGTATTTCAAAATATATACTTTTTTGTATGATCTCACCATATGGAAAATGTAGTAAGTCCAGAGCCTTCAGTGTTAAGATCCTTTATTCTCTTTTCAGCTATTGCATCTTAAATAACTGTTTTTTTTTTGTTTGTTTTGTTTTTTGTTTTTTTTTTTTTTAATGAGGATCTTGAATCAGATGCGTATGTTTGATTGATTGATTGATTTTGGCTGTGTTAGGTCTCCGTTTCTGTGCGAGGGCTTTCTCCAGTTGTGGCAAGCGGGGGCCACTCTTCATCGCGATGCGCGGGCCTCTCACCGTCGCGGCCTCTCTCGCTGCGGAGCACAGGCTCCAGACGCGCAGGCTCAGCAGTTGTGGCTCACGGGCCCAGCCGCTCCGCGGCATGTGGGATCCTCCCAGGCCAGGGCTCGAACCCGCGTCCCCTGCATTAGCAGGCAGATTCTCAACCACTGCGCCACCCGGGAAGCCCCAAATAACTGTTTTTGATAACTGTGAAGCCAAGTGAATGCTACTGTCTTTCTCTTGTTCATAGCACCAGAAGAATGGGCCATGACCCGCTCCAGTCTGAAGGCACCACCACCAAGGTCAGCCCGAGGGGGATACAGGGAGCACCCCTATAGTAGATACTGAGGGTTCTCCTCTCCTGTGACCTCACCTCAAAGACAATTCATAGCCTGTGGTCTCCACATAAACAGCAACATGACAAGTAATAGTCCTTTTCTTTGTTCCTATTCTAGGGATAACTGCTCATGATTGCTCCCATATATTTCTTGTATTGCCCTGATACTGTTGGCGTGACACTGACATTAGTATTATTTTATAAAACAGACTAAAAAAAACATTGGCAAGCATTGTCTGTAAACCATTCAGTAGGATGATATTCTCTTGGTTGTTTTCATTGTTGTATGTAATCTATTTTTTTTTTCCTTTCTTTCTTTTTAAAGAAAGAGCATGAATCTGTTAACAGATTTTGAGTCTCAATCAACTAGCAAAAACTTTGTTTAGGGTTGCTAAAAAACTGTAACATGATATTTGAACTAGCTATAATAAAGTTGTAGATAAGATGTTTTAACCTGTCTTTTAATATCTGTTAGTTAGATGAAGCTGTTCGATATTAAGTTTGTAAATTTAATTTTAAATGCTGTTTTAATGGGGTTGAAAACAAGCAGCTACTGTATGTATGTAGCTAACTGAATTTGTTTAGTGTTTTAACCTGTATTTGTTAAAAAAGAAAAACACACACACATAAAGTTCCATGTGTAAGCTTCTCTAAATAGGAAACCACAATTTGTCAAATATGTTTGCCATAATTTGTCAATAAAGCTGAAAACTTTTGTAAAAACTAAATTTGGAATTACTTGTTTTCTAGCTTTAAATGCCTGCTTTATTTCTTTTTCAAGAGATGCCTAAAATGTTTTCTATTTAAAAATTACAAAAATGAACCCAAGCCTGTTTTAAGATATTTGTGTAATACTTTAAAAGTGTATTAATAACTTATGGTTGTTAAATAATTTAAAACTTAACAAACTAAACTGTTACATGAATCATGGTTAGTAAACACTAATGTATAACATGTTAATGGAAAAAAATGGATTTAGAATAATAAATGGATTTTAAACTATCCTCTAAGCTTTATCTTGCTAAACACAAATTCTGGTTGACTTGTTTGCATTAGCATGTCTCTCGTGAGAAAGAGTAATGGAGTATAAAGAGGTAAGATTACCACTTACCACTGTCTAAATGCCTAGTTCTTCAAACTTTGAGTTTCCCGCACATTAAATATCCCATCCAACATGTAAGCATTGCGTAGATTCACTTTATTTTCACTCAAAGGAGTGTGTGGACTTCATTTGCGTAGTTTATAACAATTTGTTTTGACAAACAAATCATCAGTGTCACTGGCCAGTTGTTGCTATTCAACCTCAAAAACTTTATTTGTAATTTTCAGTGCTAAATATCACCGCCCTTGAAGGCAGTTTAGAGGGCTGATAATTCTTTTGAGACTATCAGACTTGATGGCTGATGATTGTTAAGGAAATATGTCGCAGGACTCAAAGGATGACTAAACGTTAAACAGGTAACACTAATAGTAACTCTGTAATTTTGCCTATGCAACAGTAATGTTAAATATTCTCAGTTATTAAGTTCCTGATAGTTAAAAAAGTAAACCTACAAAAACATAACAAATAGGTCTATAGGTTATTAAAAGAACTAATTAACATTAACTAGAGGCACCAAAATTATTTTACAATATATAACCCTCAAGGTAATAAACAGAACTAAAATTAGCAATAATAGTAATGCAATTCTTGCTAACATCAAACGTGAGCTAAATTCTGATGGAAAAAAGAAAGTGAAAAACTCGATGGTAGGGATGAATGCCAAAACTGTTCATCTTTTAAATACAGTTTTTTTGTTTATGGTGGCTTTTGTCAATGTAATTGGTTTACTTTTTTGCTGCTAACCAGTTTAGGCATATTGTTGTTCAGTTTTTGCAGCTGGAGTTGCATGCTAATAGTTTTATGAAGTGTGTGTCTGTCATCAATTAAATTTGTAATATTTGCCTTTCACAAAATGCTATTGAGTTATATTTAATTTGTTTTCTATTGTTTCTTACTATTTCAGGTACCCACAAGCAAAGAGCACATAATTGAATAGCAGGTGCGATGGGCTAAGAATGAGAGAGGTAAGTTTATTTTTATCTTGACATAGATAGATAATCTTTAGCAACATGAAGCTATGTAGTAAGCTAAAACACCAAATGCCACTTGTTGAAATACTAAAAAGGTTTAGATTGTTGTCTAGAAACTGAGTTATTTGTATCTTCTTTTAAAGAAAGTGATCTAACTTGGTATTTACCTGGCAAGGCTTTCTGAGCTTATTCAGAAAGGTGAATTCATAGTTAATCTGCAGCCCTTTTCCTTGCAATGAACTACTATATTACCTATATTACTACTATATATTACCTCTTCTTAATTGTGCAGAGAAAGAGTCAAAAATTTTATTCTGCAGACATAAGAAAAGGAAATCACAATTGTTGACTGAGATGGAGGGGATGGGAAAGGGAGCCCCATAACCAACCCCTTGCCTACCCTTTGTCAGTAAGATGATATTTACTTAGTCAACTAAAATAAACTTACCATTATTTTTCCCATTTATCCCATTAGATTTATCAGTAAATTCTTTGTTTCTCATCTGCCATTCTATTTGATTCAGCAAATATTTACTAAGTACAAAGCACTATTGGAAATTGAGACTTGATTTCTGTACACAAGGAGTTGAAAACTTTAGCCAATAAACCTCAGACTGAAAACAATGCAAGGGCAGTTATGAGATCCACAGACAGGTTTGAGAATTGAAATGGTCTTGCCACGATGTTTGAAACAGGGATAAAATCCAAGTTTTCTCCTTCTAGGTTTGGTCCTCTTATCACTACACAGATATCCCTGATACAGTGTAGAGTTAAACAAATGCCATAGGAGAGAGATGAGAGAGCCTGGATATTCCTCATTACTAGAGGGAGGCCAGAGACTGAGGGAACCATGGACTGAGAGGGGCAGCCTATGCATGGAGGTGGAGGGGAGGGCTGCGTGGGGAAGAGAACAGGCTGAGTCAGGTCTTGGAGTCCAGACAGTTCAGGAAGCAGGCTCCAAGGGGAGAAAGAACTTGTAATCCAGGTATCCTGCTTACTACTCTCCTTTGATCCTTTTTAAACAATAAGCTTGATCTTGTATAGCAATGACAGAGAAATCAGTCGCAGTTTGTTACTATTTTGATATATTAATCTATATGTTTTTGTGTCCATTGTAATTATTTTATCATTGCTGTTATTGTTGCTTTATAACCTATGGGTCTCTCACCATTCAGACTCGATCTTTCAATGCATTAACTCAGGGCAGGGCTATCACAGCAGAACCACCAGTGCTGAATAAGAGAAGAGAAAATTATTGGTTATTGAGTTTAAATTAAGAGTTTTTGAAGTTCAATAACAACGATTTGTGAGAAAGGGGATTTTGAGTTTCAAAAGCTTGTATTTTGAGCAGGTTCTGAATAGGACATAAAACAGTAGATTTAAAAGACTCCTATCCAAAAATCAATAAATAAAGACTCTTGTCCACGTGCCTCCATATATCTACAAGATAAACATTGTTCAGGCTGAGAAGAAAGCTCAAGAGGTAACAATATCTAAGATATTAGTGTAAGACATTAGTGTGGTCTTGAGTCTGAGTCTGTACACTAAATCGATTATCCAATAAGAGCCTCCCATAGGTTTAGAACACAGAGGGAATATTTGTCTAAAGTGGAGCCTGGGGAGACTTCACTGAATTCCCCCACCTCAGTGTGTTTTACGTGCAATCCTGTAGAAAAATGCTTCTATAGAATGTTTTCCCATGCTGGCACGAGTGGAGCAGATGTGGCAGAGAGCCACTCACAGTCACCTCTGCAGGAAGGCGGGGAAAGGAGCAGTAGCATCAGCTTGGACCAACACTGACCAGAATGCAGATGTATATGTGGAGAGGTGAGAAGATCAGCTGCTCCCTGCTACAAACACCTCCAAAATTTAAATCCAACCCAGAAAAAAAGAGAGGAGGAAAATAAATTCCTGAGTTGACAAGGGAACCCGTGACCAAAATTAATCTGAACTGGTTGAGATAATTTTTCTCCACTGGCAGTATGGGAACTTGAGATTGAAATCAAGTTGAGGTATAGAAAAATATAATTATGTATACATTGCAGTCATTTATTACATAACTTTCCCAACTCATAAAATAATCAGAAGTGAATACAGTAGGTTTCTCTAGCAACAGGGAATGAGAATTTCCCTAAGTTAGTGGCCTCTCAGCAGAAACCTTTGATAGGATGAAAACTGTTCAGTGTGGCCCCAACAGTGAACATTTGCCCAGCTGGAGGGAGCTTTCTTCTCTTGTCAGTGACACTGGTCCCATTGGATCCCTTCACGAAATCATGTCCCCTCTAATTTCAAAATGCTGGCTCCCAAAGATGGCAGAAACAGGTACCATGCCAGTTCTAGAGCCAGTGTCTGTATAGTTATTCTCATGTCTGACATTCATCTGTGCAAGTTACATGGTATAAGGTTTTTAAATTACAGTTGACATTATTTGTGTGCATACTCCAGACATTCTTTCAGATAATGCTGTAGCTCTTGGTATACTATAATGATCCTATGACAACAGGGAACTCAAAAAAGGTTGCTAGTTTGGACAGTAGACATTAATGAGTAAGAAAGTCTTTATACCTGCTTATATATGTCCAAAAAAGTTTTACTACACTCCAGTATGATTAAATCAGAATCAGTTTGATGCCATTTATGAGACCAAATAGTACTTTTAAGTACTTTTAGGTCTTATTTTTAATATTTAGATGATTTTCACTTTCAGTATATTAATGGAACTAAGGCCATTTAGCTTAATAACAATTGAAGCACTAACAGTTTTTAAATAAATTAGTCACAGAATGACATGTTAAAGGTTTTCATGAATTCCTTTAAAGGAAATTGCTTTTTAAACTATATTATTAAAATATTACACTTGTTTCTTTAGTTTTTCACTTAAAAGTATATAGGCTTGTACTTTGAAACCACAAATGTCCCTTAAAAATGTAACCATTTAATTATATAGCATTTTCTTTATCTCTTTGTCTCTTGGCTAATATAATATAGAAGTTTGTCTACTTTTGGGGGTTTTAAAGGGAATAGAAAACAGTGATCAGTAATCTGTCAAATTGGTTGAATATCAAGTATTTTTTCAATATCAAAAAACTGTTAACTGAAAACTTCATCTGTTTGCCACTCTTGCAGATTCCATTGAAAGGTTTAATTTTTACTGCAAAAAATTATGCAGTGAATAATTGCAAATATCCAATTGAATGGTAATTTACAAAACTGATTACATTATTTGTGTTCTGTATGAGGCCAAAGAATAATAACAACAATAATAATAATGAAGCCATCAGTTTTCTGAGCATACATACCAGGCAAGGTACTAGAATTTTCACATAAAGACATACATGGAACCCCTGTAATCCTTACAACAAGCTTTCAAAGGAAGCACAGTTAACCCTGTTTTACAGAAGAAGAAGTTGAAGTTCAGAGGCTTAGCTAATGTCACACTACTAGTATATAGGAAAACCAATGTTTAAAACAAAATTTTATAACTCATACATTTTCCAAAATGCTATCATGATTTCCAACTTTTAATGAATTTGACTCATAGCACAGGGAGATCAGCTCGGTGCTTTGCAACAACCTAGAGGGGTGGGATAGGGAGGGTGGGAGGGAGGCTCAAGAGGGAGGGGATATGGGGATATATGAATGCATGTGGCTGATTCACTTTGTTGTACAACAGAAACTAACATAGCACTGTGAAGCAATTATACTCCAATAAAGATGTATTAAAAAAAAAGTGAATCTAAAATCTCAGGTAGCCATAACATAATTTCTGTTCTGTAGCAACTTGATGAATCCTAACTAAAAAAAAAAAAAAAAAAAAAGATAAAATATTTTAGCTTGAAGTTCATCTACTTTGATCTTTCCTCAAATTTGTCATTCTGTCAAAAGTTCCATCATAGAAAATAGAGGTGAATGTTACAGTCTTTTGTAGAACAAATGGATTCATTTATAATCTAAGTTATATTTTAACATTAAAAAAACCCTCACGTGGTTAAATAAGCATAAAAGAAATTTCATGCTTTTATTCTTCAGTCTGTAAATCAGAACTCTGCTTTAAAGTATGAGAGTGTCAATTCAAATCAGAAACATCTTTGTATAAACCATGCAGTCATGTGTTAAGAACACAGAGTGAAGCTATCACTCAATGTTAAATATTTTAAAACAAAGCATTTCCTGTTGTCAATATAATGTGTGGCATTTGCCTGGACATTCTAGTTTTCTATTAAAATATCTGATTTAACAGTAAGATAGTTGTTCTTGTTGACTGGCAGGCACGGGTCTTCAATATCCATCATGAAGATTAATTTTCTAGTCTCTTTACTTAGAATTGATTAATTGGTACTCAAAAGATTATTTACAGTGGGTAATAAGGTCACTCTGCTTGATATGCTGTTTTATATCTCAGTCCCTTACACTTTACTGTGAGAGAAATTGAGAAAATAGGAGAGGAAGTTGTCTGAGTCATACACCACTGGATGCCTTAACAACAGCTAGCTTCTCTGCCTTTACCAAAAACAAGTACAGAACGAGTCATCTTAAAAATTGGTAACAAACTGCTAAACGCTTATTTTGTTCAAGTTTCTGTTTCACTATATTTTATACTTCACAGTGGGATATAGAGAATGATCTATTTCCAAGAGAAATTTGGAGACTCTTGGATCCTCCTCTTAGAACCTCTCTGGAAGCAAATGTCACCACTACACACAGGTTTCCTGTCACCTTGATGCCTCTCAGGATGACTTCCACCAGCAGGAAAATGTTCCCTCCCTCCTGTCTCAGTCTCTGTCTGCCCTCACAAAGGGGCACCACATTTCCTGTATTCTGACCTTACAGCCTGCCTTTTTTGACATCAGGACATTTTTCAACCTTTTCTGATATCATCTCACCCCTTCCTTCTCAAAGTCTCTGTCATTTTCCCAACGGTACATGGGATGTGAGAAGACAAAGAGAAAAACAATTAATTGATGACTCTAAGGAAAGGAATGCTGTCCAATCTATACAACAGGGCCCCCACATTAAAAAATGTTGTGTTAATTATTAAACCAATGCATGCTCATTGTAAACCATAAAATATGAAAAGAAAACAAAATCACATTTAATTAAAACAGAAAAATAATAACATTTATGTATAACCTACTGGTCACAAAATCTTGATTTCTTAGCTGTAATGTATAAGGCGATGAAATAGGTAAGAAAATGTCTTCAATTAGTCTAAGTTCTCTATTCCAAAATATAAACCTTAAAATAATAAATAAATAATCCTCTTAATGGAATTCACAAAGATCAGTTCATAGTGTCTATGACTGGAAGGAAGCCAGTTTTAAATGTCCTTAAGCAGGGAAGATTATATTTACATGTTGCATAAAGATAATCTTCATAATGGAATTAATGCTGAATTTTTAAACTGTTTCTTTCCACTTTCTTCTTGGAGGTTTAAGAATATAAATGTATTTATTGGCCAATACTTATTTAGAACAAATATTAGGTATGTTGCCTTCTTTTAAGGCAATAGTTTTTAAAATAAGTAATCCATCAGGTAAACTTCTATGAAACCCTTTAATTACTGATAACTTCAAACAAAGTACAAATTGGTTTAACTTCTTAAAAACCTTTCTTCATTTCTTGTGAGTAAATCATTCAGGTACAAATAATGGTTGTCTTACAATATGGCAGAATTGCCAGTGAATTGGTAATTTGGGGGAAGGGGTTCTTTTTTTTTAAGTACTGTCTCCTTTTTTAAGTTACAAAATTAATCCATATTCAGGGTTAAAAAATTATACTGTATAATGTAAATATGTAATGTAAAAATCAAAATTCTATAATCCTACTCTTCAGAGATAACTCTGTTAATACGTTGGTTTATATTCCTTCTGATTTTTTTCATCTTCTTTCCCTTCTCTCCTTCCTCCATTCCTCAACTGCTTGTTACTTATTTATTCATTTGCAGTGAGATTCTGCTTTATCCAGAAGTGCCATTTTAATTTTCAGAGGTGAGATGAATTTTGTTCTTTTGTGAAAAAGTGACCCATTTCCATAAGGTTGATTTGTGTGGAGAATTAAAGTTGTATTGTTACACTATGAAATGTTAACCCACAGCACATGCTCTAGAGTGTAAGCAAACTTACTTTCACTTTTTGAGGTTCAGTTTTCTTGTAGGTAAAATGGGTAAAAAAAAATAATAATAATAGTACATACTCATAGAACTGTGAGGCATGTAAAGAAAAATCATACGTATATCTTCCCCAAATTTAGTTAATATTCTTTCCCAAGGTATTTTTCCTTGACTAAAAATTTTAACTTTAAAGTATCTTCATGGTATGTATCAAATGTGTAAATAGAAGCTAGATTAATCCATAAATACATTCATATTACTGAAATCAATTTGCAGCTTAGACATTTTAAAAATATTCTTTACTGAAACCAGATAATGTAGGCTTTAGAACACAGTTTTAAAAATCCTCATCATTATAGTCATAAGGAAGCATGTATTGGGTATCTTCATAACATGTATTACATGTTTATACACAAGAATCTTATAATAATGTTGCACATATATTGCTCACATTGAAATACAGCTAGAAACAAAAGACTAGCCATGTTTGTATAACTATTTCAATAGCAAGAATAATGTGAATAAAGAGGTATTTGCAAAAGTGGAATGGATACATAATACACGTCAAACACTGTATCTTTAGGATTTACTTCATATATTTTCTCAACAGCCCTATGACATAAGTTCTTGGGCATTCTCATTTTCTGAATGAGGACACTGAGCCTGAGAGGCAAAGTAACCCACCCAAGGTCACACTGGCCAGTGGCTTGGACTCTAAACCCAGAGACTTCATCCTCAACTCCTACACTCTACTGTCCCTTCTGACTTTGATCACATTTTATGTAGTAAACTAAATTTTAGAGGAAACCAAAATGCAGATATGTAATTCATTCATCAAGCTAGTAAAAAGGAATTAGAGTAAACCCTTTTACTATGAATACTGCCAAGATCAGTATTAAATTTGAAGTCTGATGATAAATTTCTGAATACCTCTATATGCATAAGCCAAAATATTCAGAATATCTCTTTTTCCTGAATAATCTAGAAAATGTGTCTTGCATAATAACCTTGACTATAGGTTGTGCCTGACTATATTTATCTGCACATCTTACCATTGATTAAATGGAAGTTATGTGTATCTAAGTATAGAATGTAGCCTTCATGGAGGTTGACATAAAACTTCAATGAAAAATGAAAACAAACTGGAAAAATATATGTCTAGAAAAATAGTCATGGTCACTTACTTGTTTACTAACAGCATGCTCTATTGTATTGATTTGTCTCAATCTGTGTGACTGCAAAAATAAAATGTAGTTTTCCTTTACTATGTCTTGTCCTATATAGAGGATATATACCATTTAAATGTATAATGTATTTATATTTTATTAAACTTAATAATAGGTTACCAAAATGAAAGTGAACATGAGAATAAGGAAAAAAATAGATTTAGAAAGAAATGTAGCTGAAAGGCTGAGAAAGACCCATTAGAAGTACTATGACAAAACAGGTAGCAACATGAAAAACAAAAGATAACTCACCCCTTATAACCTTAAAGAATGGAGTGTCTTGACATCTGAAAATTCTCATAAGTCACAATCATGTGCAATTTATCACATAAGGCAATAACTTTAGAAATTAAAAACATGCTTTGCTTCTACAGCAAATACAGAATACTTAGCTATTGCATGTGTCTGAAATGTCTGTTGTCTGTCTCAGAACAGTCACTCTTGTGGACCATTGCATTTTCCCTTCACTTCCACCAGCAGAGTTTCTTTTTTTACCACTTCAAGAAAATTTCTACATGTCCAATGTTGAGTAAAGAACAAAAATTTGTACCAGTTTGTGCTTTTAGAAAATTACAAATTACATATATGGAGCTTTAGAATTGTTCAGAGATATTTAAAATATAGGACTACTAAATCTATAATTCAAGGGTATGACAAAATAGTTTTATCACATTGCTCTCAAACATATTGATGTTTGAGAGATACTGTCTTTGAACCTATATTTTAAAAAATCTGTAGTTTGGTATACCATACTATGAGTAAAACAATAGACCCTGTTGGAAGCATATGTTTTCTCAATAAGAATTGTTTGTTTCTTGTGCTGAGATTATTAGGGAGATATCTAAAATAGGGCATCATAAACGTTAATTACTAATAAGTAAAACTTGGTCATGAGTTGATTTGATTGCTCAGAAGTAGGAGAAGACCATTAATTAATTCTTTCAGGATTTAAGTCCAAGGTGTTTTTGTATTTTTAGTAATATCCAAATGACTTACCAAATCTACATAGTTTTCCATTTCTAAATCTACCCGTTAATTATATCCTTCAAGGAAACACTTTTACCTGAAAATGAGACTAGAAATGAGAGCCTGTGACTAAATGAAATAGGTTCAAAAGAAAGTGGCCTTATGACAATTTACAGCTAAAACATATTCAGTGAATGCCAAATAGTCCACTGAGCTAAGTGCATTGCTAGCTGCCACATAAAGAAAAACTGTCATCAAGTGCAGCATCCTGGTTTGAAGATGTTCGAGAAATGTTTTGGGAAAGAACAGTCAGGCTTTACCTCTCTTGTAGCAAAAATTGGAGCCCTCGTAGGAAAAGGCTTAACTTTTTAATCTTTGGATCAATCTAGTATATTGATCCAAAATAGATGGGAGGCATTTAGCAAATACAACTAAATGAATAAACATCAATTTGCCTCCATATTTTTCTAATCATATTTCTTATGTACTATTTATGATATATGGAAATTATATTGATTTATTTGCAAAATGCTAATATTGTGTATGACATTATATGTACATACATACATATGCATATCTATCTACCTTTATATGCATTGCTACTTTAAAAAATTTAAGATAATATTGATTTAATTATCACAACAGCTCTATGAAGAAAACAGGCCAAATTTTCCTATTCTGATTTTAAATATAAGGTAATAAAACTTCGACGGGTTAAGAGGTTTGTGCAAAACCACACGACTTGGTCTGAAATATTAACCTCTCCAAATTAACTAACCATCTCATTTTTGTAAGTGGTTGTGTCCAGTGGTGGAAGAGAGATTGGGTTGTATGAGAGAGGACACTGCTCATGTGAAGTAATTATTAAACATCTTTTAATAAAACACATTCTAACTTAACCAAAATTTTTGAGATTTACTTTTACATATATATAAATATTTACTCAGAACTTTAATAATTAACAGTTAGATGCCTTCTCCTAAAAACATGCCATAATATTAAATAATTTAAAAAACAGCATATTGGTGTGTGATGCATATGAAATTACTCAAAATCAAGATCCTAATGGATAAAAAAGTGTACAGTAAATTGGTAATATTGAAATGAAGTAATGATTTTTCTGATTTTAGTTGGAAGAGGATAGATTGAAATTAAGAAAAATCAATAGAAGCATTCTAATTTTTATTTATAATACATCAAGATTGTGACTCCAGTTCCTTAGCATCTCTGATTCTAAGAACTTGAATACAAAAAAATGGGTAATTATTCCATCACTAGAGAAGAATTAGCATATTATCATCCATCCATCTTAATTTTTTTTAAAAATGGACTTTAAGAATATTGGATAATTGAGATTTTTAAATGCCATGCGAGTTTCAAAATCTAATTTTGGCTTGGTTTGCAAAGACCAAAAGAGTCACTGAAATTTCCTAATTTGACACCAAGCACCTTGTTTTGAGGAAAAGATTCCAGACGATCTGAATCTAAATTAAACAGATCAGCAGTTGATCTTTCTTTTTTTTTAAACAACTTTATTGGAGTATAATTGCTTTACAATGATGTGTTAGTTTCTGCTTTATAACAAAGTGAATCAGCTATACGTATACATATATCCCCATATCTCCTCCCTCTTGCATCTCCCTCCCACCCTCCCTATGCCACCCCTCTAGGTGGTCACAAAGCACCGAGCTGACCTCCCTGTGCTATGCGGCTGCTTCCCACTAGCTATCTATTTTACATTTGGTAGTGTATATATGTCCATGCCACTCTCACTTTGTCCCAGCTTATCATTCCCACTTCCCGTGTCCTCAAGTCCATTCTCTACGTATGCATCTTTATGCTTGTCTTGCTCTTACGTTCTTCAGAAACTTTTTTTTTTGTCTCCATTTATATGTGTTAGCATACGGTATTTGCTTTTCTCTTTCTGACTTACTTCACTCTGTATGACAGTCTATAGGTCCATCCACCTCACTACAAATAATTCAATTTCGTTTCTTTTTATGGCTGAGTAATATTCCATTGTATATATGTGCCACATCTTCTTTATCCGTTCATCTGTCAATGAACACTTAGGTTGCTTACATCTCCTGGCTATTGTAAATGGAGCTGCAATGAACATTGTGGTACATGACTCTTTCTGAATTATGTTGCTCAGGATATATGCCCATTAGTGGGATTGCTAGGTCGTATGGTAGTTCTATTTTTAGTTTTTTAAGGAATCTCCATACTGTTTTCCAGAGTGGCTGTATCAATTTACATTCCCACCAACAGTGCAAGAGGGTTCTCTTTTCTCCACACCCTCTCCAGAATTTATTGTTTGTAGAATTTTTGATGCTGGACATTCTGACCAATGTGAGGTGATACTTCATTGTAGTTTTCATTTGCATTTCTCTAATGATTAGTGACATTGAGCATCCTTACATGTGTTTGTAGGCAATCTGTATATCTTCTTTGGAGAAATGTCTATTTAGTCTTCTGCCCAGTTTTGTATTGGGTTGTTTGTGTTTTTGATATTGAGCTGCATGAGCTGCTTGTAGATTTTGGAGATTAATCCTTTGTCAGTTGCTTCATTTGCAAATATTTTCTCCCATTCTGAGGGTTGTCTTTTAGTCTGGTTAATGGTTTCCTTTGCTGTGCACAAGCTTTTAAGTTTCATTAGGTCCCATTTATTTATTTTTGTTTTTATTTCCATTCCTCTAGGAGGTGGATCAAAAAGGATCTTGCTGAGATTGATGTCACAGAGTGTTCTGCCTATGTTTTCCTCTAAGAGTTTGATAGTGTCTGGCCTTATATTTAGGTCTTTAATCCATTTTGAGTTTATTTTTGTGTATGGTGTTAGGGAGTGTTCTAATTTCATTCCTTTACATGTAGCTATCCAGTTATCCCAGCACCACTTATTGAAGACACTGTCTTTTCTCCATTGTATATTCTTGCCTCCTTTATCAAAAATAAGGTGACTATATGTGTGTGGGTTTATCTCTGGGCTTTCTATCCTGTTCCATTGATCTATCTGTCTGTTTCTGTGCCAGTACCATACTGTCTTGATTACTGTAGCTGTGTAGTATAGTCTGATGTCTGGGAGCCTGATTCCTCCAGATCCATTTTTCTTTCTGAAGATTGTTTTGGCTATTCATGGTCTTTTGTGTTTCCATACAAATTGTAAAATTTTTTGTTCGAGTTCTGTGAAAAATGTCATTGGTAGTTTCATAGGGATGGCATTGAATCTGTAGATTGCTTTGGGTAGTATAGTCATTTTCACAATGTTGATTCTTCCAATCTAAGAACATGGTAATTCTCTCCATCTGTTTGTATCATCTTAAATTTCTTTCATCAGTGTCTTATAGTTTTCTGCATACAGGTCTTTTGTGTCCTTAGGTAGGTTTATTCCTAGGTATTTTATTCTCTTGGTTGCAATGGTAAATGGGAGTGTTTGCTTAATTTCTCTTTCAGATTTTTCATCATTAGGGTATAGGAATGCAGGAGATTTCTGTGCATTAATTTTGTATCCTGCTACTTTACAAATTCATTTATTAGCTCTAGTAGTTTTCTGGTAGCATTTTTAGGATTCTCTATGTATAGTATCCTGTCATCTGCAAACAGTGACAGCTTTACTTCTTCTTTTCTGATTTGAATGTCTTTTATTTCTTTTTCTTCTCTGATTGCTGAGACTAGAACTTGCAAAACTATGTTGACTAATAGTTATGAGAGTGGACAACCTTGTCTTGTTCTTGATCTTAGAGTAAATAGTTTCAGTACTTCACTATTGAGAACGATGTTGGCTGTGGGTTTGTCATATATGGCCTTTATTATGTTGATGTAAGTTCCATCTATGCCTACTTTCTGGAGGGTTTTTATCATAAATTTGTGTTGAATTTTGTCGAAAGCTTATTCTGCATCTATTGAGATGATCATATGGTTTCTCTCCTTCAATTTGTTAATATGGTTTATCCCATTGTTTTGCATATATTGAAGAATCCCTGCATTCCTGAGATAAACCCCACTTGATCATGGTGTATGATCCTTTTAATGTGCTGTTGGATTCTGTTTGTTTGTATTTTGCTGAGGATTTTTGCATTTATGTCCATTAGTGATATTGGGCTGTAGTCTCTTTCTTTGTGACGTCTTTGTCTGGTTTTGGTATCAGGGTGATGGTGGCCTCGTAGTATGAGTTTGGGTGTGTTCCTCCCTCTGCTATATTTTGGAAGAGTTTGAGAAGGATAGGTGTTAGCTCTTCTCTAAATGTTTGATAGTATTCGCCTGTGAAGCCATCTGGTCCTGGGCTTTTGTTTGTTAGAAGATTTTTAATCACAGTATCAACTTCAGTGCTTGTGATTGGTCTGTTCATATTTTCTATTTCTTCCTGGTTCAGTCTCGGAAGGTTGTGCTTTTCTAAGAATTTGTCCATTTCTCCAGGTTGTCCATTTTACTGGCATATGGTTGCTTGTAGTAATCTCTCATGGTCCTTTGTATTTGTGCAGTGTCAGTTGTTACTTCTCCTTTTCATTTCTGATTCTACTGATTTGAGTCTTCTCCCTTTTTTTCTCGATGAGTCTGACTAATGGTTTATCAATTTTGTTTATCTTCTCAAAGAACCAGCTTTTAGCTTTATTGATCTTTGCTACTGTTTTCTTCATTCTTTTTCATTTATTTCTGATCTGAACTTTATGATGTCTTTCCTTCTGCTAATTTTGGGTTTTTTGTTCTTCTTTCTCTAATTGTTTTAGGTGTAAGGTTAGGTTGTTTATTTGAGATACTTCTTGTTTCTTGAGATAGGATTATATTGCTGTAACCTCCCTCTTAGAACTGTTTTGCTACATCCATAGGTTTTGGGTCGTCATGTTTTCATTGTCATTTGTTTCTAGGTATTTTTTGATTTCCTCAGTGATCTCTTGGTTATTTAGTAGCATATTGTTTAGCCTCCATGTGTTTGTATTTTTTACAGATTTTTCCTGTAATTGATATCTAGTCTCATAGCGTTGTGGTAACAAAAGATACTTGATACGATTTCAATTGTCTTAAATTTACCAAGGCTTGATTTGTGACCCAAGATATGATCTATCCTGGAGAATGTTACATGAGCACTTGAGAAGAAAGTGTATTCTGCTGTTTTTGGATGGAGTGTCCTATTAATATCAATTAAGTCCATCTAGTTTACTGTATCATTTAAAGCTTGTGTTTCCTTATTTATTTTCATTTTAGGTGATCTGTACACTGGTGAAATTGGGGTGTTAAAGTCCCCTACTATGATTGTGTTACTGTCGATTTCCCCTTCTATGGCTGTTAGCATTTGCCATATGTATTTAGGTGCTCCTAAGTTGGGTGCATAAATATTTCCAATTGTTATATCTTCTTCTTGGATTGATCCCTTGATCATTATGTAGTGTCCTTCTTTGTCTCTGGTAATAGTCTTTATTTTAAAGTCTATTTTTTCTGATATGAGAACTGCTACTCCAGCTTTCTTTTGATTTCCATTTGCATGGTATATCTTTTTCCATCCTCTCACTTTCAGTCTGTATGTGTCTCTAGGTCTGAAGTGGGTCTGTTGTAGACAGTATATATACGGGTCTTGTTTTTGTATCCATTCAGCCAGTCTATCTCTTTTGGTTGGAGCATTTAATACATTTACATTTAAGGTTATTATTGATATGTATGTTCTTATTTTCATTTTCTTAATTGTTGTGGGTTTGTTATTATAGGTCTTTTCTTTGTCTTGTGCTTCCTGCCTAGAGAAGTTCCTTTAACATGTGTTGTAAAGTTGGTTTGGTTGTGCTGAATTCTCTTAGCTTTTGCTTATCTGTAAAGGTTTTAAATTCTCTGTTGAGTCTGAATGAGATCCTTGCTGGGTACAGTAATCTTGGTTCTAGGTTTTTCCCTTTCATCACTTTAAATATGTCCTGCCACTCACTTCTGGCTTGCAGAGTTTCTGCTGAAAGATCAGCTGTTCACCTTATTTGGATTCCCTTGTATGTTATTTGCTGTTTTTCCCTTCCTGCTTTTAGTATTTTTTCTTTGTATTTAATTTTTGATAGTTTAATTAATATGTGTCTTGGCATGTTTCTCCTTGGATTTATCCTGTATGGGACTCTCTGCACTTCCTGGACTTGATTGACTATTTCCTTTCCCATATTAGGGAAGTTTTCAAGTATAATCTCTTCAAGTATTTTCTCAGTCTATTTCTTTTTCTTTTCTTCTGGGACCCCTATAATTCAAATGTTGGTACATTTCATGTTGTCCCAGGGATCTCTGAGACTGTCCTCAATTCTTTTCATTCTTTTTTCTTCTGCTCTGTGGTAGTTATTTACCCTGTTTTCTCTTCCAGTTCACTTATCCATTCTTCTGACTCAGTTATTCTGCTATTGATTCCTTCTAAAGAATTTTTTAGTTCATTTATTGTGTTGTTCATCATTGTTTGTTTGCCCCTTAGTTCTTCTAGGTCTTTGTTAAACGTTTCTTGTGTTTTCTCCATTCTATTTCCAATATTTTTGATCATCTTTACTATTATTACTCTGAATTCTTTTTCAGGTAGACTGCCTATTTCTTCTTCATTTGTTTTGTCTGGTGGGTGTTTACTTTGCTTCTTCATCTGCTGTGTGTTTCTCTGCATTCTCATTTTGTTTAACTTACTGTGTTTGGGGTCTCCTTTTTGCAGGCTGCAGGTTTGTATTTCCCATTGTTTTTGGTATCTGCCCCCAGTGGCTAAGGTTGGTTCATTGGCTTGTGTAGTCTTCCTGTTTGAGGGGACTGGTGCCTGTGTTCTGGTGGATGAGGCTGGATCTTGTCTTTCTGGTGGGCAGGAAAGTGTCCTGTGGTGTGTTTTGGTGTGTCTGTGACCTTATTATGATTTTAGGCAGTCTCTCTGTTGATGGGTGGGGTTGTGTTCCTGTCTTTCTAGTTGTTTGGCAAAGGGTGTGCAGCACTGTAGCTTGGTGGTCATTGAGTGGACCTGGGTCTTAGCACTGAGATGGAGATCTCTGGGAGAGCTTTTGCTGTTTGATATTATGTAGATCCTGGAGGTCTCTGGTGGACCAATGTCCTGAGCTCGGCTCTCCCACCTCAGAGACACAGGCTTGACACCCAGCCAGAGCACAAAGACACTGTCAGCCACATGGCTCCAAAGAAAAGGGAGGAAGAAAAGAAAGAAAGAAAGAAAGAAAGAAAGATTAAAATAAAATAAAGTTATTAAAATAAAAAGTAAAAAAATATTAAAAATAAAAAAAATAAAAAGTAATAAATGAAAAGAAAGAAGGAAAGAAGAGAGCAACCAAACCTAAAAAAAATCCACTAATGATAACAAGTGCTAAAACTATACTAAAAAAAAAAAAAAAAAAGGACAGACAGAACCCTAGGACAAATGGTAAAAGCAAAGCTATACAGAGAAAAGCACACAAAGAAGCATACATATACACACTCACAAAAAGAGAAAAAGGAAAAAAATATATATATCTATATATTAAAAAAAGGAAGAGAGCACCCAAATCAATAAACAAATCTACCAATGATAATAAACTCTAAATACTAAACTAAGATAAAGATAAAACCAGAAACAAATTGGAGGCAGAAAACAAACCCCGAGTCTACAGTTGCTCCCAAAGTCAACCGCCTCGATTTTGGGATGATTCATTGTCTGTACACTATTTCAGAGATGCAGGGTACATCAAGTTGATTGTGGAGATTTAATCCACTGCTCCTGAGCCTGCTGGGAGAAATTTCCCTTTTTCTTCTTTGTTCAAACAGCTCCTGGGGTTCAGCTTTGGATTTGGCACCACCTGTGTGTGTAGGTCACCTGAGGGTGCAGGCTCTTCGCTCAGACAAGTTTAAGTTAAAGTAGCAGGTGGTTAGGGGTCTCTGGCTCACTCAGGCTGGTGGAGAGCAACGGGTACAGAATGCAGGGCAAGCCTACGGTGGCAGAGGCCAGCATGACATTGGAACAGCCTGAGGTACACCATGTGTTCTCCTGGGGAAGTTGTCCCTGGATCATGGGACCCTGGCAGCGGGGGGCTGCACAGACTCCTGGGAGGGGAGGTGTAGATAGTGACCTGTACTTGCACACAGGCTTCTTGGTGGCTGCAGCAACAGCCTTAGCATTTTGTGCCTGTCTCTGGTGTCCGCACTGATGGCCGTGGCTCGCACCCATCTCTGGAGCTCATTTATGGGGTGCTCTGAATCACCTCTCCTTGCACACCCTGAAGCAATGGTTTCTTGCCACTTAGGCAGGTCCAGACTTTTCCTGGACACACTCCCAGCCAGCTGTGGTGCACTAGCCCCCTCCAGGCTGTGTTCACGCAGCCAACCCCAGTCCTCACCCTGGGATATTTCCTTGGAAGCCTGAGCCTCAGCTCCCAGCCCCCACCCACCCCGGAGGGTGAGCAGACAAGCCTGTCAGGCTGGTGAGTGCTGGTTGGCACCCATCCTCTGTGTGGGAATCTCTCTGCTTTGCCCTCTGCACCCCTGTTGCTGCACTCTCCTCCGTGGCTCTGAAGCTTCCCCTACCACCCCCCCCCCCATGTCTGCAAGTGAAGGGGCTTCCTAGTGTGTGGAAATTTTTCCTCCTTCACAGTTCCCTCCCTGAGGTGCATGTCCTGTCCCTACTCTTTTGTCTTTGTTTTTCCTTTTTGCTTTTGCCCTACCCAGGTAAGTGGGGAGTTTCTTGCCTTTGGGCAAGTGTGAGGTCTTCTGCCAGCTTTCAGTAGGTGTTCTGTAGGAGTTGTTCCACTGGTAGATGTATTTCTGATGTATTTGTGGGGAGGAAGGTGACCTCTACGTCTTACTCCTCCACCATCTTGAAGGTCTCCCTCAGCAGTTGATCTTGATTTAATTTAATAAACAATTTCATTTAACTGTGCAAAAGGTTGGGATTCTTCCATAGAATGTAGTCATCTAGAAGGATTCTGCTATTTCGTCCAATTTATCTCTGTCCACCTTTATTATTAAAATGTATTGAATGGACCCAGAAATATCTCTTTGTCACAGACCCACTGTTGAAGCAATGCATGGCCAGTCAACACAGATTTTATTGTTTATCAATTAATCTGCTGCATTACACTGTATAGAAAATATTCTAACTCCTTTAAGGCATGGCCAGTCAATACAGATTTTACTGTTTTTCAATTAATCTGCTGCATTACACTGTATAGAAAATATTCTAACTACTTTTCCAATAAAATACCAGCATATTTGAGAGTCTTAGGCTTACTCTGTTTCAGGTCAAACCTCATTTTTGAATTTGATATGAGTTACTGAAATCTTCTTTCTGTGGTCAGATAGCTGGCCTGTGTTATACACTTCCTGTAGTGGTGTGCTCAGACATCGCAGATTTCTGGTGCACTGCTGAGATCAGGAAATGCACCTTTTTATTAAGCATAAGTGACTAATTAAAATATTAGTGCACATTATATAAATGAGATATGGCACCAAAGTTGCAAACAGTGAAATGAATACATATGTTTGTGATGAGATAATCCTTGCTGCCTCCCTCCCCCAATGTAAAAGAAAGAAGGGTCTAGAAATGCAGAATAAATGAGTGATGACTTTAATTATGTCTGCAATGCCCACACCAAAAAAAGTAAAATTACGCTACACTGCAGCTTTTCTAAGACAAGTATTTATTTATACAGATAGATTATTTGATAATGATATTTAGTAGATATCAATTGGGCATTATTTCCTTCTCTTCTTTGGCTGAATTTGATTTTAGCTTGTTAAAATATACTATAAATGCTTCATTTTATTTATTTTCTAATTAGACTTCATTATTGCTACAGTAGAAATATACCTTTTCACTCAAAGTAACCATGATTGTTAGCATTAATATATCACTGCTGTATTTAGTCAATTTATTGAAATTTTATAGAAATGACACATACCTCAATTCTTAAATGATTTGTATTTATAACTAATATTTTTATTCTTAGTAAGACCACAGACAACACAAAAATTTAATTAATTTATCAGATTATTTGTTCCTAAATATAGTAGTTGTTTTATTTATTTTTAATTGCCTTCAATGTACAAATGAAACCCAGCAGGACCCTATGGGGCTCCTGGGCACAAAAGCCTTTCTGTGTCCCCCATTTCTTTGATTACAGGAAATAGGCTTCATTCAGCTTCCATGACCTTCCCTGAGTACTAACAGGCAGGTTTAAACACTTGCTAATGAGGAAGGGAAGAGGATGCAGAGACAAGGGAGGAGCAGCTGAAAAACAATAGTGCAGCCTTGGGGCAGGGTCCTGGTTCCCCCTCAAGGGATACACATAACAATATCTGAGCTCTTTTGCACATCTAAAGCCCCCACCAAATGGAAGATGTTAACTACTTGATGAAGCACTCTTCATTCCAGAGGTCACAGTTTGCCCATCATCACCTGACACCAGATGATTGAAGTAATGTGGGTCCTACATGCAACCTGATCCTCATCAGCAACCCCGCCCCTTGACTATAAAACCCCTCACAACCCCCCCTGGGTTGGGACACAGTTTTGAGGGCATTAGCCTGCTGTGGCCCCCTTTACCTGGCAAAGGAACAAAGCTATTCTTTACTACATCACCCAAAACTCTGTCTCTGAGATTTTATTCAGTGTAGGGGTACAGAGGTTGGATTTGGCTTCAAATTTTGGCACCCAACATGGGGCTGACTTAGGGATGGCTCCAGAAGGGTCCCCTGGCTTGACTGGATGCCCCAAGGTTTTCTCCACACCAGTCCCTTTTGAAGGAGTGGAGAGTAGGAGAATTCCTTTAGAGGGCAGATCACCTGGGACCCTTGCCTGGAAAGGCTAAGTCCTGGTCATACCCGATCCTGGTAGTCAGAACTCTGAGGCGGGAGTGAGCAGCAGAAGAGGGAACATCCTTGCAGCTGCCAAGGCCACTTTTGGCTTGAGGACATGCCCTTCTTCCTCCTGTCTCAGCCAGCCTGAAATTCCTAATCTGAGGAATTATTTGGGGGAAGGAGAAAGATAGTGTCTGATGTTGCAACACTGCTACCAGAACCTGGGTAAATCCTCTGGCATATAGTCTGAGACCCCTTGGACCTTGTCCCTCTGAGAAACTTTTGGTTCCATCTGGGGAAAATTCAGTTCCTGTCTGGGGATTTTCTGTTTTGGAAATCCCACCTATAAGGCACCACTTGGATTAAGGTCACTGGCTTAGTGGGACTTGGAATTGACCACTCTGAGCTTTGTGCTGTCTGTGTTATTTGGGTGTAAGGTTTCCACCTGCTGGTGAGGGTTCTGGTTTGTTCTCAGTCCACATGGGAGTGTTTTTCAATCAGATATGTGAAGTGCTTCTTCAGTTCCATCTGATATCCCCTTAAGGAACATTCTGACAGACTGGTACACCTATAGCTGTGAACCTATGAATAACGAACACTGTGTGACCACAGAATTCTTTAGACTCTGGAGAAAATAGGTTGAGATGAAACAATGATTTATGGATTTATGTATGTCTTAGTATGTACCTTTGCTTTGGATAATATTGCTGAGGTTAATTTGTAAATGAACTCTATTTAATTGACTTAAAAGTGGTTACAAATTTAATATAATTATTTAGGAAACTTGCTGAAATGAGTTTCAGGCCCACATGATCTGGGAAATATTCAGTACTGAATTGATATCTGCTATTAAAAGGCATCTTGTTAGTTGATTTAATTAATATATATTGTACCTAGGTTTACTGAAGTTCAATAAGTTTATGTTACTCCAGTTGCAGAGTTTGTCAGCAGAAAGAAAAAATAATAATTAACTTGATATGATGAAATTCTTATTGGTAAATTACATGCAAATGAGATAAGTACTTTGGGGTGAACTCTTTAGGAATAACTATTTTAGGAATGTCTACTTAAGAATAATCTACCCAGATATTTGGTAACTTAAAATTTAGAGTTGTTAAATTAAGTTAAATGATGGAAGTTTATTAAATACGTAGGCCATTTCCAAATAAAATAAGATACTGAAACATTAATTACTGAATATTGGCAACTTAAAATTTAGAGTTGTTAAATTAAGTTAAATGATGGAAGTTTATTAAATACGTAGGCCATTTCCAAATAAAATAAGATACTGAAACATTAATTACTGAACATTGGCTTCCCTTTGCAGAGAAATTAAGGGTATTTAGGGCTATTGATGAATATGTTCGGTGCCACCCTAAGATGTTCTTTATGAGAAAGAACATATTTTTTAGAAATTATTGGTATTTATGTTCACCAATCTACAGAGTGTTGATACAGAAGACAGTTCATGGTTTCTTAAGGAAAGTAGGATGCATATTTTCAGTAAAGGAAGGTATGAGGAATGGAACTGTATTGCATTTAGGAAAAAGAAAGTGAGTCTGTCTTGGAGTTGGTTGTTTTTGGGTGGAAAAATTGGGGACAGGCTACTATGGATGCAGAATGTGATGGAAGATTTGTGGGAAGTGGACCCTGAGAAAAGAGTTTTGTGTATAGCTGAGACTGGCTAAGTTTAGAATAAATTTAATTGAGTAAATGAATTTTAAAAGTAATCTGGTGCAAAACTTGTATTTGGCTTTTATCAGTTAAGAAGACAAGTTTTCTTAAAATGTTGAGCAGTCCCTGATAACAGATGTTAAGTTTCTTTGCATTTAAGTGACTTGTATTTGTTTTTGAAATCCTTTCATGGATTCTAACAGTTCTTTTGACCTCCAGCTAACTTTGAGTTGCTTTAGAAGTCCCCTGAGGCACCTCAAAGAGAAATATTTAATTAGCATGTTAAATTACATGGAATTCCTAAAAGTCTAGCATGTTCTGATAAGTTGTTATCAGTCATAATTGTAGTTATTTTAAAATGTATGTCACAGCAATAACTAAGTTTCTTTTGTCAATTACATTGTGATCAAATGTTTAACTGTGACCTTTGAAGTCTTTCTGTGATTTATAGGCAATTATCGTTGCACTCTGATAAATCTCAGATTATACTGGGGAACTGAGTAAGAAATTAAAGCATCCTAAGGGAAAACCTGATGGCTTCATTAAAAGTTAACAAAAGATTTGGTTACAGAGTGAACTGGTGAATATGGTTATAATGTTTATGAGTTTTGTCTGGAATGTTACTGGTTTTGATCTGTGTTCTCCAGATATAGGGAAGCCCTTCCCCTCAAGTTGGTTATGATTTATAGCAATTTGGCAAACTACACCTGTGGGTAAGATTAAAGCATTTTTCTTTTCTCTCTACCTGGGCTCTCCAGAAATTGGGGGCTCTTGGGTTTCAAGAAGCCGTATCAGTTGAATGGGAAAGACTGTCTCCTGGCATGTGCAGGAATCTCGATATTTGGGGGACCTCTAGAAAAAATCCACCAAGGCAGAGCCTGATGGCAGGTCTTTGGCTTTCATGGCCTTGAGAGGCCTATTGGGAATTCAGTCTGAGACTCCTCAGGAATTCCACCACAGCCAATGTGGAAGAGCCTATATGGGCAATTAACCAGAGTTATTTTGCAAACAAATTAGGTTTGATTAGCTGTGATTGGTGGAGATGAGGGGAATTTTAGAGAGAACAATATTATGTTTCAGTGGATGTTAAATTCTAATTCTGTTCATTGAGGTCTGTATTCACTAAGACTTGCTTCCCAGATAGTTCCTTGCTTTTATGTTATATTGTTGCAAAGTTTAATTGAATTATTGAAAGGACACTCTAAAATTGTATCTGAAACTTAACTCAGCAATCTATCTATGGATGAAGGTCAGATGCTCCATGATCTGCAACCAGGAGATTAACACTTGTCCATGATCATTTAAATTTAAAGGCTCTCTTATGTTGGGGACAGTTAAACCATACTAGGGATAACCAGCCTATTAACAGTAGGAAAGCAAGATGGGTGCCTTATGGACAATTCCAATACATAATTTCCCTTAAAGATAAGGACTGGTATAGAACAGACTAAGTCAGATGACCTGGAATATACTGGGCTGCACCTAATGTAAATTCTTGACTTAAATTCTTTCTTATGACCTTACTAACACTGCTAGTTATATTATTTTTTATATTGCCTGTTTCACAAAATTGCTGTTTTTTGCATTACCAAATGTGTGCTGAGCCCCTGATAAAATGATGATATATAGTTCCATATGAGATCAGTGACTGTAATAGTGTAACTCTAAATATGGAAAGAAGCAACAAGAGGGAATATTTTCCTGGACCATAAGAGACTAGTAAAACATGTGGTCTGGAGACTTTTGGCTACTGTTAAAAAGGCCTAGTCCAGTAATAGCACATTGAGTGACCTATCAACAAAATCTTTGTCAGACCTGGGAATGAGCATTCCTAGTACCATGGGACAAAATGGCCGTGAAATGCCTCCCACACCATGGTCAAATTTATGACCCTGAAGGGGTCCTGCTAACTGAAAATTAGCACTTGCCATCTACCTCTGCAAGGATTAAGTCAGTGGTCACTGCAGCCACTGACCAACACCCCCTGAAAGGAGTTCAGGGTGGAGATCAGGAAGGAGGCACTCTGTGCTTTGGGAAAAACTGGAACAACAGGCCTTCAGGTAGTTAGAAACTTTCAGGAAAAGATTTTATGAGCCCAAATTCTTGCATCTTCTCATATCCAGAAAAGCACTGAGATCATTAACATTGGCATCTGCTTTGGCCATTCAGGAGAGAAATGCAGTTAAAACTCAAAAATGGAGTTAACGGTGGTTCAGACATCCAAGGTAAAACTAAGTGGCCATTGTGGATTTTCAGACACGTTCCTGTATTGCTGAGAACTCGAATTTTCTGAGCTGTGTCAGGCCAGGGAAGAGCACCAGCCATTCTCAAAGCAGTGTCTGCTGGTGATGGCAGCTGCAACCTTACATTTTCAAGGTCTCCTCTAAGCTATTAAATTTTTAGACAATAAAATTGCTTTAGATCAGATATTAACAAAAAGGGGAGATGTGTAGTGGCCAATAGCTCCTGTTATACATGTTGATACCACATCAGAAGTTAAAAACTACTCAAGTAAAATTAAACAACTGGCTACCTGGCTGCAAGTCTACCTTGAAGTGCCAGGTCCAGACTAGGTTTCAGGCTTATTCTCTTGAATTACTAAGGGAATGAGACCTATTTTGTCTCTTAAAGTTCCAATTGTCATTCCTCCAACCACTTCTAACTGGATCTGCTGCATCAAAATTGGTGGACCAAGAGATTAAGACCTTAATCATATAAGACTCAGATCCAGGACTTGGAATTAAAATATTTCTAATTCAGTATCCATTCCCCCCAAATTTAGCCAGGATTATGTCCCATTTCAGCAGGAAATAACCAGAGCAAGCATTACCCGATTCCCTGAAAGATGTGAGCAGGTTAAAAAAAAAAAAATGGGGGGAAATTGAAACTATGTCCACTGAAACCAAGTTCCCTGTTGAATTTATGATTAATGTCTCTATCCAAAATGATTATTCCTTTTCTTGTCCAACACTTTTTCTCCTTAAGATTGAGAAGTATCAGAGAAAAGAGGGTATTGAAACAGAGCAGGACCCTGTGAAGCTCCTGGGCACAAAAGTCTTTCTGTGTCCCCTTCCCTGAGTTCCAAAGGGCAGGTTCAAACAGTTGCTAAGTAGGGAAGAGAGGGGATGTGGAGAAAAGGGAGGAGCAGTCAAGAAACAATAGTGCAGTCTTGGGGACAGGGTCCTGGTTCCCCCCTCAAGGGATATACATAACAGTATGTTTGAGCTCTTCTGCAGAATTAAAACCCCCACCAAATGGAAGATGTTAACTATTTGATGAAGCACTCTTCATTCCAGAGAAGGTCATAGTTTGCCCATCACCACCTGATGCCAGATATTTCTGGATTGAAGGAATGTGGGCCCTTCATGCATCCTGTTCCTTATCAGCAACCCCGCCCCTTGACTATAAAATTCCTCACAAACCCCCCTGGGTTGGGACACAGTTTTGAGGGCATTAGTCTGCTGTGGTCCCCTTTACCTGACAAAGCAATAAACCTATTCTTGTCTACTTCACCCAAAACTCTGTCTCTGAGATTTAATTCAGTGTCGGGTACAGAGGCCAGATTTGGCTTCACAAATAGACAAGAAGAATTTAAGAGCAGAACTTTAGGACAAGCAGTCTGTTAATTTTTCAATGACTATGTATTATGATGAAATTAAATTTCAAAATCAAATTACTGGAGTACAAAATAAGCTATGAATCATCTTTAAGGTTTTTAAAAATAACAAAATAAAGTCTTGCTTATATTGTATAAAATATCAGTTTTACAATATCTTTAATTCTGGGTATACTTGTTCCTTCAAAAGATATTCAGATCTTATCAGAACTTAAGTAACTAGATGAGTCTTATTTCAGACTTTAATTGAATTAGCGTACATTTTTTATTTTCCATATTGTATACTTACCCAGCCTCCAATTTTATTAATTGAGCAATTCAGAATGTTTATTTTATTTTCTGCTTTAAAACAATGAAGTTTAGAAATACGTATCATCTGTTGAACTGATAAGCCATCCAAAATAGGACTTTTGCCAAAATTACCCAACAAGCTGTCAACTCTCTTCTCCACTTAGCATTTGTGGAGAATGTAAGCATTATTTATAAGTGATGTAATTCCTCTCACATTTCAAAATATACCCTTATAATGGAGTTAACAGAAAATATGTATAACACAAAACACTTAAGTATCATGTAATAGTTCTGACTGCACTTAACACCAATGATTTATGTCTTATATTAACATACTAACACCCAAGACTTTTTCCTACTGCTCTATTTCCAAAAATATTTTCCTCTACTCGAATTTTTGGCAGATGAAAATCAGCTATAAAATAACTGGGAAAAATACCATATGGATTTTTAATTGGAAGTAAAATTTGGGATTTATTATTTCATTCCTAATCATTTATCTACCTAAAGCCCATCCAACACATTCAAATTTTTACATCACATGTTACTTCTGTCACATGCTCAGTAGCTTCAAAATTAAACTAGACATTAATTAGAATATTAGTTAGTATCTAACAATATGTAGAATTAGAAAAATGTATCCAGTTAAGTTGCAATAAATGTGGTTACATTATCAAGTACTGATACATTTTTAAATGATAATGAAAGTAAATCGATTGCTCTGCTAAAATGTTTCTTAATGTGCTTTTACACCATAGAGCCACCTTTATTTATTACCAATAATAATCAAGTTCAAACCAATTCAATTACATACATTTCAGTGAAGGAGTGTTTAAGAATCACAAGCTAAAAAATCAAAGATTCATCACCTTACAATCGAAAACAGTGAGCTTTAAACTTCAACCAACCAGGTGGCAAGTTTGTCGTGTCTCACTTGTTCTTAATGGGAAGTTGTCAAGAACAGTTGACATTTTTTAAACTTACTATCTCATTTATCCCTACTTATGAACCTCATGTTGATATGTTAAACTGTAGGACAGGAAGAAGAGGACAGCCACAGCTCTATTAAAATATATACATCAGCATTTGCAAATATCATGCATGGAATAAAAGGACCCTTAATTTCCAATAGGAAATGTGCAATGTCTCTAATTTCCTCAATTCTTTTTTTTTTTTTTTTTTTGAATCTTTCTTTTTCTTGTGTCTAGCGGTACCCAACTAATTTGGGACAATAAGGGACACTACTAATTAATTGCCCTTGTGTCAGAGACATCAGGGCTCTTATATTAGAATGAAAAATAGTGAAGGAATATAATACTGCTATATTCAAATAACTACAAAGGCCAGAAGTCATTTTTTTCTCAAAAATTCAAAAATGACAATCCTTCAGTGAAAATATATTTTCAGTAATTTTACAAAACTTCTACCAAAGGAAGGGTGTTGAATTAGTACATTCAATCAAGTAGTGTTTTCTGCTAAGTCTTATATGATAGGTGTGAAGTTAAAAGTTAAGAAAGCAATTGAAATACAAAAGCTGAGCCTTTCTAATATAACAAAGTTTCACCTTTTGACTTGGTTTGACTGGGTCATTTCTATTCTAACCCTATTTTGATCTTCAATTTGAAGGCAGCAAGGCTCAAGCTACATGGATCATTTCCTTCCAAACATTTGACTTGTCATTCTTATAGGAGAATAGAAGATATTTGAATATCTATGTATGTTCTATATTCCCTAGTTGATAGTTTGAGCTACTCTAGAACCTGGAAATTTTTAATAATAATTGAGGTTCCATTAAACCTAGTTTTCAAATAGCTTCTTAGAGTTTATCCATCAAATAATTCAGGGTGTAAAAGTAGCACATAAAATTAATTCAACAACCACTAAGCAGTAAGATTGTTTGGTTTTGGCTGATAGAGGACCCTGTGGTCAAAAACAATTAGGTCTTATGATGAATATGCCATCAACTGTGTTCCTACCAGACTGAGCCCAGATGCACACTTCACAGAATAGCAGACAGCTGTGCTCAGAAGCCTGCCTGGGGTATAGGAAGTCATATTTTGACTGTCGTGGCTTAGCTGCTTATTAATATTGTAGTGTGCCTCATGCCTTATGCTAATGGCAGTGACTGATGTTTGTCATTATCTTCATCAATCTCATAAAATACTTCCTCAGGAGAGACCAATCATAGCTAGAATACTACTTAAACTGGTTTTCTAAGCCAGAATATAGAAAGCACTTAGTACAAGAAGTTGGATGAATAATTTATTTTCTTTTGAGTATGTTTGACAACTGCTACTCTTGTCAAATTTGCCATGAACCTAATTGATATTCCATATGGGAATAGATGACTGTATGTGTGATTGCATGATGCTTTAAAGTTGTTCTGCTCATCTGGGAATATAGGTGAAGATGTGTGATAGAAAAACCAAAAGCTGGAATAAATCTGACACTAACTGTTTGGAGGTTCAATGTTTTTGACAGTGGAGGTGAGTCCCCTTATCACTTTGTGATTTCATGTATGTGCTCTGTTTACAAGACAGGTACTGAACACTTCATTGTGGACCCAAAAAGAAATGCTTAAATGGATGAAGCATCTCTTTATATCTGATAGAAGATAAATGGGACATTAAATTAATGTCAAACAAGTGAGAAACGTTTAGTTTTATTCTACATTGTAGCAACATGGCAGTAATGTATTGATTCTTATATGCACATGATTTCATATGCCTTAATCACAAGAACTTGAGGTTATGAATTTCTGTATTAAAGTAAAAACAAAAAAAATAATAAGAATATATTTTTGATAGAATGTGATGAATATTCACACTATTTCTGATAATAAGGGGTGGTAGGAGACAAAAAGTTCCTGAAGAGAGGAAATTTCATCCACCATACCTGATAGATATTCATGGAGCCTTTGTCTAAAAAGTTATTATAGTCATCCTTCCCAATATGCCATTTTTGTATTAGAGGGAAAGCTTAGTTTTATTGGAGAGAGGGTCAATATATAGTGTGCTTCCAAATATATGTTTGTAGAATTAAATGGGTTGGAATGGAGCAGAGTGGAAAAGAACATGATAGATGAGGACCATGCATATTTGTTCCCTCCTAAAAGCCTAATTTGTTCTAAAAATTAATAAGGAAAAATAAATAGATGGTTGGATGAGTGGTCAGTGATACAGATGATTCAAAATAGAAGTTTCTGTTTCCTCTTTATACATATTTTTATTAAAAAAAAGAACTTATTTAGAAAGTATAAATTATAGTAAGTTTGTTTAGTGAGGCAGGAAATTGTAAAGAAGATTTCAGAAATTTTCATTGAAAGTACTTAATTTTTTTAAAATTAAAGTGTATCTCCCAAGACCTGACCTTTAAAGATACCCTAGGAAAGACTAAGCTATAAAAAGGAAAGGCTAAGTTATAAATACTATAGAACTATCCCCCCTCCTTCCATTATGTCTCAGAGGAGTTTGGAAGGAGGTAGCACCATATTTTGTGCCCATCTTGAATCTGACCCAGACATAACATCTTTCTAAAGAGTCTCATGTAAATTTTCCTGCATAATATAACACTCTTTTAGAAGTTTGTTTTGAGCTAGAAAATATATTGTAGATAAGGTGACCATGCATCCTGTCCCAGTGTAATTATTAATAACACCACCTTTCACTCTCAGAGGTATCCCAGTAGAGATGACAAATTATGGTAACTTTATCTATAAATAATAATGAAATGTTAATAAAATAACCTTTATTGGAAGCTTGCTATTTGTCAGACTGAAATGCTTTCATGTGTAGTGAATTCTTTGAAATAACCCAGTAAAAGAGGTTTTCAAAGTTGAGGAAACAATGAGATAAAGCATGGATAGAGTTAAATAACATGGCTTCTTCCCATAGCAGGCAAACTGGACACCAGACGAAGGTCTGATTCTATAACAACATATGCCAGAAGATGATATACTATCTTCTTATTTGCTGGTTGATATGATTAATTTGGTTTTACTTAATACATTCAAAGATTACCAATACCTCTAATTTGTTATACTTCCTAGCTGTTATAAACATACTTTATAACTACTGTTCATTTTAAGAGGCAGAAAAAGAGTACCAAACTGGATTAAAAGTCAGCTGGATTGTAGTTCAGTATACTACTATTATTAAGTTAGTGATAATAATAATGGTTTGTTATGTAACTAGTTTATGCCAGGCACTGTACATGGGGTTTTCCCTGTGTTCTCTCACTGACCCTTAAAACAGCTCTGTGAGGCAGAACATCTGTACCCCATGAATGTGTATGAATTGCTTTAGCCCAAAATTGGTTTGGAGATTTAAAATGAAGTCTGGGGGATTAAATAATTTCAGGAGGCCTCTCCAACTCTAACTAGATTAGATTCTCTGGGAGTAACTGATTATCAGTATATAAGGCATAAAATTTGGATGCTGAGGAATATTCTTGGGAGCAGAGACACCTTATATTTATATTAGCTATCATGTATTGAGTGCTTACTAAGGGAATGCATTTTACAAACTTTTATTTTTTTCTTTTGTTTTTCTCCTCACCATAAGCCAAATAAGAGAATCTGAATTTGAACCAATGTAAATTTAATTCCACTATGCTAGAGAAAGTATCCTTCTCTGACTCTCTAGTATTTGCCCTAATTTAGGAACCTTTCTGAAAATCAATATTAAATGTAAATGAATAAATAGTGTTTGCTCATGATATAATTTGTTCCACCACTGCATAAATAGCATGCATAGAAAAACAGATGTGATAGTATCATATAGAGGTTGTTGAAAGGAAATTCTTGGCTACTTTTTCAAAGAAGTAGTGTGGAAATTCTCACTAGTGCAGAGTAAGTTCTGTGTGCTGCAGAGAAGAAAGCAAATATGAGTCTGTGCTTGTACCCAAACAATGGTCACAGTTCAGTGGGGATGTAAGAATATAAATGCACAAATATAGATTAGGTACTATTATAAAATGCCAAATAGTAGAGTGTAATTTGAACAGTGCTTTTTAACTGAGAATATGTTATGTGTGGTGTGTTTTTAAAATATAGATGCCAGGACCATACATGTATTGATCAAATAAGTTTCTAAGGTTGGAGCCTGGAAATGTATAATTTTAAACTCCACAGGTGATTCCAAAATGCACTATAAATAACAACCACTGGATTAACATTAATATGTTAATTATGCAGATTAAAAAAGAAGAGGTTCTTTTGGGCTGGGTTTTAAAAGATGGCTTCATAGAAGAGATGAGATTTGAATGAAAGATGAGATATGACAGAAGGTAGGTGAAACAGATGTTTTTCTTTTATTTTTTAGCTCAAAATAAAAAAGTGCCTTTAAGGATTTTTTCTACATTTCAGATTCCTAATTGGATTGATCTAGAATAGATAATAAAACTTATAACAATAAATACCTGGAAATGTTCAATTATCTTGTAATATATCCATGATATGGTTACATGAAACTCAGGTAAAAGTCTTGCTTAAAAGCTCATAAATTTCTACAGATTAGCATTAATATCTTAATTTCAAAAATTTTATCACAATTAGTAAATGCATTTTAGACTACAAGTTGCCTTTTGGTGTTTTATTCAAATTTGGTTTCTTAGATCTTTAACAAAGGGATTGGTATCTAGAAGATGAATAACATATATTTGTTGAATGAATTAAATATTTGGATTTACTCGGTTTATTCATTCCACCTTGTTTGTGGGGCAGATTTCAACAGCCTCCATTTGAAAGATCAAGAATTTTACCTATAAAGGTTTTGCTTCCTTTGTTTCTTTCTTGATCCAGAACCAATGAGCTGGCAAAGACTTTCAACAACCATTAGCTTTTAGGCTTTTTCTTTCCCAATGAAAAGACTGAAGAGAAAGAAGAAAAGTGGAAAAGGAAAAAGAGTTCCAAGCATCCTAACACCAGGGGAGTTCTCCGTCCATGTGTATGCCTACACCAGCTGGCAAAACCCTCTTCTCAGACCAGTCTCTCCAGAGGGAGGAGCAAGCAAAGTCACCAACCTGTCAATGGGAAGGAGCAAGGCCTCCCCAGCTTGCCCAATTTTGTCATTGTTTTGGTTTGGATTGTTAATAGAATTGTAAAGGCATGACAGCCAGAAAGGTCACTAAGAATATCTTGCTGCATTACATCTCCTTGGTGCCGTTGTTGTTATAGAAAAAAATGTCAGAAGATATTCATATTTCCTCAGTGTAATTTTATAAGTGATTTTGGAAACAATTTCATAGGGGGAAAAATAAGAAGAAGAAGAAAGAATGAACAGAAAACAAAACACAGATGGGAAAAGAGTATGGTAAGCTGTTGACAGAAGACTTTGATTCTATTATTCATATACATGTTTTGGAGAATAAAGGGGAAGAAAATGGAAGGCATCATACAGTGTTTAGTTATGGACATGTATTTGTAAAATATGTTTAGTGTGAGACAGCTTTAATAATAAGGATAGACACTCATGCTGGTATTAGAGAAAGCAGGAATAGCATCCAGAAGAGGGAGCTTGGGCAGAAGCAGCTGTCACAATATAGGAGGCCTGTGAGCTCAGCCTTGGTGCCATTCAGGAGAAGTCCAGGTTGTCCCATTGACTGGTTATGGTTCAGTTGACATGGCTCTAAGCTGGAGGTGCTTAAACAAACGGCCACTTTTCCCTAAAGAACTATTGAAGGAACGCTTGATGTGACTAAATTCTATCAATATAACAAACACGTGGAATTCTTAGTTGGACCAAAACTCAAGACTTCCAAATTACTAACTGGACTCTTAGTAACTATACTGGCTGCAAAATGAACTCAGGAACTATGATTTTGAAAATGTCTGGTACCTGGCTCAAGTCATATAACTACTGGCCATCATACTGTTGCACTTTTTTGGCCCCTCCAGCTGCCTCATGATCACCTCATCCCAGACAAGCCTGATTGCCATCAGTGAAAAACACACCAAAAATAAATATGATTACATAATTATTTATAAGGATTGAAACTGAATATATCTTAAACTGTTTAATTCACATTTAGTTGCACAAAACAGCTGAAAGTAAAATGAATTTATGTTTAATAATATTTCAAGGGTGGCTCATCACATTCATGGCCTACATGTCATCTTGAGTACACCAGTAATTTTCATTAGACAGGGGTGTGCTGGAGCCACAGGTCCATGACATCCAAATACATGCATTTTTCCTCAACCAGACCTTCAGTCACCTCACTTTGGTAGCTTGAAGTGGGCCCTGGTGGGAATTTTATACCATAGAAATTGGCAAATGGGATGTCTTGGTCCCTTTGGGCTGTTACAACAAAATAGCAGAGACTAGGTGGCTTATCAACAACAGAAATTTATTTTTCACAGTTCTGGAGGCTGGACATCTGAGATCAGGTGCCAGTATGGTCAGGTGCTGGCCCTCTTCCAGGTTGCAAACTTCTTGTATCCTCATGTGGTGGAAGGGGCTAAGGAGCCCTGTGGGACCTCTAATCCCATTCAAGAAGGTACAACCATCATGACCAAATTACCTCCCACAGGCCCCACCTTCTAACACCATCAGATTGTGCATTAGAATTCCAATAAGTAAACTTAGCAGGGGTGGGACACAAATATTCAGACCATAACATTCTGCAAATCAGGGCTTTCTAATTTTCTTTTGTAAAGAGCCACTGAGACAGTTAACCAGCAAACCACTGAGTTACATGCACATTTTAGAAGAGACCTAATATAAACACACGTTTTTCTAATTAAGAATATTGCTTGCTGGGTAAATATTTAAAGACACTGCCTAAAAGAGATGGTATTTTGTTAGACTGCCAAGGCTCACATTGCTATTAGCCGTCAATTAACCTCCTTGTGTCTTAGTCTTCCTACCCTTAAAATGAGAACATTATAATACCTACTTCATAGAATTGTTCTGCTGATTAAATGAGTTAATATATGTGATGCACTTTAGAAAGTGTCCAGCACAGAGAAGGTGCTCAATAAGTATTTTCTATTAGTATTAACAGGAGATGAGACTATATGATTGTTTACAGTCCTCGCATAAAAGGCTGCCTAAATTGTGTTATTTTCTTTGTTGATCTTTTATATCCTTTAGAAACCCATACCCACCTTCTAAATATTTCGTGAGGATCAGTTAAATGAAAGCACATCAAATCACTTTGAAATGCATAAAGCACTATGCAATGAAAGGTGGAATAATTATGTAAAAGGCATCATCTTGAATTTTGTTTATACTGCATCTTTGAAATGAGCATCAGATTTTTCTCTAGGCTGTTACTGCTCCTAGAGAAACAAACACAGATGGTGCCCAAACCTCCTACTGAATAGTTTTAGGCAACGGCATTTATCAAAATACCGCAGGTCACTAAATGTACAAAGACTCAAATCAAATCAAATCACATCTCAGTGTCAAGCCAGCATGGTAATTTAGGCAAATAAGCCTTTGTTTGGTAATTCAAGGATCTTCTGATTTGTAGAATGCACTAGCACAACAAACAGAAAATCTTACATGTAGGCTAAGTTTTGCAAAATAGAATATTAAAATGCAATTTCTTTTAGAGAAAAAAATTAGTTTGTCTTTTCTGATGATTGTTTCCAGGCAAATTAAAACTAATTTTGGGGTGTACATGCAGATGTTCCCATTTTATGTTGACCTTCTAGCCAAGCACTGCAGAAAAAGAGAAGAAACGTGTTTTAAATACATTTTCTTACACTCAAAACTTCTAAGAAACTCAGTCTTTGGAGTGCAGGCTTCCTTTCTTCAGCCACATAGTCCTGTGATCTCTCTTCATTGAGTCTTGGGTGGGTTTGCACTTGGATCCCCTGGCTCAATGATGGGGAGGGAGATCTGATCCCTGAGGCTTCCTCTCCCCCAAAGCTGGCTCTGCTGATGGGGGCTGGGGGTTGGGGCGATGGTGCAAGACTAAAGGCTGGGGGGAAGGGGGAGCCAGGCTGTTTCTCCCAACAGCCAGCTTGCCTCCTGTGCCTTCTCAGGCAGCAGCTATGTCTCTTCCATGCTCTACTTCCCACTGCTGGAGCCTGCCACGGTTGCAGCTCTCATCAGGTAACCCAAGGCTCCTGTTTTGCGGTAGCACCTCCTGGTCCTTGTGTCCCTGCAGCTTGGGGTTGGTTATGGCCTGCCCCTGTTGCTAATTTCTGGGTTGCCTCACTTTTCTCTGGTTGGCTTCATCTATCCCTTTCAGCACATTTTGTGCTTTAATCAGTTCCCTGCATGAGAAGCCAACATTTAAGTATTCCAGGTGAATCCTGTTCACCTTGGCTGGACCCTGATTGGCCCAAGATCTAACACAGGCCACCTGCTCAACTGAATTCTAAGGTATGTGACACTGTTGAAAGTGCAGTTCCTCTGTATCCATCACAAAGGTCTCAAAGGCCCTTCTGGAGCATGAAATCCTGCAATCACTGTTCCCTTTGTAGCTCTTCCCCTTTAGTTAAATGACCGTTCTACTTCGAGCCTGCTCTGGGCCAGATCTCTGAGATGGAGGCAGAGAAAAAGTAATTTTCTTTGTTTCTGCTAACATCAGAGTCACAAGACCCTCAGCCATTACACTTGTTAGCCTAGCCTGCCCCTTCTTCAGGCCACACCCCTCAAATTCTCTTACTGGTGGCGGTTCTCTCAGATATTAGTACCCCTCCTAGAAAGTCACAAAGGATGACAGAGTCTCCAGATAGTTTCCATGTATGTGATGATAGGACTAGAATATGGATCTGTGAGTTGTTACCATTCTAAAATTATATCCCTTCTGCTTTCTTTTCAAGGAAGTAAATTTGGGTCACAAAACAACTCCATAACTTAAATTGGTCTTAGGGAGTTCAAATTAGCTCTATAAATATACGCTTAATCCAAAAGTATCAAGCTAGGGTTATATGCCCATGCATTTGTTTAACTTATTTTGGACTCTGAAACATACTTTAATGCTGAATTTCTAAAAATAATATTTTGTAAAGATTTTTCGCATGTTTCCCTACACTCCATCTTAATGCATTGCCTGTGCTGCTCCCCCTTCCTGAAATGATCTTCTTTTTCCTTCTATTTTCTTTTGTTTTTCTATGAATTCTCAATCAAATAACCATCTTTCCAGGAGTGTTCTCTGAACTTTCCTACTCACTTGACCCCTGTGCATGCCCCAAAAGGATCTGTGTGAAATATATTTAATGTCTCTATCTCCAGTTAGACTTTAAGCTCTATAATGAAAGGACTATGTTTCATCTTTGTAGACCTAGTGCTCTGTAACTTCCTTGGTACTTAGGAATTATTCAAAATATATTTAACCATTTTGAACAACAACCTAAAGGTTCCAAGGCTTCTCATGCTGGACAAAAAATTAATATTTGGATCTTGGAATGGAAGGTTTGCTTTGTTTTTTATACTAGGAATATTTTACTAACATGAAACAGCCAGGGGTTATTTCACAAAATGCCTAGTGTTTGTGCCCCACATATGGAAGTACTTACACTTGTTGAACAACTTTGATAGCTAGGGAAATGATTTGAATTCTCCAAGAAGAGAATGCTAAGAATATTATGGATATATATAAATTGGAAAAGGAGATTGAGGAATTGTCTAAAACTGAGACAAAGCACCAAATGCAGTTACACATGTATGAGAACACTTAATAAAGATGCAAGTTTGTAGGAGGTTGGTACTGTTTCTTCCCATGAAGTCCAGCATAGCACTTTAACAAATTTAGAACAAAACTTCTCAACTCTTTCTCTTGTTTATGTTCTCCTTCACTAGAAGTTGCATCCTCTTTCTGTGTCTGTCTTCCTAAATTTAAGCCCTTATTTTCAGTGTCCATCTAAGTATATTCCCATTGCCTCCACTGTCAGTTAAGTAAATACCATGTCTCTAATTTCCTTTGAAAAGGAGCTCAACTGTGCTCTGTTTATTCAATTTATAGTGGTTCTCTTTTCACATTTTGGTCCATTGACTCTGGTGTCTTTTCTCAGGCAGCTGTTTATTCTACCCAATTAGACTCAGAGCTTGGCAGAGGGAGGTACTTTTTCTTTTCTATCTCCTCACAGCACGTTCACAATGTAGGCTTGTGGACTAAATGTCTTCCTGATTTCATCAATATCTGTGCTAATATTTTTAGCTCCTCATTGAATGAAAACACTGGTGTGCTCACTGTGCAGCTGGACTCATGGGCATTTAGTCACCCACATAGGACACAGCTCTGAATGGCTCCTTCATTCCATATCAGAATCTGTGGGCTGGGCACACAAAAACCTCAAGATCCTTTGCCACTTTTCTTTAGACCAGGAACCAGGAATGTTCCTAAGCTACTTCTCCCACCATTCATAGTTTGTTCTCTGTCGCTGAACTTGTTCATTTCCTTCATGGTACTTGTGATAATTAGTACAATAGGAAGTATGTGTAGAATAAGCACACGAGGTAAATAAAGTTAAATTTACATAAATTTGGAAAATATATAGTAGATATAAAATATATGCATATATATGTAAAAGTAATATATACAAAAACACCCATGTTTGTTTGTGAGTGTACATACATGTGTGTTTTGTATTTTCATTTTTTCTTACCCCCACAGATTTTCTTCTCCATGACTTGCTTCACTACTTAACACCCAAATGTAACACAAAACCTGACATATCTCGTAGGTACTCATAAATATTTGTTGAATAAATAATATGTGAATGTTCATTTCCAAATGAAGATATGAAAGCAAATAATTATTTCCAATCTTAGTCACATCAGATCTTAAGTTTACTGACCACAAAGTGAAAAGAGGAGAGAACTAAGTCAATATTCTTGTCTCTACTCCAAAATTTCATAGGTTTATAATGTCTCCTATGAGAAAGAGGCTCTCAGATTTCTCAGTTTGTTTTTATCTACAGAGGAAAAAAGAGGAAAGCAAGAAATTTTCTGCTGTCCATTGTTTTTGTTTTTGTTTTTTTTAAAGATTTACTGATTGATTGATTGATTGCTATGTTGGGTCTTCGTTTCTGTGCTAGGGCTTTCTCTAGTTGCGGCAAGTGGGGGCCACTCTTCATCACGGTGTGCGGGCCTCTCACTATTGCGGCCTCTCTTGTTGTGGAGCACAGGCTCCAGATGCACAGGCTCAGTAGTTGTGGCTCACGGGCCTAGTTGCTCCGCGGCATGTGGGATCTTCCTAGACCAGGGCTCGAACCCATGTCCCCTGCATTAGCAGGCAGATTCTCAACCACTGCGCCACCAGGGAAGCCCTGCTGTCCATTGTTGATGCTACTCACTAATAAAAACTACTGATATTTTAACAAAAAGCTAATGATTTCCAAATAATGTAGCAATAAATGAATTGGATGCTTTACTATTTACTTTTATTTATTCTCTATGAGCACAAACATATTTTCTTTAGAATACATTTATAGCATGTGCATGCCTTTCTCCTAAATAAAAATTCTGATGTCTACAAAGAAAGAGTGGGACATAACTATAGAAGTAGCTGCAGAATGCAGGAATTGACAAGGACTGTGAGCCGGACTGCCTGGTTTCAAGCCCTGGCTCTACTGTTTTCTAGCATTGAGATCACAGGAGAGTTAGGTCATCTTGCTTTGTTTCTATTTCTTCATTTGTAAAAAGGAGATGATAATAGTACCTAACTCACTGAACTTATTAGGATTAAATTAGTTAGAACATGTAAAGTCCTTAGCATAATGCCTCACACGTAAAAAACACTCATAAATGTTAACTAATCATATTCTTATTCTTTGTATTTTTGCCACCATATCCAAATTAAGACAGTTTTGCTTCTAATGTAGAATGGATAAATTCTCATTAAGACTGAGCAAGGGAAAAATAGAGAATGTACACGTAAATAACATTAAGTATGAAAGGGGAATATAGTCATAGGTGCATTAGAAAAAACAAAAGGCATAGTAGAAAGTCAAGATTCTAGGATTTTGTTATGTCCTCTTAATAAAGTTTTTCTTTAATTCTTACCCCAATAGATGTTTCCTTCCTATACCTTTTAAATACCTAATGATGAAGATCATGCTTATTCCATCTTCTTTGCTCTAAAAGAGCCATAAAGACACCAAGACGCTGCTGCCCTCTGAGCTCTCTGACTGAGAGAGACTGCCTGCAGCGCTGCTGGGTGACACCACCCACACACGGAAGCACCTCTCCAGCACCCTGTCTCCTGGGATTTCCTTTGACTCCATTTCCACTGAGTAGCAGCCCTGAGCCTTCTTCTCTGGACAGACTCCTGCTGTGAAGGACTTCCTCACCTGTGAAACTGTCAGAGCAGCTCCCAGTAAAGTTTATGTGTGCTAATGCCACCTTGTCCTATCTCTCTTGTCATATCTATCATCTCCTTGCAAAATCACCTGCAACCCCCTAGAGAAGCTCAAAGGGAAGATCTGCCTTCAGAAGTCTACCTGGAAATAATTAGCATAGACATGGCATTAAGGCCATGAGACTCAATGATACTATTACAAGAGGAGTATATAGAAATAAGGCAGGAGGGTCCAGAGCTAAATCTGAAGTTACAAAATATGAGATCTGGTAAAGGGGAGGAAACATACAAATGTAACCACTTGGTCAATTCCTTCTTGTATTCTGTCACTCAGGCTGTAGCAGAAACTAGTTGAGACACCGCCATTATGTTAGCCCTTATTCAGCCCTTATTCTTTCCGCCCATTCAACTGGTCTCCTACAGATGTTTTCTCCCCCTTTCTTTCTTGCTTGATTGCACTCTGAAAATGATTGCCCTCTAGCTAACTAAGCACACTCCTTAACACTCCTGTCCTTTGTGAGCATTCTTCATTCCAGAAAGAAGGTCTTGGAACAATAACCTCAGGGACCACCAGAACCTGTTCTGGAACCACCTGACGCCAGCCCTGGCGATTTCAATGTCTCCAGGAGGAAAGAAGAATGCAAGACTACATCAGCCCTGATCCTTATCTACAGCCCTATTTTCCACCCTGAAACTACAAGACCCCTTCCTATTTCCCAGGAAGGGGGGCACAGTCTTGAGGGTGTTAGCCTGCCATGGCCCCATTTGCCTGGCAAAGCAATAAAGCTACTCTTTTCTACTCCTCCAAAGCCCTGTCTCTGCGTTTCTATTGGGCAGCGGTTAACAGAGGCTGGGCTTTCAGCAACAAGGCCAGAAACTGGTTCCTCTAGGACAAAATCCTGCCTCCTCCCTTGCTAAGCCACGCTGCGCTAGAATGACTGACTTCTTTCTGCTCCTGTGGTTTTTCTATATTATTGCTATACCACACGTTATTGAATGTATCTGGTTATTATTCGTCTGTCTCCACAGGGGGCTGTCCTTGAAGGCAGAACATGTGTTCATCTCTAAATTCCATGGATCTACCACAGCACCTGACATAGAGCAATAAATATGTTCTAAATAATGACTGAACAAAGGAACAAATCACATAATCTGACTGTATTAGAGTGAAAAGGGTGATGCTCATGTTGTGGTGACAGAGGACTTCCCGTGCCTGGCGTCTTTCATTTCATGATGATGGTATTGCTGTCTGTTCCTGTTTCTCCATCTGAAGTTAATTGAACTCTTACCCTAAGTAAAGACATAGGGCTCATATGTATTGTATCATAGGACCCATATGTAGACATAAAGGAGTAATGTGAAAACATTTCAAGTAATTAGAAATGCAGGTAGTTCCATTAAAAACTCAAGATGGCACAATATTTTGGGCCAGTTTAAAGTATATCCTATAATACCATTATATTAATTTGGTTTTACTTCTTTAGAGAAACTTAAAGAAATACTGGCATTTTAGGTCACGTTGTATAAGATCTGAATCTGAGTCACCTCTGAGACAATTTTCCATTCTCATTAAATTCTCTTTTTGTGATTTCAGTGCTTTAGCTTTTCATTCATTTAAGGGCACAAGGCTGGTTCAAGAATGTATGGGGTTGTTAGATCATTGATTCCATATATTTTTTTACTAAGATACATATTCATCATTCACAATTTGGCCTTTGGAAAGAAAGACTAACTAGTATTAGAAATGTCTGTGACCTCTACATCACAGAACTTAATAACCAAGGTAGAATAAGCATTCATAAATACTTCATAGAAAAAATAAATAGACTGTATAAAAGATCATGGAGGCCAATCAAGTAATATAAAATTACATCCACAAAAGTCCTCTAGATGTGGTGGTACAACATCCTCTACTTTTTAACTACGAAACAAAATTCATGAAAGCTTTTCAGTATAAAAGAGAAACAGCAGCAATTTTTGGACATTGATTATGAGAAGCACCCTGACTTCAAAATTTTAAATTGAATAAGTATGTCTTAGAACGGTTTTTCATTGAAGCACTATTTACAATAGCCAGGATATGGAAGCAACCTAAGTGTCCATTGACAGATGAATGGATAAAGAAGATGTGGCACATATATACAATGGAACATTACTCAGCCATAAAAAGAAACAAAACGGAGTTATTTGTAGTGAGTTGGATGGACCTAGAGTCTGTCATACAGAGTGAAGTAAATCAGAAAGAGAAAAACAAAAACTGAATGCTAACACATATATATGGAATCTTAAAAAAAAAATGGTTCTGATGAATCTAGGGGCAGGACAGGAATAAAGACGCAGACATAGAAGATGGAATTGAGGACACGATGAGGGGGAAGGGTAAGCTGGGATGAAGTGAGAGAGTAGCATTGACATATATACACTACCAAATGTAAAATAGATAGCTAGTGGGAAGTAGCTGCATAGCACAGGGAGATGAGCTCAGTGATTTGTGGCCACATAGAGGGGTGGGATAGGGAGGGTGGGAGGGAGGCACAAGAGGGAAGGGATACGGGGATATATGTATACATACAGCTGATTCACTTTGTTATACAGCAGAAACTAACACAACATTGTAAAGCAATTATACTCCAATAAAGATGTTAAAAAAAAAAAAAAACTTTGTGAGTCACAACTGACTACTGAACTGAATTCATTTCTATGGAAGGAAGCAATGGTTAAAAATGTTTCAGAATTCTGTATTTATGTTATGTAATTATCTATGATTATATATAACTGTAAGTAATTACATATTAACTTACATAAACATTATGTTTTATTTACTTATTGATATCTGTTTGTGAAAATACTGACTGAGGTTGATCCCTCCTTGATAAAAAAAAAAGGAAAATTATAGACCTAAGTAGGAAAATCCCCACAGGTAAAATTAAAGACTTAAGTAGGAAAATCCCCACACACTAATTATTATTGTTGCTATCAGTAAACACATTTCATAATGATTTTCCATTTACAGAATCTTTTTGCAATCATTTCTCAGCATTCTTATTTTATCCTTAGATCCAAAACTATACAGGTTATAAAGGCAATAGAGGTTGCACATTTTAATACTCATTTTCTACTTGTTCTTTCCTGATAAAATTTTAAAAAGAGTTCAAATACCTAATAAATCTTTCGGTTGCATAGGTAAATGAAGTGTGTTTTTCTGGAAAGTGAAGGTGGAATTATGGTTGCCAAGGAACCTCGGGGACTTTTCTGAATGTATGTGAATGTCAGATTACAAAGGCCACAACTTTATAAATTCAAGAAACCAGAATAATTATCTTCTTAATAATGGGCAAATCAATAATATGTTTTGCATTATTTCTCTGTAATTTTTCAAATACTATAGTTTTTGCATACCCAGAATAATGCCCACATAAATTTCTTGTTTTCTTGAGTAATAAATGACCTTCCAGAGGAGAGAAGAAGTTCATGTATTTTTTTTAACCCACAGAAAGGAGAAAAAGGATAGTCGTCCTCTGAGGCACAGACACTGTGCACTTCTGGCCCTGAAGACACCTGCCTTCTCCTCTAAATAAAAACTGTTTCAAGGCACTTGATGCTCTGGGAGCTTATTCAGTGTGCATTGTAGGAAATAATACCTCTATTTAGAGCTCTGTGTGCTCATTTACGTAGCATTCCTGTAACTGGAAACTACCGAAAGGAAAGATTGCGACTGTATGGAATTACTGTTTCCTAGCTGGTCTACAGGAATCACCCAATATCATTGCCATTATTGAGTGACTGAACATGGTGCTAAGCACTTTGCAGGGACTGACTCATTCAGTCCTCTCAAAACCTTTTCAGTAGGTCAAGTATTATGATATAGGTACTATGCTATCTCTATTTTACCAATAAGGAGACTGAGGCTCAGAGAGATCAAATAACTTTCCATAATCTTACAACTTGTAAATATTAAGCTGAATAAAAACACAGGAAATCGTTCAAGGCACAAAAACATGTATGTTTATTGGAAGGAATATCACAATCTTCAGCTTAAGTAGCTCAGTTCTGCTTACATGGGATATTGGGGGTGTTATCAAAGGTTATATAAGAAAATATGGGTGATGCATTATCAAATGAATTGGAAACAAAAAGTTAGACATTTTTTTCCTGACAAGTGTTTCTGAACCTTTGATACACTCCATCAGTCTCCAGGAGGGGATGTAGTTTTCCCAACACATTTGATCACAGCTCTCCCTTCTGCCACCCTCTGCATGTAATAGCATCTTAAGGAGATGCTTAATGGAGAGCATTCCAGGAAATGCTTTGGAAAACTTTAACTTTGGAATATCCTAAAGTTATTCATCCACCTATGCCAAAGTTCCATTGCCTACTCAAGTACCACATTTCCTTCATGAAAACATTCCTGTTTCCCTTATGCCAAGAAGAAATTTCCTTTTTCAAACCATTTTTTAAATTTCTGATGTAAAATAGTCAGTTGATATTTATGATATAACTGTAACCAGGGAAATATGAACTTTTAAAAATATTATATATTTTTCAAATATATATATATACACATATATACATATGTACATATGTATACATATCAGAATACACACACACACACCAGAATTTACACATTCAAATGAAATCTCTTTTAAGTGGCCACCAATGAGGAGCCATGCATCACCCAAATAATTTTTAAAATTTCTTTTTGGAGTTGGCTTTAAAGTTAAAGTTTAAAGAACTATATTTTACATAGCTATGATTTTTTTCTTGTGATGAGAACGTTTAAGATCTACTCTCTTAGCAAATTTCAAATATGCAACACAGTATTATTAATTATAGTTACCATGCTGTGATCATTTTGCAATATATACAAATATTGAATACTAAGTTGTCTACCTGATTCTAATATGTCATATGTCAATTATATCTCAAATAAAATAAATAAATAAGAAATACGTTTTAAGAATTCTCATGATGCTCTCATCCTTTTAGGGTTGAAGAATTTCTGGAATGTATCAAAACACTTTGAAGCAAGTTGAAATTGAGACTATCAAGTAATAAAATTGATTTTCTTAAGAGACTTAGAAACTGGTTCTGAGAACAGTTGCGAAAGTGGATTAGAACATATGTATTAGAATATGATGGAGTTAAATATGCATGTAGGCTCATGACTTGCCTACTTTGGGGAAGTAAATACAACTTGTTACATTAAGTGAGGGTTATATATTTAATGCCTTCAAGCAAATTAAATATGCAAAATCCTTGGGTATAAGAAAAACAGATAATAATGAAAATAAGAAAGTGAGTGTCCCACCTTGTAGGTAAAAATAAAAAAATAAAAACATTCACTGCAAAAACAAAAAACAAAAAGCCAGAGAAGCTTCTGATATTGATGGAGGGAATGGGGAAGGGGAGTATCATCTGTTTGAGTCTGTTTTTCGTCTCTTGAGGTGTCCTTGGGTTATGTATTCTAAACCTTAGGGTTTCCCAGAAACATTTAATAATAGAAAGGTGATGAGGTTTAACTGCAAGTAGACCTGAATTTGAACCAGAAAAATCATGTACAAAGAAGTTACCAAATCTGTTTAAGTCTCACTTTCCTCGTCTAGAAAGTTATTGAATTGAGACAATGTGACAATGTAAAGAAATGCACTAGCCTAATGCCTAATTAAATGCTGATAATTTATTTAATAACTAGAATTTAAAAACCATAATGTTTTGGAGATTGGTTCAAGACAATGGAGTAGAAGGATGAGCGCTCACTCCCTATTGCGAGAGCACTGGAATCACAACTAAGTGATGAACAATCATCAACAGGAAGACACTGGAAATCATCAAGAAAGATACCCCATATCCAAAGACAAAGGAGAAGCCACAAAGAAATGATAGGAGGGGCGCAATCACAATAAAATCAAATCCCATGACCGCTGGGTGGGTGACTCACAAACTGGAGAACAATTATACCACAGAAGTCCACCCACTGGAGTGAACATTCTGAGCCCCACGTCAGGCTTCCCAACCTGGGGGTCTGGCAACAGGAAGAGGAATTCCCAGAGACAGACTTTGAAGCCTAGAGGGATGTGATTGCAGGACTTTGACTGGATGGGGGAAACAGAGACTCCACTCTTGGAGGGCACACACAAAGTAGTGTGCACATAAAGACCAAGGGGGAAGGAACAGTGAACACATAGGAGACTGAACCAGACCTACCTGCTAGTGTTGGAGGGTCTCCTGCAGAAGAAGGGGGTGGCTTGTGGGTCACCACAGGGACAAGTACACTGGCAGCAGAAGTTCTGGGAAGAATTCCTTGGTGTGAGCCCTCCCAGAGCCCGCCATTAGCTTCATCAAAAAGGCTGCAGGCACCAGTGCTGGGTCACCTCAGGCCAAACAAACAACAGGGAGGGAACTCAGCCCCACCCATCAGCAGACAAGCAGATTAATGTTTTACTGAGCTCTGCCCACCAGAGCAACACCAAGCTCTACCTACCACCAGTTCCTCCCATGAGGAAGCTTGCACAAGCCTCTTAGATAGCCACATCCACCACAGGGCAGACAGCAGGAGCAAGAAGAACTACAGTCCTGCAGCCTGTGGAACAAAAACCACATTCACAGAAAGACAGACAAGATGAAAAGGCAGAGGGCTATGTACCAGATGAAGGAACAAGATAAAACCCCAGAAAAACAAATAAATGAAGTGGAGATAGGAAACTTGCAGAAAAAAAACTCAGAATAATGATAGTGAAGATGATCCAGGACCTCAGAAGAAGAATGGAGGTAACAATTAAGAAGATGCAAGAAATGTTTAACAAAGACCTAGAAGAATTAAAGAACAAACACCTAGAAGAATTAAAGAACAAACAAACAGAGATGAACAATACAATAAATGAAATGAAAAATACACTAGAAGGAATCAATAGCAGAATAACTGAGGCAAAAACAGATTAGCAACCTGGAAGACAGAATGGTAGAATTCACTGTTGCAGAAGAGAATAAAGAAAAAAGAATGAGAAGAAAGGAAGACAGCCTAAGAGACCTCTGGGACAACATTAAGCACACCAACATTCTCGTTATAGCGGTCCCAGAAGGAGAAGAGAGAGAGAAAGGACCCGAGAAAATGTTTGAAGAGATTATAGTCGAAAACTTCCTTAACATGGGAAAGGAAATAGCCACCCAAGTCCAGGAAGTGCAGAGAGTCCCAGGCAGGAAAAAACCAAGGAGAAACACACTGAGACACATAGTAATCAAATTGACAAAAATTAAAGACAAAGAAAACTTATTAAAAGCAACAAGGGAAAAACAACAAATAACATACAAGGGAACTCCCATAAGGTTAACAGCTGATTTCTCAGCAGAAACTCTACAAGCCAGAAGGGAGTGGCATGATATATTTAAACCAATGAAAGGGAAGTACCTACAACCAAGATTACTCTACCTGGCAAGGATCTCATTCAGATTCGACAGAGAAATCAAAAGCTTTACAGACCAGCAAGAGCTAAGAGAATTCAGCACCACAAAACCAGCTCTACAACAAATGTTAAAGGAACTTCTTTAAGTAGGAAACACAAGTGAAGAAAAGGACCTACAAAAACAAACACAAAACAATTAAGAAAATGGTCATAAGAACATACGTATCAATAATTACCTTAAATGTGAATGGATTAAAAGCTCCAACCAAAAGACACAGGATCGCTGAATGGATACAAAAACAAGACCCATATATATGCTGTCTACAAGAGACCCACTTCAGACCTAAGGACACATACAGACTGAAAGTGAGGGGACGGGAAAAGATATTCCATGCAAATGGAAATCAAAAGAAAGCTGGAGCAACAATACTCATATCAGATAAAATAGACTTTAAAATAAAGAATGTTACAAGATACAAGGAAGCACACTGCATAATGATCAAGGTTTCATTCCAAGAAGAAGATGTAACAATTATAAATATATATGCACCCAACATAGGAGCACCTCAATACATAAGGCAACTGCTAACAGCTATAAAAAAGGAAATGGACAGTAACACAGTAATAAGGGGTGACTTTAACACCTCACTTACACCAACAGGCAGATCATCCAGACAGAAAATTAATATGGAAACACAAGCTTTAAATGACACAATAGACCAGATAGGTTTAATTGATATTTATAGGACATTCCATCCAAAAACAGCAGATTACCCTTGCTTCTCAATTGCACATGGAACATTCACCAGGATACATGATATCTTGGGTCACAAATCAAGAATTGGTAAATTTAAGAAATTAGAAACCATATCAAGCATCTTTGCCAACCACAACAGTATGAAGAAATAAACTACAGGAAAAAAATGTAAAAAACACAAACACATGGAGGCTAAACAATACGTTATTAAATAATGAAGAGATCACTGAAGAAATCAAAGAGGAAATCAAAACATACCCTGAGACAAATGACAAGGAAAACACAACGATCCAAAACCTATGAGATGCAGCAAAAGCAGTTCTAAGAGGGAAGTTTATAGGAATACAATGTTACTGCAAGAAACAAGAAAAATCTCAAATAAACAATCTAAACTTACACCTAAAGGAACTAGAGAAAGAAGAACAAACAATACCCAATGTTAGTAGAAGGAAAGAAATCATAACGATCAGATCAGAAATAAATGAAATAGAGACAAAGAAAACAATAGCAAAGATCAGTAAAACTAAAAGATGGTTCTTTGAGAAGATAAACAAAATTGATAAGCCATTAGCCAGACTCATCAAGAAAAAGAGGGAGAGGACTCAAATCAATAAAATTAGAAATGAAAAAGGAGAAGTTATAACAGACACTGCAGAAATACAAAGCATCCTAAGAGACTACTACAAGCCACTCTATGCCAATAAAATGGACATCCTGGAATAAATGGACAAATTCTTAGAAAGGTATAACCTTCCAAGGCTGAACCAGGAAGAAAAAGAAAATATGAACAGACCAATCACAAGTAATGAAACTGAAACTGTGATTAAAAATCGTCCAACAAACAAAAGTCCAGGACCAGATGGCTTCACAGGTGAATTCTATCAAACATTTAGAGAAGAGCTAACCCCCATCCTTCTCAAACTCTTCCAAAATATTACAGTGGAAGGAACATTCCCAAACTCATTCTATGAGGCCACCATCACCCTCATACTAAAACCAGACAAAGATACTACAAAAAAGAAAATTACAGACCAATATCACTAATGAATATAGATGCAAAAATCCTCAACAAAATACTAGTGAACATAATCCAACAACACATTAAAAGGATCATACACCATGATCAAGTGGGATTTATCCCAGAGATGCAAGGATTCTTTATCACATGCAAATCAATCAATGTGATACACCATATTAAGAAACTGAGGAATAAAAACCATATGATTATCTCAATAAATGCAGAAAAAGCTTTTGACAAAATTCACACCCATTTATGCTAAAAACTCTCCAGAAAGTGCACATAGAGGGAACCTACCTCAACATAATAAAGGTCATATATGACAAACCCACAGCAAACATCATTCTCAATGGTCAAAAACTGAAGGCATTTCCTCTAAGATCAGGAACAAGACAAGGATGTCCACTCTCACCACTTTTATTCAATTTAGTTTTGGAAACAGCAATCAGAGAAGAAAAAGAAATAAAAGGAATACAAATTGGAAAAGAAAAAGTAAAACTCTCACTGTTTGCAGATGACATGATACTATACATAGAAAATCCTAAACATGCCACCAGAAAGCTACTAGAGCGAATCAATGAATTTGGTAAAGTTGCAGAATACAAAATTAATGCACAGAAATCTCTTGCATTTCTATACGCTAGCAACAAAATATCAGAAAGAGAAATTAAGGAAACACTCCTATTCCCCACTGCAACAAAAAGAATAAAATACCTAGGAATAAACCTACATAAGGAGGTAAAAGACCTGTACTCAGAAAACTATAAGACACTGATGAAAGATATCCAAGATGACACAAATAGTTGGAGAGATATACCATGTTCTTGGATTGGAAGAATCAATATTGTGAAAATGACTATTCTACCCAAAGCAATCTACAGATTCAAAGCAATCCCTATCAAACTACCAATGGCATTTTTTACAGAACTAGAACAAAAAATCTTAAAATTTGTATGGAAACACAAAAGATCCCAAATAACAAAAGCAATATTGAGGGAAAAAAATGGAGCTGGAGGAATCAGACTCCCTGACTTCAGACTATACTACAAAGCTACAGTAATCAAGACAATATGGTACTGGCACAAAAATAGAAATATAAATCAATGGAACAGGATAGAAGGCCAGAGATAAACTCATGCACCTATGGTCAACTAATCTATGACAAACTAGGCAAGGATATACAATGGAAAAAAGAAAGTCTCTTCATTAAGTGGTGCTGTGAAAACCTGACAGCTACATGTAAAAGAATGAAATTAGAACACTCCCTAACACTATACACAAAAATAAACTAAAGATGGATTAAAGACCTAAATGTAAGATTGGACACTATAAAACTCATAGAGGAAAACATAGGAAGAACAGTCTTTGACTTAAATTATAGCAAGATCTTTTTTGACTCACTTCCTGGAGTAATGGAATTAAAAAAATAATAAACAAATGGGACCTAATGAAACTTAAAAAAGGTTTTGCACAGCAAAGGAAACTATAAACATGATGAAAAGACAACCCTCAGAATGGAAGAAAATGTTTTCAAATGAATCAACATATAAAAGATTAATATCCAAAATATATCAATAGCTCATGCAGCAACAACCCAATCAAAGAATGGGCAGAAGTCTTAAGTAGGCATTTCTCCAAAGAAGACATACAGATGGCCAAGAGGCACATGAAAAGCTGCTCAACATCACTAATTATTAGAGAAATGCAAATCAAAACTACAGTGAGGTATCACCTCACACTGGATTAGAATGGGCATCATCAGAAAATCGACAACAGCAAATGCTGGAGAGGATGTGGGGAAAAGGGAACCCTCTTACACTGTTGGTGGGAAAATAAACTGATATAGCCACTGTGGTTAGCAGTATGGAGGTTCCTTAAAAAACTAAAAATAGAATTATCATATGATCCAACAATCCCACTACTGGACACATACACAGAGAAAACCATAATTCAAAAAGACACATGCTCCCCAATGTTCATTGCAGCACTATTTACAACAGCCAGGTCATGGAATCAACCTAGATGCCCATTGACAGATGAATGGATAAAGAAGATGTGGTACATATATACAATGGAATATCACTCAGCCATAAAAAGGAATGAAATTGGGTCATTTGTAGAGATCTGGATGGACCTAGAGACTGTCATACAGAGTGAAGTAAGTCAGAAAGAGAAAAACAAGTATCATATATTAATGCATATATGTGGAATCTAGAAAAATGGCACAGATGAATGGGTTTGCAGGGCAGAAATAGAGACACAGATGTAGAGAACAAAAGTAAGGACACCAAGGGGAGAAAGTGGGGGGGAGGGGTGGTGGTGGGATGAATTTGGAATTTGGGATTGACATATATACACTAATATGTATAAATAGATAACTAATAAGAACTTGCTGTATAAAAATAAATAAATAAAAAATTAAAAAAAAGAAGTTCCTAATAAAAATGAGAAAAAAAAATTTAAATAAAAAACGTAATGTTTTAAATTTGTGAAAGCACTGTTTTGCCTTGATCTCTAATTGTCTCTGCATAGAGCTTTAGTATGATTTCTACCAACACTTTAACCAACGTATACTAAACATATCCTAAGTACAGAGATTAGGGAGCCAAAGATTAGGGATGCAAAGATGAAATAGATAAGTTGTGTTCTCAAAAGCTATGGTTGATTGGATAAATGGAGCTCATACCATGTTGCAAAATTGGTGAGAGGAAACATCTCAAGAAAGATACACATGAAGCACTGCCAAACCTTACAGAGAAAGAGGTTGATTCTAACAAGGACCAGGAAAGACTTTATGCTAAGGGATGATGAAAGAGGAATTGGAGGGGTTTCAAGTAGAAATGTATGTAAAGAGATGTTTGAAAATAATAGGAACATTAATAAGTTAAAAGAATGGAGATCCAAAAGTATAGAGTATTTTCAGGAAAGTGAAATTAGATCCATTGGTTTATACTTTCAAGGGCTTAAAAGAAGTCACAATTAGAATGTAAACTCCAGACAGACTGTGAGGCCTGAAATGCTGAGTGAATAAGAATGGACTTTATTTGATAGGAAGTAGTGAGCCACTGAAAACTTGAACATGGGAGTGGTATGATAAGTGCCATATTTTAGGAAACCTAATCTGGAAGCACCTTTATTGGAGAAAGAAAAAAATAGAAGAAAAAGAGCAATAGGAAAGCTGTTGAAGTAACCCACAGGGAAATGAAAGTGCACCTTTGACAATGGAAGGCGGGGTGATTGAAAGCTGGGATGGGAGAGGACTTCTTCGGAGGTTGTGTCACTTTAACACGCACAAGAATATAACTTAGATTTTATGCTTTTGAGGGTGGTTTTGGGCATGCTAATGGAGGTAACCAAGGTCAGAAGTTTTGAATCATCACATGAAAGAGTTGTAAAGAGAAGCCTGTTTAAGAAAATGGCAACAAAGATGGAAAAACAAGAAAAAGTATGAGAGAAAGATGACAATGACAAAGTCTAGTATTAAAATCACCAATCCATCTGTTTTCTGTCTATGACTGCCACCTTTCTTTGGTATTTATGACTTGGTCATGCCCACAATTTCTATATCTACTTACCTAATACCTGGTATGTCTATTAAAGGAAAGTTTTCTTCACTTATTTCTCGTCCATGACATTGAGAATGAGTGGATCCAGTTCAGTTGGCAAAGAAAACAAAAAGTATTCTTTGCTTTTTACAGATTTGTTGGCCATTCTCAGGATAAGAGAGTAAGATATTTTGGGTCAGTGGCTGGCTATTATGCTGACTCTAACTTCCTTCAAGCTAGACAGTTATGAATAATAAAAAATGGGTTCTTAGAGAAGTGGAAAAAGCCAGACTCACTAAGCACCCAATAGTCTTCTGTGCAATACAAGGGGGTAGGACATTGTACAACTAAAGTGATATTTTGCATGTTGAATTGTTTCTAAGTGTTGAGTTAAACACTGTAAAATGAAAATTTATTTAAGTGAATAGAGTCTCTTATAGTTAATATATTAAATCACTGAAAGATTACTTTCCTACTATAAGAATGACTGAAAGGTTATTTCCGTATAGCACTTTATATGTCTTCAAACTTATTATTTAAAAAAAAAAAAGACTTCCACTGAATATCTCTTTATATAATATGTATAATGAACACTGTGTATCCATCACTCTACTTCAATCATGATCAGTGTTTTTCCAAATTTTGCCAACATTTTAAATTATCTCATACTTTTTATTAGAGTATTTAAAATCAAATATCAAACATGCTATTTGTAAATAATTCAGTATGCATTTCTAACTGATAACAATTTTTGACATAATGAGCATACTTTTGTCATACTCTAGATCCTTAATATCATCTATTACCCATTCCATATACACATTTCTCCAATTATGTCAAAGATATTCCTCTACAGTAAGTTTGTTCAAATCAGTATCCAGTATCCAAACAAGGTCCACACATCACTTTTGGTTATCATGTCTTTAACAGTCCTCCTTTCATTTTCTTGACACTTATTTATTGGAAAAACAAATTTCATATTTTATAACCAGGTGGCCACAATATTTTCTGCTTCTAAAGCAAAACCACAGTTCATTCAACATTTGTTCAACTACTGTATAATGAACAATTACTATGTACAGGACAGTGTGCTGGTGCTGAGTGTGATTCAAAGATGTCAGTAAATCATGGTCTCTACTGCTAAAACTGCAATCTGGAGGAAAAAGAAAAATAATAATACACAACAACATTGCAAAAGAAGTTAATTAAGGGGTATAAAATGCTATAGTTTTAAAGGCAGAGGTATGGTTTGGAAGATGAAGGGAGTGTTTTTAGAGAAGTTGGCATGTGAGATGGATGGTTTGCAGTGACAAGTGATTCAAGAGGCAGTTGAGTTGGGAAAGGGGTAAAGAAAGAGAGTACATTATATAATAGAAAAACTTGGAAAAAAATAACATAAACCTTAGAGGTGAGGAAAGTAAGAGATACGTTCAAGGGATTATAAGTGAAATAACTCAATTGAAGAAGCACATTTTTGAGACAGATTCAGGTAAGTAGGGACAGCTTTGGAAGGATTTTGAATGGTAGACTGAGTAGCTTGAACACTGTCCTCAGAGCAGGGAGCCACTAACTAACTCCATTCATTTTTTCACATATAGGAGACTGTTGAACATGACGTAAACATAGATATTCTACTAGTAAGCAAAATGCATCAGCTCACTTCATAAGAAAACTTAACTGTTTATATATTTCAATAACAATCATTTTCAAATATTTATAGTAAGTTGGCAAGATAATCTAATGTTTCATTTTGCCCAAAAATTAGATGCTCCACTTAGAGGAACATAAACAAATTGGAGCTTATTTAACCAACACACAGTACTCAGCAACTGAGAGACCTTCATAACCCAAGAATAATTGTTTGTAGCATAGTATAAAACAATAACCACAACTCAACAAATCTACCATAGGAGAGATAGAAGATGACTCTATTAAAGATATATATATGCATGTACATGTACATGTGTGTATATCCATGTTTTTTATCTACTATGAAAATACACTTCGTAATATGTCTGTTTTGTTGCCTATCAACAATAAATGTATATTGACACATAAATTTTCTGTCTACCAGCACAATGCTAATTGATTTTCATCATTAAAAATCCTCACATGAGAGCTGAATTACCAAACCCTTCCAAGAAAATATACATCAAACTTAATGCAGTTTGATTGGTAAGTATTTTCTTCTTGCATACTTATTATTTAATAAATGGTGATCCAGGTATTCCATAGCATAGATATTTTTAAATACTTTTGAGTGCCCACATATACCAGACCTTGTACTAAACTTTTGAGGGAATATGATTTTGCATAAAATGTGGTCTTGGTATTGCAGAGTCTTATATTCTAGTACAGATAATTAAATATATACATATACAAGTAAAATAATAGGCAGGATTAGAATAGAGGTGTCAAAGTGGATTAAGTTAGCGTTTTCCAAAAACAGCACTATTGACATTTTGTATCAGATAATTCTTAATGGTAAGGAGTCATCCTGTTATTGCGGGATGTTTAGCAGCATCCCTGGCCTCTACTCACTAAGTGCCAATAGCACCACCCCAGTTGTGACAACCAAAAATATCTCCACATATTGCCAAATGTCCCTTGAGGACTCAGTGAAAAATCACCTGCAATTTTGAACCAATGTATTAGATGGACAGTCCCATGTGCATTTTGCTAGTGAAAATAACTTCTAGTTGGAGAAACCAAAGTAAGTCCACAGAGGGGCAGGCAGCTAATATGAGTAAGTGCAGAAGAGGAGAGTACTTCAGGGATAGAGAAGACAATGAGAAAGGGGCTAACCTGGAGATAGAAAGCCAAGAATATAAGTATAAATTATGTTCAAGGGTCACATAGCATGTGGTGATCAGGAGATGGTTAGTAGAGAAAAAACTGATAAAGTAAAAAGAAATCAAATTATAGAGGTCCTTGAATATAAAATAAAGAGAATGTTTTTCATTTCATAGAGATGCCATTTTAACATGTAGGTGAAATGAAAAAAGTATCAGTTTGGAAATGTTAATATGACAGTTCTGAGAAGAATGACTTGGGCAAATGAGATAGTCTATTTTTGGTCTGGTTCTAGGTTAAGGACATAATTTGGCAGAAATTGGAGAAAATATTTGTGAGATATGTTTTTCCCAACATGGGATGAAAGAGGAAAATCAAGAAAAGAAGTAAACTCTATAACTTGTTTCTGTGTTTGTTCTCATAAATTTTTGTTGAAATTGTTTTCTCATAGTAGAGTGGACACTTCATAATAGAGCTGATTGGCAGATGTGCCCCCATTCTCTGGAACCCTTGAACTGGAAAGTTGTAACTGATATTGCAGAGTTGTGAAGACAAAGATGATATTCTCAAAATAACTACAGTGACATATAAACTATGAATCAAGGAATTTAAATAATTTTGCTGAAGAAAAGTAATCAACTTAAATTCCAAGGCCTGACACAGAGAAAGTGTTCACTACTTATCTGCTGAATGACTTTTATCCACATTGAGGTTCTCACCACACAAGTAGACTTCAAATGTCTTTTCACCTTTCCTATAACTTTTGAGAGCTTTGATCTAATGTTATCTCCATTTGGAACATATAATGTTAGGACAGAACATAATTCAATTTCATGTGATATACAAATGTAATACTAAAACCCCTGAAAACACCATCTAAAGGGTTAAAATATGTACTCTTGAATTACACTGTTCATTTGCTCTGAAAAGATTTACTATCTCTTTGAACATTAAAATCTTGCATGCACAGATGATATGGTATTAAAAATAGGGAGAAAAGGAAGTAACGTCAGAGAGATCTGTTCACACCCACATCTTCTTCCGTTCTTGCCCAAAGTCACCCCTGACCTGGATCCAAGAAAAGGGCATTTTCTGAAGTCACAGAGACCTTCTATTCTTTGTTTGCCAACAGGCTAGTATATTTGTCTCAGGAATACTTAAACTTACATTTCTAAGATAACTACATTTGGTAGGCAATTAAAATGTATTTTTTGAAAAATACAGATGCAGTGAAGTAAAAAGAGATTAACTGGTTCTGAATAAATGAGAACCTTGGGAAATTGATGGAGAAAATATAATCTCAGGCATACAAGAATTTTGATTTCGTTAAATGATCAAACTCTAGTTTTTTATAAAAGGGAATTAAATATGGTGGAAATTAAAAAGAGGGTTTTTTTCTTTCAGCAATTAGATATAAAATGGATAATAATCAAAAGAAACTTGAATAAGTGAGACAAGTTAAGAGACTGCTACAATAATCCAGATGTTCATTTATCAAAAGGTAAGCTGGGACGAAGTGAGAGTGGCATGGACATATATACACTACCAAAGGTAAGCTGGGACAAAGTGAGAGAGTGTTTTATCATCTGTTAGGTGATAAAAATGAGTTTTATATAAGTTCTTTTTGGAAAGATATTTAAACATAATCAGTGACCATATTCATCTATGTTAAACACTTGATTAATTTAAAAGTTATCTCAATCTATACATTAATATATACTCTTTAAAGACTTGACCATGGGCTCCAATTTTTTTTTCCCTCATTTTTACATTTGGCAACATTTGTTGATACATTATGTGTTAAGTGCAGTGCAAGGGACTGGGAACATGAGGGTGTATAAGAGAGAGTTCCCCATTTTCCAGGAGTTGACAGTCTAGGAGAATACATAAGCCAGAATAGGGGTTTTGTATTGTAATGCTGTCTATTCTTTTCCCAGTATATTTAAAATTCTGATAAAAATCTTAAAAGTTTCCTATGAAAAATGCAAGGTGAACATGAGGCTTTTATAAACTGTTCAATATCCTCACAGCATCTAAAGTGCCTGAAGCATCTGCACTAATTACTAGTTTCCTTTACATAAATTCATAAAATATTTCCCATATTTTGACATTCCTATGAAATCTTTTAAAACCCACCACATTTTATTTAGGGAGTATTTTTCTCAATCAAAGTTATTGTTTTTTTTTCTGTTTCTTTCCCACTTTTCCCCTAAATAAGTAAGTTTAGAAGCAGTTCTGTTCTTTGGCTGGTAAATATGATTAATCTGCTTTTGGAAGAAATAAAAAGAAACACCGAAGAACCTGTGGTGCATTTTCTGCTTCAGTAAATTGGTCACACTTTGTCCAATGCTGAATATATTAAACTTTTGTGAAGTTCTGTTTTTCTGAAATACTAGATTTCTGCACTGGATATCAAAGGGTAATTTATTTTGTTTTAAGTAAGCTTTTGCTTAGTTCTTTTTTTTTTTTTTTTTTTTACACCAAATCATGATTAGTTCAAAAAAAGGTAACTCAGATATAAATTAGAATGTCTAAAGAAGAAGAATATTGCTTTTGACTTATATTTGTACAATTGCACGTTGCCCTTCATATATGGAGATGATTATTGTAAGATATCTGATTTGTTCACTTTCTTGTGGCAACGATGAATTTGGAATGTTCGATCCCTTAGAAAAATGGCCCTGTCAGAAAAATGGTCCCTCTACCAACAGGGAGAACAAAATTTCACATCCTCATAAACTAAGGTAAAAAATTGGTATAGTCAAGAATATGCTATTCAGAATCAATTGCCTAAAAGTTTTCAATTTGATCTGAACATTTACATTTGACTTTAAACTATTTTTCAGAATTGTTTATGCTATAATCTTATTTGTTAGTGTAAACTAATGTCATTCCATTAACTTTCCCAACTAAAAATATAAAATATGATATATACACATTCTAATTGAAGAAATAGTTTGTTGCAGTAGAGCAGCTAGCACAAAGTCTGGAATATCATAAGTACTCATTAAGTATTTTCTTCCTCCTTTCCTCCATATATATCATGATAGATTATTTTGACTTGGCTTAATTTGCATACTAGGACTATCCTTAGTGCCACATAACACACTTTTCTTCTAAAGGTCATTTGGTATTAAAATAATGTCTACCAGTTACTAGGTATATTAAAATTTATTTTAACTGACAAATTTCTATTGGCCATACTCACATTATTTGGTGCCAGGTTTTAAGAAACATAGTTATTCCTATTTTCTTTTAGAAAATTATTTTCATAATGCTCAAACAAACAAACAAACAAACAAAAACTGCAGCGGCACTGTTAAAGGAGTAAATGGGCATGTAAGTTGATACATACCTGCATCTGGGAACCAATTTTTGTCTTCTTCTCTATTTAGATCTATTTCCATGTTTCTTCCAAATTCTGTGTTTACCACTCAAGAGAGTTTCATAGACTTTGAACCAGTTAGCAGTTGGGTGTTCCTGTTGATTGATTTATGGCTTTCTTCTCTCCTCTAGTTTCAATCAAATGACCATTCATGAGGAAAAACATTTGAGACAATCTCATAATCCAGATTCACATTCTGACAATGTGTGTTTTCCCCATAACCACCATCCTAGATTCAGGCCATATCCTCACACATAAGTTGTTGACAAAACAAGTTACCAGCTTACCTCCCTACCTCCACTCCCCTTTCACTTAATTACCCTATTGGCAGAAAGCCTTAAAAGAATTTCTGCCATATTTTTGCTCCCAGCTTTAAAACTTAAATGATCTTCTATTTCTATCAAATCAAATTTCCCCAGTTTGACATTCAAGGCCTAATACTAACTCATCTTTGAATACTATTGATATAATTACTTGTTACAACTCAACTGATAGCCCTCTACACAAAGAAGGTCACACACATATATATTCGATAATTAAACTTGGCTCAGCCACTCCTTTTTAAAAAATACTTTTGACTCTTCTCCCTTGTCCCTGATGTGGGTTGGTTAGGTACACCTCCCCTTCCAGAGTACCTCCAGCAAATTCATCAGAGAAAGGAGCATACCGTACTGTCATTTTTTGCTTATTTGTCCATATCCCCAATTAGGATATAAGTTTCTTGTGGGCAGAAACATGTTCTATTCACCTTTATAGCTCAAATGTCTACCAGAGTATTGACATGTAGGAAATGCTCAAAAATGACTGTTGAATGAAAGGCATTTACTGAATTAGGTATTTACTGAATTATTGTGCTTCTGATGCCAAAAATGCTGCCTTTCCCTCCTTCTCTTTCTTTCTTTTGTCCCACCTCAAATTTAACTTCAGATATTCTTCAAAGAAAGGAAGAGATGTGACTTGCGAATCCCAACATGAATCAAAATAATTTGTTTCTAAAACAATACTGCCTCTCCTTAAAGAGTCTAAAAAGCCACAGAATCAAAAGAGATAAATAGGCAGTATATGCAGAATCCTGACATAAGACTTCATCACTCAGCTCAGCCCTAGAAACATGCACCAAACTCCAAAATGTCATTCTTTGGGACAGTTTTATTCCCCATATATAGAGCTCCAGCTCTTCCCTCTTGGTGATATGATGAAATCTGTTTCCTGCTCACCACTCTTACCACTGTCTCCTGGCCACTTTGTTCTCTCACCTGATGCCCAAGGATCCCCTAAGACAGAAAACACACTGCATTGGAATCTATTCTACACTTCCTCACTTTAGATGTCATTTCCGAATTTACTCTGACCTGTAAGCATACACAGCACCGTTGCCACAATTCAACCCTTTATTGCATGTGAGAAATTTCCCAAAAAGCCTTTCTCAATCACGTACTTCTGGTTTGATTCCAGGTACTTTCCTCTAAAGACAATCATGTTTACCATGGAAGACATTGGAACCTTCAGTAGTTGGAGCTGGGGACCTTCACCAGAAAGCAGTCATTCACCTTTGTTTTGGCTCTGTCTTTTACTGCTAAAATTAACTTTTGTTCACGTATGATCTTTATTTACCAGACAGTATCATACATCTGTAAAATTTGAAAATAAACACGTTTTTAAAATATGTACATGTCTATGTTTCTTTCTACTAGTCTGATTTCTTACCAGCTCAATATAATGCTTAACACTAATTCAAAGGGCAAGATTAAGAAAGTAAAAATAACTGAACGTTTCAGTCACCATCTCATTTTATAGACCATTATATCACTACATAGTTTTGCTATCCCTTTGAGTTGATGGAAGTTAATTTTTTAAAATCCTGCTGAGTGATTTTTAATGTGTATTGACCCATAGACCTGTAAATGAAAGTACTACTTGAGAGAAATAATTAACCCAGGTTTAGAAATATGGAACCACTACAAGACTATATTTGATAAAGCAAGATCTGTAAAAATGTATTTCTATTGACTGTGAGTAAAAATAATATGGAATCTTATATAAAAATTTGAAATTTATTAGATAATACTTTTCAGAGAAGTAAGTTTTCACTATTCCCTTTATCTTTATTTTCAAGCATATTCATCTTTATTCACAAGTTTTATGTGCTGTACTTTAAAATTCAGCTTTATAACAACCAAGTTTTGCAGTATTGTCTCAGAACATACAAACCTCTTTAAAATAAATGTAGACCTAATGTCTCAGAACCCATTTGCCCAAAAGGCTTAGAAAGCTGCCTGCAGTCACTTCTAGGATTTGATGTTTCTTAAGGTTTTTTTTTTTCCTCACAAAATTGCTATTTCTTCCCAAAGCCATTTTCTTCTCTGTTAAATGAATGCTGAATTGTGTATAATTTTTCATTACTGAGATAGGAATCTTGTTTTTCTTCTCTTTGCCACAAAATAAGAAAAAGAATGCCAATATTTAGTTTTCAATTATATATGGGCACAGGGTAAGATAAGAAGATATGCCAAATTAAGGATTGTAAACTGCCTAAAATGTTCTATTGCTTAAGTAATGTTTGAGACATGGTTCCTTCCCTGTTTAGAAACAGTGAGGGCTGCCCTGTTATGCTTGCAAGTGCACTTTTGGCTTAGTTGCACAGTGGGAAATGTGAGCCTTTGTTGACTTTGGAGATTCAGGTGCGAAAATTTGGATTCAAACAAATAAGTGAAAAATCACACATACCCTGTTGAAGAATGTGTCTTCTGCTTTTTTAGGATGGAATGTCCTGAGATATCTATTAAATCTAACTGGTCTATTATGTCGTTTAAGACCAGTGTTGCCTTATTGATTTTCTATCTGGATGATCTGTCAATTGATGTAAGTGGGGTGTCAAAGTCCCCTACTATTTTTGTGTTATGGACAATTTCTCCCTTAATGGCTGTTAATATTTGCTTTGTGTATTTAGGTGCTCCTGTATTGGGTGCATATTTGTTAACGAGTAAAAAGTCCCTCATTTCTCTTTTACTATGGACTTCCTTTTAACGTCTTCTTTGTCTGTTATGAGTATTGCTACTCCAGCTTTCTTTTCATTTCCATTTGCATGGAATATCTTTTTTCATCCCCTCACTTTCAGTCTATGCGTATCTTTTGCTCTGAAGTGAGTCTCTAGTATGCAACACCTAGATGGGTCTTGTTTTTTATTCTCTCAGCCACCATATATCTTTTTGATGGGATAATTTAGTCCACTGATATTTAAAGTGATTATTGATAGTTATGTACTTATTGCCATTTAAAAATTTGTTTTCTGGTTGTTTTTCATAATTCTTCTCCATTCTTTTTTTCTTCTTTTACTCTCTTCCCTTGTGGTTTTCAATAAGTTTTGCCATTTTAATTATGACATGTCTTGCTGTGGGTCTCTTTTGGTTCATTTTGTTTGGGACTCTGTGCTTTTTGTACCTTGATATCTGTTTCCTTTTTCAGGTTTAGGAGTTTTTCAGCCATAATTTCATCAAATACATTTTTGATTCCCTTCTCTCTCTCTTCTCCTTCTGGGACCCCTATAATGTGAATGTTAGTATGCTTGATGTTGTCCTAAATGTTCCTGAAACTGTTCTTATTTTTAATTGTTCTTTTTGCTTTCCTGATTGGGTAATTTCCATTATTCTATATTCCAGATCAGTTATACATTCTTCTGTATCACCTAGTCTACTGTTATTTACTTCTAGTGTATTTCTTTTTTTTTTTTTTTTAATTTTCTTTCTTTCTTTCTTTCTTTCTTTCTCACACCATGCAGCATGAGGGATCTTAGTTCCTTGACCAGGGATCGAACCTGTGTCCCTTGCAGTGGAAGGGCAGAGTCTTAACCACTGGACCACCAGGGAGTCCCCTTCTAGTGTATTTTCAATTTCAGTTATTGTATTCTTCAGCTCTGACTGGTTCTTTTTGTATTTTCTAATTTCTTGTTAAAATCTCACTGTATTTATATATTCTTTCCCCAAATTCAGTTAGCATTCTTACTACTAATGTTTTGAACTCTTTATCTGGTAAATTATTTATCTGTTTTATTAGTTGTTTTTTCAGGGTTTTTCATTGTTGTTGTTTTTGTTCTTTTGTTTGAAGGAAATCCTCTGTTTTCTCATTTTATGTTACTCTATGAAATTAGGTGAAGCAGTTACCTCTCCCAGCCATGAAGGCATGTCCTTGTATGGGAGCATCCCTATGTCATTTTCATGTCTCAGTGGTTTTGCTGGGAGAGCTGGATCTGAAGCACACACAGTCTGCATCTTTCCCTGGTTGTGCTAGCAGCCACTGCCTTGGTGGAAGGTAGGGCTGGAGGTGGAAGGGCTAGAGCCACAGTCAGGTAGAAGCTGGGGCTTCTCCTGTACTCAATGCCTGTCACCGTCCTATTGGGGGTGAGGGTGGGGGTGGGGCAAAGGGCTAGAACATATGCCTTGAGGGAGTTGAGTTTCTCCTAAGCATGATGGCAGTCTCCACCTTGGTTTGGTATATGAACAGGGCCTTAGAGCTTGGTACTGCACTTCTGTGCTATTTTCACTTTTTCCCTGGTGTGTTCACCTTGGTTAGAGGCTGGGTCTGGGACAGAGGGTTTGGTGCCACACCACCACTGAGCTGGCACCATTCTCTCCCAAATGTGCACAGGGACCTGCCCTCTGGTAATGGTAATCTCCACCCTGGAGCTACCTTCAGTCCCTCTGGAGGGTGTGCAGGGATGCATGAGCTGGCAATACTTGCCACTGCCCTTTGTCAAGGGCAGGGCCTGGGTCTAAGCCAGTCCTGTTTTATCGAAGTGTACACACTCTCATTGGTAACAGCAGCCTCTGCCTTGGTGGGGAGCAGTACAGGAGCTAGAGGACCTGGATCAGGGTCCCTATGCACGCTGGGGGCCATGCTGGGGCAGCCCTGGCAAGCCAGCCAGAGCCCAAGGCCGTTTTCAATCTGCTGCTTCTGCACTGTGACTGAGAGTAAGCAAGTGTACGCATGTGTTCTTCAAGAGGGCGTCTGGTTTCTTACAGTTCTCCAGTAAGCCCCACTGGTGTTCAAACCAGTTAAGGGTGCTCACCCTCCCAGTGTCAGGTTCCAAGGCTGGGGTGCCTAAGTTGTGACTCAAACATCTCATTCCCCAGGGAGAATCGCTACGCCTGTGATATTCAATAGTGGTGTGGGCCCGGACCAGTTCTAAGAGGGACGTTTATTGCAATACAATCCTACCTCAGGAAACAAGAAATATCTCAAATAAACAACCTAACCTTACACCTAAAGCAATTAGAGAAAGAAGAACAAAAAAACTCCAGAGTTAGCAGAAGGAAAGAAATCATAAAGATCAGATCAGAAATAAATAAAAAAGAAATGAAAGAAACTATAGCAAAGATCAATCAAACTAAAAGCTTGTTCTTTGAGAAGATAAACAAAATTGATAAACCATTAGCCAGACTCATCAAGAAAAAAAGTAAGAAGACTCAAATCTATAGAATTAGAAATGAAAAAGGAGAAATAACAACTGACACTGCAGAAATACAAAGGATCATGAGAGATTACTACAAGCAACTCTATGCCAATAAAATGGACAACCTGGAGAAATGGACACATTCTTGGAAAAGCACACCCTTCTGAGACTTAACCAGGAGGAAATAGACAATATAAACAGACCAAACACAAGCACTGAAATTGAGACTGTGATTAAAAATTTTCCAATAAACAAAATCCCAGGCCCAGACGGCTTCACAGGTGAATTCTATCAAACATTTAGAGAAGAGCTAACACCTATCCTTCTCAAACTCTTCCAGAATATAGCAGAGGAAGGAGCACTCCCAAACTCATTCCATGAGGCCACCATCACCCTCATACCAAAAGCAGACAAAGATGTCACAAAGAAAGAAAACTAGAGGCCAATATCACTGATGAACACAGACACAAAAATCCTCAACAAAATACTAGCAAACAGAATCCAACAGCACATTAAAAGGACCATAAACCATGATCAAATGGGGTGTATCCCAGGAATGCAAGGATTCTTCAATATATGCAAATCAATCAATGTGGTAGACCATATTAACAAACTGAAGGAGAAAAACCATATGATCATCTCAATAGATGCAGAAAAAGCTTTCAAGAAAATTCAACACCCATTTATGAAAAAAACCCTCCAGAAACTAGGCAGAGAGGGAACTTACCTCAACAAAATAAAGGCCACATATGACAAACTCACAGTCAACATCATTCTCAATGGTGAAAAACTGAAACCATTTCCCCACTATTTCTTCTAAGATCAGGAACAAGACAAGGTTTTCCACTCTCACCACTATTGTTTAACACAGTTTTGGAAGTTTTAGCCACAACAATCAGAGATGAAAAAGAAATAAAATAATCCAAATCGGAAAAGAAGAAGTAAAGCTGTCACTGTTTGCAGATGACATGATACTATACATAGAGAATACTAAAGATCCTACCAGAAAACTACTAGAGCTAATCAATGAATTTGGTAAAGTAGCAGGATACACAATTAATGCACAAAAATCTCTTGCATTCCTATACACTAATGATGAAAAATCTGAAAGAGAAATTAAGGAAACACTCCCATTTACCATTGCAACAAAAACAATAAAATGCCTAGGAATAAACCTACCTAAGGAGATAAAAGACCTGTATGCAGAAAACTACAAGACACTGATGAAAGAATTTTAAGATGATACAAACAGATGGAGAGATTTACCGCGTTCTTTGATTGGAAGAATCAACATTGTGAAAATGGCTATACTACTCAAAGCAATCTACAGATTCAATACAATCCCTATCAAACTACCAATGACATTTTTCACAGAACTAGAACAAAAAATTGCACAATTTGTATGGAAACTCAAAAGACCCCGAAGAGCCAAAGCAATCTTGAGAAAGAAAAATGGAGCTGGAGGAATCAGGTTCCCAGTCTTATACTACAAAGCTAGTCCCTTAGCTTTGTAATCAAGACAGTATGGTACTGGCACAAAAACAGAAATATAGATCAATAGAACAGGATAGAAAGTCCAGAGATAATCCCACACTCATATGGTCACCTTATTTTTGATAAAGGAGGCAAGAGTATACAATGGAGAAAAGACAGCCTCTTCAATACGTGGTGCTGGGAAAACTGGACAGCTACATGAAAAAGAATGAAATTAGAACACTCCCTGACACCATACTCAAAAATAAACTCAAAATGGATTAAAGACCTAAATGTAAGGCCAGACTCTGTAAAAGTCTTAGAGGAAAACTTAGGTAGAACACTGTATGACATAAATCAAAGCAAGATCTTTTTGACTCACCTCCTAGATAAATGGAATTAAAAACAAAGATAAACAAATGGGACCTACTGAAACTTAAAAACTTTTGCACAGCAAAGGAAACTGTAAACAAGATGAAAAGATAACCCTCAGAATGGGAAAAAATATTTGCAAGTGAAGCAACTGACAAAATATTTATAATATTTACAAGCAGCTCATGCAGCTGAATATCAAAAAAACAGGGCTTCCCTGGTGGTGCAGTGGTTGGGAATCTGCCTGCTAATGCAGGGGACACGGGTTCGAGCCCTGGTCTGGGAAGATCCCACATGCCACGGAGCAACTAGGCCCATGAGCCACAACTACTGAGCCTGCGTGTCTGGATCCTGTGCTCCACAATAAGAGAGGCCATGATGGTGAGAGGTCCACCCACTCACCATGATGAAGAGTGACCCCCGCTTGCAGCAACTAGAGAAAGCCCTCATACAGAAACGAAGACCCAACACAGCCAAAAATAAATAAATAAACTAATTAATTAAAATGAATAATGTTTTAAAAAAACAAAAAACAAACAGCCAATCCAAACGTGCGCAGAAGACCTAAATAGACATTTCTCCAAAGAAGATATACAGATTGCCAACAAACACATGAAAGATTGCTCAACACCACTAATCATTAGAGGAATGCAAATCAAAACTACCATGAGGTATCACCTCACACTAGTCAGAATGGCCATCATCAAAAAATCTACAAACAATAAATGCTGGAGAGGGTGTGGAGAAAAGGGAACCCTCTTGCACTGTTGGTGGGAATGTAAATTGATACAGCCACTATGGAGAACAGTATGGAGGTTCCTTAAAAAACTAAAAACAGACATACCATATGACCTAGCAATCCCACTACTGGGCATATATCCTGAGAAAACCATATTTCAAAAAGAGTCATGTACCACAATGTTCACTGCAGCTCTATTTACAGTAGCCAGGACATGGGAGCAACCTAAGTGTCCATCGACAGATGAATGGATAAAGAAGATGTGGGATATATATAGAATGGAATATTACTCAGCCATAAAAAGAAATGAAACTGAGTTATTTTTAGTGAGGTGGATGGACCTAGAGTCTGTCATACAGAGTGAAGCAAGTCAGAAAGAGAAAAACAAATACCATATGCTAACACATATATATGGAATGTAAAAAAAAAAAGACAAGTTTAGGGGCAGGACAGAAATAAAGACGCAGACATAGAGAATCAACTTGAGGACACGGGGAGGGGGAAGGGTAAGCTGGGCCGAAGTTAGAGAGTGGCATGGACTTATGTACACTACCAAATGTACAATAGCTAGTGGGAAGCAGCTGCGTAGCACATGGAGATTAGCTCGGTGCTTTTGACCACCTAGAGGGGAGTGATAGAGAGGATGGGAGGGAGACATGAGAGGGAGGAGATATGGGGATATATGTATATGTATATCTGATTCGCTTCATTATAAAGCAGAAACTAACACACCATTGTAAGGCAATTATATTCCAATAAAGATGTTTAAAAAAACAAAAGACTTGTAAAAAAAATGTTTTTAGAATATAATTGCTAACTGCATTCTGCACAGGTTTTTTTTCTTTTTAAGTGAATGCAAGTAACACACTCTAAGATATGTGTAAGTGAAGTGTTTAACCCATTTGTTAATATATATATATATTATATATATATAATATATATATATATATATATTATATATATATATATCTTACAAGCAGGTTGCAAACTGCATAACACACAGGCTTCTTTCTGTGAATGCAGGCATTACTCATTCTATGGTGGGTGTACTGAAGTGTGAACTGGACTTCTATGAAAATGTTTCTTACAAGGTAGTTGTAAAATGATTCAACATTGGGTTCTATTAGTAAATCTAAGCGATAACCATTCCTTGATGCCTGTAATGAAATGTTTATCAGACTTGTAAAAAAATGCTTCTTATAATCTATTTGTAAACTGCATACAGCATTGTATTCTTTTAGTGAATCCAAGTCATACCGATACTTATTTTTTGATACATGTTTTTGAAATTTTAACATGACTTGTAAGCTAATGTTTTTTAGAAACTCATTGCTAATTGTATTCTATACAATGGTACTTCTGTGAATGCAGGTGATACAATACCCATTCTGTGATGCGCCAGAATAATTTAACTAGTCTTGTAGGAAAATGTTTCTCACAAGCTAGTTGCAAACAGCACTCTGCACAATGTCCTTTCAGAGAAAGGATGCATGTAATGAAGTGATTAAGGAGATTTCTAATAAAATATTTTAAAAGGTAGTTGCAAACTGTTGCACACATGTTCTTTCAATCTATTAAAGTGACATCCATTGTGCAATGCATGTAGTGACATGTTTAACAAGTCCTCTTATAAGATGTTTTTAGAAGCTGATTGGTAGCTGAGTTTTACACAGCGTTCTCTCTATGGATGCAAGTTATACCCATTTTGTGATGTATGAATTGAAGTGTTTGACAAGACTTCTAATAAAATGTTTTTACAAGCTAGTTGCAAATTATGTTCTGCACAAAGTTTAATCATTGAATCCAAGCTATACCCATTCTGTGATACCTCTAATTAAGGGTTTGAAAAAACTTTTAATAAAATGTTTCTTACAATGTACTTGCAAACTGCATTCTACGCTGTGTTTTTAAATGAATCTAGGTAATGCCCATTCTGTGATTGTGTAGTACAGTAACAAGACATGTGGGAAAATGTTTCTAACAACGTAGTTGCAAAATGCATCCTGCACAGCATTTTTACAGTGAGTTTAAGTGATGCCCATTCTCAAATATATGTAATATTTAACAAGACTGGTTGGATTATGTTTCTTACCAGGAAGTTGCAAATTTCATTCTTCACAAGGTACTTTTAGTGAATCCAAACAGTACTCAATCTATAAACCATGTAATGAAGAATTTTACGAGACTTTTAATAACTTTTTTAGAAGCTAGTTGTTAACTGTATTTTACACAGTCTTCTCTCTGCAAGTAATACCCATTCTCTGATGCATGTAGTGATGTATTTGCCAAGACTTCTAATAAAATGTTTTTTTACAAGGTAGTTGAAAACTGCATTCTGCACAGGCTTTATTCAATGAAACCAAGTGATATTTATTCTGTGACGTGTGCAGGGAAGTGTTTAACATACTTTGTAACAAAATGTTTCTTACAAGCGAGTTTCCTCCTGCATTCTCCCCAATATATTTTCAGTGAATCCAACCAATACCCATTCTGTGACTCATGTGTTCATTAGGACTCTTTATAAAATGTTTCTTACAGGCTAGTTGCAAACTGCATTATATAGATAATTCTTAATGTGAAACCAATATATTTCCCATTCAGTGATGCATGTAGTGAAGTGATTAAGAAGATTTCTAATAAAATGGTTTTAGTTTCTGGTGGCTAAATGCATTTTATAAATATTTTGCCTATTAATGCAAGCAATGCCCTTTCTGTGATGCAAGTAATAAAGTCTTTTTAAAAGGCTTCTAATAAAATGTTTTAGAAGCTAGTTGTTAACTGCATTTTACACAGTGAAGGCAAGTGATACTTCTTTTTTGATACGTATAGTAAAGTGCTGGACAAGACTTCTAATAAAATGTTTCTTACAAGCTAATTGCAAAGTGTGTTTTACATAAAGTTCTATCATTGAATGTAAGCAATATTCATTCTGTGACTCCTGTAGTTAAGTGTTTAAAAAACTTTTATAAAATGTTTTAATTATCTGAATTTTACACTGTGTTAAGTGAATCCAAGTCATATCCATTCTGTGACACATGTAGTGAAGTAACAACACTTACAAAAAATGTTTCTCAAAAGCTAGCTGCAAACTACATTCAGCACTATGTCCTTTCAGGGAATGCAAATTGTACCCATTTGTGATACATGTAGTGAAGTGTTTCAAAAGTCTTCTAATTAAGTTCTTCCTGCAAATTATTTGGAAACTGCATTATAAAGTGCTTTCTTAAAATGAAAGCAAGTGTTACTGATTGTGTAATGCAGGTAGTTAAATGTTTAAAAGACTTCAAATAAAATGTTTTAACACAATTGCTGTGTTTTATACAGTGTTCTATCTGTGAATGCAAGTAATAACTCTTCTGTGATGCATGTAGTGAAGTGCATGACCAGACTTCTAATAAACTGTTTCTTAGAAGCTAGGTATAAACTGCATTCCGTGCAGAGTTCTTTTATTGAATCCAAGTGATGCTCATTCTATGATGTCTGCAGTTAAAGGTTTAACAAAACATAATAAAATATTTTTACAGTCTATATACAAACTGCATTCTACACTGTGTTCTTTTTTAACTTTTTATTTTATATTGGAGTATAGTTGATTAACAGTGTTGTATTAGTTTCAGATGTACAGCAAGTGACTTAGTTATACATATACATGTACCTATTCTTTTTCAAATTCTTTTCCCATTTAGGTTATTACAAAATATTGAGCAGACTCCCCTGTGCTATACAGTAGGTCCTTGTTGGTTATCCATTTTTAATAAATATAGCATTGTGTACATGTCAATCCCAAACTCCCTAAATATCCCTTCCCTCCACTCTTCCCCACTGGTAACCATAAGGTCATTCTCTAAGTCTGTGAGTCTATTTCTGTTCTGTAAATAAGTTCATTTGGATCATTCTTTTTTAGATTTTGCATGTAAGCAATATCACACGATACTTGTCTTTCTCTGTCTGACCTACTTCACTCAGTATGGCAACCTCTAGGTCCATCCATGTTGCTGCAAATGGCATTATTTCATTGTTTTTAATGGCTGAGTAATATTCCATTGTATATATGTATCACATCTTCTTTATCCATTTCTCTGTCAATGGACATTTAAGTTGCTTCCATGTGTTGGCTATTGCAAAGAGTGCTGCAATGAACATTGGGGTGCATGTATCCTTTTGAACCATGTTTTTCTCTGGATATATGTCCAGGAGTGGGATTCCTGGATCATATGGTAGCTCTATTTTTAGTTTCTTAGAGAACATTTGCACTGTTCTCCACAGTGGCTGTAGCAGTTTACATTCCCACCAAAAGCATAAGAGGTATCCCCTCTCTCTATACTCTCTCCAGCATTTATTGTTTGTGGATCTTTTGATGATAGCCATTTGACTGGTGTGGGGTGATATCTCATTGCAGTTTTGATTTGCATTTCTCTAATAATTAGTGATGTTGAACATCATTTCATATGACTCTTGGCCATCTGTATGTCTTCTTTGGAGAAATGTCTATTTAGCTCTTCTGCCCAGTTTTTGTTTGGGTTGTTTGTTTTGATGATATTAAGCTTCATGAGCTGTTTGTAAATTTTGGAGACTGATCCCTTGTTGGTCATATCATTTGCAAATATTTTCTCCCATTCTGTGGGCTGTCTTTCCGTTTTGTTGATGGTTTCTTTTGCTGTGCAAAAGCTTTTGAGTTTAATTAGGTCCCACTTGTTTAGTTTTGTTTTTATTTCTATTACTCTGGGCAACAGATCAAAAAGATACTGCAGGGATTTATGTCAGAGAGTGTTCTGCTTATGTTTTCCTCGAAGAGATTTATAGTGTCCAGTCTCACATTTAGGTCTTTAATCCATTTTGAGTTTATTTCTGTGTATGGTATTAAAGAATGTTCTAATTTCATTTTTTACATGAAGCTGTCCAGTATTCCTAGCATCATTTATTGAAGAGACTGTCTTTCCTCCATTGTACAATCTTGCCTCCTTTGTCATAGATTAATTGACCATAGCTGTGTGGGTTTATTTCTGGGCTTCTATCCTGTTCCATTGATTTACTTTTCTATTTTTGTGCCAGTACCATACAATTTTGATGACTATAGCTTTGTAGTATAGTCTGAAGTAAGGGAGCCAGATTCATCCAGTTCCGTTTTTCTTTCTCAAGATTGCTTTGGCTATTCAGGGTCTTTTGTGTCTCCATACAAATTTTTAGATTTTTTTTACACTGTGTTCTTAAATGAGTGCTCAATAACCATTCTATGATGTGCATAAAGTAAAGAGACTTGAAAGAAAATATTTCTTACAAGATAGTTATTCTGCACAGGGTTTTTACAGTGAATCCAAAGGATACTCGTACTGAAATATATGTAGTATATAACAAGTCTTTTAGGAAAACCTTTCTTACAGGTATTACACAGTAGCCATTCAGTGAAGGGTATAGTCAACTCTTTAGAAAGACTTGCAGTAAAATGTATTTTAGAAACCTGTCAAAATACATTCTGCACTGTGTTAAGTGATTCCAAGTCATACCAATTCTGTGATATTTGTAATGAAGTGTTAAGCAGGACTTGTAAGCAAAGGTTTATTAGAAGAGAATTGCTGTTTTCTACACAGTGTTATTTCTGTGAATACCAGTGATATCAGTTCTGTGATGCATGCAATGAAGTGTTTAACAGGACTTCTAATAAAATGTTTCTTACAAGATAGTCAAAAACTGTGTTCTATGCAGGGTCTTTCAGTGAATGCAATTGATGATCATTCTGTGTTGTGCATAGTGATGTTTTACCAAGTCATCTAATTAAATGTTTTCTACAATTTATTGGCAAAGTACAATAAACACTGTGTTCTTAAAGTGAAACCAAATGTTACCCATTGTGTGATGTGGGTAATAAAGTGTTTAATAAGGCTAGAAGAAAGGTTAAAAGAAAAAATGGAGTCAAATCATCTATATCCAAAATAGGCAGTTAAGGTACACACAAAACAAAAAGATGTAAAATATGATGTCAAAAACAGTAAACATTGTAGGGGGTGTAAAAATGCAAGATTGTTGAAAGGTATTTGAGTTTAAGAGATCAGCAAATTAAAATAACCAAATATACATTATATATACATATTATATATAGGTGTGTGTATATATATATATATATATATATTTATTGCTGTATATAAAACTCACAGTGGCCACAAATCAAAATCTATTATAGATAAATAAAAAAAAAGCAAAAAAGAAAAAAAGAGAGAGAGAGAAAGGAATCAAAACATAATAGTAAACATACTCATCAAATCACAAGGGAATAGAGCAAAAGAAGAAGAAAGAAAGAAAAAAGAACAACAAAAACAACCCTCAAACCATTAACAAAATGGCCATGAGAACATACTTATCAATAATTACTTTAAATGTAAATGGACTAAATGCTCCAATCAAAAGACATAGAATAATTGAATGGATTACAAAAAAAAGTCTATATACTGCCTACAAGAGACTCACTTCAGATCCAAAGTCACACACAGACTAAAAATGAGGTGATGTAAAAGATATTCCATATGAAACTTTACAGACTTTAAAATAAAGACTATAACAAGATATCAAAAAGTAATTACATAATGATAAAGGGACTAATCAAAGAAGAAGATATAACAATTGTAAATATGTATGCACCCAATATAGGAACACCTAAATACATAAAGCAAATATTAATAGACATAAAAGGAGAAATTGACAGTAACACAATAACAATAGGGGACTTTAATATACAATATACAATTGGGAAAAGACAGCCTCTTCAATAAATGGTGTTGTGAAAACTGGACAGTTACATGCAAAAGATCAAACAGAACTACTCTCTCACAACAGGCACAAAAATAAATTCAAAATGGATTAAAGACTTAAAAGTAAGAACTGAAACCATAAACATCTAGAAGAAAACATAGGCAGCTGGTTGCCAGAAGGGCAGGGGGTAGGGGGAGGAAAGAAATAAGGGGGAAAAAGACTTCTAATAAAATGTTTTAGAAGTTAGTTGCTAAATGTGTTTTACAGTGTTCTGTCCTTTAATGCAAATGATACCAATTCTGTAATGAGTGCAGTGAAGTAACAAGTCTTGTTAAGTAACAAAATATTTATTACTAGTTGCAAAGTGTTTTCTACACAGGGTTCTTTCAGTGAATCCAAACAGTACTGATTGTGAGATACATGTTGTGTTTAACAAGACTTGTAAAAATGTATTTCTTAAGCTAGTTGCAATCATAATTCTGCACCATGTCCTTTTGTTAATCCAAGGGATACCCATTCTGTGATGGGTATATTAAAGATTTAGCAGAATTTCTAATATAATACTTCTTACAAGTTAGTTCAAACTGCATTCTGCACAGGGTGCTTCAATTCAATCTAAGGGATATTTACTCTGTGATGCATGTTAAGAAGTGTTTACCAGAATTTCTTATAAAATGTTTCTTACAATCTACTTACAAACTGCATTCTACACTGGGTTTTTTAAGTGAATCTAAGTCATTCCCATTCTATGATATGTGTAGCAAAATGTTTAACAAGTTTGTAAATAAATATTTCTTACAAGTGTTGGGAGAAATTTTCTTCTACACTCTAGGTTCTTCTTCCTGGCGTAAGAATAAAATTGACATGAGACAGGTAAGCAGAAGAAAATCAAACAAATTTAATAACATGGGAGAGACCCAGGAAAGCTCAGCAATAGTTTGGTAAAAAAATGTTTGCTGGGCCATATGAAGATAATGAGACTCTTAACAGACTTTACTACGTTCCTCCCTGTTCACAAACCTTGTTCATACTATAGTTATCTGTGGTGATAGTTCTCTTCTTGGAAAAAAATCCTCTATCTACAAACTGGTCACAGTTTCTTCCTGAATCTTTTGGACTTTGACTGTTTTCAGCTTGAAATAATCCACATGCCAAGGAAATATTGTGGGGTGGCAAATTTTGTTCCCCTACACAAGTTAGTTGCAAGCTGCATTCTGCACATTGTACTTTTAGTGAATCCAAGTGTTCCCATTCCTTGAGACATGTAGTGAAGTTAAAAAAAAAAAAAAAAGTCTTAATAAAATGTGTTTACAAGCTGGTTGCTTCCTGTGTTCTATACGCTGTTGTTTTAGCCAATGCTAGGAATATCCATTTTGTGAAGTGTGCTGCGAAGTGTTTAACAAAACCTTTAAGCAAATGTTTTTTTAGAAGCTAATTGTTAACCTTGATCTATGCAGTGTTCTTTCTTTTTTTTTTTTTTTTTTTTTAAAGGATTTTCTTATTTATTTATTTATTTATTTATTTATTTATTTATTTTTGGCTGTGTTGGGTCTTCGGTTCGTGCGAGGGCTTTCTCCAGTTGCGGCAAGCGGGGGCCACTCTTCATCGCGGTGCGGGGACCGCTCTTCATCGCGGTGCGCGGGCCTTTCTCTATCGCGGCCCCTCCCGTCGCGGGGCACAGGCTCCAGACGCGCAGGCTCAGCAATTGTGGCTCACGGGCCCAGCTGCTCCGTGGCATGTGGGATCTTCCCAGACCAGGGCTCGAACCCGTGTCCCCCGCATTAGCAGGCAGATTCTCAACCACTGCGCCACCAGGGAAGCCCTGCAGTGTTCTATCAGTGAAACTGAAACTATTTTGATATGTGAGTAGTGAAGGGTTTAACAAGACTTCTAATGAAATATTCCCTATAAGCTAGTTGCAAAACGTGTTCTGCACAGTCTTTCAGTGAATCTAAGGGTAACCCATTCAGTGATTCCTGTAGTGAAGTGCTTAATAGGACTTGTAATAAAATGTTACTTAAATCTTCTTGCAGATAGTATTCTATACTGTGTACTTTAAGTGAATCCAAGCAACATCCATTCTGCTAATTGGTAGTAAAATGATTAGCAGAACTTGTAATAAAATATTTCTTACAACGTGCACTTTAAATGAATCCAAGTGGTAATCTTTCTGTGTAAGTAAAGTGATTAATGGCACTTGTAATAGAAAGTTTCTTACAGTGGACTTACAAACTGCATTCTACACTGTTCTTCATGTAAATCTATTTAATACTCATTCTGTGTAAGTAAGCTGTCAAAAAACAAACAAAAAAAACAAACAAAAAAAAACAAAATCCAAAAAACTTCTAACAAAATGTTTTTAAAAGCTATTGCAAACTGGGTTCTGAACAGGGTACTTTCAGTGAATCCAAGCAATAATCCCTCTGTGAAGAATGTGGTGAAGTTTAACAACACTCCTGATAAAGTGTTCCTCACAATCTAGTACTTGCAAATTCCATTCTACACTGTGTTATTTAAGTGAATAATAGTGATACCCATTCTGTGATGTGTATACAGTGAAGAGTTTAAGACCACTTCTAATGAAATGTTTTCAAGCTAGTTACTAAGTGCATTTTTTACATTTTTTTTTCAGTGAATACATGTGATACCTATCTGTGAAGCATGTAATAGAAGGTTTAACAAGACATTTAAGAAAAGGTTTTAAAAGCTGATTCCTAAAGATTTTCAACAGTTTTCTTTTTGTGAATGCAAGTGATTTTCATTCTGTAATGCATGTACTGAAGTGTTTAATATCACTTGCAATACAATTTTCTGTACTAGTTGAAAACTGCATTCTACTCTGTTCTTAAGGTGAAATCAAATGAAACCCATTGTGTGATGCTTGTAGTGTAGTGTTTAAAAGGTCTCTAATCAAATTTTTTTGAAGCTAGTTATTAAATGCTTTCTACACAGTGTTCTTTCAGTGAATGCAAATGATACATACTCTGCGCAGTGTGTAGTTAACACTTTTACAGGACATATATAAAATAGTTTCCTACAGACTAATTGCAAACTCTGTTGTCAACTGGCTTCTTTCAGTGAATCCAAGTGATACATATTCTGAGATGCTTGAAGTATTTAACAAGACCTTTAAGAAATTGTTTCTTACATAACGCTTTCAAACTGCATTCAGCATAATGTCTTGTCAGTGACTCCAAGTGCGTGCCTTTCTGTGATGTGTAGTAAAGTTTTAATAAGACTGCAAATATTTCATAAGCCAAATTCTGTGTTCTATACAGTGTTCTTTCTAAGAATGCAAGTGATACCCATTCTATGGTGAGTGTATTGTAGAAAAAGAAGAAATTTTCCTCTGTCCTTCTAGGTTCTTCTGGCTCGTCTTAGAATTTAATTGACATGAGACAGATTAACAGTAGAAAATGAAACCAAAGTTTAATAACCTGTATATATGGGAGAGACCCAGGAAAACTAGGTAAATTTCCAAAATGGCTGAAACCCTAACCTTAGATATCATCTTCAGCTGAAGACAAAAGAAGATGTTAGTTGTAGTGGTTTAACATCACAAAGGGGAGGAAGGCAATTGACGAGAGCTGGAAAAGAAAATATTTGGCAAACAATTTTTTTTTTGCTGGGTCATGAAGAGACAGTGGAACGCAGAAGAATTTTAATACAGACTTTGCTAGGTTCCTCCCCGTCTATATATCTAATTCAACTATTGTTAATTATGGTGATACGTTCCTTCCTGGAAAAGGTCCTATATCTAAATTCTTTAGGCAGATGGGGGATGGTAAAAATGTCTTTTTGATTTGATGGCCCTGATTATTTTCAGCTCAAAATGATCCACATGCTAAAAAGATATTTAGGCGTGGCAAATTTTGCTCCCCTAGTATAGTGAAGTGTTTAACAAAACTTTGAATAGAGAGTTTCTTAAAAGGTGTTTGCAAACTGCATTCTGCACAATATCCTTGCAATGAGTCCAAGAGATACCCATTTTGTGTGAAGTGTACCTATTGCATTTAGTAAAGTTTTTTTAAAACCTCTAATATAAAGTTTTTACAAATAAATTCCTCACTGTGTTCTACATATAATCTCTCTGTGAATGCAATTGATACCCATTCTGTGATGTGTTTATGGAAGTGTTTAATAAGCTTGTAAGCAGATGATTTTTAGAAGCTAATTGCTGAGTTCTACATGTGTTCTTTCTGACTGCAACTGTAACCATTCTGTGATTGGAGTAGCAAAATAACAATACTTGTAAGAAACTGTTTCTTAGAATCTACAAGCAAATGGAATAGTACACTGTGTTCTTTAAGTGAATGCAAGTGCTATTCATTGTTATGTGTAAAATGAAGTGTTTCACAGGACCACTAATAAAATGATTTTAGAAGCTAGTTGCTAGCTGCATTTTACAGTGTTTTATCTGTGAATGCAAGTGTTATATATACATACTGTGATGCATGTAGTGAAGTGTTGGAAAACTTCTATAAAAAGTCTTTTACAAGGTAGTTGCAAACTGCCTCCTGCAGTCAATCCAAGTGATGTCCATTTTGAGATGTGTGTAGTAAAGTGTTTAACAAGATTTGTAACAAAATGTATCTTACAAGTTGGTTGCTAAATGAATTCTGCACAATGTCCTTTCAGTGAATCCAAGAGATACCCATTCTGTGAGGCATGTAATTAAGAGTTTAACAAACTTTTGAATAAATTTTCCTTATAATATAGGTGCAAAGTGAATTTTATACTGATTCCTATTCTTAGGGATAGGAATCAGAATAAGAATCACTGATGCTTAGTCTGTGTTACTTGTAATGAGATATTTAAGAAGACCTACAGTAAAATGTTTCTTAATATACTTAACTGAATACTAAATTTTGTGTCTTCAAATGAATGCAAGCGATACACACTCTGTTATGTGTGTAGTGAAAATCCATATATGATATAAAATGTCTTACATTCTAGTTGCACACTGCATTCTACTCTGTGTTTTTAAGTGAATCCAAGTCATAGACATTATGTGATGCATGTAGTGAAATGTTAAAAAGATTTGAAATAAAATATTTCTAAAAATCTGTTCTTTAAGTGAATTTAAACCATAATAATTCTGTGATACGTGTAAGTGAAGTATTTAACAAGACTTGCAAGCAAATGTTTTTAGAAGCTGATTGCTAACTACATTTTGCACAGACCTCTCTGGGAATGCAAGTGATTCACATTGTGTGATGTGAATAGTGAAGTTTTTCTCAAGAGTGTAAGAAAATATTTCTTACATGCTAGTTGCAAACTGCATTCAATACAGTCTTCTTTCAATGAATGCAGCCTTTATCTATTCTGCAACACATGTAGTTAACTGTTAACAGGACTTCTATTTAAATGTTTCTTACAAAGTAGTTGCAAACTGTATTGAGTGAACCGAAGGGTAACCATTCTGTGATGATGGTAGTAAAATGTTTATCAAGACGTAATAAATAAGATGTTTCTTTTAATCTATCTTTAAACAGGATGCTACACTGTGTTCTATAAGTGAATCTAAATCATACCCATTCTGTGATATGTGTAAGTGAAGTGCTTAACAAGATGTGAAAAAGGTATTTTAAAGGCAAATTGCCGACGGCATTGTACGCAGTGCTCTTTCTGTGAACGCATCAATACCCATCTGTGACGGGCCTAGTAAAGTGTTAACAAAACTTGAAGTAAAATGGTTCTTATAGTCTACTTGCAAACTGCATACTACACTGTGGTCTACAAGTGAAAACATGCAATACCTATTCTGAAATACATGGAACCAAAGTGTCTAGCAAGACTTGTAATCAAATAATTTTTAATAGCTAATTTCTAACTGCATCCTATACTGTGTTTTTTCTGTAAATGCAGGGAATACCCATCCTGTGATGTACCTAGTAATATTTAAAAAAAATAAACTGTTATGCACCTAGAGAAGTGTTTAACCATACTAGTAAGCAAATGTTATTCAGAACCTAACTGCTAACTGTATTCTATACAGTGTTTTTTCTGTGACTACAGGCAATACCCAGTCTGTGATGGTCCAGGTCATGTTAACAAAACTTGAAGTAAAATATTTCTTACAATCCACTTGTAAGTGTCATACTATACTGTGTTGTATAAGTGAATCCAAGCCATACCCAGTTTTATTTTACATGGAAGTAAAGTGTTTAACAAGAATTTTAAGCAAAATTATTTTGCAAGCTAATGGCTAATGCTGTAGGAGAGCAAAACTTTCCATCTCACTCACTTGTAATATCTATAGATTTGGGTTAATTCCTTTTTTCTTGAGTTCTCCAAAATATCCTGAGTTTTATTGTGTTTACCAAGAAGCGACCTTTACAAATCACCTGGCAAGGCTGCTGGGAATGCTGTAAACAAATACCAGCCTATGTTTCCAAGGGGTTTTTTGGCTCCATAACATCAACCCTAGTTCCTTAACCTGACTCTGCATGTTCCTCTCAAATATGACATTCAAGTCAAGACCACAGTAACATAATCAATGTTTCCAATTGTGTCCTGTTACAAGGAAAACAGGTTCTTAGTGAACTTATGTAAATATATTGCCATGAAAATAAGAATACTCACTAAAATTTCCAAAGGCTGGAGGGATCAGGTAGGGGGAAAAAAGATAAGTGTTTCAATTATGCTTACAAAGGTATAATTTACCAAATTGCTGTAAATGATAGCTTAAGAGTAAAGTATTTTAAAAATATATTTTAATATTTAGAAAACAAAGGTTAAATTGCCAGTATCTCATACAAAATGTCATAAAAATTATAATCATATTTATCAGTTCCTTCCATCCCATGTAATTAGTTTGTTGAACCTGATCTTTTGTTAGAAGTCTTATGAAGTCTCCAGGTTTTCCATTAGAGTTCTGTCATTTCTTACCCATTTCAGTGGTATAATCTGAAAGTTATCAGAATTCTGTACTTGTCAAAATGTCCTTTCTATGAATCTTCTTGAAGATGAAGCATTTTTGCAAAAGCATCAGAGTAAAACAATAACTGTCCATAAATGAAAAAGAAACTTAAAATGGCATGGTTAAGGATCTAATTACAGTGCAATTAACAAATAAATTCGGTTATTTCTGTGATTTACAAGTTTTTAAGATTATAACTAGAATTATGACTGATAACATTATGTCAGGACATATCCACATTTTAAGAATTTCATATAATTTCCAGAACACTTATAGTAATACTATTTAACCATACAATGTAACCTAAGGTTTATCATTACTCATTTGACAATGCATACTGTATAATTTAAAATACCAAATAGCCTAATTAGCTTGATATCTCTCTTTGAGATAACTTGAACTTATTTGATTTTTGGTAAAAGTAGGTAGAATAAAAGTTTTATATTTAATGCTGATAACTCTAAAGACATGCTTATTTTAATTTAATCAATAAATTTATTTATTTTATCTTTGTATTATTATTATTATTATTGGCTGCATTGGGTCTTCATTGCTGTGTGCAGGCTTTTTCTAGTTGTGGCGAGTGGGGGCTACTCTTCATTGTGGTGTGCAGGCTTCTCATTGCAGTGGCTTCCCTTGTTGCAGAGCATGGGCCCTAGAATACGCAGGCCTCAATAGTTGTGGCACATGGGCTCAATAGTTGTGGCTCGCAGGCTCTAGAACATAGACTCAATAGTTGTGGCACAGGGGCTTAGTTGCTCTGCAGCATGTGGGATCTTCCCAGCCCAGAGATCGAACCCACATCCCCTGCATTGGCAGGCAGATTCTTAACCACTGTGCCACTAGGGAAGTCCCTAACCAATAAATTTAAATTTACTTTTATTTACTGAATATTAATCCTACATCACATGAACTTGAGAAATATTTGAGTTAGTTTCTATTATGTTTCAAAATATTTAATTCATAAGCGTGTACTCTTAAACCAATTAAACAGAGCTCTTTTACAAATTAATTTTGGTAATATTATCCAGAGGTAGAAAAATATGATATCTATAATGTACATACATACATACAGATAAACATAACCTGAGATCTCACAGCTTTCATTTTAAAACTTGTCATGAACCATGTATTGCAATAGAGAACTCACTAACTTATAAGTAACAGTTGGAATAAGTTACGTTTACCAACTGAGATGGCTAAGGAATTTTACTATTTGTGGAAAACACTTTTAAGATTTGTATTTGTCCCTGATAAACACTTAAGGAATCTTTGAATTGTATTTTGGGTGAAGGAGACTTTCCAGCAGTTGTTCTTTTAAAAATACCTCTTTCTGTCCTTTTTTTCCACTTGGTTTCATGTTCCACCTGTCTCAGTCTTAGGCCATCGTGGGCTCTGTTTACACTTCTGATTTTGCAGAGATTTGGAGACAAAGACAGTTGCTTTCAATTCTCCAAAGAACTGGGCTGCCAACTAAATAATATCAAAAGATTGATCTGCCCAACTACACTTTCTTTAATTTGTTTCTTAATGTCAGGGAGATTTCCAACTAGATTTCTGTGTTCTAGAACTTCACGGGTTCAATGTATCATGCCTTCAAAAAATTTGCACGTGGCATTCAACAAAGGCCCTCTTTCTTTTTTTTTTAACATCTTTATTGGAATATAATTGCTTTACAATGGTGTGTTAGTCTGCTTTATAACAAAGTGATTCAGTTATACATATACATATATTGCCATATCTCTTCCCTCTTGCATCTCCCTCCCTCCCACCCTCCCTATCCCACCCCTCTAGGTGGTCACAAAGCACGGAGCTGATCTCCCTATGCTATGTGGTTGCTTCCCACTAGCTATCTATTTTATATTTGGTAGTGTATATATGTACATGCCACTCTCTCACTTTGTCCCAGCTTACCATTCCCCCTCCCCATATCCTCAAGTCCATTCTCTAGTAGGTCTGCGTCTTTATTCCCATCTTGCCCCTAGGTTCTTCATGAACATTTTTTTTGTTTGTTTTTTAGATTCCATATATATGTGTTAGCATACGGTATTTGTTTTTCTCTTTCTGACTTAATTCACTCTGTATGACAGACTCTAGGTCCATCCACCTCACTAAAAATAACTCAATTTCGTTTCCTTTTATGGCTGAGTAATATTCCATTGTATATATGTGCCACATCTCCTTTATCCATTCTTCTGTTGATGGACACTTAGGTTGCTTCCATGTCTTGGTGAGAATGTAAACTGATACAGCCACTATGGAGAACAGTATGGAGGTTCCTTAAAAAACTACAAATAGAACTACCATATGACCCAGCAATCCCACTACTAGGAATATACCCTGAGAAAACCATAATTCAAAAAGAGTCATGTACCACAATGTTCATTGCAGCTCTATTTACAATAGCCAGGACATGGAGACCCTCTTTCTGAGCACACACAGTAACTCTACACCAATTCAACTTAAGGACAAAAAATTTCCACTCTTGTCCATATTAGCCCCCAACTTTTACATTTGCCTGGGTTCAGGCAACCCTATTTGCTTCCTTTAGCATGTTCAATTAATGGTGCCTGAAGGTAGAATTTACATACTCTGTCTTACAATACATGCAGGGGAAATATTCCCCAATGTAAAACAATGTCCATTTCCACAATACAATCAGGAAAAAGAGATGTAATCATTTATAAAGCCCATTCAAATACATCAAGTTTCTTATAAATTTTCACTTAAATTCTATTAACTCTTTTATCTCTTAACGATCACGTCCATTAAGGCCACATCAAGTTTTAGTCTTACAAGGAGTTCCAGAATCTTATTCTTTTAATCTCCTGGCCATTTTACCCAGTCCTGTGTAAAAGGCTTTGGGTCCCAGGTGAGGTGTCAAGCCAAGGGACCCAGATCTCTGTCAATCCTTAACTTGATTAATTTGCCTACATGTTGCAACTGTGTAATTGCTGGTCAGATTTCCCAATGTAATTTTTCCTTTTGACTTAAAATTTTTTTTTCTAAACTGGGGTAAACAGAGCAGACTTATCTGGGGCCTTTTAACGTTAGAGGGACAAATGATGGCTCACCCCATCGTAGGTATGACTGTATTAAAACTATTGTTTTAACCTTATAAATGTCTGTTTTATTTATCTCATTTCTTAACTATCTGAATATTTCCATCCTTTTGGGATAAGTTCTGTGATTCTTCCCTTTTCGATTCCTCTTTATTTTGCCACTTTTAATATTTGCTTTATTTAACTTTTTTTAAAATAACTCTTTGGAACTTCCACTTTTGGGGAAGAATCTCTTGACTTTCCACTCTTTCTTCCTATTTTCTTGTTAATTAACCTCATGGTTTTATTAGCACCCATAGACCCATTGAGGGGAAACTGAGACCACAAATTCAATAAGCTTTCCCAAATTTCTTCTTTTTTTTTTAATTTACAGGCAAGGTAAGCTGTTACCTTGTTTAAGGTAAGCTGTTATATTTCTCTGTATCTACCTTTTAATTTGATCTTTCCATCAGTACTAGTAAAACAGCTGTTTATGATGAGTGCTCTCTAAAATTGTTACCAATATAGAAGGTTTTTCAATTCAAAGGACCCATTGTCTGGCCATTGACCAGTAGGATATTAATAGTGACTCAAACCAATAAACCTACTTATGGAAAGACCCAGAGGTAAGTTTCCAGGCTTAGTACCATGGACCCAAGAGGCATCCCTGGTGAGGGCACAGATGATATAGCCCCCATGATCCAAAGGCTCATTTCCAAAAATAGTGTAAGAAAGTAAAGACTTTGTTGCATAACTAATAAAGCAAGAAAAGTTGAGACAATGAAGATCCCTTAGGACTGAGACCCCTTATAACATATTTCCTTAAGAGTTGGCATGGCCAGAAAAATTGACTGCTCTGAATTCCAGTCTATTTGACTGGCTGTAAAATTTACATCAGTATGTGTACCTTCTGGATGGCAGAGACTAGAGAGACTGGTTAACAAGTCAGGCTCTCAAGATATAGAACAAGACAAAAGGAAAAACAATCAGACCAATGGTTTCCCTCCTTATGACAATGGACACAAAAGACAGAGACAAAGAAAAACAGTGAGCATCTCAGGGAGAAAAAAGATCAACAAACCAAGAGTCTCCAAGTTCAAAGAGCTAGTACCACAAATATTTTCTCCTGATGATATAATTTTAGAAAAGAAAAAAAAAAATGTCTTACCACTTTCATTTTTGACAAACCTTGCAGGCAGAGGTTCTGGAGACTGACTGACATGGTAAGAATTATCACCTCCTGGGACTTCCCTGGTGGTCCTGTGGTTAAGACTCTGTGCTTCCACTGCAGGGGGCACAGGCTCGATCCCTGGTCAGGGAACTAATATCCCCCTCAAACATGGTGCATCCAAAAAAAAAAAAAAAAAAAAAGAAGAATTATCACCTCCTGAAGGCATTTATAAGGTGTCCCAGGATCTCTTAACTGCAGCAGCTTTGGTGCAAGTAGTGTCTAGCTAGTAATGATGGGTCCCACCAGAGTAACTATAAAGGATATTCTTCTGGCTGGTCTAAGAATTAAATTGACATGAGACATTGACAGGAGAAAAATCACACAAAAGTTTAATAACATGTATACATGGGAGAGAGAGATCCACGAAAACTGAGAATAACTCACCAAAATGGCTGAAAAAATGTATCTTAAATACCATTTTCAGCTAAAGAAAAAAGAAGATGCTGGGGGTCAGTGTCTAGGACCTCAAAGAGGAAGGAAGGCAACTAATATGGAAGCGAAAAGCAAATGTTTGATAAATAAATGTTTGCTGGGCCAAACAGAGACAATGGGACACAGTGGACTCTCATCTATAGGCCCTGTTGAGTTTCCTCCACTATACCTAATCCATATTCTTTGCAGATATCTCTGGTGATATCTCTATTCCAGGAACATGTTCTCTATGTAAATTCTTTTGGCAATTGGGGGAAAGTCAGTTTCTTTTTTAGTTTTTTAGGCCTTGATAGTTTCAGCTCAAAATAATCCACATGCAAAGAGACATTTGGGGGAGGCAAGTTTCACTCTCCTCCACGGCATCCCATACAGTGTTCTTTCTGTGAATGCAAGCAATACCCGTCTGTGATACTCCTGGAGAAGCATTTAACATGATTTGTAAGCAAATGTGCTTTAGAAGCTAATTGCTAACTGAATTCTATGTAGTGTTCCTTCTGTGAATGCAGGTGGTAAACATTATGTGATGTGCCTAATGTAGTGTTAAGAAAACTGTAAGAAAGTCTTTCTTACATTCTTCCTGTAAACTGCATACCACACTGTATTTTTAAGTGATCTCAAGTCATATCCATTTTGTGATGCATGCAATTCTAGTGGTTAACAGACTTGCAAGCCAAAGAACTTTGATGGCAAACTTCCATTGTCCCACTTGAGTCATTTATCTTTGGACCATCGTTTTGATAATGGTCTTTTAGGGGGATGCAACGTGGGACAACTAGAAGTTATTTTGACCAAGGGTGAAAGACACTTTAGTGCGTTTGTCTGTAAACTTATTTTTATTTTAAATGGTTACTGTGTAGTAATAGCCTCTTCACAGTAGAAAAGAATTTCAGACAGAGACTTGGTAAAACATGGGTATTCAGGTTAAAAGGGAAGAGGGAAGCAGTAGCGGTCAAGTCAGACCTATCATTTTATCATTTTTTCTTTAACTTTTTACTAGCTTTTTGCAGTAACTCTTTTAATGAAGCTATTTTGGATTCTTGAAGGTTATGCCAATGATGTTAACAATAAAAACATTGACTGACCACTTGCTATGAGACAGCTATGCCATGTACTAAATTAGATCATTTAATCTGTGAACTATATTATTTTATCAGAAATTAAATGTATCTCAATACTGAATTGTTATTGAATGCAAGTCTGTGTGTCCAAAGCCCAGGGAGGTTTGCCAAAGTGCTTGAGTTTGGAGCAGAGAAGGTTTATTGCTGGGCCATGCAAGGAGAGAGGTGGCTTATGCCTTAAACAGCCTGAATTCCTTGAAGGTTTTCAGCAAAGCCCTTTCAAAGGCAAGTTGAAGGAGGGGTGTAGTTAGTTGTTTCAAACTTATTAGTGTAAAATTCTTTGTTCTTGCAGTTGTCTATGTGGATCAGGTCATGGTCAGGTCATGACATTCCTGTGTAAACCTCCAACAAGACAAATAATGTTCTCTGTTCAGGTCAGGTCACGTTCAGGTCATGATGTTCCTGTATATTTCAAGCTATAGACAACATTCTTTTACAAAAGGTACAGAGCCAGCATGGCTAAGCACGGGCAACAGAGCACAAAGGTTAAAGTAAGATTAAAGTAAAAGGAACAGATCTAATATGGAGTCAGATTTCTTCCCTATTACAATGCCTCCTTTTCTTTTATACTCCTCAATCTTGAGGAGAACAGGTGTTGGACAAAAAGGGGAATAATGTTTCGGATAGAGAGGTTAATCATAAACTTGGCAGAGGAACTTGGTTTTAGAGGGACTCAGTTTCAACTTCCAATCCTGTTTCATCCTTCCCCAACTCTTTCAGGGAATGGGGTAACAACTGCTCTGGCTACTTCTGTTGAAGTGAGGGTGTAGTCCTACCTCAATTTGGTGAGTGGACACCAAGTGGGAAATATTTCCAAGTTCCAAATCCTGGTTCTGAGTTTTGTATAATAAAGATTTCATCCCCTGAGGAATTCAGGAGAATAAGCCTGAAAACCAGTCTGGAGGCCTTGCACTTTGAGGGAGACTTGTTGCCAGGTAGCTAGTTGTCTACTTTAATCCAAGTAGGTTTTAACTTCTGATTTGGTATTAACATATGGATAACAGGAGCTATTGGACACAACACATCTTTTCCTGCTGACATCTAATCTAAAACAACTTTATTGTTTAAAATTTTAATTGTTACAAGAGGAGACCTTGAGGTCATAAGGTCGCAGCTGCCATCTGCCAGCAGACATTGCTTTGAGAATGGCTGGTGGCATCCAAAGTATGACACAGCTCAGAAAACTCAAGTTCTCGGAAATACAGGAATGTATCTGAAATCACATCCACAATGACCACCTAGTTTTACCTTGGAAGTCTGAACCACAGCTATTCCATTTTTGACTTTCAAATGTAATACCCTCTTCAGTGGCCAAGGCAGATGGAAAATGCATGTTCAAACAGTCATAAAAAAGCCACTCTGGTCAGTGAAATTCAAGTTAAACCATGTATCAGCCAGAACGACTTCACCATACTTCAAAATATATGCAGATTTTTCCATCATTTTCCCTTTTGATTAAAAATCCTTTAACAGATCAAAACATTCCCTTCAATGCCAGGGCATTTTAGCTGGTTGCCCTGGGTCTAGATCTTGTCCCTTGGTGCTAGAGCTCCCTTATATTTGCCTAGATATTCACATTGGGGAAAACTGATCAGATAGTGTCAAGAGGCTCAGAGGTATGTTAATGGGGAAACAGTTTGTAAGTCATACATTTTACCACTTATACCTAATTGTCACACAAGCATTGTACATGTGCTTTTAGCAATAGACTTAAAGAAGGCAGTGATACATCATGAGTAGTTAAACTCTGTGACAAGTCCGCTTACACTCTGTGACAACTCCGCTAGATAATTTTCCTTTCCTACTGAATATCAGGGTAAAAATGTGGCTAACACAATAATTTTCATAAATACAGACTTCCAGAAACTGGAGAACTAGAATTCAATGTCTATTAAAACATAATCTTTTTTCTCTAAAACATTACCTTCATCTCCACAAACGGCACATCAAGACTAATTTGTTTGTAAAATAAATCTGGTCAATTGACTACATAGGCTTCTCCAAACTGGCTGTGGTGGAACTTCTCAGACGTCTCAGACCGAATTCCCAGAAGGCCTCTCAAGGCCAGGAAATCCATGCCAAAAGCCTTCCATCAGATTCTGCCACAGTGGAATTCTCAGTTCCCCAAATATTGAGATGCCAGGAGACAGTCTTCCCCATTCACCTGATAAGGCTGCTCAGAACCCAAGAGTCTCCAGTTTCTAGAGGGACCAGCCGGAGAGAAGAGAAAAATATTTCAAGTTTACTCACAGAGGTATAATTTATCAAATTGCTGTAAGTCATGTGTAACTTGAGGAGAAGAGCTTCCCTATAGCTCGAAAACACAGATCAAAACCAGTAATATTCCAGACAAAAACCATAAACATTATAACCATATTCACCACTTCACTCAGTAACCAACCCTTTTGTTAACCTTTTAGGAAGCCATCAGGTTTCCATTAGGATGTTTACTTACCCAGTTTAGTGATATAATCTGAAATTTATCAGAGACATGCACTTGTCAAAAAGTACTTCCTATGAATCTTCTTGAAGATGAAGCACTTGCAAAGCATCAGCTTAACCGCCTATTAAAGACTCAAAAAGGTAAGGTTAAAGAACTGATTACAATGTGTTGACAAAGAGGCTTGATCAAGTTGCTGTGATATACAACATTTTAAGATGACAACCAGATTTATGACTGATACCATTATATTAGGACATATCAACATTTCATAAATTTTATATAATTTCTAGAATACCTATAGTAGTGACATTAATCCATACCATATAATTTGAAGAGGCTTATCACTCATTTGACAATGCTTTCTGTGTGATTCAACATACCAAATAATACTAGTTAAGTATTACTCTCTGAGATGCCTCAGGGGCCCTCTAAAGCATCCCAAAGACACCCAGGGGTCAAAAGAACTTTAATTAAAATTTGACATTTGGGAAATGTGTCAAGGACTTTCAAAAACTTGGTAAAATAGGATCATAAGTCACTGTAAGATACTTATTTCTTAACCAATGTGAGAAGAGATCTCAAAAGGAAATACAGATCACTTAAAGGCAAGGAAGTTCACATAATCTGTTATCAAAAGCAGAATTTTAAGTAAACTTGTTCTCATAGCAGAGAAGGACCAAATCAAGTCTTGTATAAGCCTACTTTTAATAACAAAATCCATTTACCTAATTAAGATTTATCTAATCTCACCCCGACCATGTATAAAACTCCTTTTTGTAAAAAAATTCAAAACATATGTCCTACTTTCCTGCTGTATACTGAAATATTTCCTTTATTATTTTAGTAGCCTTAATTACATATTTAGATTACAATCCTCAACTCTTAAAAACCTTAATTTCTAGTGAAAAACAGAGTAAGCAATTATAAACTGTCTATTAACATTCTTTACATTGGCAAATAAATACCAATAATGATTTCTAAAAACATGTGCTTTTTAAAGAAAACATCACAGTGTGGTACCGAACATAGCCCCAGACACCTTTAGCTTCTTTGAAAAAGAAAGTCAATGTTCAGTACTTAATATTTCAGTATCCTACTATACCAGGAAATGATTTAGATATTAAAAAGAACCCACATCATCCAACCCACCCTAGCACAACTCTAAAAATTCAAGTTACCAAATATCTGGAAAGAACACTCTTAAGTGTAAGTAGTTTCACTACAAGTGCATAGCAATGCAGTGAACATTAGACAGAAACAACTGTACTTTAAAGGTAGATTTGACACTGGGATATTCTAGCTTTGAAAATAAAATCTATGAATTGACCGGTCTATCCACATTTAAACACTTGATCACAAAGCATATTTCTCTAGATGTTTCTTACAAGGCACAGGAAACACAGTTGATACATTGTGTGCTTCCAGGGGGAGGAAGTCATACTCAGTGAATCAGGCACATAAGGAACACTAGTACAGTGTTTTACCACTGAATTTTCTCAGGCTCCAATGAATGGTTAAAACATCTAGCTTTAAAAGAGGGAAAAACTGTACCATTATTTCAGGCTAGAGGTAAAGTCTTTAGATATATAGAAGTTTGGAACAAGCTCCTAGAAAGATGGAGTAGGCACAAGTTTTAATAGTACATGTAGTTCCAGTTAGAGACTATCAAATGCAGTGAAAGTAAGACTGGCAACAATTGTGTTTGAAAGGCATTTTTGAGGATGTGAAAATCTAAGCTTTAAAAATGGGCATGTTGGCCTTGTCTTTTCTGTCTGCTTGTAAAGAAATGACACACAGCATCTGTAATTCAACGTTCCTTACTAGGTATAAGAAAGACATTGATTACACAAGGTTATTGAGACAAAAAAAAAAAAAAAAAAAAACAACAGAATGTACTCAATAAGTCATGCCACTGATGAATAGTATAACTGGTTTAGCACTGGATTTTCTAAAGACATGTTGAATCAGCAAAGTGCCTAGCTTTATAACAGAAAACCAGAACCTTTTTATCATGGTAGAGGTAAAGTTTTGTTTCCCCATTAGATACTTCAACTTTGGTAGAAGCTCCAGACCAAAATAGTAAGGGCACAGATTTTTCTATGAAAGTAAATTTTGCTCATTGTCTGCTGCATGCAGTTAAGGTAAGAAAGTCAACAACTGTGTCTATAAGGCAGGTTGAAATGGGAAAAAAATATAGCTTTAAGAAGACTGTAGTATATAGCTTTTCATCTCTCTGTGACTCAAAGACTTTGGGTACTCCATGGTCTATGACTAAAGGAACTGATACTCAGTTAGTCATGCTAGTGGTGAACTGTATAACGGTGTTTTGGCACTGAATTTCCTCAGGCTCCAGTGACTCAGCAAAAGGACTACCTCATTGAACACAGACAAAAACTTCACCACTGGTTCAGGCTAGAGGTAAAGTCTGGTTTCCCATTAGAAGGATGGTCTTTTGGTACAAGTTACTGGAAAGGCATAATATGGCATAATATATTCTCACTAAAATTAGTTTCACTCCCAGAGTATAGTAATTCAGGGAACATAAGAAAGGAACAACCTTGTTTAAGGGCAGCTTTGCTGCTGGAAAACTCTAGTATTAAAATAGAATCTATGAATTTGCTTTTCTGTATGCATGTAAAGACTTCATTCCACAGAACCTTCCTCTAGATGTTCTTACAAGTCATAGGAAACACATATGCTACAATGTGAAGCATTGTGAAGAAAAAGAAAGTTATAAGCAGTGACTCAGACACACAAGGAACTCTAGTGCAGTGTTGTACCACTGAATTTTCTCAGGCTCCAATGAATGGTTAAAATGCCTGCTTTGGGTAGAGAGACCTTCAAGATGGTGGAGAAGTAAGACATGGAGATCACCTTCCTCCACACAAATACATCAGAAATACATCTACATGTGGAACAACTTCTACAGAACACCTACTGAACTCTGGGAGAAGACCTTAGGCTTCCCAAAAAGAAAGAAACTCCCCACATACCTGGGTAGGGCAAAAGAAAAAAGAAAAAAACAGAGACAAAAGAATAGGGATGGGACCTGCACTTCAGGGAGGGAGCTGTGAAGGAGGAAAAGTTTCCACACATGAGGAAGCCCCTTCACTGGCACAGACTGGAGGCAGGGGGTAAGCTTCAGAGCCATGGAGGAGAGCAAAGCAACAGGGGTGCAGAGGGCAAAGCAGAGAGATTCCTGCACAGAGGATTGGTGCCGACTGGCACTCACCAGCCTGAGAGGCTTGTCTGCTCATGCACTGGGGTGGGTGGGGGATGGGAGCTGAGGCTCCAGCTTTGGAGTCAGATCCCAGGGAGAGGACTGGGGTTGACTGTGTGAACACAGCCTGAAGGGGGCTAATGCACTACAACTAGCCGGGAGGGATTCTGGGAAAAACTCTGGACCTGCCTAAGAGGAAAGAGACCATTGTTTCAGGGTGCGTGAGGAGAGGGGAATCAGTGAACCACCTAAATGAGCTCCAGAGATGGGCGTGGGCCCCAGGTATTAGCACCACATCAGAGACGGGCATGAAATGCTAAGGTTGCAGCTGCAGGCACCAAGAAGCCTGTGTACAAGCACAGGCCACTATCCACACCTCCCCTCCTGGGAGCCTGTGCAGCCCCCCAATGCCAGGGTCCCATGATCCAGGGACAACTTCCCTGGGAGAAAACATGGCACACCTCAGGCTGTTGCAACTTCATGGTGGCCTCTGCTGCCACAGGCTTGCCCAGCATTCCATACCGCTCCTGCCCCCCTGGCCTGAGTGAGCCAGAGCGCCCTAATCAGCTGCTCCTTTAACCCCATACTGTCTGGGCAGGAACAGACACCCTCAGGCGACCTACACACAGAGGCAGGGCCAAATCCAAAGCTGAACCCCAGGAGCTGTGCGAACAAAGAGGAGAAAGGGAAATTTCTCCCAGCAGCCTTAGGAGAAGTGGATTAAATCTCCACAGTCAACTTGATGTACCCTACATCTGTGGAATACCTGAATAGAAAATGAATCATCCCAAAATTGAGGTGGTGGACTTTGGGAGCAACTGTACACTTGGGGGTTGCTGTATGCAACTGACTGGTTTCTGGTTTTAGGTTTATATTAATTTAGTATTTAGAGTTTATTATCATTGTTAGATTTATATATTGATTTGGTTGCTCTCTTCTCTTTTTTTTTTAAATATATAGACTTTTTTTGGGTTTTTCTCTTTTTGTGAGTGTGTATGTGTATGCTTCTTTTGTGATTTTTGTCTGTATACCTTTGCTTTTACCATTTGTTCTAGGGTTCTCTCTGTATATTTTCCTTTTTTTTTTTTAGTATAGTTTTTAGCACTTGCAATCATTGGTGGATTTGCTTTTTCGATTCATTGCTCTCTTCTTTCTTTCATTCTTTTTTCTTTCTTTTTTATTACTTTAAATTTTTTTAAAATAATTTAAAAAATATTTTTAATAACTTTATTTTATTTCATTTTATTATTTTTTTCTTTCTTTCTTTCTTTGTTTTTTTCTCCATTTTCTTCTGAGCAGTGTGGGTGACAGGGTCTTGGTGCTATGGTCGGGTGTCAGGCCTGTGCCTCACAGGTGGGAGAGCCGAGTTCAGGACATTGGTCCACCAGAAACCTCCCAGCTCCACATAATATCAAACGGTGAAAAATCTCCCAGAGATCTCCATCTCAATGCTAAGACCCAGCTCCACTCAATGACCAGCAAGCTACAGTGGTGGACACCCTAAGCCAAACAACTGGCAAGACAGGAACAAAACCCCACCCATTAGCAGAGAGACTGCCTAAAATCATAAGGTGACAGAAACCCAAAAACATATCACAAGACACAGTACTGTCCACCAGAAAGACAAGATCTAGCCTCATCCACCAGAACACAGGCAACAGTCCCCTCCACCAGGAAGCCTACACAACCCACTGAACCAACATTAGCCACTGGGGGCAGACAGCAAAAACAACGGGAACTATGACCATGCAGCCTGTAAAAAGGTGATACCAAACACAGTAAGTTAAGCAAAATGAGAATACAGAGAAACGCAGAGCAGATAAAGGAGCAAGGTAAACACACAGCAGATGAAGGAGCAAGGTAAACACCCACCAGACAAAACAAATGAAGAAGAAATAGGCAGTCTACCTGAAAAAGAATTCAGAGTAATGATAGTAAAGATGATCCAAAATCTTGGAAATAAAATGGAGAAAATACAAGAAATGTTTAACAAGGACTGAGAAGAACTAAAGAGCAAACAAACAATGATGAACAACACAATAAATGAAATTAAAAATTCTCCAGAAGGAATCAAGAGCAGAATAACTGAGGAAGAAGAACGGATGAGTGACCTGGAAGATAAAATAGTGGAAATAACTACCACAGAGCAGAATAAAGAAAAAAGAATGAAAAGAATTGAGGACAGTCTCAGAGACCTCTGAGACAACAAGAAACACAACAACATTCAAATTATAGGGGTGCCAGAAGAAGTAGAGAAAAAGAAAGGGACTGAGAAAATATTTGAAGAGATTATAGTTGAAAACCTCCCTAATACAGGAAAAGAAATAGTCAGTAAAGTCCAGGAATCACAGAGAGTCTCATACAGGATAAATCCAAGGAGAAACACACCAAGACACATATAAATAAAACTACTAAAAATTAAATACAAAGAAAACAATATTAAAAACAGCAAGGGAGAAACAACAAATAACACACAAGGGAATCCCCATAAGGTTAACAGCTAATCTTTAAGCAGAAACTCTGCAAGCCATAAAGGAGTGGCAGGACATATTTAAAGTGATGAAAGGGAAAAACCTACAACCAAGATTACTCTACCCAGCAAGGATCTCATTGAGATTCAATGGACAAAATAAAACCTTTACAGACAAGCAAAAGCTAACAGAATTCAGCACCACCAAACCAGCTTTACAACAAATGCTAAAAGAACTTCTCTGGGTGGGAAACACAAGAGAAGGAAAAGACCTACAATAACAAACTCAAAACAATTAAGAAAATGGTAATAGGAACATACATATCGATAATTACCTTAAAAGTAAATGGAATAAATGCTCCCACCAAAAGATATAGACTGGCTGAATGGATACAAAAACAAGACCCAGACTGGCTGAATGGACACAAAAACAAGACCTGCATATATGCTGTTTGCGAGAGACCCACTTCAGACCTAGGGACACATACAGATGGAAATTGAGGGGATGGAAAAATGTATTCCATGCAAATGGAAATCAAAAGAAAGCTGGAGTAGCAATTTTAATATCAGACAAAATAGACTTTAAAATAAAGACCATTAAGAGAGACAAAGAAGGACAGTACATAATGATCAGGGGATCAATCCAAGAAGAAGATACAACAGTTATAAAAATTTATGCATCCAACATAGGAACAACTCAATACATAAGGCAAATGCTAACAGCCATAAAAGGGGAAATCGATAGTAATACTATCATACTAGGGGACTTTAACAATCCATTTTCACCACTGGATAGATCATCCAAAATGAAAATAAATAAGGAAACACAAGCTTTAAATGATACATTAAACAAGATGGACTTAATTGATATTTATAGGACATTCCATCCAAAAACAACAGAACACACTTTCTTCTCAAGTGTTCATGGAACATTCTCCAGGATAGATCATATCTTGGGTCACAAAGCAAGCGTTGGTAAATTTAAGAAATTTGAAATCGTATCAAGCATCTTTCCCACCACAATGTTATGAGATTAGATATCAATTACAGGAAAAAATCTGTAGAAAATACCAATACATGGAGGCTAAACAATACAATACTAATAATCAAGAGATCTCTGAAGGAATCAAAGAGGAAATCAAAAAATACCTGGAAACAAATGACAATGAAAACACAATGACCCAAAACCTATGGGATGCAGCAAAAGAAGTTCTAAGAGGGAAGTTTATAGCAATATAATGTTACTTCAAGAAACAAGAAACATCTCAAATAAACAACCTAACCTTTCACCTAAAGCAGTTAGGAAAGAAGAACAAAAAACCCCCCAAGTTAGCAGAAGGAAAGAAATCATAAAGATCAGATCAGACATAAATGAAAAAGAAATGAAGGAAACAATAGCAAAGATCAATAAAACTAAAAGCTGGTTGTTTGAGAAGATAAACAAAATTGATAAACCATTAGCCAGACTCATCAAGAAAAAAAGGGAGATGACTCAAATCAGTAGAATTGGAAATGAAAAAAAGAGAAGTAACAACTGACACTGCAGAAATACAACGGATCATAAGAGATTACTACAAGCTACTATACGTCAATAAAATGGACAACCTGGAAGAAATGGACACATTCTTTGAAAAGCACAACTTTCCAAGACTGTACCAGGAAGAAATAGAAAATACAAACAGAACAATCACAGGCACTGAAACTGAGACTGTGATTAAAAATCTTCCAACACACAAAATCCCAGGCCCAGATGGCTTCAGAGCCCAATTCTATCAAATATTTAGAGAAAAGCTAACACCTATACTTCTCAAACTCTTCCAAAATATAGCAGAGTGAGGAACACTCCCAAACTCATTCCACGAGGCCACCATCACCCTGATACCAAAACAAGACAAAGATGTTACAAAGAAAGAAAATAACAGGCCAATATCACTGATGAACATAGATGCAAAACTCCTCAACAAAATACTAGCAAACAGAATCCAACAGCACATTAAAAGGAGCATACACCATGATCAAGTGGAGTTTATCCCAGGAATGCCAGGATTCTTCAATATACGCAAATCAATCAATGTCATAAACCATGTTAACAATTTGAAGGAGAAAAACATATGATCATCTCAATAGATGAAGAAAAAGCTTTTGACAAAATTCAACACCCATTTATGACAAAAACCCTCCAGAAAGTAGGCATAGAGGAAACTTACCTCAACATAATAAAGGCCATATATGGCAAACCCACAGCCAACATCATTCTCAATGGTGAAAATCTGAAACCGTTTCCTCACCATTTCCTCTAAGATCTGGAAGAAGACAAGGTTGCCCACTCTCACCACTATTATTCAACATAATTTTGTAAGTTTTTCCACAGCAGTCAGAGAAGAAAAAGAAATAAAAAGAATCCAAATTGGAAAAGAAGAAGTAAAACTGTCAGTGTTTGCAAATGACATGATACTATATAGAGAGAATCCTACCAGATGCTACCAGAAAACTACTAGAGCTAATCAATGAATTTGGTAAAGTAGGAGGGTACACAATTAATGCACAGAAATCTCTTGCATTCCTATACACTAATGATAAAAAATCTGAAAGAGAAATTAAAAAAACAGTCCCATTTACCATTGCAACAAAAAGAATAAAATATCTAGGAATAAACCTACCTAAGGAGACAAAATAGCTGTATGCAGAAAACTATAAGACACTGATGAAAGAAATTAAAGATGATACAAACAGATGTAGAAATATACCATGTTCTTGGATTGGAAGAATCAACAATGTGAAAATGACTATACTACCCAAAGCTATTTACAGATCCAATGCAGTCCCTATCAAACTACCAATGGCATTTTTCACAGAACTAGAACAAAATATTTCACAATTTGTATGGAAACACAAAAGACCCCAAATAGCCAAAGCAACCTTGAGAAAGAAAAACAGATCTGGGAGAATCAGGGTCCCTGAGTTCAGACTATACTACAAAGTTACAGTAATCAAGGCAGTATGGTATTGGCACAAAAACAGAAATATAGATCATTGCAACAGGATATAAAGCCCAGAGATAAACCCACACTGATATGCTCACCTTATTTTTGATAAAGGAGGCAAGAATGTACAATGGTGAAAAGACAGCCTCTTCAATAAGTTGTGCTGGGAAAACTGGACAGCTACATGTAAAAGAATGAAATGAGAACACTCCCTAACACCATACACAAATATAAACTCAAAATGGATTAAAGACCTAAATGTAAGGCCAGACACTGTAAAACTCTTAGAAGAAAACATAGGCAGAACACTCCATGAAATAAATCACAGCAAGATCCTTTTTGACACACCTCCGTGAGAAATGGAAATAAAAACAAAAATAAACAATGGAACCTAATGGAACCTAAAAGCTTTTGCACAGCAAAGGAAACCATAAACAAGACAAAAAGACAACCCTCAGAATAGGAGAAAATATTTGCAATGAAGTAACTGACAAAGGATTAATCTCCAAAATATATAAGTAAATCATGCAGCTCAATATCAAAAAATCACACAACCCAATCCAAAAATGGGGAGAAGACTGAAATAGACATTTCTCCAAAGAAGATATACAGATTGCCAACAAACACATGAAAGGATGCTCAATGTCCCTAATCATTAGAGAAATGCAAATCAAAACTACAATGTGGTATCTCCTCACACCAGTAAGAATGGCCATCATCAAAAATCTACAAACAGTAAATGCTTGAAAGGGTGTGGAGAAAAGGGAACCCTCTTGCGCTGTTGGTAGGAATGTAAATTGATACAGCCACTATGGAGAACAGTATGGAGGTTCCTTAAAAAAGTAAAAATAGAACTACCATATGACCCAGCAATCCCACTACTGGGAATATACCCTAAGAACACCATAATTCAAAAAGAGTCATGTACCACAATGTTCATTGTAACTCTATTTACTTTACAATAGCCAGGACGTGGAAGTAACCTAAGTGTCCATCGACAGATGAATGGAGAAAGAAGATGTGGCACATATATACAACAGAATATTACTCAGCCAGAAAAAGAAGCAAACCTGAGCTATTTTTAGTGAGGTGGGTGGACCTAGAGTCTGTCATACAGAGTGAATAAGTCAGAAAGAGAAAAAGAAATACCATCTGCTAACACATATATATGGAATTAAAAAAAGTATATATTCTGAAGAACCTAGGGGCCGGGCAGGAATAAAGATGCAGATGTAGAGAATGGACCTGAGGACACGAGGAGGGGGAAGTGTAAGCTGGGATGAAGTGAGAGAGTGGCATGGACATATATACACTGCCAAATGTAAAATAGATAGCTAGTGGGAAACAGCTGCATAGCACAGGGTGATCAGCTTGGTGCTTTGTGACCACCTAGCAGGGTGGGATAGGGAGGGTGGGAGGGAGATGCAAGAGGGAGGGGTATGGTGATATATGTATAAGTATAGCTGAGTCACTTTGTTATACAGTAGAAACTAACACACCATTGTAAAACAACTATACTCAAAAAAAAGGTGTTAAAAAAAAGAAAAAGAATAAAAAAGATGAAATGTTGAACATATTTCTTCTGTTACTGGCAATAAAAAAAGTTTGCTTACTGTCACCGCTACTATTCAGTGGTATACTGGAGGTGTTAAGTAATGCAAATTAAATTCTATGTCCATATCTACATCTGTATATAAAGATAAATTATAAGATTAAAGCCCAGAAATGATACTAATATTACATATAGATGACTGTGTATAGGAAATCCAATAAGAATTCATATTAATTATTAGAATCAAAAGTTATTTGCTTATCAAAGTGGTTTGATTAAAGCTCAATATATCGAAATGAATTTCATTTCTGTATACAAGCAAGAAACAGAAAGAGAATTTTTTTGGTCACACTCCTGGGTATATATTCAGAGAAAATCATAATTCAAAAAGATACATGTACCCCAATTTTCATTGCAGCACTATTTACAATAGCCTGGACAAGGAAGCAACCTAAATGTGCATTGATGAAGAAATGGATAAAGATGTGATTGTGTATATCAATACAGTGGAATACTACTCAGACATAAAAAAACAAAAAACAAAATGATGCCACTTGCAGTGACACGGATAGACCTAGAGATTGTCATACTGAGTAAAATTAGATAAAGACAAATATCATATGATATTGCTTATATGTGGAACCTAAAAATAAATGGTACAGATGAACCTATTTACAAAACAGAAATAGCGTCACAGATGTAGAAAACAAACTTATGCTTACCAAGGGTGAATGGTGGGGGGAGGGATAAATTGGGAGACTGGGATAGACATATACGCACTATATAAAATATATGTAATATATATATATATATAAATATATAAAATATATATAAAATATATAACTAATAAGACCTTACTGTATTGCACAGGGAACTCTACCCAATAATCTGTAACGACCTATATGGGAATAGAATCTAAAAAAGAGTGGATATTTATATATATATGTATAGTTGATTCACTTTGCTGTACAGCAGAAACTAACAAAACATTGTAAATCAACTATACTCTAATAAAAATTTATTTTAAAAATGTATTTTCAGAAGTGTCAAAAATACCAAATATCAAGGGGAAAGTCTAACAAATGCAATACTTTTATATAGAAAACATTAAAATGTAGCTAAGAGAAATTAAATAATACTTGAATAAATGAATAAACATACCAAGTTCATGCGTTAGTATTTTTAATATTGTAATATGTCAATTCTCTACAAACTGATGTGTAGATTCAAGTAATCCTAACCATAATTCCAATTATTTAGTGGAATTTTTCTAGTGGATTCTATCATGTTTATGGATATTTGGAGGGTGAAGAATATTCAAGACACACTTGGAAAAGAATAAGATAGCAAGACTTCATCCAGGTTACCAAGCCTTATGATGAAACTACAATAATCAAAATATTATGGTCTTCATTGCAAGGATGAACCAATATATCAGTGAAATAGAACATAATATGAAAATTAGTGTATCTGAATACTTTGTGATAAAGATGGTATTTCACAGGCATGAAGGAATAGCAGTCTTGTTAATAAACAGTATTAGGATATTTGGGTTTGCATAAAGGAAAAAAATGGAGCTAACTCCTATCTCACACTGTTGACAAGAACTTAATTCCACTATTCTGAAACTATAGGTGGAAAACAAACCAAAATTTTTTTCTTAGAAATTAATGTCCCTCATATGAGCTCATTGACACACTCCACATTTACCTCTTTGCCTACTTGCCTACTATCCCCAAGGTGCTCTCCCATGCAGTGACCAATCACTTAACAGCCAAATCAAAGATTCCTTTCTGCCCATTTCTTACTTAATATTCTCCCCTTCACTATTCTCTGAGCTCCCTGAGAACAGAAACCACGTCTTCGTCATTGTCAGGTATCCATTTCCCAGCAGAGAGCAGGAACATAAAAAGGGCTCAGTTTTGTCTTTTTACTGAGCTGGTCTGAAATCCTCAGTTTCCATGACAGCACTTCCTTCATCTTAGCTCCTTATTATTGTACTACGTGAGTTTATCATAATTTCCTTCTCCTTAAAAGTCAGGGTCTTCACATGACCTTTGCTTCATATTCTTATTCTCCACTCACTCTGCATTATTTCAACTGAGGTCAGAAACTCAGTTATTACCTATATTGCTTGTAATGCCACACATCATTTTCTCTTTTGCAGACATCCATGGACTTCTGATCATTTTACCATGTTTAAAATTAAACTCACCATAACCACACGACTCCTAAAACTTCCTCCACTTCTAGTATTCCCAGACTCTGTGATATCACTCTCTACTTGGTTACTCAAGTCAGAACCAGGGGGCATACCTTTTCAATAGGTCTCTTGATTTCGTCTACATTATTTCCTTCCTGGAATACTGCAGCTGGTTTTCCTGTTTCTGGTCATGCTCTGTTCTTACCCATTACTGTCACCACTTCTAAGGTGCTTATTTCTCAATGTGAGATTAATTGGCTCACTGCTCTGTGTCAATTTCTCCCGTTGCTTACAGAATCAGTTGTGACCTCAGCAACTCATACCTAATCTTCTTCATAATCTCAAACTGCTTGTTCGTCTAGCATAGTTCCTTGTCAGTTCTACAAGTTCATTCTGTGAAATAGCCTCACTAAACTCTATGCACTTCCCTCATGCAATACTTTAATTTTCCTCTTCTCTTTACCCATATGCCTTGCTACTCTTGACTCACCCTCCAACTCAAGATGGCTGTCATCATGTCCTCTGTGAATGGATCCCATGAGGAAGTTAGAAGCTCCCTTCTTTGCTGCATATTATGTTACAGATGTCCCTTCATCATGGCAATTGCTGCATTGTTTTATAACAATTTATATGTCAACATCACCTTATTACCTGTGACCTTTCAAGGAAAGCAAGTTTATCTTCTATGTCTTTGTTTGAGAAGTAGTATGATGTAGTTGAGGACCTTTTGAGGGAAACATGATAATTTAGTTACCTGTTCTGCAAGTAGATTTGAATATTTGTATTAGATACTTAATTTATCTAAGCATATGGTAAAGTTTTCAAGTAAAAAATGGGATAAAACAAGATGGAATATATTCATACAGTGTCTGACACAGAGAAGGCTCTCAACAAATGATAGCTGTATCATTACTAGTATTGTCACTATTGTTATTTTTAATTCCCCAGTGCCTGTCTCAATCTGGTAGCTATTAGATATTAAGCTTAGAGTTTGACGATTTATACATAAAATTAAAGTGACTGCATTGTTGCCATTGATTTACCTAATAAACATTGGAATCCAAACAACTTCTAAAATGATTCTTTCCCAATAGCAGGCATTCATTAAATCTTTATTGAGTAGATTTTTCTGTGGTCTTTGCCTTTGGAAAGAAAGCAGATTTTATTTCTTCAGGTACTGCCATTCACAATTTTTTAGACAGTAATAAATTTATAGGGTTTACATTTGGATTCAACTAAAGATTCTATTTAACAGATTTTCAAGAAGAAGTTAAAGTTTAGGCTTTTGAAGATAAGCTTGGTTTAATACACTCAATTCTCATGACCAGCTTTTTTCCCCCCAGCACTTGTTATTTGTAGACTTTAAAAAAAAAATTATTTTATGTTGGAGTATAGCCAATTAACAATGTTGTGATTGTTTCAGGTGCACAGCAAAGGAACTCAGCCGTACATATACATGTATCCATGACCAGACATTTAACCTCTTGAGAAACCATGTTAAAATATTATATACTATGCACAGGCTAAGATTACAGCTCTCCTGTTTAATACTTGATTGTGTACGAATTATAAAACATTGAGGATAGATTAAAGAATATATGTGGCATGTGTGTAGATTTAGTTTTTTTAAGGTTTAAAAGAAATCCCGGTGTGGTAGGACTGGTTTTTGCCTTATTTAAATATAATAAAGTAAATACAATGTTGTCTAAGCTATTGAAGACAGATATTTAGCATTATCTCTGTGGTTTTATGGCATTCATCATTATGCTTGGTGGCCAATATGGCAATGATACTTGCTGTAGCTACTTTGGGTTCTAATGATGACCTCATTATGAATGTTAGTAAATGCATATTACAAATCATTAGATATTCTGTAAAATATCACTAAACACATTAAAAATGTCCACTTCTACATCATGAAGTTTCCAAGTAAAACCAGCTAAACAATGCAGAAAGACCTCTACTTACTTTAAAAAAAAAAAAAAAACCACACAAAAATTTTCAATTTAGGCAAAAATTGAGACCAACAGTTACAATCCCCATAATTTTTAAAAACTGATATACTTTATTTTTTAGAGAAGTTTTAAGTTTACAGAAATTAAGAAGATAATACAGAGAGTCACCATATACCTCCTTTCTCCTATGTTCAATTTCTACTGTTATTAAGGTCTTGCATTACCATGGTGCATTTGTTACCATAGATGAACTAATGTTAATACATTGCTGCTAATTAGACTGCATAGTTTACATTAGGTTTCACTCTGTTGTACAGAAAATTCTATGTTTTTGACAAATATATAATTACAGGGATCCACCATCACAGCATCATAAAAAATTGTTCACCGTGCTAAAAATTACCTCATCTACCTATTCATTCCTCTCTCTCCTGACAGAGTAATCTTTTTAATATCTCTATAGTTTTATCTTTTCCAGAATGTCATATAGCTGGGATTATATAGTATGCAGGCTTTACAGACTGGATTCTTTCACTAAGCAATATGCTTTTTAGGTTCCTGAATGTCTTTTGTGTCTTGATAGTTTATTTCTTTTTAGTGCCTATTAATATTCCATGTTATGGAGGTACTATAATTTATTTATCCTTTCACACTGAAGAACATCTTAGTTACTTCTAATTTTTGCCAATTCTGAGTAAAGCTACTATGAACATTTATGTGAGGGTTTTTGTGTGAGCATGTTTTCAGATCATTTGAGTAAACACTTAGGAGAAAGATTACTGAATCATGTGGTAAGAGTGTATTTAGTTTAGTTTAGTTTAGTTTTTTTTTTTTTTTTTTTTTGACTACCAAATACTGTCTTTCAAAGTGGCTGTAACATTTTGCATTCCCACCATCAGTGAATGAGTGTTCCTGTAGCTTCACTTCCTCACCAGTTGTCAATGTTTGCAGATGTTCTTTATCAAATTGAGAAAGTCACCCTCTATTACTAGTTTGCTAACATTTTGTATAATAGATGGATGTTGCATTTTGTCAAATGCTTTTTCTTCATCAATAGATATAATCATATGATCATATGATTTTTCTTCTTTATCTTGTTCACATGATGGATTACAGTAATTGATGTTTGAATATTGAATCAACTTTGCATACTAGAAATAAATCCCACTTGGCCATAATGTATAATTCTTTTATTCACAGTTGGATTTGATTCACTAATATTTTTTGAATATTTTTGCATATGTTTATGAGATATTGGTCTGTATTTTTATTTTTTTATAAAATTGTTGCCTGCTTTAGGTATTAGGGTAGTGCTGGCCTCATAAAATGAATGGAATGTGTCATTCACCACTGCTGGAAAGGCAACACATCTATAATTCTATGGAGTGAAAGCAACAGGAGTCCCATATTTAGTAAATTTTCTGGATTCTGTCCTAGGTGCTTCCTCTCTTAGCTTATTTGAATCCATATCCTTTCCTTGTAATGAACTATGTAATAAAATTATAACCATGATTTTTAACAGCTTTCCGTGATTCTTGTGAGTTCCTCCAGTGAATTATAAAACCTGAGGGTGATTTAGGGAATCCACTGAACTTGCACTTGGTGTCAGAAGTGAGGGCAACCTTAGAGACTGTTCTTTCTAACTTTGCAGTGGGCCTAAACTCTACAAAACCTTTTCTTTTGCATGTAAGACAGTGTTTCATTTTGTCTTTTTTTTTTAATAGTTTTAACAAAATATATATATTTAAGGTGTACAGCATGTTGATTTTATATGTATAGTGACATGATTAGTACAGTCAAACTAAATATCATATCTTCTTCTCACATAGTTAAAATTTATTGTGTGTATGTGTGATGAGAGAACCTGAAATCTACTCTCATAGCAAATTTCCAGTATTCAACTCAGTATTATTAACCACAGTCATCATGCTGTGCATTAGATCTCTTGACATTCATCTTACATAGCTGTTACTTTGTACCCTTTGACCAACATCTCCCTATTTCCTCCACCTCCCCTCCCATGATAACCACTGTTCTACTCTCTGCTTCTATGTATTTGACTTTTTAAAATTCCACATATAAGTGGGAACATATCATTTTTCCTTTCTTTCTGGCTTATTTCACTTAACATAATATTCATTTTTTCCTCTTTTGGCTTAAACAACAAACATTTACTTCTCAAAATTCTTGTCAATTTTCATTATAGATGATACAAAAGACTTAAAAGCAACTCCAGAACCTTTATGTAAGTTTCCTCTATTTCTCAACTCAGTTCATTTTTTTCTTTATTAAATGAAAGATTCTTTAAATTCTATAATGCTTTACAATTTTCAAAATTTCACACATATAATTTCATATAATCCCACAATAACCCTTTTTCCCTCTACCCCTATATTGTCCCTCCCCCTTCCTTCTCCCCACTGGTAACCACTAGTTTGTTCTCTATATCTGTGAGTCTGCTTCTTTTTTGCTTTATTCACTAGTTTGTTGTATTTTTTTTAATTCTACATGTAAGTGATATCGTACAGTATTTGTCTTTCTCTTTCTGCAATTTCACTTACAATGATGCCTTTCAACTCCATCCATGTTCTTGAAAATGGCAAAATTCCATTCTTTTTTATGGCTGAGTTATACATATATATATATATATATATATATATATATATATATGTGTGTGTATACACACACATACACACATATATATATATATATATATATATATGCTACACTTTCTTTATCCATACATTTTTTGATGGACGTTTAGGTTGCTTCCAGGTCTTGACTATGGTAAATACTGCTGCTATGAACATTGGGACTTACATATTTGTTTGAATTAGTGTTTTTATTTAGAGTATATACCCAGGACTGGAATTGCTGGGTGTTATGGTAGTTCAATTTTTAGTTTTTTGATTAACCTCCATACTGTTTTCCACAGTGACTGCACCAATTTACATTTCCATGAAAAGTGTAAAAGGGTTCCCTTTTCTCTACATCTCACCAGTGTTTGTTTTTTGTGTTCTTTATGATGATAGCTGTTCTGACAGGTGTGAGATGATATAGAGACTGCCATGAGCAACTACATGCTGGTAAAATGGACAACCTAGAAGAAATGGAAAAATTCCTAGAAAAGCACAATATCCCAAGACTGAACCAGGAAGAAATAGAAAATATGAACAGACCAATTAAATTGATTCAGCAATTTAAAAACTGGCAACAAACAAAAGTTCAGGACCAGATGGCTTCATAGGTGAATTCTACCAAACATTTAGAGAAGAGATGACACCTATCCTTCTAAAACTATTCCAAAACTTGCAGAGGAAGGAACACACTTTCAGACTCATTCTATGTGGCCAGCATCACCTTGATACCAAAAACGAGACAAAGATATCACAAAAGAGAAAATTAGAGGCCAGTATCATGATGAATATAGATGCAAAAATTCTCAGCAAAATTTTAGCAAATTGAATCCAACAATAAACCAAAAGATCATACACTATGATCAAGTGGGTTTTACCCTAGGGAAGCAAGAATTTTTCAATATTTTCAAATGAAGCAGTGTAATACAGCACATTAAATAAATTGAAGAATAAAAACCATATGATCATATCAGTAGATGAAAAAAAAGCTTTTGACAAAATTCAACTTTCATTTATGATAAAAACTCTCCAAAAGGGGTCATAGAGGGAACATACCTCAACATAATAAAAGCCAAATATGAAAAACACACAGCTCACATTATACTCAATGGTGAAAAGCTGAAAGTATTTTCTCTAAGATCAGGAACAAGACAAGGATGGTCCTCTCACCACTTTTATTCAACATAGTTTTGGAAATCCTAGCTACAGCAATCAGAGAAGAAAAATAAATAAAAGGAATCAAAATCTGAAAGGAAGAATTAAACCTGTCACTGTTTGCAGATGACATGATACTATGCATAGAAAATCCTAAAAACACTACCAGAAAACTACTGGAGCTCATCAAGGAATTTGGTAAAGTTGCAGGATACTGACTTAATACACAGAAATCTCTTGCATTTCTGTACACTGACAATGAACTATCAGAAAGAGAAATTAAGGAAACAATCCCATTTACCATCACATCAAAAAGAATAAAATATCTAGGAATAAACCTACCTAAAGAGGTAAGAGACCTGTACTAGGAAAATTAATAGACTCTGATGAAAGAAATTGTAGGTGACAAAAACAGATGGAAGGACATTTTGTATTCTTGGATTGGAAGAATCAATATTGTTAAAATGACCATACTACCCAAGGCCATCTACAGATTTGATGCAATCCCTATCAAAACACCAAGGGTAGTTTTCACAGAACTAGAACATTACTTTAAAATTTGTATGGAAACACAAAAGACCCTGAATAGCCCAAACAATCTTGAGAAAGAAAGACAGAGCTGGAGGTATCTTGTTTCCTGACTTCAAACTATACTACAATGCCACAGTAATCTAAACAGTGTGGTACTAGCACAAAAACAGACACACACGTCATTGGAACAGAATAGAGAGCCCAGAAATAAACCCACACACTTATGGTGAATTAATCTATGACAAAGGAGACAAGAATATACAATGGAGAAAAGGCAGTCTCTTCAATAAGTGGTGCTGGGGAAAATGGACAACTACTTGTAAAAGATTGAATTAGTACAGTCTATAGCACCATACACAAAAATAAACTAAAAATGGAGCAAAGACCTAAATGTAACACTGGCTACTATAAAACTCCTAGAGGAAAACATAGGCAGACAGTCTTTGACATAAATCACACGATATTTTTTGGAGGGTCCATCCCCTAAATTAAAGGAAACAGAGCAAATATAAATAAATGGGACCTAATTAAACGTAAAAGCTTTAGCACAGCAAAGGAAACCATTGGCAAAACAAAAAGACAACTTACTGAACTAGAGAAGATATTTGCAAATGACATGACTAATGAGGGGTTAATATCCAACATATATAAACAGCTCATATGTTATATATTGATTTGACTGAAGGATCTGCAGAAATTAATGCATGAATTTTAAAAACAAACTCAGTGTCAGAGAGCTTTCATTGTACTGTACTTCCATATTTATTCCAATTATTCTGTACAGCAACAGCATCATATAGTTAATTATTAGTTACTAATAATTAATAATAATCAGATGGGCAATTATTTGTTACCTGTTAAAGGTAGAAAGCCATTATTTGGGGAAAGGGAAGGGTCATACAAACACCACATGAGCAAAACTTGGATCCATCCGTTAGACCTTGGACATTTTCAGAATAAGCAGGTCCAGTTGAGGTATGCTTTCTATTTTCTATTTGTCTAGATTCTCTGGCAAATTGTCTGAAATTTGAGCCCATGAGTGGGAGGTCAGAAGGGCAGAAAAGATGCTGCTACTGGCCACCAGCTCATGAGAAGACCCAGCTCAAGAGAGGCTAAAATATGATGGTTGGAGCAATTATCACTTAGAACAAGAAGGAACCAAAAGTGGGTAACAGCTATTTCCAGAAAGGTCATGTTCCCAAGATTATGGAATAAATGCTTGTCTCCATCAGGATTCAGATCTCTTAACAATAGTCCTAACAGATTTGCCATGTGGAACATGTGTCTTCACTTCTCTGCGTCTCAGTTTTCTCATCTGTAAAATGAGATACTTGGATCAGATTATCATTCAGATCTTTGCGACAAAAACACTAAGTGGTTCTATGACAAATTATAGTATCTACTCTGAGCACATTACGTTTTGAGACTTGAATGGACACATAAGCCATAAAGTGAGTTCTTCACATTGCTTTAATTAACCACATTTAATTATCACTGGAATTGTTTAATATCCTGGTTTTCACAATTTTTTTCTACAAACATAAAATATCTTAGACTGGAGAAAGGAGTACAATGAGGGGTGTTACCACTTTCCGTGGTTAGTAGAAGATCTGGGGAAGGAATAACACAATATTTACAAAATAATGGACCTCTTTGACTTAGCCAACCTCTAGTCAGATGAATTTCTGGTCACCAGGAAAGGGGAAGATCAGGGCAGATTTGGAACAGCAAGGACAAACAAAATGGTAAAACGGGAAAGAAAATAAAGGAAAGACAGGGAAAAAAAGAAGAGAAGATATTCAAATCTTAGCACTAAGTTTCTTAACATCTAATAATATCAGTGCACCCTCGGGATAGGTATGGATGCCTCCCACATTTATACATGGAAGAACTAAACTGCTGAGAGATTTGTAACTTGCCCAGGGTCATTCAGCAAGAAAACAGGTGAAGCAGAACATGAACCCAGACTGTCTAACTAAACCTCACTCATCCAACTGTGTTCTTGTCACAGTTTTGTAAATTTGGGTTGTGTCAGTTGCAATACACATTATTTGTTATGCATTGTTTTATGTTGTAATTCTTTGAAAGCTTTTACAATTGAAATAATAAAAAACTTGTTGTTTTAAAACATACTATATAAAGTTATTTTCATGGAGGTTTTCCAAGTTCCTCTGTAAAGTAGATTTCCCTAATAACTATAGTGGGAAAAGTTGTTGTAAATTTCCATAATACTCTATATTTGGAAAACAAAGTTTATTGTTTTTTTCTGGATATTTGTGGATTTTTTTTTTCTTTGGGATGGGGTAGGGAAACAATCTCTTACATTCATTTCCATTTTTTTTTCTTTGTAATACTCTCCATTATCTATGGAAAGTCACACCTCCCTCATTTCCAATCCATCTTCAGTGCCATGGTTTGTGTGTGCCTCATGTCTGCCCTGCATTTGTCTGCTCATAGGATGGATTCAGGAATAGGTATGTGATCCAATCATGGTCAGTCAACTGCACAGGCTTGCTCTGAAAATACTGTAAAAGAAGCATGTTTTCACATCTACTAGAATGAGAATATATGAGCTCAGGACTGTTGAGAGCCACCACTTGAAATCTGAGAATAAATGAGATGGGAGGCAGAGGCAAGAAATGGGAAAACAAAAACAAAGAACCTTGAACCCTGAAGAAATCATTTGAGAACATAGATCAAGGAATGGTTGAAGCTATATATTTTCCTTTTTGCCATTTTTCATCGTGATTAAAAGAGAAAAAAATTGGTCCAATTTAATTTGATGGTCTAGATTAATAAAGTTTTGGTAAAGCAGGTTTAGTGTGAAGATATTTATAAAATTTGCTAGAACAAAATACTGAAGCAGAAATCTCATGGGTTGTTTCATAACATAACTTGGTTTCTCTGGTAAGTTCCATATAAGAAAAAAAAAAAAAAGTCAGGCACAAATTATTTGAATTATTTTGCCATTGATATATCTTGAGCTGTACAAAAAAATACCAATACATTTACTATTCAGATTAAGTTTTTCTCAACACTAACTTTTCTTTTGTGAGAATATCTTTCTTCCCTGAAAAATGAAAACCTTCCCTGGGTCTCCTCAGATCCAAGAGCCAATCCTAGTTGCTGTCTCCCCAAGGAAAGAAAATGAGAAGCATACTCAGTGCCTGAGGATCACATGCTCTTAGTTGTACGATTGTCCACATTGCTGCTGGCAGTTTCAGGAGCTAGAGTGACTCTAAGTATCTGGGCAATTTCTAGCGTGGCAAGAGTTTCTCTAGATGCAGGATAAAGAACAAAGCTCTTCTTCTTCAACGTGATGCTTAAATATTATCACTGCATGTCAATTCAGGCATGGTCTAAGAAGGTCAAAATGTTTTAGAAGCGCAATACGGTTGTGTGAAGTTACACGATTACAAAATTTACAGCATTATAAGAATTACAAGATTGGGTGTCCCCAAGAGCACTTTTAGGTTCAATGATTTGTTAAGACTCACAGACCTCAGTGAAAGCTGTTATACTTAAGTACATGTTATTATAGTAGAAGAATACAGATTAATGTCATCAAAAGGAAGACAGATATGGGGCAGAGACCAGGAGCATTCCAAATACAGAGCTTCTAGTTGTTCTCTTCCCAGCTGAGTTGCTAACAACATAAACTTTCCCAGTATTGATGTGTGGCAACACACACAGAATATTGCCGACCAAAAAGTCCAAATGTACCTTGCTGTTTAGAGTTGGAACTTCATCAGAAATACATGGTCAAACATCAACCATATGGCTGAACTTTTACTTCTATCCCCACTGAAGGTGGAGCAGATACCTCATGATCCAAGGCCCTCTACCATAAATCACATCGTTAGACTACCTGGCATGGCCAAAGGCCCCCAGATAAAAAAAGACATTCTTATCAGACAGGACAGAGATTACCTCCCAGGTGGCAAAAGCAAAGACCATACCTCTCTTTGGGTAAGGCTAAATTCTTTACCAGACATATTGGCTTAATGCACACACACACAACATTCTTGAGGTGTGCCCAACATGTCAAGATGATTGGACGACAGTGGATTTAGCCATGAACCACATACTCTGTTCACAGATAATCATTCCTTAAGATCATAGAGAGAGAGCCTTTCTTAGGTCCAAGAGTTCAGTTCAGGTTTCTCTCATTGATCACTGACAAACCTGGAATTCTTAGCAAACATGTGGGTATGAAGGAACATGTGGGTAGCGGAAGGCTCAGAGGGTCTGGGCAGTCAAAATAATACTCACCCTGCCCAATCCACATAGTTCCCACTAGGCCATTACACATAGTCATAACAGTCAGACATAAATATTTACCAAGGCAATAGATTTCAGAACTAGTTCAAGTTTTCCTGATAACATTCAGAGCAGGATATATTTTCTTTTTTCTTTATTATACTGGAATATAGTTGATTTACAATGTTTTGTTAGTTTTGGGTGTACAGCAAAGTGACTTAGCTATACATATACATATATCTATTATTTTTCAAATTCTTTTCCCATTTAGGTTATTACAGAATATTAAGTAGAGTTCCCTGTGTTATACAGTAGGTACATTTTGGTTATCTATTTTAAATATAGTAGTGTGTATATGTCAATCCCAAACTCCCAGTTTATCCCTCCCCCTCCCCACCTTTCTCCTTTGGTAACCATAAATTTGTTTTCTAAGTCTGTGACTGCACTTCTGTTTTATAAATCAGTTCATTTGTACCATTTATTTTTAGATTCCACGTATAAGTGATATCACATGATATTTATCTTTCTCTGTCTGACTTATTTTACTTAATATGAAAATTTCCAGGTCCATTGATGTTGCTGCAAATAGAATTATTTCATTCTTTTTACTGACTGAGTAATATTCCATTGTATATATGTACCACACCTTCTTTATCCATTCATCTTTTGATGGACATTTAGGTTGATTCCATGTCTTGGCTTTTGTAAATAGTGCTGCAATGAACATTGGGATGCATGTATCCTTTTGAACCATGGTTTTCTCTGAATATATGCCCAAGAAGTGCGGTTGCTGAATCATATTGTAGCTCTATTTTTAGCTTTTTAAGGAACCTCCATACTGTTCTCCATAGTGGCTGTACCAATTAACATTCTGACCAACAGTGTAGGAGGTTTCCCTTTTATCCACAACCTCTCCAGCATTTATTGTTTGTAGACTTTTTTTTTAGATGATTACATTATTTTTTTAATTGAAGTTAATAAAATAAATAGCTAATTTACAATGTTGTATTAGTTTCTGATGTACAGCAAAGTGATTCAGAATACAGTACATGTATTCTTTTTCCATATACTTTTCTATTACAGTTTATTACAAGATATTGAATATAGTTCCCTGTGCTATACAGAAGGACCTTGTTGTTACCTATTTTGTATATAGTAGTTTATATCTTCTAATTCCAAACTCCTAATTTATCCCTCCCCGCCTTTCCCCTTTGGCAACCATAAATTTGTTTTCTATGTCCTTGGGTCTATTTCTATTTTGTAAATAAGTTCATTTGTATCATATTTTAGATTCCACATGTGATATATGATATTTGACTTTCTCTTTCTGACTTACTTCACTTGGTATGATAATCTCTAGATCCGGGACTTCCCTGGTGGTCCAGGGGTTAAGACTTTGCCTTCCAATGCAGGAGGTGTGGGTGAAATCCCTGGTTGGGGAGTTAAGATTCCACATGCCTCACGGCCAAAAAACCAAAACATAAAACAGAAGCAATATTGTAACAAATTCAATAAAGAATTTGAAAATAGTCCACATCAAAAAAAAAAAGAATCTTAAAAAAACAACTTCTAGGTCCATTCATGTTGCTGTAAATGACATCTTCCATTATTTTTCTCTTTTTTTAATTTTTGAATTTTATTTCATTTATATTTTAAACAGCAGGTTCTTATTAGGCATCAATTATATACGCATCAGTGTATAAATGTCAACCCCAAACGCCCAATTCATCACACCACCACACCCCCCACAGCTTTCCCCCCTTGGTGTCCATACATTTGTTCTGTACATCTGTGTCTCAATTTTGCCCTGCAAACTGGTTCATCTGTACCATTTTTCTAGGTTCCACATACATGTGTTAATATACGATATTTGTTTTTCTCTTTCTGACTTACTTCACTCTGTATGACAGTCTCTAGATCCATCCACGTCTCAACAAATGACCCAACTTTGTTCCTTTTTATGGCTGAGTAATATTCCATTGTATATATGTACCACATCTTCTTTATCCTTTCGTCTGTCAATGGGCATTTAGGTTGCTGCCATGACCTGGTTATTGTAAATCGTGCTAAAATGAACATTGGGGTGCATGTGTCTTTTTGAATTATTGTTTTCTCTGGGTATATGCCCAGCAGTGGGATTGCTGGATCATATGGTAATTCTATTTTTAGTTTTTAAAGGAACCTCCATACTGTTCTCTATAGTGGTTGTATCAACTTACATTCCCACCAACAGTGCAAGAGGGTTCCCTTTTCTCCACACCCTCTCCAGCATTTGTTGTTTGTAGATTTTCTGATGATTCCCATCTAACTGGTGTGAGGTGATACCTCATTGCAGTTTTGATTTGCATTTCTCTAATAATTAGTGATGTTGAGCAGCTTTTCATGTGCTTCACAGCCATCTGTATGTCTTCTTTGGAGAAATGTCTATTTAAGTCTTCTGCTCATTTTGGATTGGTTTTTTTTTTTTTTTTAACATTGAGCTGCATGAGCTGTTTATATATTTTGGAAATTAATCCTTTGTCCATTGATTAATTTGCAAATATTTTCTCCTATTCTGAGGATTGTCTTTTCATCTTGTTTATGGTTTCCTTTGTTTTGCAAAAGCTTTGAAGTTTCATTAGGTCCCATTTGTTTATTTATGTTTTTATTTCCATTGCTCTAAGAGGTGGATCAAAAAATATCTTGCTGTGATTTATGTCAAAGAGTGTTCTTCCTATGTTTTCCTCTAAGAGTTTTATAGTGTCTGGTCTTACATTTAGGTCTCTAATCCATTTTGAGTTTATTTCTGTGTATGGTGTTAGGGAGTGTTCTCATTTCATTCTTTTACATGTAGCTGTCAGGTTTTCACAGCACCACTCATTGAAGAGACTGTCTTTTCTCCATGGTATATCTTTGCCTCCTTTGTCATAGATTAGTTGACCATAGGTGTGTGGGTTTATCTCTGGGTTTCTATCTTGTTCCATTGATCTATATTTCTGTTTTTGGGCCAGTACCATATTGTCTTGATTACTGTAGCTTTATAGTATAGTCTGAAGTCAGGGAGTCTGATTCCTCCAGCTCTGTTTTTTTTCCCTCAAGACTGCTTTGGCTATTCAGGGTCTTTTGTGTCTCCATACAAATTTTAAGATTTTTTGTTCTAGTTCCATAAAAAATGCCATTGGCAATTTGATAGGGATTGCATTGAATCTGTAGATTGCTTTGGGTAGTATAGTCATTTTCACAATATTGGTTCTTCCAATCCAAGAACATGGTATATCTCTCCATCTGTTGGTATCATCTTTAATTTCTTTCATCAGTGTCTTATAGTTTTCTGAATACAGTTCTTTTGTCTCCCTAGGTAGGTTTATCCTTAGGCATTTTATTGTTTTTGTTGCAATGTTAAATGGGAGTGTTTCCTTAATTTCTCTTTCAGATTTCTCATCATTAGGGTATAGGAATGCAAGAGATTTCTGTGCATTAATTTTGTATCCTGCAACTTTACCAAATTCATTGAGTAGCTCTAGTAGTTTTCTGGTGACTTCTTTGGAATTCTCTATGTATAGTATCATGTCATCTGCAAACAGTGGCAGTGTTATTTCTTCTTTTCAAATTTTTATTCCTTTTATTTATTTTTCTTCTCTGATTGCCATGGCCAGGACTTCCAAAACTATGTTGAATAATAGAGGTGAGAGTAGACATCCTTGTGTTGTTCCTGATCTTAGAGGAAATGCTTTCACTTTTTCACCATTGAGAATGATGCTTGCTGTGGGTTTGTCGTATATGGCCTTTATTATGTTGAGGTAGGTTTCCCCGTGCCCACTTTCTGGAGATTTTTTATCATAAATAGGTGTTGAATTTTGTCAAAATCTTCTTCTGCATCTATTGAGATGATCATATGGTTTTTATTCTTCAATTTGTTATTATGGTGTATCACATTGATTCATTTGCATATATTGAAGAATCCTTGCATCCCTGGGATAAATCCCACTTGATCATGGTATATGATCCTTTTAATGTGTTGTTGGATTCTGTTTGCTAGTATTTTGTTCAGGATTTTTACATCTATATTCATGATTGATATTGGTCTGTAATTTTCTTTTTTTGTAGTATCTTTCTCTGGTTTTGGTATCAGGGTGATGGTGGCCTCATAGAATGAGTTTGGGAGTGTTCCTTATGCTGCAATTTTTTGGAAGAATTTGAGAAGGATTGGTGTTAGCTCTTCTCTAAATGTTTGATAGAATTCACCTGTGAAGGCATCTGGTCCTGGACTTTTGTTTGTTGGAAGATTTTTAATCACAGTGTCAATTTCATTAATTGTGATTGGTCTGTTCAAATTTTCTATTTCTTACTGGTTCAGTCTTGGAGGGTTATACCTTTCTAAGAATTTGTCCATTTCTTCCAGGTTATCCAGTTTATTGGCATAGAGTTTCTTGTAGTAATCTCTTACGATGCTATGTACTTCTGCAGTGTCTGTTGTAACTTCCCCTTTTTCATTTCTAATTTTATTGATTTGAGTCCTCTCCCTCTTTTTCTTGATGACTCTGGCTAATGGTTTATCAATTTTGTTTATCTTCTCAAAGAACCAGCTTTTAGTTTTACTGATCTTTGCCATTGTTTTCTTTGTTTCTATTTCATTTCTTTCTGCTCTGATCTTTATGATTTCTTTCCTTCTGCTAACTCTGTGTTTTGTTTGTTCTTCTTTCTCTAGTTCCTTTAGGTGTAAGGTTAGATTGTTTATTTGAGATTTTTCTTGTTTCTTGAGGTAGGCTTGTATAGCTATAAACTTCCCTCTCAGAACTGCTTTTGGTGCATCCCATAGGTTTTGGATCATTGTGTTTTCATTGTCATTTGTCTCTAGGTATTTTTTGATTTCCTCTTTGATTTCTTCAGTGATCTCTTGGTTATTTAGAAATGTATTGTTTAGCCTCCATGTGTTTGTGTGTTTTACATATTTTTCCCTGTAATTCATTTCTGATCTCATAACATTGTGCTTAGAATAGATGCTTGATATGATTTCAATTTTCTTCAATTTACTGAGGCTTGATTTGTGACCCTAGATGTGATCTATCTTGGAGAATGTTCCGTGTGCACTTGAGAAGTAAGTGTAACCTGATATTTTGGGATGGAATGTTGTATAAATATCAATTAAATCTATCTGGTCTATTGTGTCATTTAAAGCTTGTGTTTACATATTAATTTTCATTTTGCATGATCTGTCCATTGGTGTAAGTGAGGTGTTAATGTCCCCCACTATTATTGTGTTACTGTTGATTTCCTCTTTTATAGCTGTTAGCAGTTGCCTTATGTATTGATGTGCTCCGAAGTTGGGTGCATATATATTTATAATTGTTATATCTTCTTCTTGGATTGATCCCTTGATCATTATGTAGTGTCCTTTCTTGTCTCTTGTAACATTCTTTATTTTAAAGTCTATTTTATCTGATATGAGCATTGCTATTCCAGCTCTGTTTTGATTTCCGTTTCCATGGAATATCTTTTTCCATCCCCTCACTTTCAGTCTGTATGTGTCCCTAGGCCTGAAGTGGGTCTCTTGTAGACAGCATATATATGGGTCTTGTTTTTGTATCCTTTCAGGCAGCCTGTGTCTTTTGGTTGGAGCATGTAGTCCATTCACATTTAAGGTAATTATTGATATGTATGTTCCTATGACCATTTTCTTGTTTTGGGTTTGTTTTTGTAGGTCCTTTTCTTCTCTTGTGCTTTCCACTTAGAGAAGTTCCTTTAGCATTTGTTTTAGAGCTGGTTTGGTGGTGCTGAATTCTCTTAGCTTTTGCTTGTCTGTAAAGGTTTTGATATCTCCATCGAATCTGAATGAAATCCTTACTGGATACAGTAATCTTGGTTGTAGGCTCATCCCTTTCATCACTTTAAGTATATTATGCCACTCTCTTCTGGCTTGTAGAATTTCTGCTGAGAAATCAGTTATTAACCTTATGGGAGTTCCCTTGTATGTTATTTGTTGTTTTTCCCTTGCTGCTTTCAATAATTTTTCTTTTTCTTTAATTTTTGCCAATTTGATTACTATGTGTCTCGGCATGTTTCTCCTTGGGTTTATCCTGTATGGGACTCTCTGCACTTCTTGGACTTGGGTGGCTATTTCTTTTCCCATGTTAGGGAAGTTTTCAAGTATAATCTCTTCAAATATTTCTCTGGACCTTTCTCTCTCTCTTCTCCTTCTGGGACCCCTATAGTGCAAATGTTGTTGCATTTAATGTTGTCCCAGAGGTCTCTTAGGCTGTCTTCATTTCTTTTCATTCTTTTTTCTTTATTCTATTCCACAGCAGTGAATTCCACCATTCTGTCTTCCAGATCACTTATCCGTTCTTCTCCCTCAGTTATTCTGCTATTGATTCCTTCTAGTGTAGTTCTCATTTTGGTTATTGTATTGTTCATCTCTGTTTATTTGTTCTTTAATTCTTCTAGGTCTTTGTTAAACATTTCTTGCATCTTCTCGATCTTTGCCTCCATTCTTATTCCGAGGTCCTGGATCATCTTCACTATCATTAATCTGAATTCTTTGTCTGGAAGTCTGCCTATCTCCACTTCATTTAGTTGTTTTTCTGGGTTTTATCTTGTTCCTTTATCTGGTACATAGCCCTCTGCCTTTTCATCTTGTCTATCTTTCTGTGAATGTGGATTTGTTCAACAGGCTGCAGGATTGTCATTCTTCTTGATTCTGCTCTCTGCCCTCTGGTGGATGAGGCTATCTAAGAGGCATGATGGGAGGGACTGGTGGTGGGTAGAGCTAACTGTTACTCTGGTGGACAGAGCTCAGAAAAACTTTAATCCACTTGACTGTTAATGGGTGGGGTTGGGTTCCCTTCCTGTTGATTGTTTGGCCTGAGGCAACTCAACAGTGGAGTCTACCTGGGCTCTTTGGTGTGGCTAATGGCAGACTCTGGGAGGGCTCACTCCAAGGAATACTTCCCAGAACTTCTGCTGCCCCCAGTGACCCACAGTCACCCCCCACCTCTGCAGGAGACCCTTCAACACTAACACATAGGTCTGGTTCAGTCTCCCCTGGGGTCACTGCTCTTTCTCGTGTGTCTTGATGCACACACTATTTTGTGTGTGCCCTCCAAGAGTGGAGTCTCTGTTTCCCCAGTTCTGTCGAAGTCCTGCAAACCAATCTCACTAGACTTCAAAGTCTGATTCTTTAGGAATTCCTCCTCCCATTGTCAGACCCCCAGTTTGGGAATCCTGACATGGGGCTCAGAACCTTCACTCCAGTTGGTGGACTTCTGTGGTATAAGTGTTCTCCAGTCTGTGAGTCACACACCCAGCCATTATGGGATTTGATTTTACTGTGATTGCGCCCCTCCTACCATCTCATTGTGGTTTCTCCTTTGTCTTTGGATGTGGGGTATATTTTTTGGTGAGTTCCAGTGTCTTCCTGTCAATGATTGTCCAGCGGCTAGTTGTGATTCTGATGTTCTCACAAGAGGGAGTGAGAGCAGATCCTTCTACTCTACCATCTTGGTTCAGGGCCTCCTGTTTGTAAACTTTTTGATGATGGCCTCCTGTTTGTAAACTTTTTGATGATGGCCATTCTGACTGTTGTGAAGTGATATCTCATTGTACTTTTGCATTACATTTCTCTAATAATTAGTGATGCTGAGCATTTTTTCTTGTGCCTCTTGGCCCTCTGTATGTTTTCTTTGGAGACATGTCTAGGTCTTCTGTCCATTTTTTTATTGGATTGTTTGTTTTTTAATATTCAGCTGCATGAGCTGTTTGTAAATTTTGGAGATTAATCCCTTGTCTGTCACATCATTTGCAAATATTTTCACCCATTCTGTTGGTTGTCTTCTGGTTTTGTTTATGGTTTCCTTTGCAGTGCAAAAGCTTTTGAGTTTAATTAGATCCCATTTGTTTATTTTTGTTTTTATTAAAACCCACCTTACTCCTTACTCTAGAAGGTGGGTCAAAAAAGATCTTGCTGTGGTTTATGTCAAAGAGTGTTTTTCCTATGTTTTCCTCTAAGAGTTTTATAATATCTGGTCTTACATTTAGGTTTTTAATCCATGTTGAGTTTGTTTTTGTGTATGGTGCTAAAGAATGTTCTAATTTCATTATTTTACATGTAACTGTCCAGTTTTCCCAAAATTCTTATTGAAGAGATTGTCTTTTCTTCATTGTATATTCTTGCCTGTTTTGTCATAGATTAGTTGACCGTAGGTGCGTGTGTTCAGGTCTAAATTTTCTTTCTGTTCCATTGATCTATATTTCTGTATTTGTGCCAGTACCATACTGTTTTGATTACTGTAGCTTTGTAGTATAGTTTGAAGCCAGGAAGCCTAATTTCTCCAACTCCAATTTTCTTTTTCAAGATTGCTTTTGCTATTTGGGGTCTTTGGTGTCTCCATGCAAATTTTTTAGAGTTTTGTTCTAGTTCTGTGAAAAATGCCATTGGTAATTCGATAGGAGTTTCATTGAATCTGTAGATTGCTTTGGGTAGTATAGTCATTTTGACAATATTGATTCTTCCAATCCAAAAGCATGGTATATCTTTTCATCTGTTTGTGTCATCTTTGATTTCTTTCATCAGCATCTTATAGTTTTCTAAGTACAGGTCTTTTGCCACCTTAGCTAGGTATTTTATTCTTTTTGATGCAATGATAAATGGGATTGTTTCCTTAATTTCTATGTCTAATCTTTTTTTGTTAGTATATAGAAACGCAAGAGAGTTCTGCATAATTTTGTATCATGCAACTTTACCAAAATCATTGATGAGCTCTAGTAGTTTTCTAGTAGCATCTTTAGAATTTTCTATGTATAGTATCATGTTATCTGCAAACAGTGACAGTTTTACTTCTTCTTTTCCAGTTTGGATTTCTTTTACTTCTTTTTTTCCTCTGAGTGGCATGGCTAGGACTTCCAAATCTATGTTGAATAAAAGTGGCAAGAGTAGACATCCTTGCCTTGTTTCTGACCTTAGAGGAAATGTTTTCAGCTTTTCACCATTGAATACGATATTAGCTGTAGGTTTGTCATATATGGTCTTTATTATGTTGAGGTATGCTCCCTCTATGACCACTTTCTGGAGAGTTTTTATCATAAATGGGAGTTGAATTTTGTCAAAAGATTTTTTTGCTTCTATTGAGATTATCATGTGTTTTTTATTCTTCAATTTGTTAATGTGGTGTATCACACTGATTGATTTCCAGATATTGAAAAATCCTTGAAGGACTTCCCTGGTGGTTCAGTGGTTAAGGATCCACCTGCCAATGCAGGGCACACTGGTTCGATCCTTGATCCAGGAAGATCCCACATGCTGCCGAGCAACAAAGCCCATGCACTACAACTACTGAGCCTGCGCTCTAGAGCCCATGAGCCACAACTACTGAAGCTCGTGCACCTAGAGCCTCCACAACAAGAGAAGCCACTGCAATGAGAAGCCCATGCACCACAATGAAGGGTAGCCCCCGCTCACCCCAATAAGAGAAAGCCCATGCACAGCAATGAAGACCCAATGCAGCCAAAAATAAATAAATTAAAAAAGAAAAACCCTTGCATCCCTGGGATAAATCCCACTTGATTGTGTTGTATGATCCTTTAAATGTATTGTTGGGTTCTGTTTGTTAGTATGTTTTTGAGGATATTTGTATCTATGTTCGTCAGTGATATTGGCTGGTAATTTTCTTTTTTGTGGTATTCTGGTCTGGTTTTGGTATCAAGGTGATGCTGGCCTCACCAAATTAGTTTGGGATTGTTCCTTCCTCTGCAAATTTTGAAATAGTTTGAGAAGGATGGGTGTTAACACTTCTCAAAATGTTTGATAGAATTCACCTGTGAAGCCACCTGGTTGGGAGTTTCTGAATCACAGTTTCAACTGTGATTTGTCTCTGCATATTTTCTATTTCTTCCTGGCTCAGTCTTGTGAGATTGTACTTTTCTAAGAATTTGCCTTCTTCTAGGTTGTCCATTTTATTGGCATATAGTTGCTTGTAGTAGTCTCTTATGATCCTCTGTATTTCTGCAGTGTCAGTTGTAACTTCTCCTTCCTCATTTCTAATTTTATTGATTTGAGCCCTCTCCCCTTTTTTTCCTGATGAGTCTGGCTAAAGGTTTATCAATTCTGTTTATCTTTTCAAAGAACAAACTTCAATTTCATTGATCCCTATTGTTTTCTTCATCTCTATTTCATTTATTTTTGCTCTGATCTTTATGATTTCTTTCCTTCTACTAACGTTGGGTTTTGTTCTTCTTTCTCTAGTTACTTTACGTGTAAGGTTAGGTTGTTTTTTGAGATTTTTTTGTTTCTTGAGGTAAGATTTTATTGCTACAAACTTCCCTCTTAGAACTGCTTTTGCTGCATCCCATGGGTTTTGGATCATCGTGCTTTCATTTTCACCTGTTTCTAGGTATTTTAAATTTTCTCCTTGATTGCTTCACTGATTGAGTTGTTGTTTAGTAGCATATTGTTTAGCCTCCACGTGTTTGTGTTTTTATAGGTTTTATTTTCCTGTAATTTATTTCTAATCTCTTAGTTTTGTGGTCAGAAAAGATGCTTGATATGACTTCAATTTTCTTAAATTTACCAAGACTCATTCTGTGGCCCAGCATGTGATCAATCCTGGAGAATGTTCCATGTGCACTTGAAAAGAATGTGTGTTCTGCTGCTTTTGGTTGCTCTATAAATATCAATTAAGTCCACCTGGTCTAATGTGTCATTTAAGGCCTGTGTTTACTTACTGATTTTCTGTCTGGATGATCTGTCCATTGATGAAAGTGGGGTGTTAAATTCCCCCAATATTATTGTGTTACTGTTGATTTCTCCTTTTATGGCCTTATATATTGAGGTGCCCCTATGTTGAGTGCATATATATTTACAATTGTTATATCTTCTTCTTGGATTGATCCCTTGATCATTATGTAGTGTCCTTCTTTGTCTCTTGTAATAGTCTTTATTTTAAAGTCTTTTTTGTCTGATATGAGTATTGCTACTCCAGCTTTCTTTTGATTTCCATTTGCATGGAATACCTTTTTCCATCCCCTCACTTTCATTTGTATGTGCCCATATATCAGAAGTAGGTCTCTTATAGACAGCATATATATGGGTCTTGTTTTTGTGTCCATTCAGCCAGTGTATGTCTTTTGGTGGGAGCATTTAATCCATTTACATTTTTTTTTCCATTCAAGCAACAGGAAACATATTTTATTTACAACATTACTAATAAATCCTTCCTACTGCATTTTAAGATCCCTCTCTTCAAGTAGATAGTATGAAATCTCATAAAGGGGGTGTATATATGGCATCACCAAACATGGCTGTCTAGGAGACACACCTCAGCCAGACACCTGGGGAAAAGTGCAGCCTAAATGAAGCTGGAGGATTCTCACCACAATATGACCTGCCATGGTTTTTCTGTCTCCCATGTCCTTTTAAATTTCTTTATTTAGTTAAAGAAATACGATGTTGCCTAACAAGCACAGAGCAAATACCCCCATGAATATATTAGTTTCTTTCTCCTTTTCTCTTAACCTTTCCTTTCTTCTTCCTTCCCTCTGATGCTTCTCATCCTTCTCAATTTTTTGCTTCTTTTCTAACTCTTCTTTTTTTTTAACATCTTTATTAGAGTATAATTGCTTTACAGTGCTGTGTTAGTTTCTGCTTTATAACAAAGTGAATCAGTTATACATATACATATATCCCCATATCTCCTTCCTCTTGTGTCTCCCTCCCACCATCCCTATCCCACCCCTCTAGGTGGTCACAAGGTACCGAGCTGATCTCCCTGTGCTATGTGGCTGCTTCCCACTAGCTATCTATTTTACATTTGGCAGTGTAAATATGTCCGTGCCACTCTCTCACTTTGTCCCAGCTTACCCTTCCCCCTTCCCATGTCCTCAAGTCCATTCTCTACAGCTGTGTCTTTATTCCTGTCCTGCCCCTAGGTTCTTCATAACCTTTTTTTCTTTTTTCAGATTCCATATATATGTGTTAGCATATGGTGTTTGTTTTTCTCTTTCTGACTTACATCACTCTGTATGACAGACTCTAAGTCCAACCACTTCATTACAAATAACTCAATTTCATTTCTTTTTATAATCCATTTACATTTAAGGTAATTATCAATTTGCACGTTCTTATTGCCATTTTGTTAATTGTTTTGGATTTGTTTTTGTAATGCAGAATGCATTTTCTATGAAGAGTCAGCTCTTTATTACATTATACACTATCCCAGGTAGCATTAACCTCTGCATCTTGTACTATTTTATTCTTCATCACAAACAGTGCTTTTTATTTTACAGTAACATTAACATTTAGTATGTGCATTAAAATGCACCTACCTCACTTTTCACCCCATGTTATATGTGGAAATAATGCACCTGACAACCATTCTAGGATATTAATAACAAATCAAAATAGTATCCCTGTTTGCCACCTGAGGCATGCTATTTACCATAAAATAGGTGTTGAACATTTTACAGACCACACTTCTCCACTGCCAGGGAAGGATTGGCCCCACTACAAATCACTCTGATTCTATGTTAGAAGCATTGAACCCAGAGCATCAAGCTTTACTAACAGGCAACCTTGATCAAAATAAATTGTGAAAACTGAAAGCTCTAAAATGAGGACAGTGAAAGCCACCTCCTGCCTATGTGTATTTTTTAAGCTACCAGACTAACCAACATTTCTGGTTCCATATTTTGGAAGCAAATTGAGAATGTGGCCATGGAATCCAGGCATTCACCAGCCATCAGTGCATTCCAACTGTCATAGAGCCCTTGTTCCTGAGGAACAGCAGAGCACTGACAAGTGTGAGGAGAATGAAAGGAGACTGAGCTGAACTGGGCACAGATATGAGAAATTAAGAAAAGAAAATAGACTTCAGAAGGAAATCTGAGAAGAGAACTGGCCATCAGTCTCAATCCAGCAGCTGCAGTAGCTCCACAGAAGGGGCAGAATGCCAAGACCAGGCAAAGATGTGAAACCTGCAGGTACAGAAACACATCTCACCACAGAGATTTCTCTCTGAGTGTCCAATGTGTTGTCAAGACTCTGGTGAACAGGACTGTGGTTTGTGCCAACCTGAAAAATTCGAGTTCAAGGTGGCAGTGGTCACATAACGAAGTGAAAGGGGCTGTTTGTATTCTCATATAAATGCTGGGCTTGAAGAAGCTCTTTGGTATGTGTTTGTTGAGTGAATGACTGAGAAAATGAGGGGGCTCACAGGTTCTGGTGATGGCTGAACAAAACAATTATGTATCCCTGTGATGTCTGCCAAAAAAAAAAAAAAATCCTAACAAGAGGAGAGGCCTTTAGACTGGCTGATGGGTTGGGGTTGGGGTCTATGAGGGCAGATATTAGCTTTGTTTTTAATTTTGGGGTTTTTGTTTGTTTTTATTAAAACTGTCAATTCTGAGAGAAGCTGTGAGAGAAGTGGAATGCATATTCCAGATGAGACAGTAGGAATGCACTCAGGACAGAAGATGTGGGCACATGAGCAGAAGAAACCAGGTGGAAACTGGTGCAGGGTAGGAAAGAGATGGAGGGTGAGGAAGGGCCAATGCTGGGCATCACTGGAGCAAATAGAAATGGAGAAGATGTCTTTGTGAACAGCAAAACACCAGCTGAGAATTGTATTTGACTCACAGCCCAAAAGGGGTTAATTTCAGGCCCTAAGAGGGAAGAAATCTTGCCAGTAATACAGATTGGTCAGTGTAGGTCAGAAATTGAAAGTTGGATAATTACCAGAATCAAGAGTGGTTCTAAACTCCTTATTCACAGGTGGTTAGAGTTAGAGATTAATATGAATAAGGATTCTCTTGGTTTCCTTACTGAGTGTTGGTGGGTTTTGATGTTTTATATAAGCATTAGCACTATTCCAAACTTTCTCAAAAACTTATTTTTTGAGTACCTCTGGACATAGTAGTAGGAAATTTTGGAGGCTATTTCTTCAGAAGTGAAAATCAGACATTATTCAAACTTGCCTCCTATAATGTAGAGTCATGACAAAGATTCTCTCCTTGATCAAACTCTAACCAAACCTTTATGAGCCCAGTTCTCTACTACACCTCAACCTTGGTCTATAAAACTTGAACACCAACAGAGTTTCTAACAGCTGAAGACTGCATCCCTAAGAAAACCCTAGCTGCCCCTTAAATTACCTACCTCACAAAACTCAAGTCTGCCAAAAGAGTTTGAAGTTAGTTCCAGTCAATGCCTGAGGGTAGGGCCCCTGTCTTCCAGCCTCTGTGGGGTAGTAGGAGCGTAACTTTAGTAAGCCTGTTGACTGAAATAAAATGTGCAACCCAAAAGTTGAGAATTATGTTTTACTTGGAAGACAAACTGAGGACTTAGGCCCAGAAGACAGCCTCTCAGATAGCTCTGAGGGACTCCTCCCAAAAGGGAAAGGAGGAGCCGGGATATATAGGAGGTTTTGCAGCAAAAAACAGATAGAACATCAGAATATTACTGTTAATTAAAGAAAAACAGACATCTGAAGCTAATGAATTTAGTGCTTTTCTATGTATGGGAAGATGAAAGAGCTTGATTTCATTGAAACCGTTTCTTTGATATGCACCCTAACTACCTAGGGCCAGTATCCTGCTTTTCTTCATCCTGAATCCCCTCAGGATGCACTGTCAAGGGCTGCTGCAGTGACTTATGGCTTGATGGCTGCAAAATCCTTTGTTTACTGATATGGCAGGCAACATTTTTCATCCAGAAGCCCCAATTAATAAACCCAGATGGTGTCACATGGACTAATTCCTCTTCCCATTTTTTTGTAATATTTCTGTTCTCTGACTCTACTGAGCCCCCACTCACCCCTCTCTATTCCCTTATTCTCCCTTTAAAAGGCCAAAGTGAAGTTGAGTTCATTTCATGCTGGACACCTTTCCCCATTGCAATAGTTATTACTGTTTAAAATCTGTCCTAACCACTCTAATGAGTGTCTGACTTTATAAGTCTTTGACACTCATAAGAGGAGCAAAGGGAAAAATATAATTTTACAAACATATATTAAATTTAGAATATAGTGTTTTAATTTTTACTATACTAGAACATATTTGAATGCAAATGTTACAATTAAGAAATATGGACCACAGCTACAAAAGAAAGAAATTAATATACAAAAGACAAAAATCCATTGAGACAAAAATTACCTAAGTAAATTTTAAAGAATTAAAATGTCATTACTTAGGATTGACTTTTCAAGGGAGGTGGTGGACTAGGAAGAAAGACTTTGAGGATGGATGCTGGAGTCAACCATCTTTCTTTCACTGATAATAAAATATGATTAAAATGAAAGCTGAGTGAGTTAACAATTTGGCAGTTGAATTAGTTTAATTCTCATTTTATCTAACAAGATGTAGATGAACTGTAACTACAAGAGATTTTTACAGAATAAAAAAAAAAAAACTTCCCTCAAATACCTAATTTTACTTGTGGACTGTGCTAAACACATACAAAAAAAAAAAAAATCCAAACCAAAGCAAAACACATTGGAATAATTTAAATCCTGTAATAAAGTATAACAACTTTAAAATAATAGGGAAACAACTCTTAAATAGCAGGGAAAAAATGACTCTTTTAAAAATAGTTCATTAGCAAGTGTAACAAAGAAGATACAATTAGGAACTAAAGAATTTGAAATTGCTATTTACAAAGAAAACTGAGAAAATGCTTGGAAATATGGAAACACATATTAAGCAATTGATTTGAATGACAAATATCCTAGGATAGTAAATAAACCAGTCAAGAAAATTAACTTGCAATGATTTCTCAAAACTCTTATAACTGGCCTCTTACCTTCCAAGATGGCCCACAATCTGTCTGTGGAGTGTATTTCTCCCAAGGCCTCTTGCCTTCTGAGGTGACTCACACTCCATCTGTGGAGTGTGTTTCTCTCTAAATAAACCCACTTCTTACCAAAAAACAGAAACCAAACCAAAAAACAAAAACTCTTATAACTGACTGAATCCTGACAACATAATTTCCATCATCAGAAAAAGGTGAAGAAGAATAAACTCAGAAATTACCATGTGTTGATTTCTTCACTAATAATATTGGTCTTTAATGAAATCAATAAGCATAGAAATTCAGTGCATAGCAAAAAATCATGACATAAGATCTGTAATGATCACTAGTATATTTAAAATTTTAAAAAGCATACATAAAATAATCTTCATTATTTTTATGTCAACATTTCTGAAACAAAATTAGAGGAAAAGAAAATTAAATATACATTGGCTGTTGAACATTTTAAAAAATAATTTTGGAATGTGAGAACTCAAAACTTCTCTGCCAAACTATTTTTAGTTGACTTGTTTAGTTCAGTTATATAAATAGAAACTTGTCCTTGGCAAGGGAAGACTAAGTATCATCACACCAAAAAACTCTCTAATGAAGGGTCTTAATAGTTGACCAGGAGGTTAATTTCCATTTGTTTATACCCTAAACTAATGATGTCAATATGAAACTTTATGACATTGAGTCATGTTTCAATAGTGAGAGTAATTTAAAGAGTAAAACTTTTATTGCAATAGGAATTTGTGGTCAGCATTGGCATGTGTAGAGAAAGAGTGCATCTAAAACTTCAAAGCCAGGGGAAAGTAACTTACAAAGGGAAAATTGGAGACAAGTGTTTGAGAGGAAATAAAATCGTTAATGAAGATATATGGGTGCATAAAAGTAAATAATCAGTGGAAGGAAGTTCCCAAGCTAGTCAATTATTCACTAGAATCATCCTAGTCAGTTACTCACTAGAATCATGCACAGGGAGTGTTGAGAACCATCTCCTCCTATACTCTGCATTTATTGGTAAAGGCAATGGCTATGCCAAACTTCATACATGCAGGGCTGAGCCTTTAGGGAGTCAGAGTATGACAGATTTGGGGGAACTAGCTTCATACTGTTGAAAACCACCAGTAGTCTATGTAACACACTTGGGCAATAAATTAGAAATGATGTGGAAAGTTACAATCAGTGCCACCTTGTATATTGCAAATTACAATCTTTTGAGACTGTTGTTGAGTCTTGAACCCAAGACTCATAGCTGTTTTTTTCTCACATTCAAAGAGTTGAAGGTAGAAGATTTTTTTCTTTGCCAAAAAAAACTTTTGAAATGTATTGCTGCCAACTTATCCTCTAATCTCAGGCTAACCTTTTAATTTCATTGAGTGTCTGCTTTCAGACTTAAATCATTTTATTACACTTGTAACTTTCACATTTGAAAACATTGAACACTTTCAATGGGAACATTTTGAAAAAATTTATTTTAGCATTTTATGTGTATGAGATTCTCTCTTATCACTTATTTCTGTTCTATAATAAATGTATTGTAAACAAAAGAAAAACCCCGAACTACAAACTAATATAGAAATAGAAATAGAAAAAAAATTTGAACATTTTATAGAAAAATTATTTAGTTATGCTCAGTATCACAGGGATTACATAAGTAAAATTATAAAGCTGAATTACTAATGGAACATCCTCAAAGTCCTACAGAATTTTGTTGGTATTTATCTATACCTCATCAATCTGGAAAAAACTACAATGAAATTTCCTAAACTTGAACTAAATGTAGGTGAAAATGTTTTAAGTTAGGTTTCAAACTCTTCTGAACTCCACCAAATATGGAAAAAATTATTGAGATATTCCCAATCACATTTGAACTAATCCAGGTGTGCACACTGTTTAGGAACAAGTGCAACAGTTAATAGTGTGCCTCTGAAAATCACTCTTTCATCTTTACAGCTTCGCTCATCTTAGTCAATGATGAAAGCAGTGTCTGTATTAATTGAATGAGATAATGTATTACTGCACTCAGCAAATCACCTAACACATAGGCATGCTCGATATGTTTGTTACTGTTATTTAACACGAGATCACCAAATTAACAGTTTTTTTCTGTAAATAATACCTTTAAAATCGACTTAAAATCAAATTATAATCAATTATTTGCATACCTGTATTAAACAACCATAAGATATATGACCCAAGTTATTATGTGTAGAGAGATTAGTCAAGCTATAAACACTGAATGAATATTTGCTACCAGCAGTGATCTGTACTGAGTATTGGAAACTTCAGATAGGATGTCTCACTGCACTTGAGTGGCTCCCAATGGATCTGAGAAAGTAGAAATATACATGACTAATGAAAAGAACAAAAAGCTATAGGAAACAGAATAAATTTACTTGGCAGGGGATAATGGAGGGGGCACCTCAGAGAGGTTGGAGCAAGTCTGAATGATGAACAGAACTTTTCCAGAAAGAGACCAGGGGAACGACTTTCTGGACAGAGAAGTATGAGTAAGCAGAAGTGAGCATGTGAAAGGTCATGGCACACCCAGGGGAGGGTGTATGTGGTCCAAAGTTCCTGCAGCACATATAAGGTGTGTGCTACAGAATGGCAGGACATAAAATTGTGAAGATAAGTTGAGACAGATTTGAAGTACAGCAATGCCAGACCAAAATGTAAACTGCATCCTGTAGGCACAGGGAAGTCACTGAAAATGTTTAGGGAGAGTTGAGTCATGATAGATATATGTTGTAGTAAATCACTCTGGAAGATGTATGGAACCATCAGGGGAAGATATATATATATGTATATATAGCTTAAGTGTAGAAATTGTAGGTTAGACATGCTGATATCAAATAAGAAAAGATTTTGTTCAATTTAGGACAAAATGAAAGATAAAAATATAGCAAAATAGCAGAATTTGAAGAAGCAACTTTATTTAGTTAATTGAACTATGAATTAAATGGAAAATGTAATTAAATGGAAAAGGAGGGGGCAAATTATTCATCAAACATTTCATATGCAATCTTGTTGAAACAATTAGGTGTCATTCTAATTTTTCCTAGTATATTGTATATATTTGTATATTGAAGTAGTAACATCTTCTAAGTGACATTATGACCCATATTATATGGATAAATATTTGATTTTCAAGAAATATTTTCATTTTAGATCATTAAAATGCATTTCACTTGTAGTTACCCAATCTTAGAAAGCCTTTTAAAAGAGAACAGCTTCTAGCTCACTGTTACAGAGGCGTTTGAACTTTCACATATCTCACCTTTACTGGTAGCAGCACTGAGATTAGGCAGATAAGGACTCAGATAACGTTATCTTAATTCCATTAGAAACCATAGACAGAATTCAACAACATTGAAAAGTGATGCTGGAAATAAAAATTTATGTTGGAAATATAGAGGGAATTAAAGAGTGATCCTATCTTCAAGGAATTTGTAGTGTAGAGGCATTATACTATAATTAGGTACCTACAATAATATCCATAAGAGGTTTTTATGGGAACCCAGAGGAACACCCGATTCAACCTGGGGTGCCTAGGATGCTCTTTAGAGGATGTGATAACTGAGCTGAGCTTTGAGAAAAGCAGAAAAGAGGTGAGTATACAGTGGTGGGAATGAATGTAAACTGAGTCTGGCACAACAAATCGAGTGACAGATTACTGCAAGGGAAAGGTGATAAATTTTAACTATGACAATTGTATCAGGGATAACGATAAAGGAGGAAACTGAAGACATACTTAGAAGACAAAAATTACCAAGATGTAAAATCTGTAATTATATACGGTCTCAGTTGTTGACCAGACTTATGGTGATCATTTTGCAATATATACAAATTACATCATTCTGTTGTACAACCTGAAACTAATAAAATGTTGCATGTTAATTGTAACTCAATTTAAACATAAAAAAAGAGATTAGAGCACAGATGCACACATGTAGGACCATTAGAAGATACAGAGAGCAAACAGCCATCTGCAAGTCAAGGAGAGAGATCTCAGAAGAAACTAACTCCGCTGAGACCTTGATTGTGGGTTTCTAGCCTCCAGAATTGTGAGGTTATTTCTGTTGTTTAAAAAAAATTACTGAGAGAAATATTACTCAGCCATAAAAAGAAACGAAATTGAGTTATTTGTAGTGAGGTGGATGGAGTTAGAGTCTGTCATACAGAGTGAAGTAAGTCAGGAAAAGAAAAACAAATGCAGTATGCTAAACATATACATGGACTCTAAGGGAAAAAAAAAAAAGTCATGAAGAACCTAGTGGCAAGACGAGAATAAAGACACAGACCTACTAGAGAATGGACTTGAGGATGTGGGGAGGGGGAAGGGTAAGATGTGACAAAGTAAGAGAGTGGCATGGACATATATACACTACCAAACGTAAAATAGATAGCTAGTGGGAAGTAACCGCATAGCACAGGGAGATCAGCTCTGTGCTTTGTGACCACCTAGAGGGGTGGGATAGGGAGGGTGGGAGGGAGGGAGATGCAAGAGGGAAGAGATATGTGAACATATGTATATGTATAACTGATTCACTTTGTTAAAAAGCAGAAACTAAAACACCATTGTAAAACAATTATACTCCAATAAAGATGTTAAAAAAAAATTACTGAGACATGGAGACTAGTCAGCTGTGTGGGATAGAAGAAAGAGAACTGTGCTATTTTGAAGCCTACAGTACAGTCTATACTATTTTGAAGTTTACAGTAATGTGAAAAACAAAGACACACACTATAAACATCAGAGAAAGTTTTAAAACACTCTCTTCAGAAAAACATTAGTCTTTATTCAGTAGGAAACCAATGATGGATTGACTTTAGATATTGCCCAAGAGAGAAAAAAACACATTTTGTAATTGAAAGCCTGAAGTGGAATTAAAGGTAAGCAGTTTTTCCTAATCAGGTAGCTTAAGCCATGTATTAAATTAGTCTTGGGATGGCAAGCCTTTTAATTCAATTATTTTTAGATTCCTTCCATACTACAGTGGACTGTGAATTGATAGAATGGTAGGCAGTATGTAAATATGAATAAATTAGAATATTATCAGATAAATTAGCCTGGCAGATTGGTTCATTTTACATATATATATGTAAAATTAGCCATATATATAGGGCTAAGTTTGGCACAATATTGTCTCCAATTTATCTTGTTAAATTGTGTTTAATAATTTTCTTGAGCTACGTGTTCCTATCTCAGTCAAGTAACCCTAACAACAACCAGTCGTCATAGTTTTACTGCTGCCTCCAGCATCATCAGGGGCTAGCATGGTTGATACAATAAGCAAATTATGAAATCATCAGGGCAATAACTACATTCAGGAAGTACGATTTAACAGTGGGGTGATCTCTCAAAAAATGGGCAAGGGAAAGATGGGATCCAAACTAAGATATCCCTTTTAGAAAACAATGTAACCTCAATATATTATGCAATTAAACATCAATAACAGCTGGACAATGGAGCAGAATCTAGGAATCTATTACAATCTAAATACTCTTCAGGACTAAAGCCTGAGAGCCCCTAAAATATCTGTAGCATAATTAACATGATGTGTCCTTCTGGTCAAGATTCATGCCATCACTCATCCTCTGTATTTACTATGCATGACCTATTTTTTTGAATAGGTGCCTTGATTGAAAAAGTGACTCATCTCTCAGGGAGATAAAATGGAAATTTATTCATTTATTCATGCAACAAATATTTGTTTGATTAAATTAAATGAACATATATTGAGGTTTCCTTTGTTATCTTCGAGGAGCTGACAGTTTGTTGGGGAAGGCAGGCTTATAGAGAAACAAAGTCATGATAATATATTAAGTGCAGAGCTCTATATATGCATAAGGTTCTGTGTGAGAGCTGGAGAGATATCCTTGGCCCAGCTGAGTCTCAGAAAAGTCTTCCTAGAGAAGATAAAGTCTAAGCTGAATTTTGAACTAGGTATGGTAATTTGCTAATGTAGCAGTTAACTATGTCCACGGTAATGCTGAATACAAGACACCCCAAAATATGGTGGCCTAAAACAATAATTTCTGAACTTACAAAAATGTTTGTTTTCATCCTCTTTACCACTGTCCTGAGACCCCCAAGGGTCCCAGTCTACCAACCTGCATTGCTCTGGGAAAGGATGTAGATGTGGAATAATGAGACCTCCATTAAGCTTCTGGTTCTCTCAAGTCTCATCTCTGCCTCTCACTAGCTTTGTGCCTTTGATAAAGTTTCACACCGTTTTCTCTGAGTCTGATGTTCCTTCATGATGAAGTGGGCTCAACAATACCTAACTTACAGGGAGATTGTGAGGTCCAAATGTGATCATAACTGTAACAGTGGTTTATAAACTCTAAAAATATTATACAATGTTAGTTCCTACACATATATTTTTATTCCTTACCTCCCAGTCTATAATGTTGTAAGAGCATATCAAGTAATATCTCTGCAGGCCTATGACAAATTTCTTAGACTTTATCTTGGGATAAACATATAGGATTTTTATCTCCTTTTCAGAGGTGCAAAACTAGAAATACAGAGCAGGTGAGTGTACCCTCAGTGAAAGGTTGGGACTGGACTAGGATTAGATTTTAACATACTTCTATGCCAGTTATGTATCCTTTCATACAACTAAGTTTTTCACTAAGTTTTCCTTTTATAAGGCTCTCTCATTTAATCCTCCAAATGACCTTGTAAGATAGACAATTTTGTTATTCTATGCATCTCATGGACAAGGAAACTCTGGCTAAGCTAGGTGCTAAGTGACCGTTCAAGGGCAAACAAGCAATAAGTAGCACAGCCAAGAACGGAGCCTTCTCTTGTATCCTGACGTCTGTTTGTGAAGGAACTGGAGACCCAAAAATTTCACTTTCTAGTATCACACAGCTAATTGGAGGCAGAACCATAGTCATCCTGCAGGCTTCCCAGATTCTCATTCTTTGTTACCAAAATCAGGTTCAGCTCTTTGCCACTCAAAAGCCAATAATCTAGAGCCAAGTGTTGGTTGGAAAAGAAAGATTAGTTTATTTAGGAGGCAGGCAACCTGGGGAGAAGGCAAGCTCATGTCCAAGAACAAACTCTGAAGATTCTGCTAGACAATGAAAATTTTTTTAATGGAGAAAGGGGAAGTTAATCACAGTTAATCATTTGGGAAGGGGATCAGAGTCTTTGCTATCTTTCACTGTGTGCAGACTGGCCAGCAACATTGTTCTTCTTTTCTGATGCTATCTTGGTCACAGAGCTTACTCACAAGACTGCTAGAGGGAAGGTCTGGTTATCCTCTAATCGCATACTTGCCATTTTCCCTTCCTTTGGTCTATGAAAAGAATCAACACGTTAAGCAAAGCAGAACAAAGGCCTTGGAAAGTATAAGAAGCCTAAGGTTCCTGGAATTTAGCTAGGGTAGAGGTTAGAGGTTAAAGTATAACTAGGCTCTAGGGCCAAAGGAGGAAAGGGTTACGTGCTGGGGAGGGGGTGATCTGCCATTTTCACAGATGATTGTCTTGATCACAGGGTTGCAAGTAGCCATCAGGTCTCGCTTGTGGTCAGAATATTATCTGAGCCATAAATTTCTGGTCAACTGTGTGGACGGAGGGCATAGGGTTCTGCTAGGTTTCATTTTGATGTCCACTGTGTGGAACCACGATGATGCTAATGGATGATGGGGTAAACTTGTACACTCAAGCATCTGCCATTGACTCTAGGTCTTTTTCCCAATTCACAATGCATTCTTGAAGAAACCTGAGAAGTTAGGGATTTTTATATAAAATCCTTGAGATTTTATATACTGGTGTATTCATCTCTAGTATGTTGAGGAAAGAGAGAAGAATTTCAACTCATTAAGCTCTTAATTGAAGGAATTTACTCGTTCTTCATGCATTTGCATGCCAATCTAGTGAAAATATATTTTTCACACTTAAAATTTCAAGTAAAAACTTTTTAATTCAGATTCTCAAAGTATAAAAATAATTAGCACTTAAAAATTTTAGAATATGCTAAATAATTTATGTCAACTATAAATTGGCAGGTGTCATGGGCATTTGCTATCCACCTCTACAAGGATTAAATCAGGTGCCACTACAGCTGCTGACCTTCAACATCCCCTGAAAGGAATTCAGGCTGGAGATCAGGAATGAGGCACTCGGTGCTCTGAGAAAATCTGGCAGAATAATTCTTCAGATAGCTAGATATTTTCAGGAGCTGATTTTATGAGCCCAATTCTTGCATCTGCTCATATCTAGAAAAGCACTAAATTACTCCATAGTGATGTCTGTTCCTCATGACTAGCAGTAACCCTCATGAGACCTTCTGCAAAAATATGTGCTTGATTGCATTGTACTCCCCCTTCACCAAAATCACATATATATTGACCTTCCCCCCTACCTCTTTGGAGCAGTTTCCCAGAGGTATCTGAAATGCTGTCTCCCAGGCTGAAGTCCTCATTTTACCCCAAATAAAACTTAACTCAGAACTCTCATGTTGTGCAATTTTTTTTTTAAGCCAACAGTTTTATGGTGACCGACAAAGTGACCCAGAGTGGACTTCTCTCCTTCGCCTGAACTCCACGAGGAACCGGAGCCTTGTTACCAGCAGAGGTACATCGTGCCCACCCGCCTCCTCAGGGAGTCCAGCAAATTTGGGTAAGTCTCTCCTGGTTCTCGGATCTCCCATCTTGGTTCATAATCCTGAGTTTTATTTGGCGGTGTATAACAGGTACCTGCCCTTCCAGTTGAAAGATACTTGGGGCGGTGGTGGTTGAAAGATACCAGAGAACACCCACCCAGTTGAAAGATACTGAAAGGGGGTTAGTTGAAAGATACCAGGGAAATACCAACCCAGGTGAAAGATACTTGGGGGGGGGGCTTGTTGAAAGGTACCAGGGTTTGCTCAGTTGTAGGAGACTGAGTGGTCTTCGCTGAGTGATTAGGTAAAAGGCTGATCTGATGCTTTTCCTCAATTCGCCTGCCTTAATAGAATTTGTCGGGATAAAAGTGAAGATATTACATGAGAGCTTTGCTCCAAAGAAAAGGGACAAGACTCCTCCTGGCTGGTTAAGGCTTTCTCAGGTGACTGGGAAATTTAGGGAGTGGCAGAGGCAGAGTCCTCATGCCGTGCCGTGCTCCCATACAGAAACCCACTCATTAATTAAAACACTTGCTCATCCAGGGGTCGTGGATAAGAATTGCTCATTCAGTGATCTGAGCACCCGTGGTGGTTGTAGACCACCAAGAGGAGAAACTGAGGCCTGAAATGACTCTGGGGTGACGCCTAGAGGAGCTGAGCTCACAAGCAGCACACTGGCCCACCACACAACTTCACTAGTAAACTTTATCCCTGAAAAATTCAACTCAAAAATGGGAAATAAAATCTCTCAAACACGGAACGAGGGGCGTCAGAAAACCAACCTTCGACTAACACCCCAGCCAGATTCATGTACAGTACGTACGGAGCTCATACTAGCAAGGACCTACTTAATTGGTAAATTATACTAAAGGAGAGCTCAACCTAAAATGGCCAAACTGGGGTTCTTTTGACATTCCAAAATTGATATTTTGTGTGCACAGCTAGAAAAAGCCTGCTGTAAGATCAAACAGACTGAATGGAATGCTTACTTTGATTGGTATTCAGAAGTTTCTAAAAGAGGAAATGATAGAGTAACTTTGCAGGAAATGAACAAAAAATTGTTTGGAACTATATCAGAACTAAAAAAGGTCACTAGCACTGACTCTGTCTCTCCCTCTGCTCCTCCCACATATTCTCTTCTATCTGAATTGCCTGGCCCTGATGCTATCTCTTTTTCTCTTCCAACTCTCCCACCTCCTGCTGCTCCCCTTTCCCCAACAAAGGGGAATAAAAAATAGAAGCGATTATAGCTCCCTTTAAGGAGAAACCTATTACAGGGAGAGGTGAACCCTCCTCGGTGCTTACGTACTCACCCTGGACCCTAGTGAGACTTAGAGCCATAGCTTAGGAATTTACTGATCCAAGTCAGGATCCATTGGGATTTGTTAAGGAATTTGAGTTAACCATCCGTACATACAAGCCCGAGTTTTCAGATCTATAACTAATACAGCTATTAGTTTCTGAAAGCAAAACAAGGGAATGGACAGAGAAAGCAGGATGGAAGCACCCCTTAATGGATTTTGAATCACATAGTCCACAGGCTAGCACTGAATGCAAGGAATTAGCTCAGAAATTACTCAAACTTATCCCAGAGCTTTTTCCAAAAACTGTCGACTGGACAAAGATTCAACAGTGGAAGCAAAGATTGGGTGAATCAATTCTGGACTATTATGAGAGATTTGAAAAAAAACTTTTAAGCAATACTCTGGCTTGACACCTGAATCATTCTCTAACCACTAAAATGATCCTTTACTTAACTCTGCCTTTTTAGAAGGCTTGGATAAGGATTTGGCCACTCTGGTCAAAAGACACAATCTAGGTTGGTCCACGTTACACACAAACGCCCTTGTTACACTGGTTGACCAACTTTTCAAAAACGTTAAAAAGAAAGAAAAAGGTATATCTACAAAAATCATGAACCTTCAGCTGCGTCAATTAGGTACTCAACACCAGTTGAAGATGAACTGATCCCCATTTAATTCTCAACTGAGAGAAAAACAAAAAGTTTGCTTCCACTGCAGAAAACCAGGGCATCAGAAAATGAACTGTAAGAAAAGAAAGAGAAGACTAGAAGGAAAACTGGATTTTAGACTGGAATTTTGAGTTAAACAAGAATAGGGCTGCTCTGAGAGAACACGGGAAATCTTTCATCTTCTCCTCTCTAATACCCTGGGAGAAGTAGAAATGATTATACAAGGAGAAACAATTAAAGTCCTAATAGACACAAGGGCCACCTTTTCAGTTTTGAACCCTAACAAAATTAAGGGCTCTCTTCCTCAGAATAATACTTCTGTGCATATGGTAGGGGTTTCTAATGTGCCTATTAAGGCTTTTAAATAATTACCTTTAGAACTCACCTTAGGGGGAACTTAAAGGAAGACAATCTTTTTTTTCTAGTAGAAAGTGCTCCTGTTCACCTGATAGGTAGAGACATATTAGAAGCTTATGAAGGCCATATCTCCTTTACTCCTAAGGGAGAAATGTTTCTAGCTCTAAAGGATCAATCAGACTTCCTTCATCATATAATGTTTGTGACTCATGATGAGGATGACACTGAACAAGACAAACTGATAGACTTATACCTGAAGGAATTATGGGCACCTGATTCTACTGACATTGGAAGAATACATTCTGCATCCCCCATGAAAATTACTATAGATAAGGATAAGTCCCTGCCCAATATTCATCAATATCCATTAAGGCAGGAGGCCATAGAAGGAATAAAAACCTTTCATATCAGCTTACATTGAGAAAAGGCTTATTGTGCCTTGCGCCAGCCCTTGTAACATTCCCATTTTGCTGGTTAAAAAACCAAATGGCAAGGGTTGAAGATTTGTACAGGACTTGAGATCTATCAATGCTATTATTATCCTTCGACATTCTGTAGTGTCAAACCCCTATAACTTGCTGTCCTATATTCCTAAAAACAGTGAATTCTCTGTGACAGACCTCTGTAGCACATTTTTTAGTATGCCTGTACATCCTGATGATCAGTATCTTTTTGCCTTTACTTGGAATGAATGGCAATATACATGGACTATAATGCCACAGGGCTATACTGAAAGCCCCACTTACGTCTCCCACATACTAAAAGCTGATCTAGATGACCTTGATTTTCCTCATAAGTCAGTTTTGATACAATATGTAGATGATTTGCCGCTGTGTTCAAATTGTTTGAAAAACAGCCAGCAGGACACCAAGTATTTATTTCAGAAGCTAGTCTTAAAGGGACATAGAGTGTCCAAAGAAAAATTGCAATTCTGTATGACTAGTGGAAAATATTTAGGACACAGGATATTTATAGGAGGACTTTTTAAAAAATATATACAACACATTCTTATTAGTCATCCATTTTATACATATTAGTGTATATATGTCAATCCCAATCTCCCACACCACCACCACCACCACCACTGCCACTTTCCCCCCTTGGTGACCATATGTTTGTTCTCTACATCTGTGTCTCAATTTCTGCCCTGCAAACCGGTTCATCTGTACCATTTTTCTAGGTTCCACATATATGTGTTAATCTATGATATTTGTTTTTCTCTTTCTGACTTACTTCACTCTGTATGACAGTCTCTAGGTCCATCCACGTCTCTACAAATGACCCAATTTCATTCCTTTATATGGCTGAGTAATATTTTATTCTATATATGTATCACACCTTCATTATCCATTCGTCTGTCGATGGGTATTTAGGTTGCTTCCATGTCCTGGCTTGTAAATAGTGCTGCAATGAACAATGGGGTTCATGTGTCTTTTTGAATTATGGTTTTCTCTGGGGATATGCCCAGTAGTGGGATTGCAAGGTCATATGGTAATACTATTTTTAGTTTTTTAAGGAACATCCATACTGTTGTCCATAGTGGCTGTATCAATTTACATTCCCACCAACAGTGCAAGAGGGTTCCCTTTTCTGCACACCCTCTCCAGCATTGATTGTTTGTAGATTTTTTGAGGATGGCCATTCTGACTGGTGTGAGGTGATACCTCATTGTAGTTTTGATTTGCATTTCTCTGATGATTAGTGATGTTAAGCAGCTTTTCATGAGCATCTTGGCCATCTGTATGTCTTCTTTGGAGAAATGTCTATTTAGATCTTCTGCCCATTTTTGGACTGAGTTGTTTGTTTTTTTTAATATTGAGCTGCATTAACTGTTTATATATTTAGGAAATTAATCCTTTGTCCGTTGATTCCTTTGCAAATATTTTCTCCCATTCTGAGGGTTGTCTTTTCGTCTTGTTTGTAGTTTCCTTTGCTGTGCAAAGGCTAAGTTTCAGTAGGTCTCATTTGTTTATTTTTGTTTTTATTTCCATTTCTCTAGGAAGTGGGTCCAAAAGGATATTGCTGTGATTCATGTCATAGAGTGCTCTGCCTATGTTTTCCTCTAAGACTTTTACAGTATCTGGCCTTACATTTAGGTCTTTAGTCCATTTTGAGTTTATTTTTGTGTATGGTGTTAGGGAGTATTCTAATTTCATTCTTTTGCATGTTGCTGTCCAGTTTTCCCAGCACCACTTATTGAAGAGGCTGTCTTTCTCCATTTTATATTCTCACCTCTTTTATCAAAAATAAGGTGACCATATGTGCCTGGGTTTATCTCTGGGCTTTCTATCTGGTTCTATTGATCTATATTCCTGTTTTTGTGCCAGTACCATACTGTGTTGATTACTGTACCTTTGTAGTATAGTCTGAAGTCTGGGAGCCTGATTCCTCCAGCTCTATTTTTCTTTCTCAAGATAGCTTTGGCTATTAGGGGTCTTTTGTGTTGCTACAAATTGTGCAATTTTTTGTTCTAGTTCTGTGAAAAATGCCATTGGTAGTTTGATAGGGATTGCATTGAATCTGTAGATTGCTTTGGGTAGTCATTTTCACAATGTTGATTCTTACAATCCAAGAACATGGTATATCTCTCCATCTGTTTGTATCATTTTTAATTTCTTTCATCAGTGTCTTATAGTTTTCTGCATACAGGTCTTTTGTCTCTCTAGGTAGGTTTATTCCTAGGTATTTTATTCTTTTTGTTGCAATGGTAAATGGTAGTGTTTCCTTAATTTCTCTTTCAGATTTTTCATCATTAGTGTATAGGAATGCAAGAGTTTCTGTGCATTAATTTTGTATCCTGCAACTTTACCAAATTCATTGATTAGCTCTAGTAGTTTTCTGGTGGCATCTTTAGGATTCTCTATGTATAGTATCATGTCATCTGCAAACAGTGACAGTGTTACTTCTTTTTTTTCCAATTTGTATTCCTTTTATTTCTTTTTCTTCTCTGATTGCTGCAGTAGGACATCAAAAACTATGTTGACTACTACTGGTGAGAGTGGACATCCTTGTCTTGTTCTTGACCTTAGAGGAAATGCTTTCAGATTTTCCTCATTGCGAATGATGTTTGCTGTGGGTTTGTCATATATGGCCTTTATTATGTTGAGGTAGGTTCCTGCTATGCCCACTTTCTGGAGAGTTTTTATCATAAATAGGTGTTGAATTTTGTCAAAAGCTTTTTCTGCACCTATTGAAGTGATCATATGGGTTTCCTTCTTCACTTTGTTAATATGGTGTATCACATTGATTGATTTGCATATATTGAAGAATCCTTGCATCCCTGCGATAAATCCCACTTGATCATGGTATACGATCCTTTTAATGTGTTGTTGGATTCTGTTTGCTAGTATTTTGTTCAGGATTTTTGCATCTATATTCATGATTGATATTGGTCTGTAATTTTCTTTTTTTTTGTAGTGTCTTTGTGTGGTTTTGGTATCAGGGTGATGGTGGCCTCATAGAATGAGTTTGGGAGTGTTCCTTCCTCTGCAATTTTTTGGAAGAGTTTGAGAAGGATGGGTGTTAGCTCTTCTCTAAATGTTTGATAGAATTCACCTGTGAAGGCATCTGGTACTGGACTTTTGTTTGTTGCAAGATTTTTAATCACAGTTTCAATTTCATTACTTGTGATTAGTCTGTTAATATTTTCTATTTCTTCCTGGTTCATTCTTGGAAGGTTATACCTTTCTAAGAATTTGTCCATTTCTTCCAGGTTGTCCATTTTATTAGCATAGAGTTGTTTGTAGTAACCTCTTAGAATGCTTTGTACTTCTGTGGTGTCTGTTGTAACTTCTCCTTTTTAATTTCTAATTTTATTCATTTGAGGCATCTCCCTCTTTTTCTTGATGAGTCTGGCCAAAGGTTTATCAATTTTGTTTATCTTCTCAAAGAACCAGAGTTTAGTTTTATTGATCTTTGTTATTGTTTTCTTTGTTTCTATGTTGTTTATTTCTGATCTGATCATTATGATTTCTTTCCTTTTACTAACTTTGGGTTTTGTTTGTTCTTCTTTCTCTAGTTCCTTTAGGTGTAAGGTTAGATTGTTTATTTGAGACGTTTGTTGTTTCTTGAGGTAGGCTTGTATTGCTATAAACTTTCCTCTTACAACTGCCTTTGCTGCATCCCTTAAGCATCCAAAGATCGTCATGTTTTCGTTGTCATTTGTCTCTTGGTATTTTTTGATTTCCTCTTTGATTTCTTCAGCGATCTCTTGGTTATTCAGTAACATATTGTTTAGCCTCCATATGTTTGTGTTTTTTATGTTTTTTTCCCTTTAATTGATTTCTAATCTCATAGCATTGTGGGCAGAAAAGATGCTTGATATGATTTCAATTTTCTTAAATTTACTGAGGCTTGATTTGTGACCCAAGATGTGATCTATCCTGGAGAATGTTCCATGCGCACTTGAGAAGAAAGTGTAATCTGCTGTATTTGGATCGAATGTCCTATAAATATCAATTAAATCTATCTGGTCTATTATGTCATTTAAAGCTTGTGTTTCCATATTAATTTTCTGTTTGGATGATCTGTCCATTGGTGTAAGTGAGGTTTTAAAGTCACCCACTATTGTTGTGTTAATCTCAATTTCCTCTTTCATAGCTGTAAACAGTTGCCTTATGTATTGAGGTGCTCCTATGTTGGGTGCATATATATTTATAATTGTTATGTCTTCTTCCTGGATTGATCCCTTGATCATTATGTAGTGTCCTTCCTTGTCTCTTGTAACATTCTTTATTTTAAAGTCTATTTTACCTGATATGAGTCTTGCTACTCCAGCTTTCTTCTGATTTCCATTTGCATGGAATATCTTTTTCCATCCCCTCACTTTCAGACTGTATGTGTCCCTAGGTCTGAAGTAAGTCTCTTGTAGACAGCATATATATGGGTCTTGTTTTTGTATCCATTCAGCCAGCCTGTGTCTTTTGGTTGGAGCATTTAGTCCATTCACATTTAAGGTAATTATCGATATGTATGTTCCTATTACCATTTTCTTAATTGTTTTTTGTTTGTTTTTGTAGGTCATTTTCTTCTCTTGTGTTTCCCACTTAGAGAAGTTCCTTTAGCATTTGTTTTAGAGCTGGTTTGGTGATGCTGAATTCTTTTAGCTTTTGCTTGTCTGTAAAGATTTTAATTTCTCCATCGAATCTGAATGAGATCCTTTCCGGATAGAGTAATCTTGGTTATAAGTTCTTCTCTTTCGTCATTTTAAATATGTCATGCCTCTCCCTTCTGACTTGTAGAATTTCTGCTGAGAAATCAGCTATTAACCTTATGGGAGTTCCCTTGTATGTTATTTGTCATTTTTCCATTGCTGCTTTCAATAATTTTTCTTTGTCTTTGATTTTTGCCAATTTGATTGCTATGTGTCTCAGCATGTTTCTCCTTGGGTTTATCCTGTATGGGACTCTCTACACTTCCTGGACTTAGGTGGCTATTTCCTTTCCCATGTTAGGGAAGTTTTCAACTATAATCCCTTCAAATATTTTCTCACATCCTTTCTCTCTCTCTTCTCCTTCTGGGGCCCCTATTATGTGAATGTTGTTGTCCCAGAGGTCTCTTATGCTGTCTTCATTTCTTTTCATTCTTTTTTCTTTATTCTGTTCCACAGAAGTGAATCCACCACTTTCTCTTCCCAGTCATTTATCCATTTTTCTGCCTCAGGTATTTTGCTATTGATTCCTTCTAGTGTATTTTTAATTTCAGTTATTGTATTTTTCATCCTCTTTGTTTGTTCTTTAATTCTTCTAGTTCTTTGTTAAACATTTCTTGCATCTTCTCGATCTTTGCCTCCATTCTTTTTCCGAGGTCCTGGATCATCTTCACTATCATTATTCTGAATTGTTTTTCTGGAAGTTTGCATATCTCCACTTCAGTTAGTTGTTTTTCTGGGTTTTATCTTTTTCCTTCATGTGGTACATAGCCCTCTGCCTTTTTATCTTGTCTCTCTGTCTCTTAATGTGGTTTTTGTTCCACAGGCTGCAGGTTTGTTGTTCTTCTTGGTTCTGCTGTGTGCCCTCTGGTGGATCTATAGAAGGATTTTTAATTGATCTGGATAGAGTGAAAGGAATTCTAGCCTTCCCTGCCCCGAAGACAAAAAGAGAATTGGGATTTTTAGGACTTGCAGGCTACTGTAGGAACTGGGTTCCAAATTTTTCCTTAATAACTCAACCACTGTATAATCTACTAAAACAAGACCAACCTGAACCTCTTTGCTGGAATGTAGAACATTCTGAAGCCGTAGAGACCACAAAAAACTTCTGGCCAAGGCCCCAGCCCTGGTGCATCCAAATTATGATCTACCTTTCTTCCACTTTCTTCATGAAAACAAGGAGACTGCATTAGGTGTACTAACCCAGCAACATGGTGGTTACTATCAGCTGATAGGATATTATAGCCCACAGCTAGATTCGGTAGCCAGGGGCTTCCCCCCTTGCCTCCACACTGTCACAGCGACAGCTGTGCTATGTCAGAAGAGATAGTCATGAGTCACCCTCTTACTATCTTTGTTTCTCATTCTTTGGAAGCCTTACTAAACTCTCATCACACACAACATTATTCTGCAAGTCAATTAACTTCCCATGAGGTGGTCTTGCTCTCGCCAAACATAACTCTTCACAGATGCAACAAGCTTAATGCAGCCACATCACTACCAGAAGTATCAGATGTCAATAATGAAAAACATGATTGTATTGTTTTTTTTTTTTTTTTTTTAAAGGATTTTCTTATTTATTTATTTATTTATTTATTTTTGGCTGTGTTGGGTCTTCGGTTCGTGCGAGGGCTTTCTCCAGTTGCGGCATGCGGGGGCCACTCTTCATCGCGGTGCGGGGACCGCTCTTCATCGCGGTGCGCGGGCCTTTCTCTATCGCGGCCCCTCCCGTCGCGGGGCACAGGCTCCAGACGCGCAGGCTCAGCAATTGTGGCTCACGGGCCCAGCCGCTCCGCGGCATGTGGGATCCTCCCAGACCAGGGCTCGAACCCGTGTCCCCTGCATTAGCAGGCAGACTCTCAACCACTGCGCCACCAGGGAAGCCCGATTGTATTGTTTTAACTGACAATCTTTTATCTCCCAGGACTGACCTCCGAGAAAACTCTATGGATAATCCTGATTTTATATTATTCATATCTGTGAGTACCTCATGGAAAGTATCAAGCTGGTTATGCTGACCTTTCTCCAATATCAACCCTTGAGAATAGTCCCTTACCTAATGTCTCTTCTGCCCAACAGGCTGAATTAATAGTGCTAAGAAGAGCCTGCCAGTTGGCAGAAGGGAAATCTGCTAAAATTTACACTGAGAGCCACTATGCTTTTAGTGTAGCACATGATTTTTGACACACTCTGGAAATAAAGAGGATTTTTAACATCCTGAGGACAACCTATTAAAAATACGAGACAAGTTGCAAAATTATTGGATGCAATTCTACTTCAAAGTGTGTTAGCTATCATTAAGGTATCAGGTCATTCAAAGGCTGACACCACTTAAGCAAAAAGGAACTCTTTAGCTGATCACACCTCCAAAACAGCAGCTCTGCAGAATGATAATAGTCAACTAACAGCTGTTTTCTCTTTTCAGCCTCCCAGTAACCTTACTGACACCCTGTCAATTTTTCAGGAAATGGCACCAAAAGGAGAAAAGGATAGTTGGAAACAAAAAGGAGGAAGGTTTGACTCCAGTAAAGGGCACTGGATAGGCCCAAATGGAAAACCTATCCTTCCTTTTGGAGCTCAATACCTCATTTTACAATATATTGATGAGTTAACTCATTGGAACCCAGTTAAGATCATATTGTGGGGTAAATAATTTTTTTGGAAGCCTTCTTTCACTATAGGTCAGAAAGTTTATTCTAGATGTACCACGTGTCCAAAATACAACCCAGGTAAGCCATTACATAGTTCTCAGGGAAGCTTTCCATTACCTGCTGCCCTTTTGAAAGTTGGCAGATTGATTTTATCCAAATGCCCCCCTCTCAATGTTACCAGTACATACTTGTTATGGTTTGTATGTTTTCACATTGGGTTGAGGCATTCCCATGCAGAAGGGGCACTGTGCAGATGGTAGGCAAATTAATATTAGAAAGGGTGATTCCCATTTTGGGAGTCCATGCAGAAATACATAGTGATAGGGAAACCCATTTTACTGGACAAATTGTCAAGGAAATTCGCAAAATCTGGCCAATTATGCAGCATTTCCATTGTGCTTATCACCCCCAGTCCTCTGGGCTAGTAGAAAGAACAAAGGGAACAATTAAAAATCAATTGGCTAAAATTATAGATGCTTATTCCTTACCCTGGCCAAAGGCCCTTCCATTGGTCCTCCTCAACCTAAGATCTACTCCCTTTGGAAACATCATTTGTCTCCTTTTGAAGTTACCACTGGGAGCCCAATGAGACTAAATGAAGGATTGTATGAACCTACATTATTAAAAGGGGACATGTTACATTACTGTAAAAGCTTAATTGAGCTCCTAAAAGAGCATTCTAAGCTTGTTTCTAAAGCTTATCATAGTAATCTATCTTTGAATGAATATCAGATATCCCATGACCTGCAACCAGGACATTATGTACATTGGAAAATACATCATTTAAATGACTCACTACAACCCAGATGGAAAGGCCCTCACCAGGTACTCTTAACTAGCTCATGTGCAGCAGAATTAAAGGGAATTGACTCTTGGATTCATAATTCCCACTTAAAAAGGGGAAAAAGTCCCCTGCACCGGCTGATGTGTAGAGAGGACTGCTGACTTCAAACTCACCTTAAAATGATGCTCAAGTAGAGGAGAAACTACACTCACAGCAGGATGAGAAGAAGATGACATCAGAAGTAGACAGCTTACCCAAGATGCTGGACCTGACTTGTATGATCATTTATAATGTTTTCCTGACATCTTGGACCTTTGCATATGAATCAAATGTTTTCATATCATGGGCACCATCCTATGCTAATTTAAAAATCAATCCAATTGTTGGGTTTCTGGCCAATTACCTGTGTCTAATACTTTTATGTTACCTTGGTAGATTTCTGCCCTCCAAGGCTCGGATTGGGTAGCCCTTAGGAAATTTATTTTAGAAGAAAGAAAATTCAGGCCTGTTCAGGCTACTCCTGATATTACTAGGTGGGATCCTCTCACCTGGACAATTAATAATACCTGCTTTGACCCTGGCCATAGATACAAACTTTCTTTTAGGGTCACTCAAGCTCAATAAAAATGATGAGCTAAGCCTCAATCAAAAACTGTTACCTCTCATCTATTAAAAGGAAACCTCCCACAATTATGGTATGAATTTTTTTTGTGGTTAACATCAGGCTATGGTCATTTAAGTTTAAAAGCTCCTGTATGTTGGGAACAATTAAATCATACTAAGGATGACCAGCCTAGTAACATTAGGAATTTAGGCTGGGTGTCTTATGAACAATGGCTACATATTATTACCCTTAGAGAGAGTGATTGGTATGGAACCAACTGGGTCAGACTACCAGAGATTCACTGGGCTGCACCTAATGGAACTCAGTGGATTTGTGGTACTAATTTATGGCCCTGGTTTCCACCAGGATGGATAGGAAGATGTACCCTGGGATTCCCATGGACTCAAGGTCATATAAATAACAATTTAGGGATGACCCCAGCCAATCTACCATTGGTACAAGCCCGATGGGTCAAGAGATCTGTATTCCACTGGTATGACCATTTAGTAGCCATTTTTGTGCCTTCAATAGGATTGGAGAATGTAATCGGCCATATGGAAGCCTTAACAAAATTCACTCAACAGGCTTTAATTGATAGTAACCAGGCTATTAGCCTATTGAATTCTTTGGTCTCTATGATGAGGAAAGTGGTGCTACAAAACCGCATGGTCCTCAATATCCTTACAGCATTTCAGGGAGGCACCTGTGCCATAATTCAAACTGAATACTGTGTTTTCATACCTGATGAATCCTCTAATGTAACACATTTAATGAAGCATATGAAAAATCAGATCTCTGCCTTAAATGACTCACTCCCTAGTCTTGACGACCTCTTCAAAACCTGGTTTGGTGTGGAAAGCTCTTGGCTTAAATATTTACTTACAACTCTATTAACCTTATTAGTTATATTATTTGCACTTTTTGCCGTTTTTTTTTTTAAATTTTTATTTATTTTTATTTTTATGGCTGTGTTGGGTCTTCGTTTCTGTGTGAGGGCTTTCTCCAGTTGTGGCAAGCGGGGGCCACTCTTCATCGCGGTGCGCGGGCCTCTCACTATCGCGGCCTCTCTTGTTGCGGAGCACAGGCTCCAGACGCGCAGGCTCAGTAGTTGTGGCTCACGGGACCAGTTGCTCCACGGCATGTGGGATCTTCCCAGACCAGGGCTCGAACCCGTGTCCCCTGCATTGGCAGGCAGATTCTCAACCACTGCACCACCAGGGAAGCCCTGCCGTTTTATAAGATTATAATTTCTTGTATTACCAAATGTGCAACTGAGCCTCCGACACAAATAATGATGACTAGGCGACTTGAAGCAGTTGATCAAATATATAGTTCTGTATGCAGTCAATGATTGTAATAGTAACTCTAGATATGGGAAGATGCAATAAGAGGGATTTTTTTCCTGGACGATTACAGGCTAGTAAGGAGAGGTGGTCCAGAGATCTTTGACTATTAAGACCGAGTCCAGTAATAGCACATTGAGTGGCCTATCAGCAAAATCTTTCCCAGACCTAGGAATGAGCCTTCCTAGCACTGTGGGATGAAATGGTCATGAAATGCCTCCCAAAGCATGGTCGAATTTATGACCATGAGGGGTCTCTGTCAACTGCAAATTGGCACTTGCCATGGACACTTGCCATTTACCTCTACAAGGATTAAATCAGGTGCCGCTACAGCTGCTGACCTTCAACATCCCCTGAAAGGAATTCAAGGTGGAGATCAGGAATGAGGCACTCGGTGCTCTGAGAAAATCTGGCAGAACAGGTCTTCAGATAGTTAGATATTTTCAGGAGCTGATTTTATGAGCCCAGTTCTTCCATCTCCTCATATCTAGAAAAGCGCTAAATTCCTCCATGGTGACGTCTGCTCCTTGTGACTAGCAGTAACCCTCATGAGACATTCTGCAAAAATATGTGCTTGATTGCATGTATTCCCCCTTAACCAAAATCACATATATATTGACCTTCCCCCCCCCCCACCTCTTTCTTTGGAGTAGTTTCTCAGAGCTATCTGAAATGCCATCTCCCGTGTTGCAGTCCTCATTTTACCCCAAATAAAACTTAACTGGCAACTCTCATATTGTACAAATTTTTTAAGCCAACATTTACAAATACTATAATGTACACTCAGTTATCTAATACGAGAAGAGGAAATACTTATGGGTAGCAGAATTGGTTAGCACAAACTTATTAGAAACTAAATGCTAATCTACATTTGAGTTGCAAAGAATAATCTTTATACTTAATCATAAGGACTTATTTATCTTATAACTGGAAGTTTGTATCTTTTGACCCCCTTTACCCATTTTCCCTCACTACTACCTGCTGCCTCTGGAAACCACTAGCTGTTTTCTGTATCTATAAGTTTGTTGTTGTTTTATTTTATTTATTTATTTATTTACTTACTTACTTATTTTTAACATCTTTCTTAGAGTATAATTGCTTTACAATGGTGTGTTAGTTTCTGCTTTATAACAAAATGAATCAGTTATACATATACATATGTCCCCATATCTCTTCCCTCTTGCATCTCCCTCTTTCCCACCCTACCTATCCCACCCCTCTAGGAGGTCACAAAACACCGAGCTGATCTCCCTGTGCTATGCGGCTGCTTCCCACTAGCTATCTATTTTACGTTTGGTATTGCACATATGTCCATGCCCCTCTCTCACTTTGTCCCAGCTTACCCTTCCCCCTCCCCGTATTTTCAAGTCCATTCTCTAGTAGGTCTGCAGCTTTACTCCCATCTTGCCCCTAGGTTCTTCTGACCATTTTTTTTGTTTGTTTTTTTAAGATTCCATATATATGTGTTAGCATATGGTATTTGTTTTTCTCTTTCTGACTTACTTCACTCTGTATGACAGTTTCTAGGTCCATCTACCTCACTACAAATAACTCAGTTTCGTTCCTTTTTATGGCTGAGTAATATTCCATTATATATATGTGCCACATCTTCTTTATCCATTCATCTGTTGATGGACACTTAGGTTGCTTACATGTCCTGACTATTGTAAATAGAGCTGAAATGAACATTTTGGTACATGACTCTTTTTGAATTATGGTTTTCTCAGGGTATATGCCCAGTAGTGGGACTGCTGGGTCGTATGGTAGTTCTATTATTAGTTTTTTAGGAACCTCCATATTGTTCTCCATAGTGGTTCTATCAATTTACATTCCCACCAACAGTGCAAGAGGGTTCCCTTTTCTCCACACCCTCTCCAGCATTTATTGCTTGTAGAGTTTTTGATGATGGCCATTCTGACTGGTGTGAGATGATATCTCATTGTAGTTTTGATTTGCATTTCTCTAATGATTAATGATGTTGAGCATTCTTTCATGTGTTTGTTGGCAATCTGGATATCTTCTTTGGAGAAATGTCTATTTAGGTCTTTTGCCCATTTTTGGATTGGGTTGTTCGTATTTTTGATATTGAGCTGCATGTGTTGCTTGTATGTTTTGGAGCTTAATTCTTTGTCAGTTGCTTCATTTGAAAATATTTTCTCCCATTCTGAGGGTTGTCTTTTCGTCTTGTTTATGGTTTCCTTTGCTGTTCAAAAGCTTTTAAGTTTCATTAGGTCCCACTTTTTTATTTTTGTTTTTATTTCCAATTCTCTAGGAGGTGGGTCAAAAAAGGATCTTGCTGTGATTTATGTCATAGAGTATCCTACCTATGTTTTCCTCTAAGAGATTGATGGTGTCTGGCCTTACATTTAGGTCTTTAATCCATTTTGAGTTTATTTTTGTGTATGGTGTTAGGGAGTGTCCTAATTTCATTCTTTTACATGTAGCTGTCCAGTTTTCCCAGCACCACTTATTGAAGAGGCTGTCTTTCCTCCACTGTATATTCTTGCCTCCTTTATCAAAGATAAGGTGACCATATGTGGGTGGGTTTATCTCTGGGCTTTCTATTTTGTTCCATTGATCTGTATTTCTGTTTTTGTGCCAGTACCATACTGTCTTGATTACTGTAGCTTTGTAGAATAGTCTGAAGTCAGGGTGCCTGATTCCTCCAGCTCCGTTTTTCTTTCTCAAGATTGCTTTGGCTATTCAGGGTCTTTTGTGTTTCCATACAAATTGTGAATTTTTTTGTTTTAGTTCTGTGAAAAATGCCAGTGGTAGTTTGATAGGGATTGCATTGAATCTGTAGATTGCTTTGGGTACTAGAGTCATTTTCACAATGTTGATTCTTCCAACACAAGAACATGGTATATCTTTCCATCTATCTGTATCATTTTTAATTTCTTTCATCAGTGTCTTATAATTCTCTGCATACAGGTCTTTTGTATCCTTAGGTAGGTTTATTCCTGGATATTTTGTTCTTTTTGTTGCAGTGGTAAATGGGAGTGTTTTCTTAATTTCACTTTCAGATTTTTCATCATTAGTATATAGGAATGCAGGATTTCTGTGCATTAATTTTGTATCCTGCTACTTTACCAAATTAATTGATTAGCTCTAGTAGTTTTCTGGTAGCATCTTTAGGATTCTCTATGTATCATATCATGCCATCTGCAAACAGTGACAGCTTTACTTCTTTTCTGATTTGGATTCCTTTTATTTCTTTTTCCTCTCTGTTTGCTGTGCCTAGAACTTCCAAAACTATGTTGAATAATAGTGGTGGGAGTGGGCAACCTTGTCTTTCTCCTGATCTTAGTGGAAATGGTTTCAGTTTTGCAACATTGCGGACGATGTTGGCTGTGGGTGTGTCATATATGGCCTTTATTCTGTTGAGGAAAGTTCCCTCTATGCCTACCTTCTGGAGGGTTTTTATCAGAAATGGGTGTTGAATTTTGCTGAAAGCTTTCTCTGCATTGTTTGAGATGATCATATGATTTTTCTCCTTCAATTTGTTAATATGGTGTATCACGTTGATTGATTTGCATATATTGAAGAATCCTTGCATTCCTGGGATAAATCCCACTTGATCATAGTGTATGATCCTTTTAATGAGCTGTTGGATTCTGTTTGCTAGTATTTTGTTGAGGATGTTTGCATCTATGTTCATCAGTGATATTGACCTGTAGTTTTCTTTCTTTGTGACATCTTTGTCTGGTTTTGGTATCAGGGTGATGGTGGCCTCGTAGAATGATTTTGGGAGTTTTCCTCCCTCTGCTATATTTTGGAAGATTTTTAGAAGGATAGGTGTTAGCTATTCTCTAAATGTTTGACAGAATTCGCCTTTGAAGCCATCTGGTCCTGGGCTTTTGTTTGTTGGAAGGTTTTTAATCACAGTTTCAATTTCAGTGCTTGTGATTGGTCTGTTCATATTTTCTATTTCCTCCTGCTTCAATCTCAGAAGGTTGTGCATTACTAAGAGTTTGTCCATTTCTTCCAGGTTGTCCATTTTATTGGCATAGAGTTGCTTGTAGTGATCTCTCATGATCATTTGTATTTCTGCAGTGTCAGTGGTTACTTCTCCTTTTTCATTTCTAATTCTATAGATTTGAGTCTTCTCCCTTTTTCTCTTGATAAGTCTGGCTAATGGTTTGTCAATTTTGTTTATCTTCTCAAAGAACCAGCTTTTAGTTTTATTGATTTTTGCTATCATTTCCTTCATTTCTTTTTCATTTATTTCTGATCTGATCTTTATGATTTCTTTCCTTCTGCTAACTTTGGGTTTTTTTTGTTCTTCTTTCCTAACTGCTTTAGGTGAAAGGTTAGGTTGTTTATTTGAGATGTTCCTTGTTTCTTGAAGTAACATTATATTGCTATAAACTTCCCTCTTAGAACTGCTTTTACTGCATCCCATAGGTTTTGAGTTGTTGTGTTTTCATTGTCTTTTTTTTCTAGGTATTTTTTTATTTCCCCTTTGATTTCTTCAGTGATCTCTTTGTTATTAAGTAGTGTGTTTAGCCTCCATGTGTTTGTATTTCTTACATATTTTTTCCTGTAATTGGTATCTAGTCTCATAGTGTTGTGGTCGGAAAAGATACTTGATACAATTTCAATTTTCTTAAATTTACCAAGGCTTGATTTGTGACCCAAGATATGATCTATCCTAGAGAATGTTCCATGAGCACTTGAGAAGAAAATGTATTCTGTTGTTTTTGGATGGAATGTCCTATAAATATCAATTAAGTCCATCTTGTTTAATGTATCATTTAAAGCTTGTGTTTCCTTATTTATTTTCATTTTGGATGATCTGTCCATTGGTGAAAGTGGGGTGTTAAAGTCCCCTTCTATGATTGTGTTGCTGTCAATTTCCCCTTTTATGGCTGTTAGTATTTGCCTTATGTATTGAGGCACTCCTATGTAGGGTGCATAAATATTTACAATTGTTATATCTTCTTCTTGCATTGATCCCTTGATCATTATGTAGTGTCCTTCTTTGTCTCTTGTAATAGTCTTTATTTTAAAATCTATTTTGTCTGCTAAGAGAATTGCTACTCCAGCTTTCTTTTGATTTCCATTTGCATGGAATATCTTGTTCCATCCCCTCACTTTCAGTCTGTATGTGTCCCTAGGTCTGAAGTGGGTCTCTTGTAGACAGCATATATATGGGTCTTGTTTTTGTATCCATTCAGCCAGTCTATATCCTTCGGTTGGAGCATTTAATCCATTTACATTTGAGGTAATTATTGATATGGATGTTTCTATTACCATTTTCTCAACTGTTTTGTGTTTATTATTGTAGATCTTTTCCTTCCCTTGTGTTTCCTGCCTAGAGAAGTTCCTTTAGCATTTGTTGTAAAACTGTTTACTTGGTGCTGAATTCTCTTACCTTTTGCCTGTCTGTAAATCTTCTAATTTCTCCATCAAATCTGAATGAGATCCTTGCTGGGTATTGTAACCTTGGTTGTAGGATTTTCTCCTTCATCATTTCAAGTATGTCCTACCACTCCCTTCTGTCTTGCAGAGTTTCTGCTGAAAGATCAGCCGTTAACCTTATGGGGATTCCATTATGTATTATTTGTTGTTTTTCCCTTGCTGCTTTTAATATTTTTCTGTGTATTTAATTTTTGATAGTTTGATTAATATGTGTCTTGTTGTGTTTTTCCTTGGATTTATCCTGTATGAGACTCTCTGTGCTCCCTGGACTTGATTAACTATTTTCTTTCCCATATTAGGGAAGTTTTCATCTATAATCTCTTCAAATATTTTCTCAGTCTCTTTCTTTTTCTCTTCTTCTTCTGGGACCCCTATAATTCGAATGTTGGTGCATGTAATGTTGTCCCAGAGGTGTCTGAGACTGTCCTCAATTCTTTTCAATCTTTTTTTTTTTTTTTTTTTTTCCTGCTCTGCAGTAGTTATTTCCACTATTTTATCTTCCAGGTCACTTATCCATTCTTCTGCCTCAGTTATTCTGCTACTGATCCCTTCTAGAGAATTTTTAATTCCATTTATTGTGTTGTTCATCACAGTTTCTTTGCTCTTTATTCTTCTAGGTCCTTGTTAAACGTTTCTTGTATTTTTTCCATTCTATTTCCAAGATTTTGGATCATCTTTACTATCATTATTCTGAATTCTTTTTCAGGTAGACTGCTTATTTCCTCTTCATTTGTTAGGTCTGGTGGGTTTTTGCCTTGCTCCTTCATCTGCTGTGTGTTTCTCTGTCTTCTCATTTTGCTTTACTTACTGTGTTTGGGGTCTCCTTTTTTCTGGCTGCAGGTTTGTAGTTTCCATAGTTTTTGTTGTCTTTCCCCAGTGGTTAAGGTTGTTTCATTGGGTTGTGTAGGCTTCCTGGTGGAGGGGACTAGTGCCTTGTTTTGCTGGATGAGGCTGGATCTTGTCTTTCTGGTGGGCAGGTCCATGTCTGGTGGTATGTTTTGGGTTGTCTCTGGCCTTATTATGATTTTAGGCAGCCTCTGTGCTAATGGATGGGGTTGTGTTCCTGACTTGCTAGTTGTTTGGCATAGGGTGTCCTGCACTGTAGCTTGCTGGTTGTTCAGTGGAGCTGGGTTTTGGCATTGAGATGGAGATCTCTGGGAGATTTTCACCATTTGATATTACGTGGAGCTGGGAGGTCTCTTGTGGACCAGTCCCCTGAACTTGGCTCTCCCACCTCAGTGGAACAGCCCTGAGGAGCACTGGCTGGACCACTGGCTGGAGCCCTGGCTGGAGCACCAAGATCCTGTCCTCCACACAGCTCAGAATAAAAGGGATAAAAAAAGAAAGAATGAAAGAAGAAGATAAAATAAAATAAAATAAAGTAAAATAAAATTATTAAAATAAAAAATAAATATTTTTAAGTAAAAAAAGAAATGGACAGACAGAACCCTAGGACAAATGGTAAAAGCAAAGCTACACGGACAAAATCACACACAGAATCATACACATACACACTCACAATAAGAGAAAAAGGGAAATATATATATATATCGTTGCTCCCAAAGTCCACCTCTTCAATTTGGGATGATTCGTTGTCTATTCGGGTATTCCACAGATGCAGGGTACATCAAGTTGATTGTGGAGATTTAATCCACTGCTCCTGAGGCTGCTGGGAGAAATTTCCCTTTCTTTTCTTTGTTCACACAGCTCCCGGGGTTCAGCTTTGGATTTGGACCCGCCTCTGCATGTACGTTGCCTGAGGGCGTCTGTTCTTCGCTCAGACAGGACGTAGTTAAAGGAGCAGCTGATTCGGGGCCTCTGGCTCACTCAGGCCGGGGGGAGGGAGGAGTATGGATGCGGGTTGAGCTTGTGGGAGCAGAGGCCAGTGTGACGTTGCACCAGCCTGAGATGCACTGTGCTTTCTCCCAGGGAAGTTGTCCCTGGATCACGGGACCATGGCAGTAGTGGGCTGCACAGGCCCCCAGGAGGGGAGGTGTGCATAGTGACCTGTGCTTGCACACAGGTTTCTTGGTGGTTTCAGCAGCAGCCTTAGTGTCTCATGCCCGTTTCTGGGGTCCGTGCTGATAGTCGCGGCTCACACCCATCTCTGGAGCTCCTTTAAGCGGCGCTCTTAATCCCCTCTCCTCGCGCACCAGGAAACAAAGAGACAAGAAAAAGTCTCTTGCGTCTTTGGCAGCTCCAGACTTTCCTACACTCCCTCCCGGCTAGCTGTGGCACACTAGTCCCTTCAGGCTGTGTTCACACAGCCAAACCCAGTACTCTCCCTGGGATCCGACTGAAGTCCGAGTTTCAGCTCCCAGCCCCCACCCGTCCCGGCGGGTAAGCAGACAAGCCACTTGGGCTGGTGAGTGCTGGTAGGCACCGATCCTCTGTGCGGGAATCTCTCTGCTTTGCCCTCTGAACCCCTTTTGCTGCGCTCTCCTCCGTGGCTCCAAAGCTTCCCACCTCCGCCACCCGCAGTGTCCGCCCATGAAGGGGCTTCTAGTCCGTGGAAACCTTTCCTCCTTCACAGCTCCCTCCCTCTGGTGCAGGTCCAATCCCTATTCTTTTGTCTCTGTTTTTTCTTTTTTCTTTTGCCTTACCCAGGTACGTGGGGAGTTTCTTGCCTTTTGGGAGGTCTGAGGTCTTCAGTAGGTGTCCTGTAGGAGTTATTCCACATGTAGATGTATTTCTCATGTAGATGTATTTCTCATGTAGATGTATTTGTGGGGTGGAAGGTGATCTCCACGTCTTACTCTTCCTCCATCTTGAAGCTCCTCCTCTGTTGTTGTTTTAGATTCCACATATAAGTGAGATTTCATGGTATTTGTATTCCTCTGTCTGACTTATTTCACTTAGCATAATGTCTTCAGGGTTTATCTATGTTTGTTGCAAATGGCAGAATTTCCTTCTTTTTTACAGCTGAATAATATTTCTTTGTACTTGTATACCACATTTTCTTTCCCCATTCATCTATTGATGAATACTTAGACTGTTTCCATGTCTTTACTATTGTAAATAATGGTGCAATGCACATGGGGGTGTAGATATCTTTTTGAGATAGTGATTTCAATTTCTTCACATAAGTACTTAGTAGTGGAATTGATCATATGGTAGTTCTATTTTTATCTTTTTGAGGAACCTCCATACTGTTTTCCATGATAGCTGCATCAATTTACATTCTCACCAACTGTGTGCAAGTGTTCTTTTTTGTCCACACCCTTGTCCACACTTGTTATTTTTCAAGAAATCTTCTTGATAATAGCCATTCTGACAGTTGTTAAATGATACCTCTTTGTGGTTTGGGATTTGCGTTTTCCTAACGATTAGTGATTTTGAGCCCATTTTCATGTACCTGTTGGCCATTTGTATGTCTTTTTGAAAAATGTCTATTTGGTTCCTCTGCCCATTTTTAATTGGATTTTTTCTATTAAGTTGTATAAGTTCTTTACATATTATGATTTTAAAACTTTTTCATATATACATAATATAATATATATGTTAAAATCTTTGAATGATTCCTAATTATGTGATTATACTTCATTTCATGCTCAAAAAAACACACTCACAATTGTGCTTGAGACATACTTCTTTTTCTAGACCAGCAATATCCAATATGTTTCTATGATAGAAATGTTCAATATTCTCCACTGTCAACACAAAAACCCTTAGTCACATGTGTCTATTGAGCACTTGAAATGCATCTAGTGCAACTGAGGAACTGATTTTTAAGTGTTACTCATTTTTTATTAATTTCAATTTAATAATCACATGTGGTGAATAGATGTTATATTGGACAGTACAGCTCTAGACTTATTTATAGTTACTTTTCTATTCTATGTCAGTCTGCTGAGTGATAATGTCCTTAAGATTCCTAGAAGCTCTTTTATCTGGCTTACAGGATCTACCAAAAAAAATTCTACTAGGTCTTATCAAAGAGTCTTCCAGCCACACCTTAATTTGATCTTTACCTTTAAACCTCATTGTATTTTGAGGAATTTTACTATCTTTGGAGACTGAAGAAGAGAAACAATTTTATCTTACAACCCAGGTCCTGCCACCTGACATTTTCAACATTCTGAAGATCTGAGTATTTCTTTGGCCAAATCCAAAAATGTATATATTCTCCATCTTCTAAATTACTTTATACAGCATTTTTGCCAGTTGTTTTGTACTACAAAATGTGTGTCACCTATTTTCTACAGTCTTCAATATCAATTATTTTTCCATCCCTTAATCACAGTTTACTTGCTTTTTTTTTTTATGTTTTTGCTATCAATTTCCCCACCACTTTTCCATACTTAACCTGCAGCTTGGTCCTATAGCCAATGGCACATATTTTAGACTTTTGTTATGGCAGCATCCAACCTCTAGTTATCAGTTTGTTATTGCTAAGCAGCAAAAAATAAAAATCTCTAAACATTATTGGAATAAAACAACAACATTTATTTAGTTTATGATGCTGTGAGTTGGTGTTTTCAGCTAGACTCAGCTGGTCAGTCCTCCTATCTTTACTGATACATTCACACAAACTTATAAGCTGTGGGTCAGCAGAGGTGATTCTGCTTCAGAGGATTGGCTAATTGTCATCTGGAGCAACAGGGAATGACAAACCCATCTCCCTCATCATCCAGCTGATAACCCAGGTTTGTTCTCCTGGTGTCTAGACAGGGTCTCAAAAACAAGAGAAACAGCACATGGCTCTCTGGAAGCTATTAAAAAACAAAATTTAACTGAGTAAATTTGAAGATCTAATTGGCTTTATTAAGAAATTCATGAATTAGACAGCATCCCATCTAGCAACTTCATGGGTTCTCTGAGGGGTTGTACATAATGGAAGATTTTTATATGAAGAAGGTTGGGTCAAGGAAACTATTAGCAAAAGAAAAGAAAGAATTGTTTATAGGCCAGGACATCTTCTTTGGGGAAGGGAATGGGGTGGGTTTTATCATGCAGATTTCATTTTCTTCTTTTGGGAGATGGAGAGAGACAAGTAGCAGATTAACTCAGTGTTGCTGGCTAGAAAATTTCAGACTGGTTGATTAAGATTACATTTCTAAGGAAGATGAAAACTGCCATTAGTTTAGGTATTAAAACTAGGTTTTAAGTCAAGAAGGAAGGGGGCAGGGTGCAACCCTTAAAAGAATGACACAGCCATGGAGGAAAAGAAAAAGTACACAACAAAAATTTTAGAACCAACTAAGCCCAAGATGGTGGAAGATTTGATTTCTGTAGACCTTGAGCCTCATTATATACTCATTGTACTACATTAGCATGCTAAATGGTACAACCACAGGCACCATGACAGTTCTGAGGCTGACCGTAAAGGGCCAAAATTGGGCAGTGGCCCAATACCTTGGAAATCCCACCCCTTCCCCAAAATAGTTTGAATAATTCTCCTGTAACAGGGTAGAGCAAAATCTGACTCCATGTTGGATATTTTTCTTTTACTTTAATCTTTGCTTTTCATTGCTTTTGTTATTATAATCACTAAAAGGATGCTGTCTACAGCTGTAAGCATACATAGTGGCCTGCTTCAGGGAACCCTGCCCCTCTGCCTGAATGTTAAACTTAAGTGCCTTTGTTCAACTCACAGGGAGACCATCTGACCCTGCACATCTGTGAATGGCTGCAGAAAAGAAGAAATTAACACACCCCCTCCCCGATGCATGTCAAGCCAGGAGATATTTTGCAAGACTAATGGCCTTTTTACTTTACTTCCTCATCTCCTACCCCTCTCTGTTTTATAAAAGAAACTGGCATCCAGACCCCGATAAGATGGTACTCTGGGACATTAGTCCGTCATCTTCTCAGACACCTGGCTTTCTGAATAAAGTCGCTATTCTTGCCTCAACACCTTGTCTCCCAATTATTGGCCTGTCATGTGGCGAGCAGACCAAGCTTGGATTTGGTCGCAAATTTGGCGAGCCAGCCATGAGACTTGCTGTTTGAGGCTAACTGGCCACGATGAGGGAACTTGGGGGCAAGGCTTTAGCAGCTGCCAGGACCATTTGTCCTGAGGATCTTCCCTTCAAATTTCCCTGAAGTGGCACCAGCTACCCCAGTGTTTGGCAGTTGAAGCAAGGAACTGACAAACTTCTGCGAGTCAATGGACTCGATTAGTAGGGTAATTCGCTCTGGCGTGTACAACCAGGAACAAATTCCCCCCTCATTTTGGGCTTTCCCTTTATGGGACCAGCCAGTTTGTTTGATTGGGGTGCCCTGTTGGAGAGGGGAATTGTTGTTGTACTCTACCTGATTTGGGAACCAGGTTGTTGGTTTCTGTTTTGTGTGCATCAATGTTGGAATTTGTGCTTTTTGTGTAGGAATTTGTTTGAGTCTTTTGTGTTTCAGTGTTATACAGACTTATAAAAATGGGAAATACTTCATCTATCCTAAAGGAAAGCCCTTTGGGGCGTATATTAGATAAATGGGCAAAATGTAGCCATGAGCCTATGACTAAGAAAAAGATAGTGTACTATTGTAATAGGGTGTGGAATCAGTATATGTTAGGATCAGAACAGCAATGACCCCTGAATGGCCCACTCAATTATTATACGATCTCACAATTAGAAGTGTTTTGCAAAAGAGCAGGGGAAAGAGATGAGATTCCATATGTAGAAGCATTTATGCTATTGCATCAGGAGTAAAAGAAGTCAGAGGGCTGCCATGTTATGGTGCAGCAGTCTGAAAGGAAACCCAAGGGTGAACCTGTTCTACAAGGGGAAGAGGGATAAAATGAGAGTGGGGACATGTTACTTCAAAACTTAAACCCCCCTCTGGCTTATCCAACCCTCCCACTAGCCAAACATGCTGCACCAGCCATTGTTCCAATATCCCCCCACTACACCGCCAACATATTCACTCATTTCACCACCTCCTATTTCCCTTACCCATGGGGATCGAATAGAAGTTTCTCTGTTAAACCACAGGGCTCAGGGACCTGGTTTAGTATCACCATCTAAGACCTGACAAGGCACCCAGTTTGGACTGGGAGCCCCTTCCCACAGCAGGGCAATTTCCCTTGTACTGATATCCTGTACGAAGCCTTAATGCAAATGGCCAACCAACTGGGTTTCTATGGATGCACAATCCATTCTCAAATTTAGATTTGCTTACCTGGAGAAACCACAACCCTGCTTACCAAGAGGACCCACTCCATATGACTGAACTTTTCACCTCTATATTTGCCACTCACCATCCCACTTGGGCAGACATTCACACTCATGAATATAATGCTTACTGGGTATGAAAGGAGGATGGTCATTGAGAAGGCTAGAGAGGAAGTGCACCAGCTCCATCTAGTGGGTCCAAATGGAACTCCAGAAACAAATCTGGCAATCCTCATTGCTGAGCCTAACGGAGATCCTAATAATGGATGCAGGCCACTTTTAGAACATTATAGGAGATCTGTCTTAGTGGGTCTTCAAAAAGGGGTACCTAGACAAAAGAGCTTAAACAAAATTTAGGAGATAAAACAAAAACCAAATGAGAATCCATCAGAGTTTCTAGAAAGGATTTATCAAGCTTATAGGTGCTACACAGATGCAGACCCTGGGGCCCTTGAGAACATAAGGATGGTAAATATGACCGTAATTGGGCAAAGTGCCCCAGATATAAGTATAAATTTACAGAAGTTAGATGGTGCATTTGGAATGAACCCTTCTCAAGTGCTTTTACATGTTGCTTAAGTATTCAGAAACAGGGAACAACAACAGAAGCAAGAAGATGCAAAATGGAAGGCAGCTTTTCGGGCAGCAGCATTGAATTCCTGGAAAGCGAGTAACCTAAAGGAAGGTAAGTCACCATTGGGGAAGGAACAATGTCCTTACTGCAAGGAGGAAGGGCATTGGAAAAAAAGATTGCCTTACAGTAAAAATAGGAAGTAGAATAATACAAGGAAGACAGGAACCTCTCATTTGGTAGAAAGAGAGGAACACTCTGATAATGAATGAAGAGGCCCAGGAACTCCCTTGGACTTGAGGCGTCCAATTCTAATTTCCCCACAGGAGCCCTGGGTAACTTTGACAATGGAGAACAAGTTGATTGACTTTCTAATAGGTATGGGTGCCACATATTGTGGTAAATACCAAGGTGGCATAGAAACTATCATCTCAGTCTATCCTGGTCACAGGAGTTTCTGAAGATGTAGAAAACTGTTCATTCTTACAACATCTAGAATGCCAACTAGGGGACCTCACCCTGAAACATAGCTTCTTATATATGCCAGAGTGTCCAGCCCCCCTTTTGAGATGATATCTCCTTTGTAAATTAAATGTTCAAGTAACATTTTCACCAGAACAGCTTGACATCAGGGTCCCACCGGAGCACACTTTAAGCCTACAAATGGTGCTCATGGAAACCCCAGAAAAGGAGACAGAGCTCTTTCCCACTGAGGTCTACAAAAAGGTAAGGCCCGAAGTGTGGGCTGACAGCACTCCGGGGAAGGCCAAAAATGCAAGACCAATACAAATCCCATTAAAAAGGGATACTGGGACACCTAATCTAAAACAATATCCTCTGAGACAAGAGGCCGAAAAGTGAATTCAGCCAATTCTGGAGAAGTTTTTGAAAATAGGACTGATTAAACCTTGCAGGTCCCCATATAACACCCCTATCCTCCCAGTCAAAAGTCAAACTCAGCAGAGTATTGTTTTGTCCAAATTTGAAGACTATTAATTAAGTAACCCAAGAGTACACCCTGTGGTGTCTAATCCATACACTCTGTTCACAACTATTCCAGGAGAATACAGCTAGTTCTCAGTCCTGGACTTGAAAGATGTTTTTTTCTGCATTCCTATTGCAGAAGAAACACAGCAGCTATTTGCTTTTGAATGGCAGGACCCAGAAACACAGGCAGTCCAACAGTATTGTTGGACAGTCCTGCCTCAAGGATTTAAGAATTCCCCTACCTTGTTTGGGGAGATGTTGGCTAGAGATCTTAGAAAGTTAATATTGGACAAAGGACTTTTGGTCCAATATGTGGACGACTTGATCATAGTGAGCCCTGCATATGATAAATGTCTACAAAATACAATCAGAACCTTGAACTATTTGGCCAATTGTGGATATAAGGTCTCCCAGGAAAAAGTTCAGATTTACAAACAGCAAGTCATGTATCTAGGCTTTGTCCTCTCCCAAGGACAGCAGGATCTTTTGCCTAAAATAAAGCAGGCAATTGCAGGTTTGGGAGCACCCAGGACCCACAGACAACTGAGAGGTTTTCTGGGGATGGCAAGGTTCTCTCGGGTTTTGATCCCAAACTGTGGGCTCATAGTAAAGCTCCTCTATGAGGCACTGAAGGGACACAATCTTGAGCCCCTTACTTGGACTAAAGAGGGCCAAACAGCCATTGAAACAATAAAAATGAAGTTAGTTTCATCCCCAGCTTTGGGGACTACTGGACTTAAAGAAACCTTTCAAAATGTATGTACATGAGAGACAATGCATAAGTCTTGGGGTGTTAATTCAAACTCTGGGTAATATCCCTCGACTTGTTGCCTACTTCTCAAAACAACTAGAACAGACTGTTAAGGGGTGACCCCCTTGCCTTTGAGCTGTAGCAGCTACTAGTGATGTACTTCAGGAAGCTGAGACGTTTACCCTGGGGCAACCCACCTGTGTGTATATTCCTCACCATGTCCTTTCTTTGCTGGAACAGAAAGGGGGCTATTGGCTGACTTCCAGGACAATGGGAAAGTACCAAGTCATTCTCCTAGACAATCCCAATGCAAGACTTCAAGTCACTTCAGCCCTGAATCCAGCCACGTTGCTCCCAATTGATGCTGCACAATCCCCAGAGCACGACTGCCTACACATCATTGAGCTAGTGTACTCTAGCAGACGAGACTCAAAGGACCAACCCTTGGCAGAGCCAGATATGGAATTTTCACTGATGGAAGCAGCTTCATGGACCAAGGTAGGCAACGTGCTGGGTATGCAGTGGTAACACTTAAAAGAATTTTTGAAGCAAAAGCCCTGGCTCCAGGGAGCTCAGCTCAGAAGGCAGAAATCATTGGTCTGACAAGAGCCCTGCTCCTTGCTGAAGGGAAGTGAGTAAATATATACACAGACTCCCTCTATGCATTCTCTGTGATACATGCTCTTGGGGCAATCTGGAAAGAAAGGGGAATTCTCACTTCAAAATAAAGATATAAAACATGCTTCTGAAATCCTGTCACTATTACAAGCAGTCCATAAGCCCTCACAAGTGGCCATAATGCACTGCCCAGGCCACCAGAAAGGAGAGAGTCATATAATAAAGGGCAATCTGTTAGCTGACCAAGCTGCAAAGAAAGCAGCAAAGGAAGGTGATTATCAAGCCATGATAGGGTCACTTCTCCTGCAGATTGACTTGTCAAAATATCAGCCAGTGTTTTCAGAAAAAGACAAGGAGAGGGCCAAAGAGTGGGATTTCACTCTTGATCATAACTAACCTGGCTGGAAATGTAAAGTACAAGGAACTGTTTTGATTCTTAAGGTCCTCTTGGACACTGTGCTGAAGCACATTCATGACAGTACCCATTACTGGAGAGATGCCACCCTGCAATGGATTCAGAAGTATGTAATGGGACCTCACCTACAAAAGACCATCCAGTGAGTCACTCAGAATTGCATGATTTGTGTTAAAAATAACCCCCAAACTGCTGTCAGGCTTCCCCAGATGGAGACTCAGCAAAAAGGTCCCGTCCCAAAGAGGATGGACAAATAGGCCTTAACTCAAATGCCTCGTGTTGCAGGAAAATTCAGATACCTGCTGGTGTGTGTGGACACTTTTTTCAGGATGGGTAGAAGCATATCTCACCTGGACAGAAAAAGCCTCCAAAGTGGTTAAAGTCCTCCTAAGGAAATTATTCCCCTGTCTGGACTATCTAACAACACCCTTCAGAGTGATAACAGACCTGCTTTTTTCTCTAGCATAACACAACAAGTGGCTAAAGCACTGCAAATTAATTGGTAGTTACATTCATCCTTGAGACCACAATCAGCAGGAAGAAATGAGAAAATGAATCATACATTGAAAAGGAGCATTGCTAAAGTATGTCAAGAAACTAATTTAACTTGGGATAAGGCCTTGCCAATTGCCTTGCTACAGATCAGAGTGGCTCCCAGAAGTAGGATTAAATTAAGTCACTTTGAAATATAGTATGGTAGGCCAATCCAGGTGTCTGCCTGGACAGGTAAATCAGTAAATGCTCTGAAAGACCTAGCTGCTGCTAATTATGTTAAAGCTTTGGGCACTATACTAACCTTTGTTAATGAGTTTGCTTCCAGAGGGTCTGTCTGTCCAACTGAAGTAGCCTTACATCCTTTCCGACCTGGAGATTGAGTCCTCCTTAAAACCTGGAGAGGGCTTCCCTGGTGGTGCAGTAGTTGAGAATCTGCCTGCCAATGCAGAGGACACGGGTTTGAGCCCTGGTCTGGGAGGATCTCACATGCCGTGGAGCAACTGGGCCTGTGAGCCACAACTACTGAGCCTGCATGTCTGGAGCCTGTGCTCTGCAACAAGAGAGGCTGCGATAGTGAGAGGCCCGCACACCGCGATGAAGAGTGGCCCCCACTTGCTGCAACTAGAGAGGGCCCTCGCACAGAGGTGAAGACCCAACACAGCCAAAAATAAAAATAAATAAATAAATAAAATTTATAAAAAAGAACACCTGAACACTGATTTAAAAAAAAAAAAAGAAAACCTGGAGAGATCAAGGACCTGAGCACCAGCTGACTGCAAGGTGGACAGGACCACATGTGGTATTACTCAGCACACATTCATCTGTCAAATTGGCTGGGATAAAACCTTGTATTCATCACACTCAGATTAAAGCTGCACCATCATAAAAAAACGACCCAACTCCTGAGAGTCCTAGGGAGCAGTGGGTTTGTGAACCCTTATAAGGCTTAAGGTTGCTCTTCAAAAAGGATAAGTGTTGAGATTGCAATTTCCTTACAGCTGGAGAAGAGTGGGTCAATCTACTTTAATCCTGTTCTACTGAACAACACAGCAACAGGTTCAAATAATTGAGAGCTGCACTATTTACTAAAAATTCTAAGACTTATTCCCTGCCCAAGGCTGATCAATTCCATTCCATGATCACCCCTCATCACCCCTACACAGCAGGAAGCAGTTAGAGTGGTCTCTGCCCCTTTTCCCACAAGATTGTGAAATAGATATTGAGAGTGGGGAATTGTAACAAGGAAGAGCAAAATCTGACTCCATGTTGGATCTGTTTCTTTTACTTTAATCTTTTCTTTTCATTGCTTTTTTTTATTATAATCACTAAAAGGATGTTGTCTATAGTCATAGCATACATAATGGCCTGCCTCAGGGAAGCCTGAGCATACATAATGGCCTGAATGTTAAACTAAAATGCCTTTGTTCAGCTCACAGGGAGATAATCTGACCCTGTCCGTCTGTGAATGGCTGCAGAAAAGAAGAAATTAACACATCCCCTCCCTGATGCAGGTCAAGCCATGAGATATTTTGCAAGATTAATGGCCTTTTTTACTTTACTTCCTCATCTCCTCCCACTCTCTGTTTTATAAAAGAAACTGGCATCCAGACCCCGATAAGATGGTACTCTGGGACATTAGTCTGCCACCTTCTTGGACGCCTAGCTTTCTGAATTAAGTCACTATTCTTTGCCTCAACACCTTGTCTCCGAATTATTGGCCTGTTGTGCAGCAAGCAGACTGAGCTTGGATTCTGTAACACTCCCACTCATTAGGAAAAATGAATCTGTCTCCTCTCTTGGGACAGGGTGTTTTGTGTCATTCTCCATCCTCTTTCCTCCTATTGCTTGGTAGTTTATCAATGTGCTACTATTCTGTTGGAGTCCCATCATTCCTATTTTCTAGGGCCTTGTGTAAATTTCAACTCTTTCAAATTGAAAAAATTGCCTTTCAAAACAACCATTTCTAATCTGGACTCAAAAATTCTATTTTGAAAATATTAAAAAAACAGAACACCAGATTGTTTTTATTTGCATTCTTATGATAACAACCTAACTCTCTACAAGCTAACATGGATACCTCTTACTAACTAGAGGAAGGCTCATATTGAAGGAAATGCTAAAATGAAAAACAGAGAAAATTAGTGTATGATATCTCACTATAACATTTTACAATCCATTGTAAACAAGGGAGTCCACACAAAGTGTATGTAATCTCTAAATACAACTTTTTACTTTGATAGACTAGGATTAAACCCATTGGAGCATTTCCAGTGTGTGCTTCTTTATAAATTATGCATTAAGACAAAAATCCTGGTAAACATGACAATTCAGAATTGAGTAATGAATAAAACTTGCCCACATTCTATCAGCCTGGGAGATTTTTTTGATCACTCATGTTCTATGTTCCTAAATGTTATCAAGCTAAACACAATTAATCTTCCATTTTTCATGGATGTAATATCTTTTTAAAAATTCAGCTTTTTTGAGGTATAATTGACATAAAATTGTGAGATATTTAAAGGTACATTGTGGTGATTTGATATATGTATGCAACGTGAAAGGATTCCCCCAACTAGTTAATTAACATTCATCACCTCACATATTTCTCTTTCCTTCCTTCCTTCCTTCATTCCTTCCTTCCTTCCTTCCTCTTTCTTTTCTTTCGTGAGAATATTTAGGATTTCCCTCTTATTGAATTTCAACTATACAAAACATATTAACTATAATCACCATGTTTTACATTAGATTCTCAGATCTTATTCATCTTATAGCTGAACATTTTTCCTTTTTACCAACCTCTTCCTATTTCTCCCACTCCAGAACCCTGGTAACCACTTTTCTACTCTCTGTTTGTATGAGTTTGACTTTTTCATAGATGTAATATCAGAGGCAACTCTGAAATTTCCCCAAAATTATAATTTCTTTTTATAGAAATGTTTTTTGTAGAGCCATCACTACATTGTGTGTTACGTTCCATGCCATAGAAAAATACTCGCAACCAGTAATAGATCAGGTGTAGCAGGCAATGAACCCAGAAGACTTACAGGATAGCATCCATTCACTTTGGGAATTGATAATGGGACTGATCAGTCTCACAACTTAGAACAACCTAATTTGACATCATACACAAAATGGCTCTATTTATTGGTAGAAGGTTGACTTTAAACTAAACCCATACAACTATGTATATAAAGCTATGTATATAAAGCTATATATGTATGTATATAAAGCTAATCACCAAAGGAAATTAGTGTCTCCCAGGAACAGATGGGATATACTTTTGTAGGATAACGTGTTTCTTTCGGGCCTGGATAATTCTTTCTTTGTTCAGAAAGGCTAACCTCCAATTTTGACCCTTATGATATAAAGAGCCACAACAGCCCATCACCATGGCAACAAACATTCCAATTATGGCATGTGCTGAAAAGGAAGCTCTCATCAAGATATTTATTTTAAACTATAGAAATAAACAGAACAGTGATGTCAGAGCTATGGTTTTATTTTACATATTTTTGGTTTTAGTTATGTGGCTGAAATTTAATGAGAAAACCTATATAGAATCAATCTTTAATAAATCAAGCAGGCTTGTTTAATCTTCTCATTACTTGATCATTATGAGAAAACCAAAGTGAAAATCCTGCACATGGTGAAGTACATTGGATGGAATACTTAATAATCAATTAATCATAGCAGAAAACAATTTGAACCAGGAAACACTAATGGGCAAGTTCAATATTAAGCAATTATAACCAAGAATGGCTTTTTTGAGACTTGCAAGGATTCACCGTCAGTAAGTGGATAAACTTTTTTTATTTTTTTATTTTTTTCATTCTGGTCTTACCTGTGAGAATATGGTTCATCCTCCAAATTTATAGCAAGATGTAGGGTTAACCTGAGCATGTCACTCACTCTGTTGAATGAGAGGAGATCACCAATATCAGAGAGTTTATGGATGGAAGCAGGAGCTGCTGCACTGCAATGAGAGAGTGTGTGTGTGTGTATCAATGATGTAATTTATAGATCAACCAGGAGAAGATTTGAGATTTTCCAGAATAAAATGATAAGGTAACAAATGCTGGTTCAAATATCTGTTCTGTCATTGAGTCACCATATAAAATGTTTCAAGTCTGAATGTCAATTTCTGTAGTCTTAAAAATGTATCTTCTATAACTACCCTCTGTTAAAAACAAGAAAACAGGCCTAAAATAGGGTTGCTTATGTTAAGCGTCATGTCACCAAACTGAGAATTAACTTACATACAGTTTCCTCTTTCCCAGAAATTGAATCTTAAACCATTCAGTTAGGAATCTCCTGATCAGGACTAGTTAGGTCATCTGCCCAAGAAACCCCTACCATCGCCTAAAGGAAAGTAAACTTGCAATTACCAACCAGCTTTTTGCCTAGTGCAACTTCTTTGTTCCCGCTCCTTTTGCCTATAAAATCTCTTGCCTTCTTTAGCTCTTGGAGCTCATTTCTATTTGATAGACTGTATGGTTCCAGATTCATGAATCACGGAATAAAGTCAATAAGCTCTTTAAAATTACTCAGTTGAATTTTGCTTTTGTAACACTTTGAAAGAAATTCAGATGATTGGCCAAGGTATAGAGCATCAAGTTATATAAGTAATATGAGAAAAGACCTGTGAAATAGCTACATATTAAATGTTAAATTGATCTGCTGAAGAACCTTTAGGTTTTACATGAATGATGGTTTAGTATGGGTCCTGTGAAGAAAGGGAGTGTAAACTTCTACCCCCTGAATGATGAAAATTTTACAGGCAGCAGAGAGAAAAAGTAACACCCTATTAACAAATAATTCCAAGAATGGAGACGTGGTTGAAATAAAGAGGCATTTATTCGGGGTTTGTTAGGACTGCAGCAAGAGATACAGATTCAAGAAGCACTTGAATTGTGTTTTGTCAGGCTACAAAATGGGAAAAGTTTACAAAGGCAAAAATACACAAGGCTACGTAAGTTGTTTTTCAAGAATTAGGATTGAAGGTAGCAAGACATAAAGATGCTTGTTAAGCAAAGATTTGTTTGAGTTCACAATGAATATATAGTTTTGAAGGTGGGGAATTTTGAAACTGCAAGGTCGCAGCTGGCAACTGCTAGCAGATATTGTTTGGAAAATGGCTAGTGGTGTCCTTGAGTTTGATATAGCTCTGGAAATTCAATTTCTCAGTGATGCAGGCAAGTATCTGAAAACACATTCACAATGGCCACCTGGCTCTATTTGGACACCTGAAGTATAGTTACTCAATTTTACTTTTTAGATGGTCTGAGATATGTCATCAACTGTAAACTAGATCTGAAACCTCCCTGTTTACAAGATGGATAGCCCCTACCTGTGTTAATCTTTGTCAGGTATTCCCACTGGACTGACATTTCACATTGGCCACAACTGGAGACAAAACTCAACACTTGAAAGATACCAACATTGGTAACATCTGAAAGAGGGAAGGAGAGGGGAACTAGACAGAACCAAGAATGCAAGCCAAGATTGATAAAAATAAAGATTGAGTGAGACTACTTGTAGGGATTCATCCCAGTGAGGTAAAGACAATCCATTTACGTGCTCAGTTCAGTTGTCAGGATGTCCTTAGAAAGGTGTCTCTAATTTCACATTGAAAATATAAAATAAATAATAAGTATGATGACTACATTCTTATCGTATCCAAGGCACTGCAGAATTTTACATGCAATTTTTTATTTAATCATCAGGACAATATTATCATGTCCCATTTTACAAATAAGGGTACTGAAGCTTAGGTGGGGCAAGGGACATGCCATAGTCACAGTTACCATGAGGCAGAGCTTAGATTCAAACCTAAGTCTGTCTTTAATTCTAAACATTACCAGATAGGACACGAGGTCCATCAATGTTCACATCTTTATGGAGAAAAGAATCATCTGAATGTAAGTACTCTATGGAATTTTTAAAGCAATGGACTTACTTAAGAATTTCATTAATCAAGGATTAAGTATTATTAAGTTTTAAGTATTATTAATTTTTAAGTATATTTAAATCTGAAGTATACTGCCTTGGTACGCAACTAATTTACCCTTCATTACTCCACAGGTGGCAGACTGGATGAGGGTGTGGCTTCCTCTGCCAGGAAACTGGCATGACCTCTGCTGTCCTGGTGCTCCCTCTTCTGTCCTCTCCACTTCTAGTCTCTTTCTGATGTGACTCCTTCTATACACACCACAGGTGCTTTGTACTCTGCCCTTTCTGTGTGTTGCTTCTCTTTTCTTATCTTTCTTTCCTCTTGTTTTGCCTTCACTGCATTCTGTTCACACTCAAGATCCAGTTTTCACTGTTTCTCTCCATCTACCTTGAAGGCTCTCCTTCTCTGAGGCTATGGTCTGCTCTTGGTATCCTGGACCTCTAGGGAACATCTCTCCACCCTGGTCCTTAGGTCATATGTTGTATAACTTCTCTGGTCACAAGCACCTTTGCCCACTCTGACAACTCTGACTACATGAATATTATGGCCAGTTTGCTACTCATCACTGGCCTTGAGGCCAGGGCTGGACACATAACTCACTGCTTCAGAGAGTCTCAACATCAGGCAGAATTGTATACTTCCTGATTTAGGGTGAGGAAAAACAGTGGCTGTGACATGTAGGATGTCCCAATGAGTCAAGGGAATAAGCAGAGTGAAATGACAGGAGGTTGTCTGTGAGATAAAGCTGACCAGAGCAGCATGACCAGCCCCTCTGTATAGGCAGAGGTTGACACCACTGTTGGCTGAAGCAAATGTAAATTAACCGGGTCCTGTGTTCCAAACCACAGCAAGTAGTGACTTCAGATTTTCAGTTTCCTGTACCAGGTAGGCACCTGTGAATAAGGGACAGCCTAGGGGACAGAGGAGAGTCAAGCCAGGCAAGAGGTCAGCCCACAGAGCCTGCAAACACCAACACCCACTGACTAGAATAGAGAGAGACAGAAGAATCAGCCACATGGAACAGGGAGATCAGCTCGGTGCTTTGTGACCACCTAGAGGAGTGGGATAGAGAGGGTGGGAGGGAGATGCAAGAGGGAGGAGATATGGGGATATATGTATATGTATAGCTGATTCTTTTTGTTATACAGTAGAAACTAACACACCATTGTAAAGCAATTATACTCCAATAAAGATGTTTAAAAAGAAATGAATTAATTAAGTGTATTAAAAAAAAAAAAAAAGAATCAGCCAGTCACTAATTCTCAATAAAGGGACATGGCTGGAAGCTGTAGTCTGAGACTCATTCTTAAGACTCTTATACATGGCAAAAAGCAGAAGTGACCATGTCTAGATTCTGTTTATCAGTGGTTCTGGGCTCCTACTCCACCTAGTTTCTACTAGGCCAAAGGGAAGTCAGAAGAAAATGTTACAATCACTCATTTGCATTTATTTGTTCATTATTCAATATTTATTGAGCAGTGACCATTCCAATCACTAAGAACAAGAAAATAAGACAAGATAAAATCTGTCCCTTAAGAAACTGATCGTTTAGTGGTGAAACAGAAAGTAAAAGACCATCATAATGCAGTGGAGTATTCACTTGCTCAACCTAGGGGTCAGAAGGATGTTCAAGTTACTTTCTTAAAAACAAGAAGTTTTCTAATTAGGTAGGGGAATTGGGCTAATCTGAAGGGTAGAAGCTTGTAAAAATAGACTAGGATCCTGGTGTCCCTTTCCTCCTCATGCACATGCACATGCACATGCACATGCTCTGACCACACTGGGTTCCTTGCCATTTTTGAAATCTCTGAGCACCCTCCTGCCACAGAGCATTTCCTTTTTTTTCTGGCTTGCTGAAATGTGCTACTCCTTCAGAAATAAATGTCTCATTTATTCACTGTTTTCATGGTCTCTATTCAAATGCCTCTTACTTAGAGAAAACTTCCACACCTCTCATGGAAAATATCAGCCCCCCTCTTTCTCTGTCCATTTGTTCTAATCTACATTTTCGTATATCTCCTACACCCTCCAGAGGTGGGATCCTAAGCCCAAGTGGGGGCTGTGGGTGAAGGGAGATGTGAGGAAGAGGTGGTGTAGCATCTTCTCCCCAAGGCTTTGCTGGAGGAGGAGGTGCTTTCCTTCAGAAACAGTGCATAAATATCAATTCCAGGTAAATTCAAATTCAAGGTGAAAGACAAAAGAAACATAAAATCTTTAGATGCATACATAAGAGAATGTTCTTATGATGTCAGAGAATGAAGAACTTCTTAAAAATTTACACAAAATGGAAATCATAAAGAAAAAGATTGATAAATATGATTATGTTATAATTAAGAACTTCTCACTGAAAGACATCATAAAAAGAAGGAAAAGAAAAGACATGAAGTAGGTTATAGGTGCAATCAGTATAAAGAATTTTCACATATAAATATTAAAAAATGTCAAAAGATATAAACAGGCATTTCATGGAAGGTAAAACATGGATATCCAATGAAGATTTAAAAGATGCTCAATTTCACTGATAATAAATTAAATACAAATTAAAATCACAATCAAACACTTTTTCACATTCCACAATTGGGCAAGTGTTTTAAAATTGCAATAAAAACATTGGCTCAGATGTGGAATAACAGGAATTGTCATTCTTGGTTAATGGGAATATAAATTGTGATTATATTGTACAACTAGTTGTACATTCCTTAGGTTTTATTAATTCTTATCCAAGGCATAGAGCAGACACATGTGAACCATTTTCATAATAGTAATGGGCAAGAAACATCCAAATATTAAATAACAATACATAGGATAAATTTTGGTATATTTAGCATATAGGCTACTAAATTATAAAAAACAAACCACTGGGGGCTTCCCTGGTGGCGCAGTGGTTGAGAATCTGTCTGCCAATGCAGGGGACACGGGTTTGAGCCCTGGTCTGGGAAGATCCCACATGCCGCAGAGCAACTAGGCCCGTGAGCCACAATTACTGAGCCTGCACGTCTGGAGCCTGTGCTCCACAACAAGAGAGGCCGCGATAGTGAGAGGCCCATGCACCATGATGAAGAGTGGCCCCCACTTGCCACAACTAGAGAAAGCCCTCACACAGAAACGAAGACCAAACACAGCCATAAATTTTAAAAATAATTAATTAATTAATTAAAAATCTTAAAAAAAAAAATACTAGCAAATAGAATCCAGCAGCACATTAAAAGGTTCATACACCATGAACAAGTGGGATTTATCCCAGGAATGTAAGGATTCTTCAATATATACAAATCAATCAATGTGATGCACCATATTAACAAACTGAATGATTAAAACCATATGATAACCTCAATAGATGCAGAAAAATCTTCTGACAAAATTCAACATTGATTTATGATTAAAAAAAAAAACTCTCCAGAAAGTGGGCATAGAGGGAACCTACCTCAACATAATAAAGGACATATATGACAAAACCACATCCAACATCATTCTCAATGGTGAAAAATTGAAACCATTTACACCTAAGATCAGGAACAAGACAAGGGTGCCCACTCTCACCAAAATTATGCAACATAGCTTTGAAAGTTTTAACCACAGCAATCAGAGAACAAAAAGACATAAAAAGAATCCAAATCAGAAAATAAGAAGTAAAGCTGTCACTGTTTGCAGATGACATGATACTATACATAGTGAATCCTAAAGATGCTACCAGAAAACTACTAGAGCTAATCAATGAATTTGATAAAGTAGCAGGATACAAAATTAATGCACAGGAATCTCTTACATTCTTATACACTAATGATGAAAATCTGAAACAGAAATTAAGGAAACACTTCCATTTACCCTTGCAACAAAAATAATAAAATACCTAGGGATAAACCTACCTAAGGAGACAAAAGACCTGTATGGAGAAAACTACAAGACACTGATGAAAGAAATTAATGATGATACATATCTCTTTAATATAATTAAAGAGATACATATCTCTCTGATGTAGAGATATACTATGTTCTTGGATTGGAAGAATCAATATTGTGAAAATGACTATACTACCCAAAGAAATCTACAGATTCAATGCAATCCCTATCAAGTTACCAATGGCATTTTTCACAGAACTAGAACAAAAAATTTCACAATTTGTATGGAAACACAAAAGACTTCCAATAGCCAAAGCAATCTTGAGAAAGAAAAACAAAGCTGGAGAACAAAGCTGGAGGCTCCCTGGCTTCAAACTATGCTACAAAGCTAAAGTAATCAAGACAGTATGGTACTGGCACAAAAACAGAAATATAGATCAATGGAACAGGATAGAAAGCCCAGAGATAAACCCACACACATATGGTCACCTTATCTTTGATAAAGGGGGCAAGAATATACAAGGGAGAAAAGACAGCCTCTTCAATAAGTGGTGCTGGGAAAACTGGACAGCTACATGTAAAAGAATGAAATTAGAACACTCCCTAACACCATACACAAAAATAAACTCAAAATGGATTAAAGACATAAATGTAAGGCTAGACACTGTAAAACTCTTAGAAGAAAACATAGGCAGAACACTCTATGATATAAATCACAGCAAGATCCCTTTTGACCCACCTCCTAAAGAAATGAAAATAAAAACAAAAATAAACAAATGGGACCTAATGAAACTTAAAAGCTTTTGCACAGAAAAGGAAACCATAAACAAGACCAAAAGACAACCCTCAGAATGGGAGAAAATATTTGCAAATGAAGCACCTGACAAAGGTTAATCTCCAAAATTTACAAGCAGTTCATTCAGCTCAATATCAAAAAAACAAACAACCCAAACCAAAATGGGCAGAAGACCTAAATAGACATTTCTCCAAAGAAGATATACAGATTGCCAACAAACACATGAGAGAATGTTCAACTCAGTAATCATTAGAGAAATGAAAATCAAAACTACAATGAGGTATCACCTCACACCAGTCAGAATGGCCATCATCAAAAAATCTAGGAACATTAAATGCTGGAGAGAGTGTGGATAAAGGGGAACCCTCCTGCACTGTTGGTGAGAATATAAATCAATACAGCCACTGTGGAAAACAGTATTGAGATTCCTTAAAACACTAAAAATTGAACTACCATAAGACCCAAAAATCTCACTACTGGGCATATGCCCTGAGAAAACCATAATTCAAAAAGAGACGTGTACCACAATGTTCATTGCAGCACTGTTTACAATAGCCAGGACATGGAAGCAACCTAAATATCCATTGACAGTTAAATGGATAAAGATGTGACACATATATACAATGGAATATTACTCAGCCATAAAAAGAATGAAATTGAGTTATTTGTAGTGAGGTGCATGGACCCAGAGACTGTCATACAGAGTGAAGTAAGTCAGAAAGAAAAACGAACACCGTATTTTAACGCATATATATGGAATCTAGAAAAGTGGTACTGATGAACCTAGTGGCAGGGCAGGAATAAAGACACAGACATAGAGAATGGACTTGAGGACACAGTGGGAGAAGGGGAGGTGGAGATGTAGTGAGAGAGTAGCATTGACATATATACACTACCAAATGTAAAATGGATGGCTAATGGGAAACTGCTGCATAGTACAGGGAGATAAACTTGGTGCCCTTGTGATGACCTAGAGGGATGAGATAGGGAGGGTGGGAGGGAGGCTGAAGAGGGAGGAGATATATTGATATATGTATACATATAGCTGATTCTCTCTGTAGTACAGCAGAAACTAACACAACATTGTAAAGCAGTTAAACTCTAATAAAGAGGTATAAAAATACATAATTTTATTTAAGATTAAATAAAATACTGCTGTCACTTTCTACTAAGTACAATAAGGGAGAGAAATAAAATTAAGTTTAAATAAGTATACTTTAATTAATTAGTTAATTAATTAATTCCCATGGATAACTTCATTTCTTCCCTGGTGGGCATCCTCCATACTTTCATCTGGACGCTCGGTGCTCAGCTGCTGGTTATGGTGCAGATGTAAAGACCTCAGGAAAGCCTCTTCAGCATCTCCCTCTCCCAGCTCATATGCCCTCAGAACTCTTCAGTAAGGTCCTGGGCTTATATCTTCTCCCTGATTGGCCCCCTGAGGCTCCTCTGCTCATAGTCTCCTCCTGTTCTCGGGGGAGGGTATTTAGCATCTGTTCATAGCTCCCCCTCTTTCCTCAGAAAAGCGATTCATATATATATATATATATATATATATATATATATATATATATATATATATATATATATACACACATACATATATATACATATATGTATATAAATACACACACATACACACATATACAGATTCTTTTACATTATAGAGGAGGAATAAATTAGGTGTATGGGATTAACAGATGTACACACCACTACATATAAAATAGATAAACAGGAAAGAAACCTTCAAGGTGGCGGAAGAGTAACACGTGGAAATCACCTTCTTCCCCACAAATACATCAAAATACATCTACATGTGGAACAACTCCTACAGAACACCTGCTGAATGCTGGCAGAAGACCTCAGACTTCCCAAAAGGCAAGAAGCTCCCCACATACCTGAGTAGGGCAAAAGAAAAAACAGAGCAAAAAATAGGGACAGGACCTGCACTTCTCAGAGGGAGCTGTGAAGGAGGATAAGTTTCCACACACTAGGAAGCCCCTTCACTGGTGGAGACAGAGGGCGGTGAGGGGGAAGCTTCAGAGCCACAAAGGAGAGTGCAGCAACAGGGGTGCAGAGGGCAAAGTGGAGAGATTCCTGCACAGAGGATTGGTGCTGACCAGCACTCACCAGCCTGAGAGGCTTGTCTGATCACCTGCCAGTCGGGACAGGTGAGGACTGGGACCTGAGGCTCTGGCTTCTTCGGAGGTCAGATCCCAGGGATAGGACTGGTGTTGGCTGGGTGAACACAGCCTGAAGGGGGCTAGTGTGCCACAGCTAGCTGGGAGGGAGTCCAGGAAATAGTCTGGACCTGCCTAAGAGGCAAAAGACCATTGTTTCAGGATGCATGAGGAGAGGGGATTCAGAGCACCATGTAAACGAGCTCCATAGATGGGCGCGAGCCACAGCTATTAGCGCGGACCACAGAGACAGTCATGAAATGCTAAGGCTGCTTCTGCAGCCACCAAGAAGCCTGTGTGCAAGCACAGGTCAGTATTCACACCTCCCCTCCCAGGAGTCTGTGCAGCCTGCCACTGCCAGACTCCCATGATCCAGGGAAACTTCCCTGGGAGAACACACAGCGTGCCTCAGGTTGTTGCAACGTCATGTCAGCCTCTGCTGCCAAAGGCTCACCTTGCATTCTATACCCCTCCCTCCCCCTGGCCTGAGTGAGCCAGAGCCCCATAATCAGCTGCTACTTTAACCCCATCCCGTGTGAGTGAAGAACAGACGCCCTCAGGCAACCTACATGCAGAGGTGGGGCCAAATCCAAAGCTGAACCCCAGGAGCTGTGCGAACAAAGAAGAGAAAGGGAAATCTCTCCCAGCAGACTCAGGAGGAGCAGATTAAATCTCCAAAGTCAACTTGATGTACCCTGCATCTGTGGAATACCTGAATAGACAGTGAAGCCTCCCAAAATTCAGGCGGTGGACTTCGGGAACAACAATATATATACATATTTGTTTTCCTTTTTCTCTTTTTGTGAGTGTGCATGTGTATGCTTTTTTGTGTGATTTTGTCTGTATAGCTTTGCTTTCACCAATTGTCATAGGCTTCTGTCTGTCCATTTTTTTGTTTGCTTGTTCATTTTAGTATAGTTTTTAGTGCTTGTTATCATTGGTGGATTTGTTTTTTGGTTTGGTTTCTCTCTTCTTTCTTTCTTTCCTTTTATTTTACTTTTTAATTTTTTTATTGCTAATAATTATATTTTATTTTAATAACTTTATTTTCTTTTATATTTCTTTCTTTCTTTCTTTCTTTCTTTCTTTCTTTCTTTCTTTCTTTCTTTCTTTCTTTCTTTCTTTCTCCCTTTTCTGCAGAGCCATGTGGCTGACAGGGTCTTGGTGCTCTGGCCGGGTGTCAGGCCTGTGTCTCAGAGGTGGGAGAGCTGAGTTCAGAATACTGGGCAACCAGAGACCTCCCGGCTCCATGTAATATCACATGTCAAAAGCTCTCTCAGAGATCTCCATCTCAACGGGAAGCCCCAGCACCACACAATGACCAGCAAGCTACAGTGCTGGACAGTCAATGCCAAACAACTACCAAGACAGAAACACAACCCCACCCATTATCAGAGAGACTAACTAAAATCATAATAAGGTCAAAGACACCACAAAACACACCAGACATGGTCCTGCCCACCAGAAAGACAAGATCCAACCTCATCCACCAGAACACAGGCACTAGTCCCCTCCACCAGGAAACCTACACAACACACTGAACCAACCTTAGCCACTGGGGGCAGAAACCAAAAATAAGGAGAATTATGAACCTGCAGCCTGCAAAAAGGAGACCCCAAACACAGTAAGTTAAGCAAAATGAGAAGACAGAGAAACACAGAGCAGATGAAGGAGCAAGGTAAAAACCCACCAGAACAAACAAATGAAGAGGAAATAGGCAGTCTACCTGAAAAAGAATTCAGAATAATGATAGTAAAGATGATTCAAAACCTTGGAAAAAAATGGAGAAAATACAAGAACCGTTTAACAAGGACCTAGAAGAACTAAAGAGCAAACAAACAATGATGAAAAACACAATAAATAAAATTTAAAATACTCTAGAAGGAATCAATAGCAGAATAACTGAGGCAGAAAAACAGATAAGTGACCTGTAAGATAAAATAGTGGAAATACTTACTGCAGAGCAGAATAAAGAAAAAAGAATGAAAAGAATTGAGGACAGTCTCAGAGACTTCTGGGACAACATTAAAAGAACCAACATTCGAATTATAGGGGACCCAGAAGAAGAAGAGAAAAAGAAAGGGACTGAGAAAATATTTGAGGAGATTATAGTTGAAAACTTCCCTAATATGGGAAAGAAAATAGGTAATCAAGTCCAGGAAGTGCAGAGAGTCCCATACAAGATAAATAGAAGGAGAAACACACCAAGGCATATATTAATCAAACTATCAAAAATTAAATACACAGAAAAAATAGTAAAAGCACCAAGGGAAAAACAACAAATAATATACAAGGGAATCCCCATAAAGTTAACAGCTGATCTTTCAGCAAAGCTCTGCAAGCCAGAAGGGAGTGGCAAGACATATTTAAAGTGATGAAAGGGATAAACCTACAAACAAGATTACTCCACCCAGCAAGGATCTCATTCAGATTTGATGGAGAATTTAAAATCTTTACAGACAAGCAAAAGCTAAGAGAATTCAGCACCACCAAACCAGCTTTACAACAAATGCTAAAGGAACTTCTCTAGGCGGGAAACACAAGAGAAAAAAAAAGACCTACCATAACAAACCCAAAACAATTAAGAAAATGGTAATAGGAACATACATATCGATAATTACCTCAAATGTAAAAGGATTAAATGCTCCAACCAAAACACATAGACTGGCTGTATAGATACAAAAACAAGACCCGTATATATGCTGTCTACAAAAGACCCACTTCAGACCTAGGGACACTGAAAGTGAGGGGATGGCAAAAGATATTCCATGCAAAGGGAAATCAAAAGAGCAGGGAGTAGCATATCTCATATCAGACAAAATACACTTTAAAATAAAGACTATAACAAGAGACAAGAAGAACCCTACATAATGATCAAGGTATCAATCCAAGAAGAAGATATAACAATTGTAAATATTTATGCACCCAATATAGGAGCACCTCAATACATAAGGCAAATGTGAACAGCCATAAAAGGAGAAATCATAGTAACACAATCATAGTAGGGGACTTTAACACCCAACTTTCACCAATGGACAGATCATCCAAAATGAAAATGAATAAGGAAACACAAGCTTTAAATGATACATTAAACAAGAAGGACTTAATTGAAATTTAAAGGACATTCCATCCAAAAACAACAGAATACAATTTCTTCTCAAGTGCTCATGGAACATTCTCCAGCATAGATCATATCGTGGGTCACAAATCAAGCCTTGGTAAATTTAAGAAAATTGAGATCGTATCAAGTATCTTTTCCGACCACAACACTATGAGACTAAATATGAATTACAGGAAAAAATGTGTAAAAAATACAAACACATAGAGGCTAAACAATGCACTACTTAATAACCAAGTGATCACTGAAGAAATCAAAGAGGAAATCAAAACATACCTAGACAATTGACAATGAAAACATGACGAACCAAAACCTATGGGATGCAGCAAAAGCAATTCTAAGAGGGAAGTTTATAGCAATAAAATCCTACCTCAAGAAACAAGAAACATCTCAAACAAACAACTTAACCTTACACCTAAAGCAATTAGAGAACAAAGAGCAAAAAACCCCAATGTTAACAGAATGAAAGAAATAATAAAAATCAGATCAGAAAAAAGTGAAAAACAAATGAAGGAAAGAGTAACAAAGATCAATAGAACTAAAAGCTGTTTTTCTGAGAAGATAAACAAAATTGATAAACCATCAACCAGACTAATCAGGATAAAAAGGGAGAAGACTTAAATCAATAGAGTTAGAAATGAAAAGGGAGAAGTAACAACTGACACTGCAGAAATACAAAGGATCATGAGACTTTACTACAAGCTACTCTATGCCAATAAAATGAACAACCTGGAAGAAATGGACAAATTCTTAGAAAAATACCACCTTCCGAGACTGAACCGGGAAGAAATAGAAAATTTAAACAGACCAATTACAAGTACTGAAATTGAAACTGTGACCAAAAATCTTCCAACAAACAAAAGCCCAGGACCAGATGGCTTCACAGGCGAATTCTATCAAACATTTAGAGAAGAGTTAGCACCGATCCTTCTCAAACTCTTCCAAAATATTGCAGAGGGAGGAACACTCCCAAACTCATTCTACTAGGCCACCATCACCCTGATACCAAAACCAGACAAAGATGTCACAAAGAAAGAAAACTATAGGCCAATATAACTGATGAACATAAATGCAAAATTCCTCAACAAAGTACTAGCAAACTGAATCCAACAGCACATTTAAAGGTTCATACACCATGATCAAGTATGATTTATCCCAGGAATGCAAGGATTCTTCAATATACACAGATCAATCAATGTGTTACACCATATTAACAAAATGAAGGAGAAAAACAATATGATCATCTCAATAGATGCAGAAAAGCTTTTGACAAAATTCAACACCCATTTATGATAAAAATCCTCCAGAAAGTAGGCATAGAGGGAACTTACCTCAACATAATAAAGGCCATATATGACAAACCCACAGCCAACATCGTCCTCAATGGTGAAAAACTGAAACCATTTCCACTAAGATCAGGAGCAAGACAAGTTTGCCCACTCTCACTACTATTATTCAACATAGTTTTGGAAGTTTTAGCCACAGCAATCAGAGAAGTAAAAGAAATAAAGGGAATCCAAATCGCAAAAGAAGAAGTACAGCTGTCAATATTTGCAGATGACATGATACTCTACATAGAGGATCCTAAAGACTGTACCAGAAAACTATTAGAGCTAACAATGAATTTGGTAAAGTAGCAGGATACAAAATTAATGCACAGAAATCTCTTGTTTTCCTATACACTAATGATGAAAAATCTGAAAGAGAAATTAAGGAAAAACTCCCATTTACCATTGCAACAAAAAGAATAAAATACCTAGGAATAAACCTACCTAAGGAAACAAAAGACCTGTATGCAGAAAACTACAAGACACTAATGAAAGAAATTAATGATGATACATATCTCTTTAATATAATTAAAGAGATACATATCTCTCTGACGTCGAGATATACTATGTTCTTGGATTGGAAGAATCAACATTGTGAAAATGACTGTACTACCCAAAGCAATCTATAGATTCAACGCAAACTCTATCAAATTGCCAGTGGCATTTTTCACAGAACTAGAACAAAAAATTGCACAATTTTTATGGAAACACAAAAGACCCCAAATAGCCAAAGCAATCATGAGAAAGAAAAACGGAGCTGGAAGATCAGGCTTCTGGCCTTCAAACTATACTACCAATCTACAGTAATCAAGAGAGTATGGTACTGGCACAAAACCAGAAATATAGATCAATGGAACCAGATAAAAAGCCTAGAGATAAACCCATGCACATATAGTCACCTTATTTTTGATAAAGGAGGCAAGAATATACAGTGGAAAAAAGACAGCATCTTCAGTAAGTGGTGCTGGGAAAACTGGACAACTACATGTAAAAGAATGAAATTAGAACACTTCTTAACACCATACACAAAAATAAACTCAAAATGGATTAAAGACCTAAATGTAAGGCCAGACACTATCAAACTCGTAGAGGAACACATAGGCAGAACACTCTATGACATAAATCACAGCAAGATCCTTTTTGACCCACCTCCGTGAGAAATGGAAATAAAAACAAAAATAAACAAATGGGACCTTATGAAACTTAAAAGCTTTTGCAAAGCAAAGGAAACCATAAATAAGACCAAAAGACAACCCTCAGAATGGCAGAAAATATTTGCAAATGAAGCAACTGACAAAGGTTAATCTCCAAATATTCAAGCAGGTCATGTATCTCATTATCAAAAAAACAAACAACCCAATCCAAAAATGGGCAGAAGACCTAAATAGACATTTCTCCAAAGAAGATATCCAGATTTCCAACAAACACATGAAAGAATGTTCAACATCATTAATCACTAGAGAAATACAAATCAAAACTACAATGAGGTATCTCCTCACACCAGTCAGAATTGCCATCATCAAAAAATCTACAAACCATAAATTTTGGAGAGGGTGTGGAGAAAAGGGAACCCTCTTGTACTGTTGGGGGGAATGTAAATTGATACAGCCACTATGGAGAATAGTATAAAGGTTCCTAAAAAAACTAAAAATAGAACTACCATTCTACCTAGCAATCCCACTACTGGGCATATACCCTGAGAAAACATATTTCAAAAAGAGTCATATAGCAAAATGTTCATTGCAGCTCTATTTACAATAGCCAGGACATGGAAGCAACCTAAGTGTCCATTGACAGATGAATGGATAAAGAAGATGTGGCACATATATGCAATGGAATATTACTCAGCCATAAAAGAAACAAAATTGAGTATTTTGTAGTGAGGTGGATGGACACAGAGTCTGTCACACAGAGTGAAGTAAGTCAGAAAGAGAAAAACAAATACTATATGCTAACACATATATATAGAATTGTAAAAAAAATATATGTTTATGAAAAACCTAGGGGCAGGACAGGAATAAAGACGCAGACTAAGAGAATCAACTTGAGGACACAGGGAGGGGGAAGGGTAAGCTGGGACGAAGTGAGAGAGTGGCATTGACATATATACTACCAAATGTAAAATAGATAGCTAGTGGGAAGCAGCCACATAGTACAGGGAGATCAGCTCGGTGCTTTATGACCACATAGAGGGGTGGGATAGGGAAGGTGGGAGGGAGACGCAAGAAGGAGGACATATGGGGATATATGTATATGTATAGCTGATTCAGTTTGTTATAAAGCAGAAAGTAACACACCATTGTAAAGCAATTATACTCCAATAAAGATGGTAAAAAGAAATAGATAAACAACAAGGATTTACTGTATAGCACAGGGGACTATATTCAATATACTTTAATAAGCTATAATTTAAAATATATTTTAACAACCCAATTTTTCTAAAAATGTCTGGACTCACAAAGTTCTATAATGACAATGTTTTAGATATCAATTTTATTTTATAAAGTGTCAACTTTTCTTTGTAAACTAATCGCAAACATTTTGTAGTTATACAATTTGTAAACCCGTATGTATGTTTGATTTGTAATATCAGAAATTTTATTTTTCAGTATATTTTGGTTTTTTATTGAAGTATAGTTGATTTACAATGTTGTGTTAGTTTCAGGTGTACAGCAAAGTGATTCAGATTTTTTTTCAGATTCTTTTTCCTTATAGATTATTGCAATGCATCGAGTATACCATCTGCCCACAGCTCCCCCTCTTTCCTCTCAGAAAACGGTCTTCTTAATTGGCTTTCTGAGGAAAGAGTATCAGTGTGACCATTCCTCATTCTAACTCCCCAATACAAGGAAATTTCACTTATCTGTGTTACAATAAACCTGCTTTTTAAAAAAGATGCATTTCCCTAACTGTATTAGTTTCTGATTGTTTATGTAACTAATTACCACAAGTTCATTCTCTTACATTTCTGGAAGTCAGAAGTCCAAAATGGGTCTCGCTGTGCTGACATCAAGGTGTTGGAAGGACTCTGTTCCTTCTGCAGGATCAGGGGAGGGTCTGCTCCTTGTCTTCACCAGATTCCAGAGGCTGCAACATTCCTTGGCTCCAGGCCTCAGCCAGCAACCACTTCACTCCTGCCTTGTCTGTGTCCTCACATCTCCTTATCTGACTGTGATGCTCTTAACCCTCTCTTTCACTACCGAGGACCCTTGTGATTACATTGCACCCACACAAATAATCCAGGAGAGTCTCCCTAGGTCAAGATCCTTAATTTAATCACACTCACACAAGTCCCTTTTGCCATATGACTTAAGATATTCATAAGCTCTGGGGATTAGGACCTGGACAATTTTGAGGGGCCATTTTTCTGCCAACCACACTACCTTTCTGCACCACTTGAAAAAACATTATTTTACACAATTAAATTTTTTTTTCACAACAGTTCAGAATATAATCAACTACTAAAATATAAGTTACAAATAATAAAACAATGAGGGCAGTGTGGTTCACAAGAGATGGATCTAGAGCAATGTTTTCCTAATTTTTCACCAGCAAGAGTCAAGGAGAACACACTATGTGGGTAACACCCTGTCAGGCCAGTTTCATGAAGGAGGAGGTGGAGAAGGGCAGGTGGGGTCTGCACAGCTAGGGATGAACCAGGAGAGGACCCCAGGGATGAGCCAAGAGAGGACCCCAGTGAACACAGGCACAGAATCAAGTGAACAGCTTGTCTTGCTGCAGGGTTTATGTAGGAGGAGACAAACACATTAGGACTGATGGGCTGGGTTGGCCATATGTAGCTGTAGATAAGGGTTTTTCTGAGATGCTAAGGCTCCCACTTGAGTTATTTGTGAAAGTACCCTGCCCTCTTTAACATCTAGTGATGTTTTGATTTAGAGTCCATTCAACAAAAGAACACAACACAGCAGTGTGTTGGGGCCCACAGAGGGAGGTCCTGACTCACTAAGGTCAAGGAGAAACAAAGGTCATGAGTAAATCCCACATTTATTTTAGGGCATGCAGGATGGAACAAGTGCAAGGAGCAGGGATGTTTTCCGAGTCAGGTGCCAGTGGCCTCAGGCAGTTGTTCCTAGGTGGTGTCCATTCCTCTGCCCTGAAAACACCTCAGACTCTCTGAAGCTCAAAAGTCACTTAGCTGAATCCTGGAGGTGGGGGCTGCAATTCTGGCCACCTACTTTTAGAAAAGCCTAGGGGCCACTGCACTGGTTGGGGTCAAGTTTCTGGGTTTGGAGCCAGAGTGTCCTAAAGTTTAGGAAGGAAGGAACAGAAAGAGAGGGAGGCACTACACACTCTAGGGCCGTATGGCCTGGCAATTTTGCTGCATCTTCTGGGCAAGAAACTGAGACAGCATCTGCGGGATCGCTCCTTCAATGCCCAAGGAGTTAAGACTCCAGAGGCGTCTGGAGCCATGGCTGGGAGATCTCAACAAGTCCATGGGCGGAAGGTGTCATGGAGACCCTAGGGGCGCACATGTGAGGTTGTAAGCATCTGGACCTAAGTGCTACAGAAACTCCTCTAACATCCTGACACCGTGGGCGCTGACACCCTCCTCCTGGGTTCTTCTGCATGGAGATTGGTGAGGATGATGACGTCTGAGGCCTGGAGTCCGGAACAGGTCCCTGTTCCCGGAAGAAGCGGCCGCATCCTGGGGGCAAGAAGAGTTGCTGGAATAGCACCACCGCCCTCGAGCTCCTTTCCTTGCCCACCAACCCATCTTGCAGGCGCCGAGTTCCTGCAGCAGCGCCAGAGGGACCTGGGATCAGCTCGAGAGCGGCGAGCAGGCAGAGGACGTGCCCACAGACCAGAGGGCTGGGCCAAGTGCAAGAGGCAGGAAGGTTCATGACCAAGCTGGGGCTGAGCTGGCCGGCGGGAAGTTCTTCAGCGAGGTTGAGGAGCCACAGTGAAGCTTGAGAGCCTCTGCCATTTTACCTGCGTGCCAAGGACCAGAGCAGCTCGTGGGCCTGGAGGCTGCCCCTCTCCTCACTGAACCCCCTCCAGGGCTTTGGCCTCTGCTCTTCCAGCTCCCGGGCCAAGCGCCTGTGATGGCAACGCGAATGCAGGGAGCTTGTGCACTTTCAGGGACCTGGAGGAGGGAGCACAAGGGCCCTGACCTGTGTTAGCTGTCCCAGGCCAAGGGCGTGCAGTGCACTCCACCTGCACCGAGGGGCGCTCCTTCCAGGATTTGTCAGCAGAGCTGCAGCCCGAGCCTGACCTAAGTCTGGCGATTCAGGAGCACTTACATTTCTAGCGCTGCCTGCTTTTGGGCCTGACACCCAAGGAGCTGGAAGACAGGTAGGCTCCAGGCCCATAGTTGTCTGTACTGCTGCGCACAAGGCCAATACTGGGACAACAACGCAGGGTCAATTACACGCTGCTCCCTGCATGCCCTTTTCATCCTCATCTCTGATGTGAACGGGCCCAGATTTACCATCCTGGACCAAAAAAAAAAAGAAAAAAAGTTATATAAAATTATTGTGTAGAAGGCATTCTGTCTCCTGCCAAAATGTGTTTGGTGAATTGAAATGCCAGAGTAATCTATAATCATTGGCTGTGAGCCACTAAACAGCCCCAAACCTCTTTGGGTACACTGAGCACAAAATAGCGGGTGGACTCAACTGGCCATTAACAGTCAGAGAAGCAGGACTCTTAGTGGCTGGACTGCAAGCCCCTGGGTGGGGCTGGAAAGGCAGCTTTCTGTTCCTCTGGAGACACAGTGGTTAATGGTGACTTGATGGACGATGAACTGTGCCCAGCAAATAACTGCTGCTCATTACTAATGGGCACTCTGCATGCGGCAGGTCGGGGGCACAGGGTCTGAACAGCCTTCACTCATTGCTGGTGTCTGGAGATGCCAAGATGAGGTGGCCATGCATGAGCAGAGCTGGTGGGTATCCTGGAGGAGGACTTGATTCCCTCACACCTTGGGCAGCCCTTCATATTTTGTGTTGTTTTGGTTTTAGTTTTCACATTTTCTGGCACACGTCTAGAGCAATCAATTTGTTTTGGAATGCTGGTCTTAAGGAGGGTTGGTTTCACTGTTTCTCTCTAGAACAGGTCACGGCATCCTACAACCTATGGGCAAAATCCTGCTCACAGCCTGTGCTGGCAGGACCTGCAAGCTAAGAGTGGATTTTGTAATTTTAAATGTTAAAAAGTTCCAAAAATAATGCTATTTTTTGAAACATGAGAATTATATGACATTCAAATTTGTGTCTATAAATAAAGTTTTATTGGAACACAGCCTTGTTCCTTCATGTATCTTTTATCTATGGCTGCTTTCCTGCTACAATAACAGAATTGTGTAGATGCAACAGAAGTTGTATGGCAAAGTCTAAAATATTTACTAACTAGCCCTTTAGAAAAGTTTCCCATTCCCTGCTTAGAAAAGTAGTATTTTTTTAAACACTACATGCTGAGAGTTTTACTTAAAAAGCAGGTAAACTTTTAGTGAATTTTGCTATTTGAAATAAACCTTTTTTGGGTAAACGTAAAACTGGTTACATTACCCTCAGTAATCTCAGTTAGAAAAAACACTAAGACACCAAATGTGCAATTATTATTGGGGAGGGCAATCCACCTGTTGCCTTCTTTCGTTCAGTAAATAATCACAAATCAGTCTGCCCAAAGCCCAGCACCTATCTGAATTAGCATCAAATACAAAAACTGCCAGGTATTTCTGAGCCTCAAAATGGAAAATCATAAACCATAAAACTATTCAGTTTGAACCCTGGTTTGGAGACATCTCTTTTGATTGTGGCAGTGTTTGCCAAAGTTGATTGAATATGTAAATTTTATAAAATAATAATTTATTGATAGAAAACTATCAGTAGTTAATGAGTTCCAATTTACACTTTGGAGTGAAGCAAACTATAGAACTGGTCACACTGATGACATAATGAATATATAATCTGAATATGAGTATGAAAACTTTATAACAAAAATAACCAATTTCCAGAGTTACATCATTTTCTGTAATTAAATAAAAAAGCATTCCATGAAACTTCCAGATATTCTCGCATCTGGTATACCATTTCTTTCTTAAAAGTGCATTCTTGCAGAATAACAACACAGAGAAAATTTTATATTTTTCTTATGTATTTATAAATACATTTTATTTCAAATTTATCAATAGTATATATAACCTATAGCACATTTTGGAAAATTCTAGCTTATATGGCAATATTGTGTTATTTTCCATAGTTTTCTATTATCTAAAATTGAGTTAGAATGAGAACTGGAGCTCAAAATAATGATTAAAATAGAGGTCCTCTTGTATAGTATTCTTTAAAATGGTACCCCACTGAATCTCAAATAAAATTGAAGATAAATGAAATTTTAAGGGGCATGGGCAGCAGATTTTCTATTTTAGTAAAAACCATTATTGATTTTCAAAAGTTTATTTTGGAATTCAAACATTTTAAAAGTACTTATTTTATAATATAGAAAACAGGAAACCTGGCTCTTAAGAAAATAAATCTAGTTTTACTCCTCCCAAATCTTGTAGAATAGCTTTACCAATGTTCAGAATTTTAGACATATCTTTAATAACACAGTCTTTCTGAAAATATATAACTTATCAAAGATCATGAATTGACAACGTTTGAAATGTCAATTTTATTTTATAAAGTGCCAACTTTTCTTTGTAAACTAGTAGCAAAGATTTTGTAATTATACAATATGTAAACCCTTATTTACGTTTGATTTTTAATGTCAGAAATTTTATTTTTCAGGGTAATTTTTTTAGATTGTTTTAATTGACATATAGTTGATTTACAATGTTCTGTTAATTTCTGCTGTACTGCAAATTGATATACATATATAAATGTATATATATATATATATATATATATATATACACACACACACACATATATACACACATTCTTTTTTTTTTTTTTTAAATCCTGTCACCCAGCGGTAACAGCTGTTAGCAGTTTAATGTATTCCCTTTCTTTGTTTTTTTTTTTCACACACACACACTGTATTTTATTTTTACAAGAGATAAATAGACTGACACCAAGCATTGTACATGGATTACCACAACAAAAGCAACAATGGTTGCAATTACCAAACATGAAACACACTCATACTATGTCATAATATTGACATTCAGTCCAGTAATCCTCCACTGCACACATTCTTTTTTATATTCTTTTCCATTATGGTTTATCTCAGGTTATTGAATATAGTTCCCTGTGCTATACAGTAGGACCTTGTTGTTTATCCATTCTATATGTAATAGTTTGCATCTACTGAACCCAAACTCCCAGTCCATCCCTCTCTCCCCAGAGACTACAAGTCTGTCCTTTATGTCTGTGAATCTGTTTCTGTTTCATAGATAGGCTCATTTGTGTCACATTTTAGACTCCACATATGTGATATCATATGGTATTTGTCTTTCTCTTTCTGAGTTCACTTAGTATGATAATCTTTAGTTGCATCCATGTTGCTGCAAATGACATTATTTCATTTTTTTATGGCTGAGTCGTATTCCATTGTATATATGTACCACATCTTCTTTATCCATTCATCTGTTGATGGACATTTAGGCTATTTCCATGTCTTGGCTATTGTGAATAGTGCTGCTATTAACATAGGGGTGTGTGTATCTTTTTGAATTATAGTTTTGTCTGGATATGTGTCTAAGAGTGGGATTGCTGGATCACATGGTAATTCTAATTTATCCACACCCTTTTATCCACACCCATGCCAGCATTTATTTGTAGAATTTTTAATGATGGCCATTCTGACTGGTGTGAGGTGGTACCTCATTGTAGTTTTCATTTGCATTTCTCTAATAATTAGTGATGTTGAGCCTCTTTTCATGTGCCTGTTGGCCACCTGTATGTCTTTGAAGAAATGTCTATTTAGGTCTTCTGTACATTTTTCGATTGGGCTGTTTGTTTTTTGTTGTTGTTGAGTTGTAGGAGCTGTTTGTATATTTTGGAAATATGGGACCTTGTTGGTCCCATTTTTCCTAATATTTTCTCCCATTCTGTAGGTTGTCTATTTTTGTTTGTTTGTTTCCTTTGCTGTGCAAAAGCTTGTAAGTTTGATTAGGTCCCGTTTGTTTATTTTTGTTTTTATTTCTATTGCCTTGCGAGACTGACTTAAGAAAACAGTGGTATGATTTATGTCAGAGAATGTTTTGACTGTGCTCTCTTCTAGGAGTTTTATGTCTTATGTTTAAGTATTTAAGCCATTTTGAGTTCTTGCACATGGTGAGGGTGTGTTCTAACTTCATTGATTTACATGCAGCTGTCCATCTTTCCCAGCACCACTTGCTGAAGAGACTATCTTTTTCCCATTTTATATTCTTGCCTCCTTTGTTGAAGATTTATTGACTGTAGGTGTGTGAATTTATTTCTGGGGTCTCTATTCTGTTACATTGTTCAGTATGTCTGTTTTTGTTTCAGGGTAATTTAATTAACTACATTTGAATGTAGAGTTCTATGAAGGTAAAGACATTGTATTATTTAAACATGAATTTTCATAACAATCCAGGTTCTGAAATATAGGGGGTTCTCAGTAAACATTTGTTAATAATTGAAGATTTGATAAATGAATAAGGTGATTTAGATGATCTTTGCCCTGCATGACACATTTATGCGGTTGATTCCAGAGTCACCTTTTCCCTTTAGGATGAGATGGATGCTATAGTATCTCCCCCTTGTGTGTGTATGTGTGTGTGTGCTTCTTTCTTCCTTCCACTTCTGGAGTTGCTCAAAGAGCCTGTATATTTCATGAAAGCAATGACCATGCCCTGCTAAGGGGCCTAAACCTCTCTCTGTCTGTGTCTTCAGGAGTTGAGTTGATTGCACACAATGTTTGTATGATAAGTCCAGGTGCAAAAGTTCAGTTGTCCCCTTGGTTCACACCTGTTGTGCCAAAGGAATGTCCTTCCCTTAGGAAAACAGTTCAAGGCTCTTGGAGAGGACAGCACCTATGCAGTTTGGGGCCAGCAAACCCTGGTGTAGATGACTGGGGCTCTCAGTATGAGGGAAGAGACTGAGGAGCCCAGCTCTGCAGAATCAGGATTACACCAGCCCCCTGTGAGCTCTGGGTGGAACAGAGAAGTTGAGAGGCTGGGATGCCAGCTGCCTATCTGGGGTCTGTAGTAGAAGGAGGCAGAAAAGCAGGAGGTGTGGCCCATCTTTGTTTTTGAAGACACTCTCCTTTCTGGCTCCAGACCCCAGGATATAGGGAAGACTTTATTCTTGTTTTTCAAAATTGCTTTAGCTATTCTAATTCCTCTGCCTTTCTATCTAAGTTTCTCTGAAAGATAAATGCATATACTGTTGTTGTTGTTTTTGTTAACACCACTGGGTGTTCTAAAACTTGCTATTATCATTTAACAATTCATCATCAAAATCTTTCCAAGTCAGTACCTATAGGTTCACATCATTTAAAAGACACCAGTGACCAAAACACAAATTGAGAGCATTGCATTGTGTGGATGTACTAGACTTTATTTAACTGGTCCCTCTTAATGGCTATGATTTCCAAATGTTCTGATATTATATTAAATAATGCTGATATCAATATTCTTATTAAACATATATTTGCATAAATGTTCCCCACAAACCTGTATGTTATCATTTGACTTTACTTGTGGAATATGTAAGATCAGTTTGTGGTCAAGTTCAATTATTTTATGGTTCTGGACTGTGAAATAAATGCTTTACAAGGACTCCACTCTGAAATTACAGAATAAAAATTATTCATACATGTTTTATACGAATATTTTTGTGGCTTCAGTTTTACATTCCATGCCGTCCAAGCCCCCGCAAAATTTCTAAGTCCACTGAGGAGCAGGAAACCACCAGCATGCTCTGGGCAGCACCTGCGCATGCCCCGGCCTGAGAATCACCTAGTCAGTCTGTGTCCTTCTTGGCAGCTGCCCTCCCAGATCTTCCCAGCCCCCCATCTCCTGCTGGGATCACGTGGCGCCTTGCCATGACCAGAGTGAGCTAGGTCAGAGGCAGGCAGATAAACGGCCGGGAACCAGCTCGGGCGTTTAGGCTGTAGGCGCTGCGCCCTCGTGGGATCCGGATGCGTCCAGCTGACGTTCGCGCCTGTTGTCCGGCGCCTTCTGGGGGGGGGGTGTCACTTTTTTATCACCCCTTCCCACTGGAGCTCCGGCGACCTTTGCAAAGGATGGGACTCGGCCACCAACCCCAAGCAAAGTTCTGGGAGGCCAGCAGCTGTGATGGCAACTATCCCAGTCACACAGGCGCGGGGAGCGTCGTTTATTGGCCCAAGATCTGGCATGCAGTTCTGTGTGGTGTGAGGCCCACGCTGCGCTTCCCACAGGTGGTTGGGGTGGTCTGGGGTGCGGGGCGGGGGGGTTGACCAGCATGCCCTGGTGCCCCTCTCCCCACAGGACTGACCAGGGTAACATGACACGGTGTTCGTGTCCGATGTCATCCTCCAGGCGTCCTGGTGGCTGTACTTTCTCAATTTTTCCCACTCGCCTAGAGGTGAGGAATGGCAAGTATATACATGAACAATGCCAGGATTTCACAAGTGTTCTGCCTTAGATCACATTCGTCCTGATCCCCAAATTTTTACAAGTTTCTCTCTGGAGTGGGGACCGGCTTGGATGGCCGAAATGAGGAAGCACTCGGAGGCTGACCCCAGGCCTCCCTGTCCTGTTTCCCAAGGGACCAGAAGACCTGGCCCACAGGCATCCGGGCGGTGAGTCCTTGCCAACTTGGAGGCCCAGGTCCACCCACGTGCCATGGCAGTGATGGTTCTGCATTTTTTCATGGACACTTTAGTTTCTGCGGATTCCACACAAAGCATTCACAGGGGAGGATCTGAGCCTGGTGCTGAGGCAGGATCGTGGGGGCTCCACAGAACAGATCAACTCCACAGACTGGGCTGGCATCTACACAGGGAGTACCCTTTGTCCCCACTCTTCTCTTTTTGTCCATGCAGCACTTGCGTTTTGACCACACACACAGGTTTGGCCACTGCAAGTGACCCACACAGACTGTTATGGGCAAGGGTAGGGCACTCAGGGCCCGGCCGCTGTCCTGCCTGGGCTCAGTAGCTGTAGGCACTCACGAAAGTTTCCGACTCTTTGGGAAACTGAGACCAGCCTGGGCCATCCAATGACGGTTGGGAGGACATCCTAGCCCAGCCGAGGTCCTGGGTGGGGCGCGGTTGTCGGAGGTTTCACCAGGGAATTTGGTCTCTCTCTGGAGACATGGAGTGGCCTCCAAGCACATGGGAGGACGGGAGGATGCCCCAGGCATAGAAACTCGACAGATGTTGGACTGGGTCAAAGCTGGGTGTCAGGGTGGTGGCTGTTGCCCTTCAATGGCTTGTGATCCAGATTCATCCTGCTGATGTTTACACTAATTGTGCTTCACTTGGCTGTCGGGGCGAGGTCAACCAGATGGCCACAAGTCAGTGTTGGGGCATGAAAAAATTAAATGAATTAAAGAATTTTTTGTTGTCATAAGTGAGATTCACTACATTGTGGACATTAGTGAAATGAGAAATCATGAGATTTGTAGTAATGAAAAGTACCATTGTCATTGTTACTCAACATTACTGTAATTACCATTGTTTGCAGTTAATTTTAAAAGCACTGATTAAAGTTTCTCTATCCACAGAGTATATGATTGAATGAAGGTGACGGAAAAGGGGTTTTGGAATGCAGAATTTTCTAAATCCATCTGGGAGTTGGGGAACCTCTCCCTTCAACCATGAGGCCCTTACCTACAACCTGCAGCAACCAACCTGGAAAGTCAGACCACAACCTCTGCTGCAATAGGCCCCCAAGGGTCAGTGCTGAGTCTGTGACACACAGATTCCTCATTATTAGTCCTTTCAATTTAAAACCAAATGGGGGAAAGCCAAATATGTTCCCTTAAGCAATCATATGGGATGGCCCTCTTCCTGTCAGCCTGCCTCCAGCTTCCCCACATCACAAGCTCTGAGCAGAACACTCCTTCCTGTTTTTTTTTTCCACCAGAAAGTTTTCCCACTCCTGTGTCTGCCCTGAGTCTCAGCCTGATGCAAACTGTGGTGGCTGACTCCTTTTGTCTATAGAGCAAGTTCTGAATAAATGGTGCTTATTCTCATTTGGGGTGGGGGGGCTTTGTTCACATCTACAAAGCTTAGTAGAGCGGGAATCAAATAAAGCACTGAGAATAATATGTGTTTTCCCTGTTATTTAAATAAAACATTTATTTATTAATCACTGATTTTTAAGTTGAGATACAAATCATATGCCATAAAATTCTCCCTCTGAAAAGTGTACAATTTAGTGATTTTTAGTCTATTTATGAAGTTGTCCAACAATCAGTACTATCTGATCCAGAACATTTTATCACCCTACAGAGACACCTAGTACCCATTAAAATTTTGCTTCCCATTCCACATTTCCCACAGCCCTGGGCAACTAAATGCATGGTCTTTGTCCATATGGATTTGCCTATTCTGTATATTTCAAGTAAATGGATTCATACAACTGTGACCATTTATGTCAGACTTCTTACACAGTGTTATTTTTTTGAGGCTCATCCATGTTTTATCATGTGATTCATTCCTCTGGCTTTAGAATTTTCCTTTCTAAGTCATTAAGATATGGACACACAGACAAACACGCTACCATTTTTTTTAATGTGGAAAAAACACAGAGTATAAAAATTTCCATTAGACCCATTTTTTTGCATATATTTCCATGGCATAAAGTACTGCCTTCCTGCAGGACCCCAACTTTCCCAACCAACCCAGAGCTGCCAGCAAGCACAGAGGACACCAGCCCAGCCATGCTGCCCTTTCTCAGAACCCCCCACACCACCCACCCTGACCAGGACTCCACCAATGGGTGCCACATCTCAGTGGCCAAAGAATAGAACACCTGTGCGAGAAGGGGGGATGTGGTGGTGAAGTGGCAAAGGGAGAGAGAGACAAAAAGCAAAAAAACTGGCAAAAGCCTACAGCACCTGGTATTCCAGTTGGTCTCCCAACCAAGTATTAACCAGGCTTAACTCTGCTTTAGCTTCTGAGCTCAGAAGCTACTAGGTCCCTTCATGTTTGTGTGGCCATAGATTATGGCAGCCCAGACCAGGTACTCCAATAACCCATGCTGTGCAGCCCGACCATGTGAGGCTCCACTCACCAGCCCACTTCAGAGCCCTGGGGTCCCCAGCCTTCTGTGGGCAAACTGTTCCTGAAACATCTTTCAGCCCTCTGAGGACCAGGTCATCAGGCTGTGACTTTTGAGTTTCCAGGAGATTGTGTATGCTCAGGGTACACGGCCAGTGGCAACAAGGCCTGAGCAGCTGGAAGTGGCTGGAGGAAAGACCAGTCCTCTGTAATTCAATGCTGCCCTGACAATTATTGACTCCTTCATTACTTCACCCAAATATTCCACAAACACAGTCATGTTCCAGGCTGGGATTTCAGAGACAGCACTTAACAGACCTGCAGCATCTCACAGTGACCAATGCCAGGCACCCATAACCTCCCCACCTCTGGATGCTCATATTATGCAGCATCGCTATCACATTCCTTAGGGGTAGGAACAGAGGGTCCAAGACACGGACAACTTGTCCTAGGTCATGCAGAGGGCTTAGAACTGAGGTCTGGAGGCCTCTAATGCTGTTTCCTAAGGTCACACCATCTACCAGGAGACATGTTAATTCCCAGGTTATCACAATCAGATTGGTTAAGTACAAAGAAGGACAAGAATGTCATGGTGGGGAAGGCAGTGGAAACTTCCTCCGTTTCTGTTTTCCTACCTCCTGCTGCATAGAGGCCCAGCCACTAAGCCATCGTCTCCTCTGTATCCTGTGTTCTCAAGTTGTCCTGTCTTAGCTCAGACACCACAAAAGAATCCTTGCCTTTCAAGTGATAATTTTCTCAATTTTGAGGGGTACAGTCATGAAATGTCTTCAAAGTGTAGAACTAAACAAAAGATAAAAATCATTCAGATCCTTAGCGTTCTACATGAGGTGAGGTTGAAATGAGGTCCCTTGGGCTCCTGGTCCTGGAAGGAGAGAGGGAGGAGGAAGAGAAAACTAACCTTTGATGAATTTGACCTACACATGGCTTGTGTTTAATTCTTTCATTTGTTCAGTTATTTATTCATCATCACATTTTTTCTGAGATCCTTTCTTTCTCTGGGCCAGTGTCCTCACAGAGCTGACAGGCTGAAGAGGTAATCAAAGAGCAATCATACCACTTTGGGGGACAGGGATCCCAGAAGCAGCCAGGAGAAGGGATATTGATCAAGTAGGGCTTCATGGAGGTGACATCTGAGAAGTGTCTCCAAGGATGAGTTCTCATCTAGCCAAAGACCGACACCCAGCAGGAGCCACATACAAGATGAATGAATGAGTGAGTGAATGAATACATTAATTAATGCATGGGCATCCCCCTAATACAGACAAGGAGTGGCAGCCCTCCAATGACAAAGCTTGGGAACACAGGACACACTGGAGGATCAGTGGGGAAGGGCTGCTGCATGATGCCTGCTCCAATCCTTTTATGGGTGTCTTGCCAACAGTGTCCTGTGTTCTGCCTGCTCAGGGAGCCCTTGTCTGTTTTCTGCTCTGGGATGCTGCTTGTCATTCTCAGCAACACCTGCTTATGTGGACTTGGTGATCCCATGTGTAATTATGCTCATCTCAAAGGGGCTTATTGAAGAGGGGGAGGTTGTTGTGCAGCCCAAGATAGGAAGGAGAGGATGACAGAGAGTCCTGCAGCAGTGGGATCATGGTGTGGGTTGCATGGGAGTTGTGGGGAGGGGTAGAGGTCATGTCTTAGAGCTTGTGGTTGGGGCCACAAATGGGTTCCCTCATTGATAGGGACTTTAAGAAGAGGAGACAAGGGATGAACTCAGTTTGGTACCCACTGACTTTGAGAAGCTTCAGAGAATTTTGGGCAGAGAAGTCTGAGTGAGCTACACATAGGAAATGAAGGTGAGATGGGGAGGAAGTTAAGTAGAAAGGGCCTGAGGACATTGAGGAAGTTTATTAACTGCAGTCATCAAGGGTGTTCAGTCCACAGCCTCCTAATTGCTAACAAAGTGCTGGGCCCAAGGAGCTGACTTGACTCAAATTCACCTCTGTTTCTACATTGAATCACTGGAATAGAATTTGCAGAATTTACCAGGTTGTTGTGACCAAGCTCAAGTTAAGGAGCTAGGAAAATGAAAACAAGGATTACAAATAAAAGCAAAAACAGACTTAACATAAGACTTGTATTCAGACTAAAAACTAAGACTGTCAAAAATGCAGCCTACAGTGACCTCAGTGCCTTTGCACTTGCTTTTCTCTCAGCCTGGAACACTGTGCCCTCTACATCTTTGCTTCCTAAACTCCTTCAGGAATTTTCTCAAGCATCCTTCCTGACTTTTATTTATGGCACATATCACCTCCTGACTTTGTGTACATTTTTCTTTTTTCTTTTTTTAGTCTGTCTCCCCCATGAGTCTGTCACCTGCATGAGAATTAGGATCTAGCTCTACCTGTTTAACTCACTGTTGTCCTCTGGTGTCTGGCTCAGGCCTGGCACACAGTAGGGCCTCAGGTAAGTGTACACTGAGTTTGTAGTGAGGACAGCTGGGTGTCATAGATCAGTTCAGAAGGACAATCTGCTGAAAGTCTTCGTCCCTTGTTCTTCTAGAAATGTCTCATTGTTATTGTAATGATGCAAAATTAGACCCAGGGAAAACAGCTGCTGCCCTGATTTGGGAACAGCCCTAAATAATATTCTGCTACTTCCCGGAGCTGAGAATACATGGGTGGGTGTTAGGTCCAAGTGTCTCAGAGGCATTTCAAATCTTCCTAATATCTCCTCTCATCGATCTGAGAAACTCCATGGTCAGGACACCTCTGACCAATACCCTCCACTTGATGGAGGCTGGGACTGAACTATCAGCATTTCTAGCCCAGAAAGACCTTACTCCTCTCCCTAGAAATTGAAAAACACTTCTTTTCACCCTCAGCCCATCCAAGTTCCACCCACTTCTCAGTTCCTACAGTTCCAGGAGGGTTTCTGAGTCTTCATTCAGCAGATGAGCACCCACTAGGTGTCAGATGCAGAGGCTCATCCAGACACCATGATCCACCCAAATCTCACATGCCAATTCCATGGTCCTCTGTGACTGGACAGAGATTCCTCCTGTGGGCCTCTTCTGGGACTACTGGGAACCTCTTATCTTTTTGTGGTCCTAAGATATGAACCCTGCAAATCTGAGTCCTGATTATGCTACCTACCTAGCCACTGCTCCCCTCACTCTGAAAATCACAGAGATTCTCTTGCCTATTAGACAAAGCTCAAATACTGGTTAGACTCCCAAGGCACTCAGCAACATGGTCCCAAAGAAATACCAGTCTTGTCCCTTTATAGTCCTTACCAGTCCCATTGTCCTATGATGCCCGTTTTCCAATGACCAAAAAAAAGGTGTTTCATATATTGTGTCCAGTTTCTAGGTGTGTGTAGTGAGGAAAAGTCCCACACCATTTCCTCCTTTATGGAAGGTTTTGGAATGATTTTTTTTTTCATGTGCTTCCCCTTCTGGACTGTGAGCTCCCAGAGCATAGCTAGACTGTATTGGCTCACAGCATCTGTTGTCAAATAGTAGCTTTCGAGGGATGGGGGAGAAGATGGCGGAAGAGTAAGATGCGGAGATCACCTTCCTTCCCACAGATACAGTAGAAATACATCTACACGTGGAACTGCTCCTACAGAACAGCCACTGAACACTGGCAGAAAACGTCAGACCTCCCAAAAGGCAAGAAACTGCCCCCGTACTTGGGTAGGGCAAAAGAAAAAAGAAATAGCAGAGACAAAAGAATAGGGACGGCACCTGCACCAGTGGGAGGGAGCTGTGAAGGAGGAAAGATTTCCACGCACTAGGAAGGACCTTTGTGGGCAGAGACTGCGGGTGGCAGAGGGGGGAAGCTTCGGAGCCACTGAGGAGAGCGCAGCTACAGGGGGGTGGAGGGCAAAGCGGAGAGATTCACGCACGGAGGCTCGGGGCCGAGCAGCACTCACCAGCCTGAGAGGCTCGTCTGCTCACCTGCCAGGGCGGGCGGGGCTGGGAGCTGAGGCTCGGGCTTCGGTCGGATCCCAGGGAGAGGGCTGGGGTTGGTGGCGTGAACACAGCCTGAAGGGGTTAGTGCACCACAGCTAGCCAGGAGGGAGTCCGGGAAAAAGCCTGCAGCTGCCGAAGAGGCAAGAGACTTTTTCTTCCCTCTTTGTTTCCTGGGGCGCGAGGAGAGGGGATTCAGAGCGCTGCCTAAACGAACTTCAGAGACGGGCGCGAGCCACGGCTATCAGCGCGGACCCCACAGCAACAGGGGCACAGAGGAAAAAGCGGAGAGATTCCTGCACAGAGGCTCGGCGCCGAGCAGCACTCACCAGCCCGAGAGGCTTGTCTGCTCAGCCGCCGGGGCGGGCAGGGCTGGGAACTGAGGCTCGGGCTTCGGTCGGATGGCCAGGAGAGGACTGGGGTTGGCGGCGTGAACACAGCCTGAAGGGGTTAGCGCACCACAGCTGGCTGGGAGGGAGACCGGGAAAAAGTCTGCAGCTGCCGAAGAGGCAAGAGACTTTTTCTTGCTTCTTTGTTTCGCGGCGCGCAAGGAGAGGGGATTCAGAGCGCCGCCTAAACGAACTCCAGAGACTGGCACGAGCCGCAGCTATCAGTGCGGACCCCAGAGATGGGCGTGAGACGCTGGGGCTGCTGCTGCCGCCTCCAAAAATCCTGTGTACAAGCAGAGGTCACTCTCCACACCGCCCCTCCCGGGAGCCTGTGCAGCCCGCCACTGCCAGGGTCCCGTGACCCAGGGACAACTTCCCCGGGAGAACGCACTGCGAGCCTCAGGCTGGTGCAACGTCACGCCAGCCTCTGACGCTGCAGGCTCGCCCCGCCTCCTCCGTAACCCTCCCTCCCCGCGGCCTGGGTGAGCCAGAGCCCCCGAAGCAGCTGCTCCTTTAACCCCGTCCTGTCTGGGTGTGGAACAGAAACCCTCAGGCGACCTACATGCAGACGTGGGTCCAAATCCAAAGCTGAACCCCGGGAGCTGTGCAAACAGAGAAGAGAAGGGGAAATCTCTCCCAGTAGCATCAGAAGCAGTGGATTAAAACTCCACAAACAACTTGATGTGCCTGCATCTTTTGAATACCTGAATAGACAACGAATCATCCCAAATTCAGGAGGTGGACTTTGGGAGCAGGAGATATTAATTTTTCCCCTTTTCCTTTTTTTTTGTGAGTGTATATGTATATGCTTCTGGGTGAGATTTTGTCTGTATAGCTTTGCTTTATAATAGCTTTATTTTACTTCACTATATTATAGCCTCTTTCTTTCTTTCTTTCTACTTTTTCTCCCTTTTACTCTGAGCCGTGTGGACGAAAGGCTCTTGGTGCTCCAGCCAGGCATCAGGGCCGTACCTCTGAGGTGGGAGAGCCAACTTCAGGACACTGGTCCACAAGAGACCTCCCAGCTCCACGTAATAACAAACGTCAAAACTCTCTCAGAGATCTCCATCTCAACATCAAGAGCCAGCATCACTCAATGACCAGCAAGCTACAGTGCTGAACACCCTATGCCAAACAACTAGCAAGGCAGGAACACAGCCCCATCCATTAGCAGAGAGGTTGCCTAAAATCATAATAAGGCCACAGACACCCCAAAATACACCACCAGACGTGGACGGGCCCACCAGAAAGACAAGATCCAGCCTCATCCACCAGAACTCAGGCACTAGTTCCCTCCACCAGGAAGCCTACACAACTCACTGAACCAACCTTAGCCACTGGGGACAGATACCAAAAACAACGGGAACTACGAACCTGCAGCCTGTGAAAAGGAGACCCCAAACACAGTAAGATAAGCAAAATGGGACGACAGAAAAACACACAGCAGATGAAGGAACAGGGTCAAAACACAACAGACTTAACAAATGAAGAGGAAATAGGTAGTCTACCTGAAAAAGAATTCAGAATAATGATAGTAAGGATGATCCAAAATCTGGGAAATAGAATAGGCAAAATGCAAGAAACATTTAACAAGGACGTAGAAGAACTAAAGAGGAACCAAGCAATGATGAAAAACACAATAAATGAAATTAAAAATACTCTAGATGGGATCAATAGCAGAATAACTGAGGCAGAAGAAAGGATAAGTGACCTGGAAGATAAAATAGTGGAAATAACTACTGCAGAGCAGGATAAAGAAAAAAGAATGAAAAGAACTGAGGACAGTCTCAGAGACCTCTGGGACAACATTAAACGCACCAACATTCGAATTATAGGGGTCCCAGAAGAAGAAGAGAAAAAGAAAGGGACTGAGAAAATATTTGAAGAGATTATAGTTGAAAACTTCCCTAATATGGGAAAGGAAATAGTTAATCAAGTCCTGGAAGCACAGAGAGTCCCATACAGGATAAACCCAAGGTGAAACACGCCAAGACACATATTAATCAAACTGTCAAAAATTAAATATAAGGAAAACATATTAAAAGCAGGAAGGGAAAAAAAAAACAAATAACACACAAGGGAATCCCCATAAGGTTAACATCTGATCTTTCAGCAGAAACTCTGCAAGCCAGAAGGGAGTGGCAGGATATACTTAAAGTGATGAAGGAGAAAAACCTACAACCAAGATTACTCTACCCAGCAAGGATCTCATTCAGATTTGAGGGAGAAATTAAAACCTTTACAGACAAGCAAAAGCTGGGAGAGTTCAGCACCACCAAACCAGCTTTACAACAAATGCTAAAGGAACTTCTCTAGGCAAGAAACACAAGAGAAGGAAAACACCTACAAAAACAAACCCAAAACATTTAAGAAAATGGGAATAGGAACATACATATCGATAATTACCTTGAATGTAAATGGATTAAATGCTCCCACCAAAAGACACAGGCTGGCTGAATGGATACAAAAACAAGACCCATATATATGCTGTCTACAAGAGACCCACTTCAGACCTAGAGACACATACAGACTGAAAGTGAGGGAATGGAACAAGATATTCCATGCAAATGGAAATCAAAAGAAAGCTGGAGTAGCAATTCTCATATCAGACAAAATAGACTTTAAAATAAAGACTATTACAAGAGACAAAGAAGGACACTATATAATGATCAAGGGATCAATCCAAGAAGAAGGTATAACAATTGTAAATATTTATGCACCCAACGTAGGAGCACCTCAATACATAAGGCAAATACTAACAGCCATAAAAGGGGAAATCGACAGCAACACAATCATAGTAGGGGACTTTAACACCCCATTTTCACCAATGGACAGATCATGCAAAATGAAAATAAATAAGGAAACACAAGCTTTAAATGATACATTAAACAAGATGGACTTAATTGATATTTATAGGACATTCCACCCAAAAACAACAGAATACACATTTTTCTCAAGTGCTCATGGAACATTCTCCAGGATAGATCATATCTTGGGTCAGAAATCAAGCCTTGGTAAATTTAAGAAAATTGAAATCGTATCAAGTATCTTTTCCGACCACAACGCTATGAGACTAGATATCAATTACAGGAAAAGATCTGTAAAAAATACAAACACATGGAGGCTACACAATACACTACTTAATAACGAAGTGATCACTGAAGAAATCCAAGGGGAAATCAAAAAATACCTAGAAACAAATGACAATGGAGATACGACGACCCAAAACCTATGGGACGCAGCAAAAGCAGTGCTAAGAGGGAAGTTTATAGCAATACAAGCCTACCTCAAGAAACAGGAAACATCTCGAATAAACAACCTAACCTTGCACCTAAAGCAATTAGAGAAAGAACAAAAAAACCCCAAAGCCAGTAGAAGGAAAGAAATCATAAAGATTAGGTCAGAAATAAGTGAAAAAGAAATGAAGGAAACAATAGCAAAAATCAATGAAACTAAAAGCTGGTTCTTTGAGAAGATAAACAAATTTGATAATCCATTAGCCAAATTCATCAAGAGAAAAAGGGACAAGACTCAAATCAATAGAATTAGATATGAAAAAGGAGAAGTAACCACTGACACTGCAGAAATACAAACGATCATGAGAGATTACTACAAACAACTCTATGCCAATAAAATGGACAACCTGGAAGAAATGGACAGATTCTTAGAAATGCACAAACTGCCGAGACTGAACCAGGAAGAAATAGAAAATATGAACAGACCAATCACAAGCACTGAAATTGAAACTGTGATTAAAAACCTTCCAACAAACAAAAGCCCAGGACCAGATGGCTTCACAGGCGAATTCTATCAAACATTTAGAGAAGAGCTAACACCTATCCTTCTCAAACTCTTCCAAAATATCGCAGAGGGAGGAACACTCCCAAACTCATTCTACAAGGCCACCATCACCCTGATACCAAAACCAGACAAAGATGTCACAAAGAAAGAAAACTACAGGCCAATATCACTGGTGAACATAGATGCAAAAATCCTCAACCAAATACTAGCAAACAGAATCCAACAGCACATTAAAAGGATCATACACCATAATCAAGTGGGGTTTATCACAGGAATGCAAGGATTCTTCAACATATGCAAATCAATCAATGTGATACACCATATTAACAAATTGAAGGAGAAAAACCATATGATCATCTCAATAGATGCAGAGAAAGCTTTCGACAAAATTCAACACCCATTTATGATAAAAGCCCTGCAGAAAGTAGGCATAGAGGGAACTTTCCTCAACAGAATAAAGGCCATATATGACAAACCCACAGCCAGCATTGTGCTCAATGGTGAAAAACTAAAACCATTTCCACTAAGATCAGGAGCAAGACAAGGTTGCCCACTCTCACCACTATTATTCAACATAGTTTTGGAAGTGTTAGCCACAACAATCAGAGAAGACAAAGAAATAAAAGGAATCCAAATCGGAAAAGAAGAAGTAAAGCTGTCACTATTTGCAGATGACATGATACTATACATAGAGAATCCTAAAGATGCTACCAGAAAACTCCTAGAGCTAATCAATGAATTTGGTAAAGTAGCAGGATACAAAATTAATGCACAGAAATCTCTTGCATTTCTATACACTAATGACGAAAAATCTGAAAGTGAAAGTAAGAAAACACTCCCGTTTACCATTGCAACAAAAAGAATAAAATATATAGGAATAAACCTACCTAAGGAGACAAAAGACCTGTATGCAGAAAATTATAAGACACTGATGAAAGAAATTAAAGATGATACAAATAGATGGAGAGATATACCATGTTCTTGGATTGGAAGAATCAACATTGTGAAAATGACTCTACTTCCCAAAGCAATCTACAGATTCAATGCAATCCGTATCAAACTACCACTGGCATTTTTCACAGAACTAGAACAAAAAATTTCACAATTTGTACGGAAACACAAAAGACTCCGAGTAGCCAAAGCAATCTTGAGAACGAAAAATGGAGCTGGGGGAATCAAGCTCCCTGACTTCAGACTATATTACAAAGCTTCAGTAATCAAGACAGTCTGGTACTGGCACAAAAACAGAAATATAGATCAATGGAACAGGATAGAAAGCCCAGAGATAAACCCACGCACATATGGTCACCTTATCTTTGCTAAAGGAGGCAAGCATATACAGTGGAGAAAAGACAGCCTCTTCAATAAGTGGTGCTGGGACAATTGGACAGATACATGTAAAAGTATGAAATTAGAACACTCCCTGACACCATGCACAAAAATAAACTCAAAATGGATTAAAGACCTAAGTGTAAGGGCAGACACTATCAAACTCTTAGAGGAAAACATAGGCAGAACACTCTATGACATACATCACAGCAAGATTCTTTTTGACCCAGCTCCCAGAGAAATGGAAATAAGAACACAAATAAACAAATGGGACCTAATGAAACTTAAAAGCTTTTGCACAGCAAAGGAAACCATAAACAAGACCAAAAGACAACCCTCAGAATGGGAGAAAATATTTGCAAATGAAGCAACTGACAAAGGATTAATCTCCAAGATTTACAAGCAGCTCATGCAGCTCAATAACAAAAAATCAAACAACCCAATCCAAAAATGGGCAGAAGACCTAAATAGACATTTCTCCAAGGAAGATATACAGATGGCCTACAGACACATGAAAGAATGCTCAACATCATTAATCATTAGAGAAATGCAAATCAAAACTACAGTGAGATATCATCTCACACCGGTCAGAATGGCCATCATCAAAAAATCTAGAAACAATAAATGCTGGAGAGGGTGTGGAGGAAAGGGAACACTCTTGCACTGTTGGTGGGAATGTAAATTGATACAGCCACTATGGAGAACAGTATGGAGGTTCCTTAAAAAACTACAAATAGAACTACCATATGACCCAGCAATCCCACTATTGGGCATATACCCTGAGAAAACCATAGGTCAAAAAGAGTCATGTACCAAAATGTTCATTGCAGCTCTATTTACAATAGCCAGGACATGGAAGCAACGTAAGTGTCCATCGACAGATGAATGGATAAAGAAGATGTGGCACATATATACAATGGAATATTACTCAGCCATAAAAAGAAATGAAATGAAGGTATTTGTAATGAGGTGGATGGAGTTAGAGTCTGTCATACAGAGTGAAGTAAGTCAGAAAGAGAAAAACAAATACAGTATGCTAACACATATATATGGAATCTAAGGGAAAAAAAAAATGGCCATGCAGAACCTAGTGGCAAGACGGGAATAAAGACACAGACCTACCAGAGAATGGACTTGAGGATATGGGGAGGGGGTGGGGTGAGATGTGACAGGGTAAGAGAGTGTCATGGACATATATACACTACCAAATGTAAAATAGATAGCTAGTGGCAAGCAGCCGCATAGCACAGGGAGATCAGCTCGGTGCTTTGTGACCACCTAAATGGGTGGGATGGGGAGGGTGGGAGGGAGGGAGATGCAAGAGGGAAGAGAAATGGGAACATATTGTATATGTATAACTGATTCACTTTGTTATAAAGCAGAAGCTAACACACCATTGTAAGGCAATTATACTTCAATAAAGATGTTTAAAAAAAAATTGTAGCTTTCATCACAAAATCTTTGTGGTGGCTTATATAAAAAAAGGCAGCCACCTTCAATTCCTTCCCTTCATATATAAGACACCCCACCCTGAGAAGACAAGGGGTCGCTTTCTCCAGCCTCCTGCATCTGTGCTGGCTTGTGACTGCTTTGACCAATAGAGAATTGCAGAAATGACTTTGGGCCAGTTCTGGACCTGACTTTTAAGCGGACTGGCAACTGCCACTTTCTTTACTTAGACTCCTGCTCATGTGCCATGGCCCCGGGAAACACAGGCTCTGCTGTGAGTAAACCAATCCACATGGAGACATCATGTGCACACTCTGATCAATGGCAAGGTGATCTCCAGACAACCAGCAGTGTCACCTGCCAGCCCTGTGAGGTAGCCTGGTGGAGCCTCCAGATGACACAGCCCCAGCTGCCATCCAACTGCAGCAGCATGAAGAACTCTGAGCAAGAACCATGGAACTAAGCCCAACAATCCACATAACTATGAGAGGTAATAATAAATTACATTTTAAACCACTAAGTTTTGTACTAGTTTGTTACATAGCAATAATAAACCCTACTGATTCTATAATAATTTCTTAAAAGCAAAATATAATCTTAAAATAAACTCTAAGTCCTATAAAACAAAACAAAACAAAATCCAACTGATTAAAATTTTATTGGCTTTATTTAAACATTTAGAAATCAGGCAGCATCCAATAGAAAGAAGCTTTGAAGAGCTGTACAAATGAAAGACTTTTATAGGCAGAAGGGAGCCAAATCAAGGAAGCTGTACTAGGCAAAGAAGGAAGTTGGTTATTGAAAAGTTAATTTTCATTAGGGGATTGCAGGGGTCTATCAGGCAGATTACTTAACTAATGCTGCTAAGGTTCCTGATTGACTGGTATAAGATTCCATTGCTGGGGGAGCCCCAACTGCATTTAAGTCTGAGTTTGATGACATGGTTCTTAACCTAAGCAACTCCATTTGGAGACAGTTGTCTTGTTTTTAACAGTCCCTTGAGGGCAGCAACAAGGTTTATCACTGTTGGTTTCTTGTGTTAAGCACAGTAACTGGCACATTTGGTCCCCAAAATGCTGACTCAGCATACACTATGTGCCAGGCCTGTGCTAGGAGCCAGACTTTCAGCAATGATACATCACAGTCCCTAAGGTTCCAGAGGAGACAGAGACTCACCCAACAAGGAAATAACACACATAAAAAACCCCACATTTCAGGTACTGATAAGAGTTTTTCATTCACTGTTTATTGAGCTTCTGCTATGTGCCCAACACTGACCTAGGCTGCAGGCACTGCAGAGAGTAAAACAGACAACAACAACAACAAAACCCTTTGCTGCTCCTGTAAAGCTGACACTGTGGAGAGGAGACAAACAATAAGCATGTTAGAAGGGATTAGTGTTATGGAGAAAAAGGCAGGGCTCAGGGAAATCAAGAGAGCAGGGGTGGGGGTAGGGCTGAGGTGGGCAGAGAGAGGGGACAATGATGGGAGAGGAGATTTGCAGGTCTGTGACCTCTGTGAGGATTATTCCTGGTTTAAAATGTAATTTATTATTAGCTCTCATAGTTATGTGGATTGTTGGGCTTAGTTCCATGGTTCTTGCTCAGAGTTCTTCATGCTGCTGCAGTTGGATGGCAGCTGGGGCTGTGTCATCTGGAGGCTCCACCAGGCTACCTCACAGGGCTGGCAGGTGACACTGCTGGTTGTCTGGAGATCACCTTGCCATTGATCAGAGTGTGCACATGATGGGTGGGTGACCAACAGCAGGGTGCTAACAGGGGAAGTTCCTGAATCTTATGAAAAAATGAAGTGGGTAATGGCTGGGAAGACTTGGGTGGAAGAAGCTGTCACTGTAGACTGCATAGGAAGGGAATGTGTCTCTGAGGGGGTGACATTTAAGCTCAGACCTTGTATTAACCAAGTTTCTAGATTCTGTAAACTTGATGCCTTAACATCTGCTTACATGAATTGGCTGGACACGCCTAGTTCTGGAGAACTGGACAACCACAAACATATGACATACCTGAGTCACCTTGTCTTGGCTGCCTGCTTTCTTTTTACCTCACTCCAGGGCATGCTTTTCAAATAAAAACCAACCAATTCAGAGCCAATCCCCCCAGATACTTCCTTTATGGCTCTCACAATCTGGGTCACTATTGTTCTCCCATAATCACCCAGAGCCAGGTACCAGACAACCTAGGACAGCTCTTATGCCTCAGAGTTCTGAAACTATACATACTAGTCAACCCTGAGCCTACTTACCCCACTCCACTGTTCTTTCCTCAGGAAAACAAAATAAAGGTGCTTGTCCAAAATTTCCCTCCCTTCTCTTCCTCCTGACCAATTCTGGTACTTTCCCATGTGTCCTCTTATGGTGTGGCCTGTCCCCTACTTTTCGGACCTGTAAGTTATCAACTTTTTTTTTCAATGGCAGTCATCTCTTGATCTGTTGGCCTTACTATGCCTCAAATTTCCTATTAATACACTATATTTTAAACCAGCCTTGAATGAAAAGACACTCTGTATATAATTAAGCATGAACAGATGAAGAACAAATGAACTATGCAACTTTTAAAATAATGTTCTCAATCAGTTTAACTTTTTTTGTATATTAGAGCTTCTTTTCCCCATAAAATTGTGGGTTTCATAAGGCTGGAGAGTATATGAGAAATTACATGGAGAAGACCATACATCTGGGAAGTCCTAAATACTTGCATTTGAACTGAGAGCTCAGGCCAAGGCTTAACCAAGTCTCACCTTCTGGCTCTATACTATGATTGGAATTTTTCTGTTTTTCTTTTTTCAAATTAATCTTATAAATGTACTCATTTAGCAGAGAACTTATCACTTCTAAAATAATCGTTCTAGCAATAATCAAGTTACAACAGACATGAGATGGTCTGTGCCCTGAGTTATTTATTTAGAACCTGTAGATATCAGTAGGGAAAGAGTTAGCACAGCATGTTTCAAAGCAAGCTATGTCTCTAGGAGACAGAGGAGTGGGGTGCACAAATGTAGGAGGAAAGAACAAGACCACATCCCTGGAAAATATTTTTAGTTCCAGATACATCTAGTGAGAGAATTAATCTTCACACCTTAGATTTTTCATAGAACTGCTTAAAGAGTAGAGTGGATTTCAGCTGAGCTTGGCAGTCACCACATGGAAAAGCTGAAAATATCAGAGAACTGTGTTTTCTTGGAGCAGCCTGACCCAAGGGCACTACACAGAAAAGCCCCTTCAGAGACTCCTGTACTGGTTAAGGTTCAGTTGCTGTAACCAAAACCCCCACATAGTTATGGCAAATAGAAATTTTCATCTCTGTCATATTTTGATCTGGAGGCAGATAGCCCAGGCTGGTTTGGCAGGGCTACTTACAGGAAGCTTCTCTGTCATCCTTGATGCTCTGTCATCCTAGGGGTGTTGGCCTCATCCAGGGTGGACATGGGCCATGACAGAGCTCTAGCTCCAGAGTTCACATTTCCAAAGTAGGACAGAGGGAGAAAGAGAAAGTAAGGCCTTCCTCTTCCTTGTAGGAAATATTCTAGAAGTTACACAAATTGTTTTCCTTCTATCCTAGAGGGAGAGCTTAGTCACACAAATAACCTAGCTGCAGAGGAGGCTGGGAACTTCTGTAGTCTTGGGTAGCCACATTCTCACTTAAAAATCCAGTGTTAGGTTTCTCTAATAGGGAAGTGGGCAAAGCTATTGGGAGCCAACTGGATGTCTCTGCCACACCTCTTTTTCAATGTTCTCTATCATCATCCACTCTCCCTACCTAGAGTTCATGTTTTACAAAAATTTGTCCATAAGGAAAATTGCATTAATTCATAGTTCAGGAACTAGCTGAAAATAGTGGGCTAGTCAGTGCTTTTCATTAGACTTGCTTGCAAATTGCTGGTGGAACTCCAGCTAATTGATGGTGGTACTAACTCTGAGTGTCTCTGGCCAGGGGAGGTGAAGGAACAAGAAAGTGAGAGAATAAAAGTAAGGTATTGAAGGGAAGCAATTGGGTGTCAGACAGAGGCTTCAAACTCCAGGAGGAAAATTAACACAGGCACACATATTTGTTCAACCAACCCAAATAATTTTGTAAGAAGGAAATATCTATAATTAAGTAAAATCATATCTAAACATTTAGAATTCTACACCTGAGAATTCCCCATTAGTGAGAATACCCATAAACATTTCATCCAGATGTGAAAGTAACATAGTTTTTTGTTGTTGTTGTTGTTTTGCATATCTAACTAGCAAGTTGTCAGAAAAATTGCAAAAGTAAAGGTGGTGAGGTTACAGAGAGACCAACACTCTTAGATGCTACTCTTGGAAAAATGTAGATGGTCCTTTTTTTTCTGGAACATCATTTGGCAATATGAATTTTTTAAAAATGTAAAATATTTGCGGTGTTTGATCTATTAGTTCCAGATCTAGGAATTTACATGAAGAAAATAATCAGAGATACTGAAAAAAAATTTATGTACAAATGTTTACAAAATAAATTGTAACATATTCCATGTTTATAGATTGGAAGAGTATTGGCAAAATTTCCACTCCCCCAGAGCAATCAAGATTTAATGTAATCCCTATCAAAATTCCAATGATATTATTCACAAAAATAGAAAAATAAAACTCCTAAAATTTGTATGGAACTCCAAAGGACCCCAACTAGCTAAAGCAATCCTGAGAAAAAAGAACTTTGGTTAGAGGCATCACACTTCTTGCTCTCAAACTATAATACAAAGCTATAGTAATCAAAAGAATATGGTATTGGCATGAAAATAGACAGATCAGGAGGACAAAAATGAGAGCTTAGTAATAAACACCTGCATTCACTGTCAAGTAAAATTTGACAAGATCACCAAGAATACTCAGTGGGGAAAGGATAATCTCTTCAATACATGGTGGTGTAAAAACTGACAGCCATATGCAAAAGAACGAAACTGGACCCCTATCTTACATCATATGCAAAAATCAACTCAAAGTGGATTAAAGACAAATTTAAGATCTGAAACTATAAACATCCTACAAGAAAACGTAAGGCATAGGCTCCTTCACATCGGTCTTGGCCATGATTTTTTGGATTTGACACCAGAAACAAAGACAACTAAAGCAAAAATAAACAGGTGGGAGCACATCAAACTAAAAAGCTTCTGCACTGCCGAAGAAACCACCAGTAAAATGAAAAGGCAAACTATGTAATGGGAGAAAATATTTGCCAATATCTAATAAAGGGTTAATATGCAAAAATATAAAAACAACCTACATGACTCAATAGCAAAACAACAACAAAAACAAAAACCATCTCATTAGAAAATGAGCAGAGAAACTGAATAGACATTTTCCCAAAGACATTCAAATGGGCAACAATACATGAAAAGGTACTCAACATCACTAATCATCAGGGAAATGCAAATCAAAGCCACAGTGACTGAGGCTTCTATGTAGAAGAAAAATAATAAACTAATCCTGTAGAACCAAATTACACATTGTTATCCTCTATCTCAAAAGATAAATTGTACTGGAAATTCAACAGAGGGTTATAAAAAATTATCAGGATATAGAGAAAATCATTCATTAACATACTCTCTCAATAAAAGTAAGTTTTTACAGTTTCTAGGTGAATAATTGTCAATTCTTAATCAAATAAATATCAATCTTTAATAAAATTGCATGCATAATACCTAAAGTTTTGAATCTCTGGAAGTGAAAAGAAAAATGTTCTTTCTTCAGAATAAACTGGTTTCAATTTTTAAAAAAGCCATGGTGAGATATCACCTCACACCTGTTACAATGGCTGCCCTTAAAAGGACAAAAGATGCAGAGAAAAAGGAAATCCTTGTGCACTGTAGGTGGGAATGTAAATTAATGCCACCACTGTGGAAAACAGTATGGACTTTCCTCTATCATACCACAATAAAGCTGAAAAACCTGCTTAAAATCTATTTTAAAATGAAAAAGCAACAACAATGAAACCAAAACTACAGGGCTTGTGGGGAGATGGGGTAGGACCCAATATGCAAAAACTTTGTCATTGGTACGTTTAAAAACTAGGATAATATCTTGCTATGGACTGAAGCTTGTGAAAATTAATATGTTGAAGCTGAATCCTCAATGTGGTGTTATTTGGAAGTGGGGCCTTTGGGAAGTAATTAGGTCGGGGGTTGGAGCTCTAATGAATGGGATTAGTGCCCTTATAAAAAGACACCAGAAAGCTCACTTTCTCTGCTCTTCACCCAGAGAGTATCTATCCAGGAAGCAGCTCTCACCAGACAAGTGCTGCCTTCTCAATCTTGGAGTTCCCAGCCTCCAGAACTGTGAGAAATAAAAGTTTGTTGTCAAAGCCACCCGGTCTATGGTATATTTGTTACAGCAGTCCAAACTGACTAAGACAGACCCTAATAAAAATGGTAGTACAATTGTATGTGTTAAATGGTTAAACATTTAACTACAACAAATATGGCACTTTATCCTGAAAAGGGCCTGCAGTTTTCTGATTAATGTAGGTATCAGAAGGATTGCAGCTGTGGATGATTGTGAAGCAGTGGGAAGAGGGTGATTTGAAATGCCCCCCAAAAACTGTAATACCTGATGTGAATGGAGTAGCTATTTTAGGTACATGAAGTGTGTGTTTTGTGTTTCCCTACCTGGTTAGGTTCAGTTGGGTGCAATTGTGCATTCATTCACCAACTGTTTCTCTGGACAAAATTACATGTAAACGCAAGTGAAATCCAGAATATATTCAAATTTTCCCCTATATGTCAAGCATGTTAGAGCAAAACCTTATTGCAGCATTGACAATATATTAATGTCTTTCTCCAAGATGGCTAAGAATGAACATATATAGCCTTAAATCTGGTGATCCCTATAGATCAGGAACTGTAATTGAAGGAATTGGAGCAAAGGGACTTTAATAATTATTTGTAAATAATTAATTTAACATATTATGGAAAAAAGGAGTACTACCTTGACTTCCATGTTCATTTGAAAAGGTTTCTCTTACTGAATTCAGTTCTCAGATTATGTAATCTAAAAAAAATAGGCTTTTGTATAGTTAAATGTAGAATATTATTATATAATACTAACATAGTATTAGGTTCAACAGGTGTGGAGAACAATATTTTGAAATGCTAAAATCTATAAAGGAGGATTAATAATTCTGTAGTCATTATAGTCCCTGCTCTCTAAACTAAAGAAAGTAATGACCATAAATATCTGAGATGGTTAAAACCAGTTTTTGAACTTTTCTTATGGTTAAGACCCACACTGTCTTCACAATATCATCAACGTACTTTTGATTAAACAACTCTAAAATAAATGCATTCCAAGGAATACCAAAAACTCTTTACCTAATTAAAAATAATATCCCTGAAATTTTCATCTAGATTTTGGTTGCTTTGGCATAAATAATTATTTTGCTCTGATTATGTGAATAATGTATTGTCAAAATTTATAAAGTACCAAGAAATCAAGAACTATGCATTTCTCTATCACCAAGAAAGAGCTATTAACATTTTTATATATTCATATTCCTAATAAACTCACATGTAAATATTATTGACTTCTCTCTCGCTCTCTCTCTCTCCATATATATATATATATATATATATATATATATATATATATATATACACATATATATGTAATTTTATTTCTTTCATATGTAATATATAATTTTGGGAGTAATGCATTGAAAGGATACAAGCTTGAGTAACAGATCTGTTTTATTCTTTGTGTTTAAGTCAATTTGTATCAATGTTTTAATTTTAAAAATATTAACCTATACAAATATTAACCTGTTGAAGTTTTCCATTTTTATGTAGTTAATTTTTCCTTTTTTCTTCTATCCTTTTTATGCATGTTTTCCCATTAGAAATCATATAATCATATATGTGCATATATATATATGCACATATATGATTATATGTATGATTATATGCTTTTATTAAACACTTTAACTTTATATCAAATTCATTTTTGTGTATGGTATTGAGTGAAGACATAAATAATTTTGTTTTTAAACTACCCAATTTTTCATCAGCACTTAGTGAATGGTTCATAATGGCTTATACTGATTGTAATGCCTTGATCATATATGTTGTCATCCTAGGAGCTACATTTAGGCTAATTCCAGTTAATTTTTTTTTTTTTCTGTGCTAGAACCATACTCTTTATTTAGTTTTATATAGTTATATATATATAACTAGTAAGGTACATTTCACTCATTCTTTTCAAGAAAATTATAGCTTGACTTTCAGCTAAACCTTAATCACTTTCTCAAAAATATAGTGGGATTTTGATTGGAATTCTATTAGAGTTAGAATTGAGAAAGATACTTATCTCTATAATATTTGGTGTTCTCATAATCATAGTATTTTCTTCCTTCTTTTTTTGATCTTTTTAAAATAGTCCTCAGTAAATTTGATTTGTTTTCTATTTATTCATGCTGTATATTGTTTAAAGGTTATATTTATTTTAAATTTTAGTTGCTTTTATGAATGAGATTATATCTATAATATCTATAATATCTATAATATGTAATATATATATTCTAAGTACTTTCTAGAAAGTAGAAAATCAATTATTTTATGTTTTACGATTCTTGCCCTGTGAACTGTCATATTTTTAAAGGTTTTAAGTGCCTTTTCATTAACCATTGAGAAATCTCATAATTTCTGAAAAAGTTCTTTAGCATTCAACTATTCATATATTATTAATTCATATTTTAGTAAAATACAATTTTGATGCTAAGAGTAGCAAGTAAAGTTGATGTTTGCTTTTGTTTTGTGTCATCTATGTCAAGTTCTAATATCAGTGTTAAATTATCTTCACAAAATGTAGATTTCCTTCTATTCTTGACTCTCTGAAACTATCCATTACTTTCGTAGTCAGCTGTTCCTTTAATTCCATAGTCCATACGTGATTTTCAGAAGTAATTCTTTCTTTTTAATTTATTTTTTTAAATTGTAGTTGATTTGCAATGTTGTGTTAGTTTTATGTATACAGCAAAGTGATACATTTTTTCAGGTTTTTTCCCATATAGGTTATTACAAAATATTGCAGAAGTAATTCTTGAGAAAACATTATTTTATATTCTTCCTTGCTTATTTTTTCTTTTGTTTTAGTTACTTTAGATATTGGTCTTGAGAATTTGCATTTTTCCAGAAAGTAGTCAATTTCTTGAATATTCTAATGTATTTGTGGTTCATATAAAGAGGTTTATATTCATTTTTGTAGGTGGGTATGAAATAATAAGAAATATATATATATGACTTAGTGTCTGACACAGAAATCCTAACACACTTGGAATTTCCTAGGTGATAGAAGTGTCTTTTGCTTGTTTTATCTTGTATGTTTTTTAAAAATGATAGATTATTTTTTCTGGCAGGAAATTATTACTTGCATATCAGTTGAAACCTTTCAAGGCTTATTTTTAAGTTTTGTTAGTATAGTTCTACAGGATCCTTCATTATAAGGTTTGTGATTAGTTCCACCTCTAATATGTGTGTTTTCTGGGGTTTCAATTGAATGACCTATATATTCAAGAAGGTTTCTCCACTCTTGTTGGTGAGGATTCCCAGCCGTATATGAACTTTGGGAATTGTTCAATTTACAGGTCTTCAGTAATTATTCTTTCCTCAAAAGTTATTCCTGCCCAGCCTTGTGGAATTTCACCTGTGTGTGCTCAGATTAGTAGTCAACAAAGACGCAAATGGATCATTAGGCAATTGTGGAAATTTCTCTCTGAGTAGCTCCCTCTTTTTGATGCCCTGCCTCACAAATTATAACTTCCTGGGCCTCCCCAAGTCGTCTGTGTAATCAATTCAGATTTTTGCTGGGCTATATCTGGGTTTCCCCTTCCTGCATCTGCAGTGTGGAAATAGCCAGAAGGCAGAATGCCACATGCATCATTAAGCTGATTTGTGTGTTGACTTTCAATCTAGGAACATAATCCTACACTGCCTGGTGTCCAGTGCCTGAAAACAGTTTCATGCGTTTTATTCAGCTTTCTATTACCAATGGTAGGTGAGGAAGCCCAGACACTGTTCCTTTTATAGTTGAAAGTGGGAGTCACATTTCATTTTTAGAGAAAATTATACTTTTTTGTATCAATAATCTTAAATCATTTAACCACACATGTTTGAAGGTATTTTGTTTTGTTTTCCTCTTGAACATATTAAAAGAAAAACAAACATCAGGAAACACACTAAAATACTTTATTTTTCTCCTAGCTGAACTTTATGCCAGCAAATTTTGGGTAAGGACATAGGAACCTCTGAAACTGAATCCTTCAGGATCTGTCAGTTCACTGCAGCAACATTTGTTCCTGTTTTCATAAGAGCTGTTGGTTTGTGAGTCACACTAAATTTTCCCACAGTTTATATTGTGGACACCATTTTTTCCCTGAATCTCAGGGTTTATTTTCTTGTTCAGTCATTAGTAGATGATTCTGCTCTGAAGTCTAGAGTTTACTGTCTCTGGATTGGCTTGAGGTAGCCACCTGGGTGACACTTGGCAGTTCATTTAATTTCTCATTTCTTTATTTTTCCCTCTTGTTCTTTCATGTTTTTTCTTTTTTTCTTTTGCTTTTTTTTTCTTTTCTTTTCTCTTCTCTTCTTTTAATTGAAGTACAGTTGAATTACAATATTGTGCCAATCTCTGCTGTACAGCCAAGTGACTCAGTTTTACACACATAGACATTTTTTTAATATTCTTTTCCATTATGTTTTATCACAGGATATTGAATATAGTTCCCTGTGCTATACAGTAGGACCTTGATGTTTATCCATCCTATATATAATAGTTTACATCTGCTAATCCCAAACTCCCCATCGTTCCTTCCTCCACCCCCCTCCCCCTTGGCAATCACAAGTCTGTTCTCTATGTCTGTGATTCTGTTTCTTTTTTGTAGATAGGGTCTTTTGTGCCACATTTAATTAATTAATTAATTAATTTATTTATGCCACACTATGTGGCATGCAGGATCTTAGTTCTCCAACCAGGGATTGAACCTGTGCCCCAATGGAGTAGAAGCTTGAAGTTTTAACCACGGGACCACCAGGGAAGCCCCCATGTGCCATATTTTAGATTCCACCTATAAGTGATATCATATGGTATTTGTCTTTCTCTTTTTGACTTACTTCATTTAGTATGGTAATCTCCAGTTGCATCCGTGTTGCTGCAAATGGCATTATTTCATTCCTTTTTCATGACTGAGTAGTATTCCATTGTATTTTCTTTTTGTTAATGTGATGTATTACATTGATTGATTTGTGAATGTTGTACCATACTTGTGAATTTGGGATGAATCTCACTTGGTCATGGTGAATGATCATTTTTATGTGTTGTTGGATTCAGTTTGCTAATATTTTGTTGAGAATTTTGACATCTATATTCATCAAAGATATTGGTCTGTAATTTTCTTTTTTGGTGGTGTCTTTTCCTCATTTTGGTATCAGGGTGATGGCGGCTTCATAGAATGTCTTTGGGTGTGTTCCCACCTCTTCAATCTTTTGGAAGAGTTTGAGAAAAATTGGTGGAAGTTCTTCTTTGTATATTTTGTAGAATTCGCCTGTGAAGCCATCTGGTCCTGGACTTTTGTTTGTAGGGAGTTTTTTTGTTTGTTAGTTTGTTTTGTTTGTTTGTTTTTACAGATTCTATTTCACTGCTAGTGATCGGTCTGTTCAAATCATCTATTTCTTTTTGATTCAGTTTTGGTGGTCTGTATGTTTCTAGAAACTTGTCCATTTCTTCTAGGTTGCCAAATTTTCTGACATATAGTTCTTCATAGTATTCTTTTATGGTTTTTTATATATCTGTGGTATCAGATGAGATTTCTCCTTTTTAATTTCTTATTTTGTTTACTTGGGTTTTCTCTCTTTTCTTCTTGGTGAGCCTTGACAGAGGTTTGTCAATTTTGTTTACCCTTTCAAAGAACCATCTCTTGGATTTATTGATTTTTTTAATTGATTTTTAATCTTGATTTTATTTATTTCCTCACTGATCTTTATTTACTTCTTTCTGCTGACTTTAGGTTTTGTTTCTTCTTCTTTTTCTAATTCTTTTAGGTGGTAAGTTATGTTGTTTACTTCAGATATTTTTTTGTTTTTTGATGAAGGCCTGTATTGCTATGAACTTCCTTCTAAGAATTGCTTTTGCTGCATTCCATAGATTTTTATATGGTTGTGTTTTCATTGTCATTTGTCTCAAGGTATTTTTAATTTCCATTTTGATTTCCTCATTGACCCATTGGTTTTTTAGTAGCATGTTGCTTAGTCTCAATGTAGTCTTTTTTTTTTTTTTTTTAATCTCATTTCTTTTGCCATGGTTAATTTATAGTTTCATGCCATTGTGGTCAGAGAAGATGCTTGAAATAAGTTCTATACTCTTAAATGTGTTGAGGTTAGTTTGTGCCCTAGTATGCGGTCAATCCTAGAGAATATTCCATATGTGCTTGAAAAGAATGTGTATTCTGTTTTTTTTTTTTTTTTGATGTAATGTCCTGAAAATATCAATGAAATCTAACTGTTCTGTTGTATCATTTGAGATCTCTATTGCCTTATTTATTCTCTGTCTGGAAGACCTGTTCATTAATGTGACTGGGGTGTTAAATTCTCCTACTATTATTGTAATCCCAACAATTTCTCCCTTTATGTCTTTTAGTATTTGTTTTATGTATTTGGGTGTTCCTATATTAGGTGCATATGGGTAGATGAGTGTAAAATCCTCTTCTTGTATTGATCCTTTTATCATTATATAATGTCCTTCTTTATCTTTCTTTATAGTCTTTACTTTAAAGTTTATCTTGTCTGATATGAGTATTGCAACTCCCACTTTCTTGTCATTTCCATTTGCCTGAAATATCTTTTTCCATCCCTTCACTTTTAATCTATGTGTGTCCTTTGCCCTAAGGTGGGTCTCTTGTAGGCAGCATTCTGTAGGCTCTTTTATTTTTTTCAATCCAGTCTGCCACTCTATGTCTTTTGATTGGAGCATTCAGTCCATTGACATTTAAAGTAATTACTCATACATATATATTTATTGCCATATCAAACCTGTTTTCCAGTTGATTCTTTATTTCTTCTTTGTTCCTTTCTTTTTGTTTTTCTTTTTGTGGTTTGATGATCTCCTGTTATTTTATGCTTGTCTTCTCTTCTTTTTGATTTTGGTGAATCTGTTATTTTTGATTTGTGGTTGCTCTGTTTTTCAAGTATGTTAACCCCTTCCTATATCTGCTTGCTTTAGGCTGATAGTCATATAGGCTCAAACACATTGAAAAAGAAAGAAAGAAAGAAAGAAAGAAAGAAAGAAAGAAAGAAAGAAAGAAAGAAAGAAAGGAAGGAAGGAAGGAGGAAAGAAAGAAAGAAAGAAAGAAAGAAAGAAAGAAAGAAAGAAAGAGAGAAAGAAAGAAAGAAAGAAAAAGAATCTGCATTTTATTACTCTCATTCCCCCCATTCTATGATTTTGATGTCCATTTTTACGTCTTCATTTTTATCCTTTTGCCCTTCCTTGTGATTATCATTGCTTTCATAAATAGGGTTTTTGTTTTTCGGTTTTTTTTTTTTTTTGAGCTGTATACTGGTTAATTTAAGTGATTTACTTTCCAATTTTGATTTCCTTTTCCTTATATCTTCTTGCTTCTTTTCTATTTAGAGATGACCTTTCAATATTTCTTTTCGGATATGTTTATGATAAGCTTGTATTCTTTTAGTTTTTGCTTGTCTGAGAAATTCTTTATTTCTCCTCCTATTCTAAATGATAATCTTGCTGGGTAGAGTATTCTAGGTTGCAGACTTTTCCCTTTCAAAATTTTGAATGTATTTTGTCACTTCCTTCTGGACTCCAGTGTTTCTGTAGAGAAAACAGCTGATAGCCTTATGGGGGTTCCCTTGTAATTAACTCTTTGTTTTTCTCTTGCTGCCTTTAGAATTCTCTCTTTACCTTTAATTTTGCCATTTTTATTATGATATGTCTTGGTGTATGTCTATTTGGATTCATCTTGTTTGGAACCCTCTCTGCTTCCTGTATCTGGATATCTGTTTCTTTCTTTAGGTTTGGGAAGTTTTCGGCCATAATTTCTTCAAATGCATTTTCAACCCCCTTTTCTCCTTCTTCTCCTTCTGGAATCCCTATTATGCATAGTTTGGCCCACTATATATTATCCTGTATGTCTCTTATATTGCTTTCATTTTTTTGTTTTTTTTCATTTGGCTTTCTATCTGCTATTTTGATTGGGTATTTTCCATTATTCTATCTTCCAGGTCACTTATTCTTTCTTCTGCATTATTCATTCTGCTATTCATTGCCTTGAGTTCAGATTTCATCTCAGCAAATGAATTTTCTAATTTTTCTTAGCTTATAGCTTCCAGTTCCGTTTTACAGCAATCTGCATTTCTGTTGATAGCCTTTCTTAATTCCTTGAGTATTTTCATTACCTCCTTTTTGAAGTCAGTTTCTATTAGACTGAAGTGGTCTGTATTATTGTTTGTTCCTTCAGGGGAATTCTCTTGGTCTCTTCACTGAGAGTGGTTCCTCTGCTTCTTCATTTTGCTTACATTTCTCTTACTCTTTGACATTAGGAGAAACAAATATCTACTGTAGTCTTAGAGGCATCCCTGTGTACCTTTTGTGGGTTTAATATTTTTTTGGTGTGAGGGCTGTTTTTGGTTTGGATGATTGCCATCTCTTCCCTCAGTGTGTGCTGGCCATTATCCTCTTGATAGGTGGTGTGCAGGTGCATGGCCCACACACACACTCTCAGGAAAGTGGGGGCAGCATTTGACTCCTGAATGCAGGTCCCTCAGAGCAGGCAGCTGGCTGCATGTCCTCCCTAGGAGGTAAGGGCAGTGTTTGGCACCAGGTCTCAGGACACTCGGCAGTGGTGGTGGGCCCTACTCACCCACAGGGTGGCAGGGGCAGTGGTTGACACCATGTTGCAGGACCCTTGGTGTTGACAGGCCTCACATGCTCCTGGAAAGTTGGGGGCAGTGACCTTCAACCCCTCACAGGACCCTCAGTAGCAGCAGGGATCCAAACTTTCCTCTGGAGTCTGAGATGGCAGCAGCAGCTTGAGCCCTCCTCAATAGCACGAAGAAAGAAGCTCCTAAGGTGGGCCTTTCCTTCTCCTTGTGTGCTCCTCAACAATTGTGCTTTGCCTCTCTGGTGGTCCCAGGCTTCTTCCCAGACTCCCTGCATTGTGGCACACCACACCTTAGCTCTCTCAGGCTGTCTCTGCACAGCCAACCCCAGTCCTCTCCCTAGGGTCTGACCTCCCAAGCCCGAGCCTCAGCACCAAGCCCCAACCACCTCAATAGACAATCATCTCAGGCAGGGGAGTGCTGGTCAGCACTGATCATCTGTGCAGGTCTCTCTCTGCATTGCCCTCTGCAAACCTGTTGCTGCACAGTCCTCTGAGGCTCTGAAGCTTCCCCTCTGTCCTGGCTGATCTCCCCACCACTGAGGGGACTTCCCGTAAGTGGGAACTTTCCTCTTTCACAGCTCCTTCCCAGGGGCACAGGTCCCATCCCGCTTCCTTTCTCTCACTCTTTTTCTCTTTTTTCTTTTTTCCTACCCAGTTATGTGGAGATTTCCCTGCCCTTTTGGAAGTCTGAGCTCTTCTGCCAGCATTCAGTAGATGTTCTGTGAGAGCCATTCCACATGTAGATGTATTTTTGATATATCTGTGGGGAGAAGGTAAGCTCCATGTCCTACTCCTCTTCTATCTTTATCCACCAGTCTACCTTCTCATTTTTAATCAGTGGATTTGAATTAAAGGGACTTTAAAGTCCCTTCCATTCATTATTCAATAAATACTTATTATTTATTGAATATGAGAATTATAATCACTGGAGACACATTAATAAATGAGACAGAAAGGGATCCTGCTCTTGTGTTGCTTGTTGCTTGTTGCTTGGTAGAGTACACAGTCACCTATAAGTAAAAATTTAATAAAAAATAGCTTTGAGAAATGCTATGAAGGAAACAAATCAGGATAATGTAAAATAGTAATAAGGAAAGGCCAGTGTTAGATGGGGTGGTCCAAGAAGTCTTCTCTGAGGGGCTAACATCTGAGCTGCCATCCAAATGAGCAGAAGACATCAGCCATTTGAAGTTCTAGGGCAGGGACATTCTAGGCACAGGGAAGAGAACATACAAAGGTCTTGAGATGGGCACAAATCTGGATGGTGAAGGAACACGGTGGCTCTATAGTAATGAGTGAGTGTCATAAATGATGGCAGGAAGAGGAGGAAAGGGGAGGAGTCAGGACCTAGATCACTGCTGGCAGTCTGTGATCCTGAGAATGTCTTCTCACTTGCAATTGCATTTCTATCTTAATAGTGCACATTAAGTTTCACATGCCCACATAGGGGAATAGCAGAGAGTCCCAGCAGTTATACTGCAGTGGTTGAGGCACTAGAGAGATCACAGGACCTTAAGGACACAGAAGGCTGAAGGCGAGGTACAGCACTTTTGGTCAGTATGAGCTGAAATATATTCAGTTTTAAATTTCCAGAATCATTACCTCAAACAGAATGTTCACCTTTTCCTAAAGTTCACATAGAAAGGCTGCATAGAATAATTAGCCCAGAAATTCTACTTCCATGGAAGAAAGCCACGAGTATGACTGTTTGGAGAGTTTAAGAAATGTGGATTTTAAGCAGAGAAAGAAAAAGACACTATATAGCAAGTGCAGTTCAGAAATAGAAGGGGCTTGTCCAAATGCAGCAGGCTTTGTTCTGGTGGAAGATGTGTACCCCGCTCTCAACATTCCTTCCCCATGTTGCTGAAATCAGTTTTATTATGCTTTATATAGCTCCAATTAAAACTTCAATTCATGTTAAGTAACTCTTAGAGACTCAGATAGCTCCTACTTGACATTATCAGCACATGACATGTGTAATATGCACAAACACCTTCCTTCCCAGGAGGCTCAGAGTTTCCACCTGACCACATCTGACTCCACCACTGTGTCATGAGGCCTCCTTGCTTGCCTCTGCACAGAATTGTTCCTGATGGAATCTTTTTTAAGGCAGGGAAATTATTCTTGTGAGTCGTCACTTAAGTATCAATGTCTTCTCATTTGCAATTGCATTTCTATGTTCCTTGAAAGAGCATTTAAACAAACAAACGAAAAATATCAGTTTTAACATGTATGGTTTTTATTTATCAGTTTTTATCTGTCCTTCACTGTATCCTATGGTCTGGCTTCTGCACTTAAGCCTTTCATGAAACAACTTGCAGGACTTTTTAATGACCTCTAATCTCCCCTCCCATTACCTCTTTTCCATTCTCCTCCATCTCTGAGACATATGCTGCTATAGACACATCATCATTACCATGACAATCTCTCCTTCCTTTGGGAAGCTTATTATTGCCTTCCTACTTTTTTACTGCCTCCTGGCCTCATGCGTTCTCTGCCCAGCATTCACAACAGGTTCACAGCAGACCCTCCCTCACTCTTCCCTTTGGAGTCCCCTCCTATCAGTTCAGCTGTAATTTCTGGACTACTGTCTCAAGTACTTGTCTCCAACCCTGTCTTCTCCTGCTGTTATGTCAGGGCACAGTAGCATCTTCACATGAATGGTGACCATAGATAAAACCTAAATTCTCCTCTTCTCCTTCTTCCCCAGCTACTTTAAACTCCTCTGTGGATGTCTCCTCTCATCTCGACTCAATGGTTCAAGATCATCCATGGTCCATTTTTCTATACTCAACAAGATACCTAGCCATGTTGATTCTATCTCCAGTGGGGTGCATTGAGCAATGATGGACAAAGGGAGAAGTGGAGACAGCAGGCACAGACCAAGTCAGGCTGTGATGGGAATGAGAATGAAGGACAGCATTAAGAAGAAGAGCAGATTTAAGATTTAAGTTACTAGGGTATAAGAGACTGGAGAACGTTTTAAAACACAGATCGGGGATAAATCTGGTAGAGGACAGGTTGAGTTTAAAAGAAAGATAAATGATCATTGCTAGGTTCATCAGAAGAGTTTAGTAACATGCTATCATACTGGTAACATCTTATCAAATGCTATTTCAGTTAGAAATATTTCAGGTTACAAATCCTTTAGAAACTTTTCCTATACATTTTCAAGCAATGGAATAACATACTTCAAGATTATCTGTTGCAGCATTCTTTGTAATGTCAAGAGGTCATTGACTATTACTGTTTATTTCAATTTAAATTGGTAAAGTACATTATAGTGCATCATCCACTCGGTGGACTGTTTTGCAGGAAACAGTGATCTGATAGAGGACTTTTCTCAAGGTACGGTCAACTGAATATAAACAAGATATAATGAAACATTGTGCTTAGTATACTACCATGTATGTTTTTAAAAGGGGAGTGAAGGATAAAGAGATATTCATATTTGCTTGTATATACATAAACAGACACTTCGGAAGGATACCTGGGAAACCAACCACGGTGGCTGACTGTGAAAACAGAGGGTCCTGAGCAAGAATGAAGGGGGTGAGAGGCACAATATAAAATAAAGTATTTAATATTTTTAGGTTCTTGAATCTTATACTTGTATTATAACCTTCTCAGAGATTTCAAGACTAACTTTTTTAAAAACCTCTAAAGATTAAAATTATAGCACTATTTCTACCAGCTGAATGAAAGTCAAGTCTGTTTTACCAAAGATTATCTAGTTTCCCTAAAATGTCCACTCATGAGAATTTTCTGGTAGCTTTTGCTCACTTTATTTCACTTTGGAAGACAGTTTTCTAATTCATAATTCTTTATGTTCTTCCCCTCCAAGAACATCTACCACTTCTAATGTTATTAGTTAAGCTTGATCCATATTCCTTACATTTCTTTCCCTTTTTTCCCTATCCAAAGGCTCTGTACATTCATTACCAATTGACATAATATTTAGATAATTCATATGGATGGGAGGATAATTATTTGTGTTAATCCTTGAATTCTTTCTCTGAATGTGACATATTAATAACACCAGTTAAATATTATATAAAACCACTGACTTTATTATTTTAAAAATTAGAGTCAGAAGACTATATCTTAAGATTGATTTAAAAAATAGCAACCACGTTGATACTGAGGAGCTATGACACATGAGGGGACATTTTATGTGTGAGAGAGAAGAGCGTTGTCTTGAGTGCTAGGACCATTGGATAGACCTTATGGGAGTCACTTCCCAGGGAAGCATAGGACAGAATCCTGAGTATCTTGAGTGCCCTGCAAGGTGAAGGTCTGAAGTGGTGGCTACGACACCCCTTTGTAGATCCAAAGATATGATCGTTGTATCCGTGTGTCTGTACAAGTCTGTACAAGTCAATCTTGCATTTGGAAAAAAGAAATTTGACTAAATGACAGATGGCCCCAGCTCCAATAATAAGATATTTTCTTGAAACAGTGTTCTTTTCCCTTTCAACTTCTCAAATCCAGACTAGGTACTCTGGATGAGAGCCATTCTCTTTTAATTCCATTCTTCAAAGTCTCAAACTTTTTAGCTTGTTTTCAATAAGTAATTTTCCATCTTTATTCTTAAGGTAAACAAGAGGGTAATTTTCTTATCAGACTTTAAAGGAAGCAATTACCTTTAAAATTAGACTTTCTAAAGATTCTAATTTTATTCTGCGTCCTTCAAACCTGAGTTTGTAATGAGCATTTTCACTTAATTCAGAGATGACTCTTAGGAGTTAATTGGTGGTGGGACCTCACAGACCCCTGGGATTTCAAACTCTTGGCAATTAGATCTCCATTAATAGAAGTATTAGCAGCCAGTGCAATAAACAACATAGTCATAGGCTACAGGAGTGACATCCAGGAAAAGGCAATTTATGGATGACAGAAGAGATTCACCTTCTTTATGATTTTTCTTTTTATTAATTTTTATTAGAGTATAGTTGCTTTACAATGTTGTGTTAGTTTCTGCTGCAAAGCAAAGTGAGTCAGCTATATGGATACATATATCCACTCTTTTTTGGATTTCCTTCCAGTTTAGGTTACCACAGAGCATCAAGTAGAGTTCCCTGTGCTATACAGTAGGTTCTCATTAATTATGTATTTTATACATAGTAGTGTATATATGTCAATCCCAATCGCCCAATTCATCCCAGCCCCCAAGCCCCCTTAGTATCCATATATTTGTTCTCTACATCTGTGTCTCTATTTCTGCTTTGCAGATAAGTTAATCTATACCATATTTCTAGGTTCCACACATAAACAATTTTATACAATATTTGTTTTTCTCTTTCTGACTTACTTCACTCTGTATGACAGTCTCTATGTCCATTCACGTCTCTGCAAATGGCACAATTTTGTTCCTTTTTACAATGTCCCATTGTATATATGTACCACATCTTTATCCAGTCCTCTGTTGATGGACTTTTAGGTTGCTTACATGTCTGGCTATTGTAAGTAGTGCTGCAATGAACATTATGGTACATGTACCTTTTTGAATTAGAGTTTTCTCTGAGTATATGCCCAGGAATGGTCTTGCTGGGTCATATGGTAGTTCTATTTTTAGTTTTTTAAGGAACTCCCATACTGTTCTCCATAGCAGCTGTATCAATTTACATTCACACTAACAATGTAGGAGGGTTCCCTTTTATCCATGTCCTCTCCATCACTTATTGTTTGTAGATTTTTTGATGATGACCATTCTGACTGGTGTGAGGTGATACCTCATTATAGTTTTGATTTGTTAAAATCAAGACTCTAATAATTAGTGATAGTGAGCATCTTTTCATTTGTTTTTTGTCAATCTGTATGTCTTCTCTGGAGAAATGTCTATTTAAGTCATCTGCCCATTTTTTGATTGGGTTGTTTGTTTTTTTTTTGTTACTGAGCTGCATTAGCTGCTTGTATATTTTGGATATTAATCCTTTGTCAGTTACTTCAATTGCAAATATTTTTACCATTCTGAGGGTTGTCTTTTCGTCTTGTTTATGGTTTCTTTTGCTGTGCAGAAGCTTTTAAGTTTCATTAGGTCCCATTTATTTACTTTTGTTTTTATTTCCATTACTCTAGGAGGTGGGTCAGAAAAGAACTTGCTGAAATTTATGTCAGAGAGTGTTCTGCCTATGTTTTCCTTTAAGACTTTTATAGTGTCTGTCCTTACCTTTAGGTCTTTAATCCATTTTGAGTTTATTTTTGGTGTATGTATGGTGTTAGGGAGTGTTCTAATTTCATTATTTTACATATAGCTGTCTAGTTTTCCCAGCACCACTTATTGAAGAGACTGTCTTTTCTCCACTGTATATTCTTGTCCCTTTTGTCATAGATTAGTTGACCATAGGTGCATGGGTTTTTCTCTGGGAATTCTATCCTGTTCCAGAGATCTATATTTCTGATTTTGTTCCATACCATACTGTTTTGATTACCGTACCTTTGTAGTATACTCTGAAGTCAGAGAGCCTGATTCCTCCAGCTCTGTTTTTCTAACTCAAGATTGTTTTGACTATTCAGGGTGTTTTGTGTTTCATACAACTTATAAAATGTTTTGTTCTAATTCTGTGAAAAATACTTTTGGTACTTTGATAAGGATTGCATTGAATCTGTAGACTGCTTTGGGAAGTAAAATCATTTTGACAATATTGATTCTTCTAATCCAAGAACATGGTATATCTCTCCATCTGTTTGTGTTGTCTTTGATTTCTTTCATCAGTATTTTATAGTTTTCTGAGTACAGGTGTTTCACCTCCTTAGGTAGGTTTATTTTATTCTTTTCATTGCAATGGTAAATGGGATTGTTTCCTTAATTTCTCTTTCTGATGTTTCATTGTTAGTGTATAGGAAAACAAGAGATTTCTGTGCATTAATTTTGTATCCTTCAACTTTACCAAATTCATTGATTAGCTCTAGCAGTTTTCTGGTGGCATCTTTAGGATTTTCTATGTATAGTATCGTGTCATCTGCAAACAGTGACAGTTTTACTTATTCCTTTCCAATTTGGATTCCTTTTATTTCTTCTTCTTCTCTGATTGCTCTGGCTAGGATCTCCAAAACTCTGTTGACTAATAGTGGCAAGGGTCGACCTCCTTCTCTTGTTCCTTATCTTAGAGGAAATATTTTCAATTTTTCACTGTGGGTTTGTCATATATGGACTTTATTATGTTGAGGTATGTTCTCTCTATGCCCAACTTCTGGAGAGTTTTTATCATATATGGGTGTTGAATTTTGTCAAAAACTTTTCTGTATCTATTGAGATGATCATATGATTTTTATTCTTCAATTTGTTAATATGGTGTATCACATTGATTGATCTGTGTATATTGAAGAATCCTTGCATCAATGGGATAAATCCCACTTGATGATGGTGTATGATCGTTTAATGTGTTGTTAGATTTGATTTGCTAGTATTTTGTTGAGGATTTCTGTGTCTATGTTCATCAGGGATATTGGCCTGTAATTTTCTTTTTTTGTGATATCTTTGTCTGTTTTTTTTTTATCAGGGTAATGGTGGTGTCGTAGAATAAGCTTGGGAGTGTTCCTTCCTCTGAAATTTTTTGGAAGAGTTTCAGAAGGATAGGTGTTAACTCTTCTCTAAATGTTTGATAGAATTCACTTGTGAAGTCATCTGGCCCTGTACTTTTTTATTTTGGAAGTTTTAAATCAGTTTCAATTTCATTACTTGTGATTGGTCTGTTCATATTCTCTATTTCTTCCTGGTTCAGTCTTGGAAGGTTGTACCTTTCTAAAAACGTGTCCATTTCTTCCAGGTTGTCCATTTTATTGGCATAGAGTTGCTTGTAGTAGTCTCTTATGATCCTCTGTATTTCTGTGCTGTCAGTTGTAACTTCTCCTTTTTCATTTTTAATTTGAGTTGAGTCCTCTCCCTTTTAGTATTGATGAATCTGGCTAAAGGTTTCTCAATTTTGTTTATCTTCTCAAAGAACCAGCTTTTAGTTTAATTGATCTCTTCATTTCTATTTCACTTCTTTCTGCTCTAATCTTTATGATTTCCTTCTTTCTATTAACTTTGGGTTTTGTTTGTTCTTCTTTCTCTAGTTGCTTTACTGTAAGGTTAGGTTGTTTATTTGAGATTTTTCTTGTTTATTGAGGTAGGAATGTATTGCTGTAAACTTCCTTCTCAGAACTGCTTTTGCTGCTTCCCATAAGTTTGGGGTCGTCGTGTTTTGTTGTCATTTGTTTCTAGGTATTTTTTGATTTCCTCTTTGATTTCTTCAGTGATCCATTGGTTATTTAGTAGCATATTGTTTAGCCTCCACGTTTTTGTAATTTTTTACAGTTTTTTTCCTGTAATTGATTTCTAATCTCATAGTGTTGTGGTCTGAAAAGATGCTTGATATGATTTCAATTTTCTTAAATTTACCGAGGCTTGACTGTAACCCAAGATGTGATCTATCCTGGAGAATGTTCCATGTGCACTTGAGAAGAAAGTGTATTCTACTGCTTTCAGGTGAAATGTCCTATAAATAACAACTAAGTCAATCTTGTCTAATGTGTCATTTAAGGCTTGTGTTTCCTCATTAATTTTCTGTCTGGATGATCTGTCCATTGGTGTTAGTGGGGTGTTAATGTCCCCACTATTATTGTGTTACTGTCAATTTCCCCTTTTTTTATGGCTGTTAGCATTTGCCTTCTGTATTGAGGTGTCCCTATGTTGGGTGCATAAATATTTACAGTTGTTATATCTTCTTCTTGTATCGATCCCTTGATTATTATGTAGCACCTCTTCTTCCTTGTCTCTTATAACAGTCTTCATTTTAAAGTCTATTTTGTCTGATATGAGTATTGCCACTCCAGCTTTCTTTTGATTTCCATTTGCATAGAAATATTTTTCCATCCCCTCACTTTCAGTGTGTATGTGTCTGTAGGTCTGAAGTGGGTCTCTTGTATACAGCATATTATACAGGTCTTCTTTTTGTATCCAATCAACCAGTGTGTGTCTTTTGGTTGGAGCATTTAATCCATTTATATTTAAGGTAATTATTGATATGTATGTTCCTATTGCCATTTTCTTAATTGTTTTGGGTTTATTTTTGTATGTCTTTTCTTCTCTTGTGTTTCCCGCCTAGCAAAGTTCCTTTGGCACTTGTTGAAAGCTGGTTTGTGGTGCTGATACTTGTAACAAAGCTGTTATTTGTTGCTTTTCCTTTGCGGCTTTTAATATTTTTCTTTGAATTTAATTTTTGTCAGTTTGATTAATATGTGTTTTGGCGTGTTTATCCTATATGGGACTCTCTGTGTTTCCTGGACTTGGGTGGCTATTTTCTTTCCCATGTTGTTAGGGAATTTTTCAACTATAATCTCTTCACATATTTTCTCAGGCTCTTTCCCTTTCTTTTCTTCTGCTGGGACCCCTATAATTCAAATGTTGGTGCGTTTAATGTTGTCCCAGTGGTCTCTGAGACTTTTCCCATTTCTTTTCATTCTTTTTCTTTATTCTGTTCCTCAGCAGTTATTTCCACCATTCTGTCTTCCAGCTCACTTATCCTTTCTTTTGTCTCAGTTATTCTACTATTGATTCCATCTAGTGTATTGTTCATTTCAGTTATTGTTTTTGTTCTTTAGTTCTTCTAGGTCCTTGTTAAATATTTCTTGTATCTTTTTGATCCATGCCTCCATTCTATTTCCAAGATCTTGGATCACCTTTACTATCATTACACTGAATTCTTTTTCACATAGATTGCCTATTTCTTCTCATGTATTTGGTCTTGTGGGTTTTTACCTTGCTCCTCATCTGCAAAATATTTTTCTGTCTTCTCATTTTGTCTAACTTACTGTGTTTATGGTCTCCTTTCTGCAGGCTGCAGGGTTGTAGTTCCTCTTGCTTCTGGTGTCCGACCCCTGGTGGGTGAGTTTGGTCCAGGGGCTTGTGTAGGCTTCCTGGTGGGAGGGACTGGTGCCTGCATTCTGGGAGGTGGAGCTGAGTCTTGTCCCTCTGATGGGCAGGGCAGTGTGTTTTGGGGTGTCTGTGAGCTTAGTACAACTTTAGGCAGCCTGTCTGCTGATGGGTTTGGCTGTGTTTCTGTCTTGCTGGTTGTTTGGCTTGAGACGTCCAGCACTGGAGCCTACAGGCAGTTGGGTGGTGCTGGGTCTTTGTGTCGAGATGGAGACCTCCAGGAGAGATAATGCTGGTTAATAATCCCTGGGGCTTCATGGAAGCAACCTAAATGCCCATCAACAGACGAATGGATAAAGAAGTTGTGGTACATATATACAATGGAATATTACTCAGCCATAAAAAGGAACGAAATTGAGTCATTTGTTGAGACGTGGATGGATCTAGAGACTGTCATACAGAGTGAAGTAAGTCAGAAAGAGAAAAACAAATATCGTATATTAATGCATGTATGTGGAACCTAGAAAAATGGTACAGATGAGCCAGTTTGCAGGGCAGAAGTTGAGACACAGATGTAGAGAATGGACATATGGACACCAAGGGGGGAAAACTGCGGTGAGGTGGGGATGGTGGTGTGCTGAATTGGGTGATTGGGATTGACATGTATACACTGATGTGTATAAAACTGATGCCTAATAAGAACCTGCAGTATAAAAAAACAAACAAAACAACTAATACTAAACTTTCATTGGGTTATTTGTATGGAAATATGTTAATATAAATGTTTCAGACATTACATGAAATTTCTAAAAATCTTATATTTGTATTTGTATGGAAATATGTATGGAAATATGTTAATATAAATGTTTCAGACATTACAGGAAACTTCTAAAAATCTTATATGTTCTGGTATAAGGTTATAAGTAATAATCCTAGTTACTACTTTAAAATGTATATCTCAGAAATAACTAATTTTCTTGTCAACTGCATTATTATGAACTTTCATCAAATCTTTAACCATGGTCATTTTTAAGTCTTCTGTCATTTACAGACAGTTCTGGGTGTACTCTGATGATTTTGCAAATATGTTCCTATAAAAGGGTTTCATCTTCAAGAAATTCATGGAAAAGACTCTGACAAGTACAGGTTTCTGGTAACTGACTGTACTGCTGAACTGAATGAATAAGCATTTTCAGAACTCTAATGAAAAACTGATGAACTCATAAAAGTGCTAACAAAAGATCAAGATGAAAAAAAAATTAATTACATGGGACTGAGTGAACTGATGAGGATGAGTATAATTTTTGTGACTTTCTGTCTGAATTAAAAAAAAAAATCCCACAAGGACTCAGAGGCAAAGAATATACAAATCAATTTTCACTGCAAAGTAAAGAGCTGTTACAGTGGAGGATTACTGGACTGAATGTCAATATTATGACATAGTATGAGTGTGTTTCATGTTTGGTAATTGCAATCATTGTTGCTTTTGTTGTGGTCATCCATGTACAATGCTTGGTGTCAGTCTATTTATCTCTTGTAAAAATAAAATACAGTGTGTGTGTGTGGAAAAAAAAAAAAAATAATCCCTGGGGCTGGGAATTCTCTGGTGGTCCAGAATCCTGTACATGGTACTCCCACCTTGGGGGCTGAGGTCCGACCCCTGGCTGGAAAACCAAGACCCTGTAAGCTGCACAGCACAGCCAAAAAAAAAAAAGAAAAAAGAAATTAAAAAGGGAAAAGAAAACAAACAAAACCCAAGACAAATGATAAAAACAAAACTAAACAAACAAAAACAAACAAACAAAAAGGCAAAAAAATCCCAAAGAAAATAGAAAACGAGAAACCAACCAAACAGACAAAGAACCCCAAAGTGAAAACAAACAATAAAAACAAAAACAGAAAGCAAACTTAAATAAATAAAACAAAAAAATAATAAAAAAGAAAAAAGACAAAAACAAAACAAAGCAAAAAGGAAACACACACAAAAAATAAATAAATAGAAAAATTAAAAATGTATTAAAGAATTTTTTAAAGCCAGAAAATATAAATAAAAAATAATAAAAAAAATAAAACAAGAACAGAACAAAACAAAAGAAAATCAAAATTTTCTTGGGGCCTCTGCTATCAGTGTCCTTAACCCCACAGTGAGCCACAGCCAACCTCCGCCTCCCCAGGAGGCCCTCCAGTACCTTTAGGTAGGTCTCTAGACCTGCTGTGGGCACTGTGGTGGCAGCTCAGACTCTGACCTGGCCCAATTCCCAAGTGTACTTGTCCCCAAAGTCCACAGCTGCTAAAGTTAGATGGGTATCAGCTGCGGCAACACTTATTGTGTGTTCAGATATTCCACAAATGCAGGGTTTACCAAGCTGATCACTGGGATTTAATCTCCAGCTTGTGCAGCTGCATGGAGAGATTTCCATACCTTAATCGCACAGCTCCTGGGGCTCAGTTTTGATTTTGGCCCCAACTCTTCTTGTGGGACACCCACAGGAGTCTGTTCCCTACCCAGGTGAGAGGGGGCGAATGCAGCAGATGACTGAGGCACACTTGCTTGCTCAGGCCAGGGAGGGATAAGGTGGCCACAACTGGGACAGGCACACTCACTCTGATGGGATCCCTCTCTAGTGCCTGCAGCAGCAGACACCAACAGGAAGTTGCAACAGAATGGGGTGTGCTCGCTCTGGTGGGAGTCCTTCCCAGTCCCTGTGGAGGCAGAGGCTGGCATGTGGGGAGGGAGTCGGTGATTGTGGCCCTGTCCCTTGTGTACGACTCAACAATGGTGCTTCATTTCCAAGGCAGACCACGCTTCCTCCAAGAGCATTCCTGGCCATGGGGCCCCTCACTCTCAACCCCTCAGGTTGTCTCTGTGCAGTTGAGCTCCTCACTCTTGTCCCTTCAGGCCATTATTGCACAGCCAACAGCGGTCCTCTCCCTGGGTCCACTCTCCTAACTCCATGCTTTAGCACTCAGCCCCCACCAGCATTAGCAGGTTCCCATCTCAGGCTGGGGTGCCCAAGGCTGATTACCAAGTAGGCTTTGGCAGAAATGGCACTCAGGATCCCAGAGCTTGCATGGATGGAGGAGGTTTTGGCTTGAGAGGTGGACAAGCCTGCTCAGATGGATGCCCCTCCCAGTGATCATGGAGGAAGGGACCTGCTGGTGGGGTAGGTGGTTACAATTGTGGCCCCAGTCCTTGCACATCACTCACCAATGGCTCCTTGCCTCTATGGTGGTCCAGGCTTTTTCTGCAAACATTTCCAGTGGTGGAGCTCCTTACTCCTGTCCCTTCAGGCTGTCTCTTCACAGCCAACAGCTGTCCCGTCCCTGGGTCTGCCCTCCAAACCCCACTTCCCAGCACCCAGCCCCACTCCACACCAGTAGACACACGAGGAGACACACTAGGGTTTGCAGGGCTTCAGCACAGACCATGTGTGCAGATTTTACTCTGTCTTGCCTTCCACAGACTGGTTGTTGCATTCCCCTCTGACCTCCTGAAGCTCCTTCTCTGCCCCACCTGTTTTCCCCACCATGAGGGGGCTTCTCTGAATGTGGGAACCTCTCCTCTCCTTCAGCTTCCTGCCAGAGGTGCTGATCCCTTCCCGTTTCCTCTTTCCTTTTTTCTGTCTTTTGTCCTACCCAGTTGTATGGGGATTTTTCATCATTTTAGGTGTCTGAGGTCTTCCACTAGAGTTCAGTGCATACTCTGTGAGAATAGTTCTATTTGTAGATGTATTCTTTTTTTTTTAATTAATTTAATTAATTTATTTATTTGGCTGTGTTAGGTCTTCGTTTCTATGCAAGGGCTTTCTCTAGTTGCGGCGAGCGGGGGCCACTCTTCATCGCGGTGTGCGGGCCTCTCACTGTTGCGGCCTCTCTTGTTGTGGAGCACAGGCTCCAGACGCGCAGGCTCAGTAGCTGTGGCTCACGGGCCTAGTTGCTCCGTGGCATGTGGGATCTTCCCAGACCAGGGCTTGAACCCGTGTCCTCTGCATGGGCAGGCAGATTCTCAACCACTGTGCCACCAAGGAAGCCCTGTAGATGTATTCTTGATGTACTTGTTGAGATCCGCCTTTTGACAAGCAGTTGCATTTCATTGTGAGGCAAACAGAATGTGCCTGCAGATACAGAGATGTTGTAAGCAGGAAGCAGGATGGTTTCACTCACATCTGTTAGCAACAAGACCATCAGAAGTGTCATTCCTTGGGCCGAGTCTTGCTTCCTGTTACTTCACTCCCTTGTGCTTTGGGCCTGCTCTGCTGACTTGGTGCTCTCCTTTGTGCTTTTTCTAAATCTCCTGGGCCATCTCACAAGGCCCAGCAGGAGGTAGGAAGCAGAGGTGCAGTTTGGCAGGCCTGCTCCTTATAACACATATGACTGCAGTGAAGTTGGGACAGTATGTGTGTGCTGAGTGGGTATCTTCCTTCTCATGGGTGTGGCTATGATGGAACCAGAGGTCTGAATGAGGAGGATGGTAGAAATACCTTTGTGTTCTTTCACCTCCCAGGCCAGAAGGTATTAATCTGAGGGGCATAGGGAGCTTCCAGTTTCCTGGGGCATCCCTGAAGTCACATATAAAATGTGTTTGTGCACAAGATTTCATTCAGATAAGATTAAATGCCCTGATTCCAACCTCTTCAGAATATTTAATCTTATTCCTAGATCTTCTTCATCTTCTTCTGTGGGGTCGACTTTATTATTTATTTTATATGGTGTTTGACAGATGACAGAAAAAGAGAAAGCACTAAATGACGGATGTTTTCAGGTATGCAAAAGTGGTGGTTTTCAATGTTGGTTTGGGTGTTTTGTTTTTAATGAAACAATCCATGATAGAACAGACCCAAACAAGTTTTGAGAATAAAATGTACATATTCTTCCCCTGAGAGATACTCATAGCCAAATTAGTTTAAAAAGTGTTTTTTATGAACCTGGCATAAATTATGACTTGCTTTGGGCAAATAACTGATTTCAAGGCTGGCTTAAACTCAGGGAGTGTTCAAGGAATGTTCTAAAAACTAGAGTATACAATAGTGTGTAACCAGAGTTTCACTATTTGTGCTGTGACTATCGTCTGTATTTAATCCTTAAATAAAGATCCATTGTTTTCCACATAACTTACAATTTGTTTGACTCTGAAATACATTGGCTGGCTTTATGACAAGGTAGTTCTATACAATCACATGTAAAGTTGCTTTTTAAAAAATATAAACAGTGTACACTCTCGTTCAAGTTCATCCAGAGTTACAAGTACACAAAAAACTAAATAATAATGAGTAAAAGTAAAATTTCTCTTTCGTCAAGGTATACATAGGTCATTTGTATAAATTCCTCCAACTTAAAATTTTTTTCAAATATATATTTATTTACACACACAGATAATATAGATTCATTTTTAATTCTGTTAAATAAATTCTATGTGTTACTTTGCAACTTGCTTTTTCATGAAACAGCATGACTTTGAGGTATCACCATTTCCTGTTTTGGGGTTTTCTACTGCTATATCATAACAGGGCAAAAAGCTTTACCTAGAACCACATAATTATTGAAAGTTTCTAATTTTTCAGATATGAATTTTATTTAAAGTGAGTAAAACCCAGTCACCAGGCAGCTTCTGTGCTATCTTAACATATTCTAGTCTTGTCTTGAATTCCTTAAAATTTTGAGGCAAAAACTTCATTGTAACAAGTTTCTTAAAGAAAAGTAGAAAACCAGAAGTTTAGGTTAAACTTTAGGCTGTCAAGTATCTCCTCAAGCTAATTCTAACTGAAATTGGTGGTAATAACCAGTTTTCAGATTAATTGTAATAAAAATATCTAGCACGTTAATGATAAAAACAAAGTTATTATGAGTCAGTTTATAACATTAGGCTTTTGAAGCCTGCAGGAGCCAGTAGCTGCCTCTCTGTGTGTAGAGGCTTGAGGAGCCTCCTCTGTCTCCCCTCTCTAACATGAAAGAGTGAGAGGGGAGCTCTGAGTAGGCAGAGGTGTGGGGAGAGAACAAAGTGAGCCAGTAAATGTGCCCAGAAAACCTGACCTCTTCTCCACTCAGTCTTATTCCAGACATTCACATGCAGGGAGACCTCAGCTGAGAAGTGTCCCTGAACTGGCTATTAAAACTTCAGACCCTTGTTGCTTCATCTTCCCCAAACAACCCCTAGATTATTACTCTTAAAGAAATTTTAAACTTTGGGGCAATGTTTGTAAATTAGTAAGTGTTTTTCTAATGATTGGAGATAATTTTCATTTTTTTAAAATTATGTCTTTAAAACATAATTAAACAATCTGTGGCCAATATTATCTCTTTCCTTCCCTGTCATACCCAACACAACGTTCAACTCAGTTCACAAACAATCCAGAAGAAACTGAAATTGAAATTTAATATGTAGCATTGGGCACATATGAACCTTCATGTGTTTTCATTTTTATTCCTTTTAATGTTACTCTATAGAATCATTACATTATTTCATTGATTTTCATGACTCCTTCAAAGATCTCCAGATGTTAGCAGTGAAAAAGTTTCTACTTCCCCTTGTTCATATGAGGCAGATGAAAGTGGATCTGCTCCAGGGCACCTGGGGAGACAGAATTTGAAAACGCCTCCTCTATACTGTGGAGATAATTCAGCAGTTACCTTTTCAAGAGTCATTAGTACCTGAGCATAGAAAATGCATTTTCATCATGTGTCACTGCCTCCAATACTTTAAAGGTGGCAGAACTGAAGTAGCATCATGTAGGTTGTCTCCACCTATTCCAAGAGTCTGCTTAGAATGTTGTTTTGACTCTGTATCATTAAAACCCAGTGTGGTCTTTTTAACAATCCTCAGGCTCTCTCACTGAGAAAGTTAGTGAATTCATTCATTTAAATTAGTTAATTATCATGCCCAAACCTTAGCCTTGAGAGACCCCCTGTGCTGAGGTCAGCAGCACTGATGGTGCAGAGCCCTTGAGAACAGCAGCTGGAGCTGGACTTGTGAGCTGCTAAACACTGAACCCCTCCTCTCCCCATTCTTCACACACTCACGCCCATACCTCCTCAACCTCCTCCCCTCCAAAATAATGCATGACCTGTTCTGTCAGTGTCTGGGGTGGGGAGACACTGTTTAGATGTTTAGTTATGATTTTCAGAGAAAATTGCTTTAGCTTTCAAATTACTGAATTGCAGAGAGTCTCCAGATTGTTATTCTCAGTACCGAGTGTACACTGTGAATCAGAAGACGATGCCCATCCTCATGGAGCACACTTCCAACCCGGGGCTACCGAAACCACCGACCATCCCAACACTTTGTCAGCTACTGAAGATGCTGTGTGTGACTCAGTCAGAGGGTCCTGGGTCAAGAGCCCACTCCTGCACTTCCTTTGTTGTGGGGTTGGCTCTTTTGGTCTGGTGCTGTGCTCTGTGGCACTCATACCAGTGGAACATTCCATAAGCCTCAGAGAGTGGTGCTGCCTGAGTCCCTGCAGGCAGGAAGGCAAACTCAAACCCAGAGTAATTGTCTATTTGTGTGAAATAGTCAGCTTGTAGCTAAGTGAGTATCTTGCTGGTCTCCTCAGAGTGATGCTTACAGGTGGCTCAGGATGGTTGTCTTGCATGCAGGCTGGAGATTCAGCAATGACAGTAGCTAAATCAGCCTTAATCAGTAGTAGCACATATTGTTGAGCTCCATCTTTCACACTGTAGCCATTCGGCTCATGTGTCCATCCTGTTAGCACGGAGGTGGCCTGTGACCAAAACTGGTCAACATCACCTGTCCTACATAGTCCTTTATTTCCTCTTCTGTTCTGGGACCTCTCTGGTGGACATGAATATGATACAACAATCTGCACACATTCCTGGTCATCCAACCACAAACCAGTAGCTCAGACCTTGTTCCCAAACTTCCAGGCTTCTGAAGGCAAACCATGTAATTCACAACTCTCATGGGTCAGTAATTATTTAACCCTGACCCACTTCTTCTACACAAGGTTGATGACCTGGTAAATCCCCTATTGGGAAGCATTTTCTCTCATCACTGTCTTTTGCAGACACTGCTGAGTGAGGCTCCAGTGAAGTTGACATCTGAATTTCGGCTTGCACACCCACAAATTTAGCCAGCCCACCCATAAGCCAAGGTTGGTAATAAGGAATCCTCCCTACAACAGTAGATGTTGGCTCAGGCAGGGTGCTAGTGCAGTAGGGGTAGGTAACTTGGGGGTCTGGGCCACCTGCTCATGCAGCTGCCTGTACCCTCTGGTGTTTGTGCCTGATTCCAACAGTGTATCTGCCACTGGTGGTTCCTGACCTTATGGCTTGGTGGTTCTGATAGAACTCAGCTCATGATGTACTTTCCCAATGCATGGTCGCTTGGTGTCCCATGGACAGGCATTCTCTCTCTACCAGGGCCCAATAAGAACTCCAGCAGTTGTTTTTGTAAAGGCACATACTCCTCTGATGTGACAACATGGCCTTGTTCCATAACCCCAGGGACCTGACCTGTGATCGTTGTTCTGGCACATGCCACCGACTCCACATGGCCTCTTGTCCCTCCTCCTCCACTGTAAGCCATGGCAATTCTGGCATTTCAGCTTCACTTGGCCTGGGCCATCACTTTCTCCATGTTTCTTGGAGCCATATCAGTAGCAAGGTCACATCATTTCCTGGGGAATGTGCCAGGGTGTTAAATCTTGTATCTTGGGAGAGCACACAAATCAGTAAGCTCTCCTGTTCAACTTTGTGGTCTGGCCCTGGATCAAGCCTTAGAATTCAGTCCTATTTGTCTTCTCTCAGCTCCCACTAGCACACTCTGGCTGGGTCATGAAACTCTTTTGGGAGAGTTATAACCTGTTGATCAGGAGAGGATACAGGGACAGGTGTTAAAGGAAAGGATATTGTCTTGCAGAGAAACATCTTCATTGTCTTCAAGCAAGGTGGCAACACTTCTTGTTGTTTTCTTTTTAGCATCTGTTGAATTTATTCTGCATAATCACAGAGGTATTGTCTTCATGCTATCACACAACACAGATACTGTGTTCTATCCATATTGAGCCCAAGTGCATTCCTTCTGAGACTTATTTATATGTTTTCATATGCCACAGCCCATCACTTAAATAATGGATATTTTAAATGTCAATTCCCTTGTTGACTTTCACGGTATCATCTGCAGACATCTTCATGATTTCAACACACAGAGCAAGCTATTTTCCTTCTGCCATGATTGCAACAATCACATCTACTGCAGCAGAGTAAAGCTTAGCTCCTGGAGAAGTTCAGCCTAGACACATGATGTCTGCTCCTCTGAGTACAAACTTTATGGCTCCTTTATCAACCTGCTGGTGTAGCAAGAAGGGGATTTTTTGGTCTCTATTTGTGAAGTAACCTTAGGGTTGGATAAAAAGGTCCTTCTCTTTTTCTAAATAAAGTAACTCTCCATTCACCGTAAGAATTTCTATATGTACATGGCATCCCACTATTTTAACTAGATCCTTCTTAGGCGTGATTTGATTAAGGCATGGTTCAATGCCTAGGAATTGCTCTACTGGTTCTTAAGACCTTTAATAACAGGTTTTAAACTGGATGCAATTAGACACATTTTCTTTTTTATTAAATTTCTTGAACATGATTCAAGGTGAAGGGATAATGATAGGGAAGAGTTGGGAATGGGGAAAAATAGAATTAGTAAAGGCCCAGCAAACCCCCTAAACCTGGAATGCCAAAGGGATAGTCGCAGCTGCTGTTGTTATCTGGAAGTTAGATAGCTGACCACAGTTTAGGGCCTCTAGGGAAATCTGACTACTTCTGCTCCTCCAACTACTTCCTTTGACTACTCATGTGAACACTGCGGCACTTTTGGGGGCTGTTTGTGTTTACCAATTTCTCTCCAGGGCGGAAGTTGAAAAGATGAAGAGATGGAACAATCATTCTAGTTGCAAGAAGAGAATGGAGGGACAGCACCTGTTCTTAATAAGGATGGTTGAACAAATGCAGGCTCAGAGGGGTCAGAAAAGTCTGGGGTTCAAAGTTCAGAGGCATCCACCTGAATTCCTCTACCAGGTTTTAGGGTCTCCCTCGCATCCCTAATCTCCCACAGCCTAGCAGACATCTCGTGGGTGGGTGACTAACTTTGTGTAGAGCTTGGAGCTTGGCTACTGTGACTAATGAACCCTGGGTCAGGGTGTGGTTTTCAGCTTTTTCTGCTTTCTTTCTACCTGGAAGCCCCTCTGCTTGTTTCGGTGGTGACTAGCAATTACTATCCTGTCATCTGTGAGAGTTTTGGCAGCTGAACCACCATCTATTTCAGACACTATGGGTACTCCACCTAGCCCCTGAAGAGGTTCTTGTTGCCAGCTAAATAGGGAGCACTGTAGCTCCAAAATCTCTTGCATCACTGCTTTTCCACCTGTCACAGTTAGCTTCTCTGTAAGGAAGAGAAACTTTGCTTTTCCTTGCAATCTGCTGGTGTCACTTAAGAAGTGATTTTCAACTGGGGCAATCCTGCCTCAACCCACCAACCCCAAGGAACAAGTGGCAGTGTCTGGAGATATTTTGGGTTATCACAACTGAGGACATGCTAGTGGATAGACACCATGTGTGTTGCTCAGCATCTCACAACTCATAAGACAGCCTCCATACCAAAATATCATCCAGCCCAGTATGTCTTTAGTGTCCAGGTGGAGAAATTGCTCTTCTAGAGCAAGAGCAGATAGTTTTAACTTTAGACAATGTAAAGTCTGTACTTTTTAAAACAGAGTATTTGACTAAAACCTTTATGCAGAAAGTGAATAAACGTTGAGATGAGTGGCACTGAGACAACTCTTGTTGAAAGTTACTACCCAAATGATTCAATTTCTCTCATGAGTGTTATTATCAGAGGGAAAAAGTGCATGCAGATAAAACAAACTGTGAGAGCTTATAGTGCCCACTGCAGGGAGAGAGATCTTTGGAGCTACGCTGCAGTCACAAGCTATGCAAATCAGCTTAGGAGTATATGCTTGTACAATTTAGCCCTCCTTGTCCCCAGTAAATGTCTTTGGAATGCCTGCTATATGCCAGACGCAGGAATGTCACAGCCCAGTCTCAAGTAATACCTCTTTCAACCTGTACACTCGGGAATTGTAAGCACCAGAATAAGCCTCAGTTGAGGAAAGCACAAAGCACAGCTTAGTGACTGACAGAGGCTCTAATTTGTGAACCTTGAAGCTCATGGGTGAAGCTAAAGAAGTGCTTAATGAATGGCTGATACACTTACCCTGAGTTTACCAAGAAAACCTGCCCATGTGGGGGTCTTAGAGACCAGCACTGAGGAGGAAGTGGCAAAGCTGTCACCACTGTTTCCTCCATAAGGTTTGAAACTGCCTGATCCCACCACTCACACTGGGCCAGCTTCCTCACCTTACCTCTTACTGTCATCTTTTCGGCTGAACAAAAAGAGGTCTCTATTTGACTTTTCTCTGGCAATTCACATTTGTCTGGATGGTTACACAATAACACTCTAAAAGTAGGTGGACAATTTTGACCAAATTAGGTATTTTGCAAGTTTCTTTACATTAAGTCCTTTGTTTAGTCTGTCATCTGAAAAAATGACATCTAATAAATTTCCCAATGACCAATCTTTGCAGATCTGAAGTTAGAAATCTCTTATTGTAAAATTATAGATAATTGAGTATATGAGAATAGGCTCACTCAAATTTGAATATATTTAATCATGATAATCTTATTAAGGGAGTTTTTCTTATTTCACTGCCCATGTTTAAGTGGAAAGCATTAACAACCTCTAATCCACTCTAGCACTCATACTCAGGTAAATTCAGAAATGCTCTTAGTTTTCCTGCAGATCTGATGATCTGGAGGGGAGGAAACTTAAAGTAGGGAAAGACTTTGCAGTCACAGAAGGTACTGAGCAGCCAGGCTCTGAAAGGAGGAAGATGGACAACATAGACAGCTTGCTGACTTGAAAGAAGGGTTCTTAAGATTGGCTGTGGGCCCAAGCCTGACTGACATCAGACCTGAGAAAATCAAGGAAAGGAAATAAAAGAGAGACAAGAAAGAGGAGAACAGTGGTAAGGCAGTAAATTGATCTCCAGATGGCAAAACATAACATTCAAACAATGACTGGGAAGGGCAGAGAGGGTCCTGAGAAGAAATACCTGAAGGATGCTTCCTCCTCTTCACTCCCCCCTCCAGATGGGGTACATGGGGAGGGCGAGGTGGTTTGCATCCACTACCTTAAGACTCTGTCATTCAAGTTGGTCTTGAGAACATACTTCGTGTTTCACGTGAGTGATTCAGTTGTGGTGTCATCACTGTAATTGCAAGGTCTTCTCTGCCTGCCCCCTCGTCCCATTTCACTTTGGCATCAAGTCTTCATTTTTTCAGACAAAGAAATTGTGGCTCATTGGGCAGAAGCTGACCACACATGAGGCAAAGGCCTGACTCACAGGTGTAATACATATTAACATTATTATATTAATTAATTTATGTTTATTAATTTAATTTATTATAACAACTTAATACAATATGTATATATGTATACAAAATGTAAAATAGCATATAAAGTATGATATGCTATTTTATATTAATAGAATATTTATATCAATAATATATGTTAATGTTAATAATACATAGACTGATTAAGTTACTGACATCCTTGGCAAAAAGACTAATGAAGACTAAGGAAAACAGAAGAATCCAGAACTTTTAAGATCTTTGAGAGAACTCTTTGCCCATGATGTAAATGGAGAGAAGTATATGGAAGACATCAGCTAGGACTGCTCACACTGCTCCTCTTGATCCCCTGTTACTGCATCAATAGTGAATCAGGGTGCCCCAAGTGTCCAGGCAAAGCAGAAGCCCAGAGGCCAGAGCCCAGCCTCCCTGGCCAACTCCTTACCTTCTTTCACCACATCACACTGACCCCAGCCCACCCATACATCACTTCCTCACTTACACAGTTATGAACAAATATTATAACTTCTCCTAAAGAATGAAGTCTGTATGTTGCAGGAGAATTGGCACCTATCAAATAGTGACACCCGTCTTAAAACTACAGAGAGAGGGAGAGGGAGAAAGGTAGATAGATAAATAGATATGCATGCCCCAGTTGTAGACTAAAATGTAAAATTTATAAAAATAGAAATTGATGTTAAAACTGTTCAGCTCTTAGCTTTTATTTTTACCAATGCCTGAATTAAATAATTTATCAGTCCTTTTAGTACAATAGGTTCTAAATCATAAAATAGGATTTAATTTGGAAATACTGTAGTACATTACCAAAATGTACCTTTGAAGCCAATATTCAAATCATCCAATGTCTTCTTAACCAAAGCAGAGGTTTGTTGCATCTTCATAGACTCTGTCAAAATGTTCCCCAGAGGTTAGAGAGGAGTTTCCTGGAACATAATTTTCCCTTCCCCTGTTGCCAGAAGTAAGAGTGTTTATATCTGGAGATGCAGAAAGAGTTTGTTGACCATCAACATTTTCCAGTAGGTTCAGCCTCCATTTGAATATGCCCTAAATCCCGACTCACTAAGCAGGCCAAGTTCCCCCGACCCAATGTTCCAACTATCCACTTTGCTTCCACTCACCAGGATCATGGGCTCACATGATGCAGAATGGACTGGACTCTTTAAGCCACTTGTCCTCTCCTACCCTTCCACACTCACAGGCATGGAGAAGTCAAACTCCTTGCACTGGTTTAAGGAAGAAGGAGGTCCAGCAACAGTCCCAGAAAAAGTGCATGGGAGGGACCCCTCCACACACAGAGGACCATGGACTCTTCATGTAGGGTTGGGTGTATTATGGTGACTGGAGGAGCCTCAGTACCCAACACCTATGGGAGCACGTCTGCTGAATGAGACTCGGAAAATATCTGTGGGCTGCAGGAGCTGAGGAACAGTTGAGATTTGGATGGGCTGGGAATAGAGGGGAAGGTTTTCCATGTTCCAAAGCACAGGCTATGGTCATTCTAGGCTGGAAATATTGACAGCTCAGCACCAGCTCCCACCAAATGGAGGGTATTTGTGAGAGGTGTCCTGAGACATGAGAGTTTCATAGGGAAATGACAGAAGAAAGTGGGAGGATGCAAAATATTTCTGAGAGCCTTGAACAACACATCCAGCCTTCTGATTCCAGCTGTGGGAGGTAGCGGGTTATTATATTTAGGACTGTGCAAAACACAGAGCAGCTGCTTTTCCTGGGCCTGATGCTGCATCTTTGCAATAACAATGAGACATTTCCAGAACAAGAAGCCAAGACCTTCAGCATGTTGTCCTCTGACGCCTTCATTCTTGATCTGGGACAATGTTTGATGAATCCAGCTGTCTCCACTACACGCTCACTGTTCCTTCAACCAGCACATATTTACTGAGGCCCTACGATGTGCCAGGCCCTTTCCAGACACTGGGACACAGCAGTGGTTAAGCAGGAGGAGGGAGGTGCCCATTCTCATGCAGGTGACAGATTCATGAGGGACCAGAGAAAAACATAAAATGTACACAAAGTCAGGCAGTGCTATGTGCCATGGAGAAAAATAAAGTCAGGAGGGACATTAGAGCAAATTTCAGAATGTGTTTAGAAATCAAGAAATGCAGTGGGCAGATTATTCCAGACTGAGAAAACAGCAAGTGCAAAGGCCCTGAGTGCCATAGTGGGCTTAGTTTTGTTTTGGTTTTGGGTTTGTTTTTTTTTTTTTTTTTTTTGATGTTTTTAAAAAAAATTTTGGAGTATAGTTAATTTACAGTGCTGTGTTAGGTTCATGTATACAACAAAGTGAATAAGATATATATATATATATATATATATATATATATATATATATATATATATTCTGTTTCAGATTCTTTTCTATATAGGTTATTACAAAATATTGAGTAGAGGTCCCTTTGCTATACATTAAGTCCTTATTAGTTGTTATGCATTTGGTATATAGTAGTGTGTATAGGTTAAACCCAATCTCTTAATTTATCATTTCCCCCCATGTTTCTCTTTTGATAATCATATTTAATTTCTATATCTGTGAGTCTGTTTCTGTTTTGTAAATATGTTCATTTGTATCATTTTTAATAGATTCCACATATAAATGATATCATGTGATATTTGACTTTCCCTGTTTGACTTACTTCAGTTAGTGTGATAATCTCTAGTCCATCCATGTTGCTGCAAAAGGTATTATTTCATTCTTCTTTTCTGGCTGAGTAATAGCACATTATATATATATACATACCATGTCTTCCTTATCCATTGTTCAATCGATAAAAATTTAGGTTGTTTCTATGTCTTCACTATTGTAAATAGTGTTGCAATGAACATTAGGGTCCACATTTCCACATTAATGAACTGAACAATAAAAAACATATGATCCTCACAATAGAGGGAGGAAAAGCTTCTGACAAAATTCAACACCAATTTATGATAAAAACTCTCCAGAAAGTGGGCATAGAGGGAACCTACCTCAACATAATAAAGGTCATATATGCAAAACCCACAGCTAACATCATTCTCAATGGTGAAAAACTGAAAGTATTTCCTCTAAGATCAGGAAGAATACAAGGATGCCCACTGTAGCCACTTTTGTTCAACATAGTTTTGGAAGTCCTGTCACAGCAATCAGAGAAGAAAAAGAAATAAAAGGAAACCAAATAAAAAAAAAAGTAAAACTGTCACTGTTTGCAGATGACATGATACTATGTACAGAAAATCTTAAAAACACTGTCAGAAAACTACTGAAGCTCATCAATGAATTTGGTAAAGTTACAGGAAACTGAATTAATACACAGGCATATCTTGCATTCCTATACACTAACAGCAAAACATCAGAAAGGAAATTAAGGAAACAATCTCATTTACCATCACATGAAAAATAATCAAATACCTAGGAATAAACTCACCTAAGGAAGCAAAAGAGCTGTACTCAGAAAACTATAAGATGGTGATGAAAGAAATTGAAGATGACAGAAACAGATGGAAAGATACACCATGTTCTTGGACTATAAGAACCAATATTGTCAAAATGACTATACTACCCAAAGCTATCTACAGATTCAATGCAATCCTTATCAAACAACCAATGGCATTTTTCACAGAATTAGAACAAAAAAATTATAATTTGTATGGAGACAAAAAAGACCCTGAATAGCCAAAGCAATCTTGAGAAAGAAATATGAAGATGGAGGAATCAGGATCCCTGACTTCAGACTATACTACAAAGCTACAGTCATAAAACAGTATGGTAATAGCACAAAAAAAGAAATATAGGTCAATGGAACAGGATACAAAACCCAGAGATAAACCCAGACACCTATGGTCAACTAATCTGTGACAAAAGAGGCAGCAAAATATAGTGGAGAAAAGACAGTCTCTTCAATAAGTGGTGCTGGGAAAACTGGACAACTACAAGGTAAAAGTATGAAATTAGAATATTCTCTAACACTATACACAAAACTAAACTAAAAATGGAATAAAGACCTAAATGTAAGGCTGGATACTATAAAACTCTAAGAGGAAAACATAGGGAGAACACTCTCTGATATAAATCGCAGCAAGATTTTTTTGACCCACCTCCTAGAGTAATGAAAATAAAAACAAAAATAAACAAATGGGAGAGAGTGCAGACAGCAGAAGCAAGAAGAACTACAATCCTGTAACCTGTGGAACAAAACCACATTCACAGAAAGATAGACAATATGAAAAGGCAGATGACTATGTACCAGATGAAGGAACAAGATAAAACCCTAGAAAAACAACTAAATGAAGTGGAGATAGGCAACCTTCCAGAAAAAGAATTCAGAATAATGATAGTGAAGATGATCCAGGACCTTGGAAAAGGAATGGAGGTAAAGATCGAGAAGATGCAAGAAATGTTTAACAAAGGCCTAGAAGAATTAAAGAACAAACAAACAGAGATGAACAATACAATAACTGAAATGAAAACTACACTAGAAGGAACCAAGAGCAGAATAACTGAGGCAGAAGAACGGATAAGTGACCTGGAAGACAGATTGGTGGAATTCAATGCTGTGGAACAGAATAAAGAAAAAAGAATGAAAAGGAATGGAGACAGCCTAAGAGACCTCTGGGAAAACATTAAACACAACAACATTCGCATTATAGGGGTCCCAGAAGGAGAAGAGAGAGAGAAAATATTTGAAGAGATTAGAGTCAAAAACTTCCCTAACAAACATGGGAAAGGAAATAGCCACCCAACTCCAGGAAGTGCAGAGAGTCCCATACAGGATAAAACCAAGGAGAAACAGGCCGACACACATAGTAATCAAATTGGCAAAAAACAAAGACAAAGAAAAATTATTAAAAGCAACAAGGAAAAATGACAAAAAACATACAAGGGAAATCCTAAAAGGTTAACATCTGACTTCTCAGCAGAAAATCTATAAGCCAGAAGGGAGTGGCATGATATACTTAAAGTGATGAAAGGGAAGAACCTACAACCAAGATTACTCTACCTGGCAAGGATCTCATTTAGATTTCACGGAGAAATCAAAAGCTTTACAGACAAGCAAAAGCTAAGAGAATTCAGCACCACCAAACCAGCTCTATAACAAATGCTAAAGGAACTTCTCTAAGTGGGAAACACAAGAGAAGAAAAGGACCTACAGAAACAAACCCAAAACAATTAAGAAAATGGTCATAGGAACATAAATATCAATAATTACCTTAAATATGAATAGATTAAATGCTCCAACCAAAAGACACAGGCTTGCTGAATGGATACAAAAACAAGACCCATCTATATGCTGTCTACAAGAGACCCATTTCAGACCTAGGGACACATTCAGACTGAAAGTGAGGGGATGGAAAAAGATATTCCATGCAAATGGAGATCAAAAGAAAGCTGGACTAGCAATTCTCATATCAGATTAAATAGACTTTAAATAAAGAATGTTACAAGAGACAAGGAAGGACGCTACCTAATGATCAGGGGATCAATCCAAGAAGAAGATGTAACAATTATAAATATATATGCACGCAACATAGGAACACCTCAAAACATAAGGCAACTGTTAACATCTATAAAAGAGGAAATTGACAGTAGCACAATAACAGTGGGGGACTTTAACACCTCACTTACACCAATGGACAGATCATCCAAAATGAAAATAAATAAGGAAACAGAAGCTTTAAATGACACAATAGACCAGATAGATTTAATTGATATTTATAGGACATTCCATCCCAAAACAGCAGATTACACTTTCTTCTCAAGTGCGCACAGAACATTCTCCAGGATAGATCACATCTTGGGTCACAAATCAAGCCTCAGTAAATTTAAGAAAATTGAAATCATACCAAGCATCTTTTCTGACCACAACACTATGAGATTAGAAATGAATTACAGGGGAAAAAACGTAAAAAACACAAACACTTGGAGGCTAAACAATACGTTACGAAATAACCAAGAAATCACAGAAGAAATCAAAGAGGAAATCAAAAAATACCTAGAGACAAATGACAATGAAAACACGACGACCCAAAACCTATGAGATGCAGCAAAAGCAGTTCTAAGAGGGAAGTTTATAGCTATACAAGCCTACCTCAAGAAACAAGAAAAATCTCAAGTAAACAATCTAACCTTACACCTAAAGAAACTAGAGAAAGAAGAACAAACAAAACCCAAAGTTAGCAGAAGGAAAGAAATCATAAAGATCAGAGCAGAAATAAATGAAATAGAAACAAAGAAAACAATAGCAAAGATCAATAAAACTAAAAGCTGGTTCTTTGAGAAGATAAACGAAATTGATAAACCATTAGCCAGACTCATCAAGAAAAAGAGGGAGAGGACTCAAATCAATATAATTAGAAATGAAAAAGGGGAAGTTACAAGAGACACTGCAGAAATACAAAGCATCCTAAGGGACTACTACAAGCAACTCTATGCCAATAAAATGGACAACCTGGAAGAAATGGACAAATTCTTAGAAAGGTATAACCTTCCAAGACTGAACCAGGAAGAAACAGAAAATATGAACAGACCTATCACAAGTAATGAACTTGAATCCGTGATTAAAAATCTTCCAACAAACAGAAGTCCAGGACCAGATGGCTTCACAGGTGAATTCTATCAAATATTTAGAGAAGAGCTAACACCAATCCTCCTCAAACTCTTCCAAAAATTTTCAGAGGAAGGAACACTCACAAACTCATTCTATGAGGTCACCATCACTCTAATACCAAAACCAGACAAAGATACTACAAAAAACGAAAATTACAGACCAATATCACTGATGAATATAGACACAAAAATCCTCAACAAAATACTAGCAAACAGAATCGAACAACACATTGAAAGGATCATACACCATGATCAAGTGGGATTTAACCCAGGGATGCAAGGATTCTTCAATACAAGCAAATCAATCAATATGATACATCATATTATCAAATTTAAGAATAAAAACCATATGATCATCTCAATAGATGCAGAAAAAGTTTTGACAAAATTCAACACCCATTTATGATAAAAACTCTCCAGAAAGTGGGCATAGAGGGAACCTACCTCAACATAATAAAGGCCATATACGACAAACCCACATCAAACATCATTCTCAATTTTGAAAAACTGAAAGCATTTCCTCTAAGATCAGGAACAAGACAAGGATGTCCATTCTCACCACTGTTATTCAAAATAGTTTTGGAAGTCCTAGCCACGGCAATCAGAGAAGAAAAAGAAGTAAAAAGAATACAAATTGGAAAAGAAGAAGTAAAACTGTCACTGTTTGCAGGTAACATGATACTATAAATAGAGAATCCTAAAGAGGCCACCAGAAAACTACTAGAGCTAATCAATGAATTTGGTAAAGTTGCAGGATACAAAATTAATGCACAGAAATCTCTTGCATTCCTACACACTAATGATGAAAAATCTGAGAGAGAAATTAAGGAAACACTCCCATTTACCATTGCAACAAAACGAATAAAATACCCAGGAATAAACCTACCTTGAGAGACAAAAGACCTGTATGCAGAAAACTATAAGACACTGATGAAAGAAATTAAAGATGATACCAACAGATGGAGAGATATACCATGTTCTTGGATTGGAAGAATCAATATTGTGAAAATGACTATACTACCCAAAGCAATGTACAGATTCAATGTAATCCCTATCAAATTACCAATGGCATTTTTTACGGAACTAGAACAAAAGCTTTTAAAATTTGCATGGAGACACAAAAGACCCCGAATAGCCAAAGCAGTCTTGAGGGAAAAAAACGGAGCTGGAGGAATCAGTCTCCCTGACTTCAGACTATGCTATAAAACTACAGTAATCAAGACAATATGGTACTGGTACAAAAACAGAAACATAGGTCAATGGAACAAGTTAGAAAGCCCAGAGATAAACCCATGCACCTATGGTCAACTAATATATGACAAAGGAGGCAAGGATATACAATGGAGAAAAGACAGCCTCTTCAGTAAGTGGTGCTGGGAAAACTGGACAGCTACATGTAAAAGAATGAAATTAGAACACTCCCTAACACCATATACAAAAATAAACTCAAAATGGATTAGAGACCTAAATGTAAGACCGGACACTATAAAACTCTTAGAGGAAAACATAGGAAGAACACTCTTTGACATAAATCACAGCAAGATCTTTTTTGATCCACCTCCTAGAGTAATGGAAATATAAACAAAAATAAACAAACGGGACCTAATGAAACTTCAAAGCTTTTGCACAGCAAAGGAAACCATAAACAAGACGAAAAGACAACCCTCAGAATGGGAGAAAATATTCGCAAACGGACAAGTGATTAATCTCCAAAATATATAAATAGTTTATGCAGCTCAATATTAAAAAAACAAACAACCCAATCCAAAAATGGGCGGAAGACCTAAACAGACATTTCTCCAAAGAAGACACACAAATGGCCAAGAAGAACATGAAAAGCTGCTCAACATCACTAATTAGAGAAATGCAAATCAAAACTACAATGAGGTATCACCTCACACCAGTTAGAATGAGCATCATTAGAAAACCTACAAACAACAAATGCTGGAGAGAGTGTGGACAAAAGGGAACCCTCTTGCACTGTTGGTCGGACTGTAAATTGATACAGCCACTATGGAGAACAGTATGGAGGTTCCTTAAAAAACTAAAAATAGAATTATCATATGATCCAGCAATCCCACTACTGGGCATATACGCAGAGAAAACCATAATTCAAAAAGACACATGCACCCCAATGTTCATTGCAGCATTATTTACAATAGCCAGGTCATGGAAGCAACCTAAATGCCCATCGACAGACGAATGGATAAAGAAGATGTAGTACATGTATACAATGGAATATTACTCAGCCATAAAAAGGAACGAAATTGGGTCATTTGTTGAGACGTGGATGGATCTAGAGACTGTCATACAGAGTGAAATAAGTCAGAAAGAGAAAAACACATATCGTATATTGACGCATATATGTGGAACCTAGAAAAATGGTACAAATGAACCAGTTTGCAGGACGGAAATTGAGACACAGATGTAGAAAACGAACGTTTGGGCACCAAGCGGGGAAAGTGGTGGGATGGTGGGGGTGGTTGTGTGATGAATTGGGCGATTGGGATTGACATGTATACACTAATGTGTATAAAACTGATGACTAATAAGAAAAAAAAAAAAAAACAAATGAGACATAATTAAACTTAAAAGCTTTTGCACAGCAGAGGAAACCATAAATAAATGAAAAGAGAATCCAGAGAATGGGAGAAAATATTTGCAAATGAAGCAAGTGACAAGGGATTAATCTCCAAAATATACAAACAGCACATGCAGCTCAATTTCAAAAAAACAACCCAATCAAAAAATGGGCAGAAGACCTAAATAGATATTTTTTTCCAAAGAGGACATACAGATATCCAAAAAGCACATGAAAAGATGCTCAACATCTCTAATTATTAGTGAAATGCAAATCAAAACTACAATGAGGTTTCACCTCACACCAGTCAGAATGGCCATCATCAAAAAATCTACAAACAATAAATGCTGGAGAGGGTGTGGATAAAAGAGAAACCTCCTACACTGTTGGTGGGAATGTAAATTGGTACGACCATTATGGAGAACAGTATGGAGGTTCCTTAAAAAAACTAAATATGTAACTACTACAGTGGGCTTAGTTTTTACTTTATGAGGTTGAGAGTTTTAGTTTTTAATGCTGAGTCTTAGTTTTGTTTGAGTATCTATATATGCTTTTATTTATAAACCTTGATTTCACTTTCCTACCTAATTCACCTGAGTTCGGGTGACCAATCTGTTGAATTCAGCAAATTCTATTCCAGTGATTCAAAGAAATATAGGTGAATTTGGGTCAATGTTTACTGAGTGACCTCCCTGAGCCGGGAGGTGTTAGGCACCAGGAGGCTGTGAAATGAACATTGATGTGTCTTCACCTTGAGAACCTCACTTAAGCAACTTTCTCTACATCCTCAGATCCCTTCCACTGTACCCCTCCACATCTCATATGAGTTACAAGCTTCAACCCTGACCCTCTGTTACACCTTTATCCTCTACATCCAGCTCCTCCCAGACATCTCTGCCCCATGTCTCCCGAGCCTCTCAAAGTCATCTTGTCCCAAACTGAGTTCAGCCCTTACCCATGACGGTCTTCTCTTGCTGATATCCCTCTCTGTGAGGAAAGCCACCACCAGCTGGATCCTTGAGCTGCAAAAACTATCTTACCCACCCCACCAGGCTCCCAACCCATGACCCCAGTGCTGTAGGAATTTCCAGCATCATCTCCTTCCTCTTTTCATCCTTGAACTGCACACTGACCTTCCTTTCTTCACACAACCCCCTCGAGGTGAGTGCAATTGCACATGGGAACACTGAGTTGGGTGTTGCTAATGAGCAGTGTCCCAGAGCAGAGGACAGACAAGGGCTCCTCAGCAGCCAGAATAAATGCTATTGAGTCAGCAAGACAGCCATGACAGGGGTGAGGCAAACATCATGCCAGAGCCTCTCTTCACTGTTCCCTCCACTGTTCCCCCAGTGTGCCCTGTGATTCCAAGCTTTGGCCTGGACAGACTGCCCCAGCTTGCTCTTTTGGGGGGAGATGTTCATTCATTCATTCATTCATTCATCATGTATTTGAGTCTTACTCAGAGCCGGGCCCTGCCTAACCAAAAGCTTACCCTTGGAGACCCAGCTCAGATATCAGCTGGTTCATGAAGCTTTTCTTGATCTCCGCCTCTGCCCACACCATTTTCTGGCCTCACCTAGGACCTGACCTAGGCGGCTCATGGATACTCTGAATCTCATGCCTTACCCCAGACTGTGTGACTCAGAATCTTCAGTCTAACACACCCCAGGTGATTCCACTGCACATTGAGGTTGTAGAAGTGCTGCCCTCATACTGCATCCCAAAACCTGAGTGGTCATGAGAATCACCTGGGAAGTTTCTTAAAAACTTTCAAAAACACACATTTCTTGGCACTTCCCTCTTCTCAGGTTCTGACCCAGTAGTGATGGGTGATGCACAATAATTTATATATATATATGTTCTCCAAGTGCGTTTAATGTTTAGCCATTTCTGAAGACTGTGCTCTCTGAGTATGTCCAAAGTAATAAAGACATCATTTATATTCTTTTATCCCTGGAATCGCATTCTTTCAAAGCATATGCAAATAATGTACTGAATAACTTACTTGACTTCTGGGGAGATTGTGAGATACCTAGACACTATCAGAGTGATTTCTTGTTTCATTTTGTAAGCACTACTAAGTCAATTAGTTATTTGTGTGTTAAGGTTTGGAACAAGCTCATATAAATATTCAGAGAAACTAAAATATCTCTGAATGTGTAGCTGACCTGCTACTGAACAGCTCTCCATGTCATTTTAATTCTCACAGTCATGTGAGTCAAGCATGAACCATCTGGGTCCACATCCTTCTCATGCACACATTGAAAGATAGTGTTTGCTGGCTCATCCATAGATTGTAGGTTTTGTTTTGAGGGTATATCCAAAATAGATTAAACACGTAGTTATTCTACTGGGCTATGCAACTTTCACATCAGGCTGCTTTTGCTGTTGGATAAAGTCTATGCACCTGTAGGACTAGTGCAGGTCTTTGTAGGCCCTGGTTCTGTTACCCTCTAAACCGTCCATGAGCAGTCTTGGGGCTGCTGTGTGAGAATGACCATTGAGTGGATGATAAACTTGGTGATGTGGGAAATGTAATCTCCTCCTCAACTGACTGTCATGGGGTAGATTCTCTCAGCCTTGGTGTGTGCACTATGGGGCACTTTCCACACTGCATCCGTAGAATATGTGGTCATTCAGTAACGACTCTGTTTCCCACAAAGATACTAATGGATCTTAACTTTGATTTATACTTTATTAATTAAAGCAAGTGCTAATTGGAGACACAAGCCCATATTTGAAACTCTCCCCTCAAAGTATCAAATGGCCAGCAGGAAAACAGTTCCCTTAGAGACTTTCTCCCAGGTTTTAGTCACGGAGTCAGTTGACCAAGAAGACTTAACTTGTTCTGCAGGCCTTTAAGAGGTGGTTGCTTCATGTTAATTAAACCACAGAAATGGGTTTAAACATGTCCAAATCCTTGATAATATAGAGCTAATTTCTGTGACTCAGGTAACATTAACTATGCATTTGGGATCTGTGGACAGATACAAATGAGAATTGTCACGTAAAAAGCCACAAACAGGGGTTTAAGCCTCTCAGAGATTTTAGGTGTAGGTATGGCTGGCTGAGTCTTGCCCTGAATAGTCCCCATTTCAGAAGACCCAAGGTTGAAAGCTTTGAATAAAGCCACATTCGACCTACAGTGCTTTAATACCCAGGAAACTATATAGCCAAGTGCATGACTATGTTGTTCTGATGGCTATTGTTCTCTGGACTATAGAACTGAAATAAAATCACAGAAATGATGTAGATTGTTTTAGGTAAGTACTTACCTGCAATGAAACAGCTGTCACTTTTAACTCTCTCATTCATAGCCTCATGCGGCATCTCAAGTCACTCAGTAAAACTGATGGTCAACCCAAATCCAGGAGCAAAATGGACAGACTGTGCTTAAGTCTAAAGATTAAAACCTGTCAGAGTTGACAAACGTTAGAGGTTATATAACCCAATCTACAAATCCTCTGGAGATATGCAGAATCTCTGGATCATCGCAGAGGCAGGCCCTTTCTATCACACCACTTTCATTCATCTTTCAATTCATTCATTCAGTATTGACCGAGAACCAACTAGTGCCAGGTGCCAGGAAGAAACCAATGAGCAAGATGCAGCCCTGTCTTCACAGTTTTCAGTCCAGCAGGGAAATTAAATAAGAACTGACAAGTCTGATAGATGTTACAGAGGGCAAATACAGGTGCTCTAGAAGCTGATGGGAAGGGTTAGGGAAGGCTTCCCTGAAGAAGAGATATCTAATATGAAGATAAAATGATGAGTTGGTTGAACAAAGGACATGGAGAGGAGTTCTCCAGACAGCAGGAAGAGCATATGCAAAGCCTTGAATTGGGGGAAAATATAGAGCAAGGAGCTAAAATTCAGGATGGCTGGTAGGCGAGGATGAAGAGAAAGGTAGGGACCATTTGTGGAAGGTCTTGTGACCTTGCCCCTCATGAAAATGAGAAACTATTGAAGTTTTAAGCCGGATTAGGTTTGTATTTTTAAAAGATCACATTTAATAGATTGGGTGGTGAGATGAAGGAGACCAACTTTTGGGGGGCAAAGGGAAAATTGGGCATTATAATTCAGGCAAGAGATGGTGGTGAGTTCACTTGGGGGGGGGTGACAGTTGGGACAGAAAGTAGAGTCGACATCACCCTGAGAAGAACTTGCTTTAGCTGGACAAGGAGGACAAGAGACGTGTGGGGAGAGATGCTCCATTTGAGCCTGGCCTGGATGATCTGACCTGCAGATGCACAAAATCGTCCAGCTGAGCCTCCCAGCCAAGTCTGGTTTGTGTCAGTCAATTTTAGCCAAACTTTTAACCTATGCTAAATAAGTAGGTTGGTTTTTTTTTGTTTTTTTTTGTTTTTTTGTTTTTTTGTTTTTTTTAAGTTACTGAGTTTGAGGATAGTTTGTTATGAAGCAATGGCCAAATAATGCAGAGAACACCTAGTATTACATCTAAAGATATTACTTTTTTCAAGGTCACATAGCAAACCAAAGCTTGGGTAAAGGAACTTGGTCCAAACTGTGGGTCTCCTTTGTGGAGCCATTTCCACAAACATCTTCAGAGTAGAAGTCATTCCCTTTTGATAACTAGTACTGGAAAAATAAGCATCACATGCCCTATAGATCAGGGGCTCAAAGACTCTGGAGCCCAATAGGATGAACATTAGGAACAAAAGAGTATGAGAGCGAGAAGGGGAGAGACAGAGAGAGAGAGAAAGTGGCTTCATGTCAGGGGATTCAGAAGACAAATTGTGTCATCAGGAGGGACACATCAATAGGACTTAGTGATTGTTTGGATGTGAGGAGTCTGGGGTGAGGGAGTCTAGGAGGAGAGTCTCAGGCTATGGGCCTGGGAACCTGAGTGATTTGGGGCCACTAATAGAGACAGAGACACAGTCTGAAGCTTTCTGTTCCTGCTGGATTCAAACAAGTTTAAATTCAAACAGAAAGACTAAGTTTATGAATTCATCTTTTAGTTCCAAAGGTTGAAATTATTGTTTTGTTCATTCATTTTATGAAAATATCCAGTGCAATAAAGTGATTTAAAAGGCCTTTCCTATAAAGAAAATGTACCCATAGTTCTCTGTAGAAAAAATATCCTACTTTTACAGGTAAAGCCTTCTGTATGTAACATGATTGGAGGAGGTGTAAGCAATCGGGAAGGGGATATTCTATTAGCAGAAGTCGACATGGGATTTAAAATAAAAACATTTAAGGAAGGCTGGTCTACATAATGGCCTCCTGGTTCAAAGACTGCAACTAAAATTCACAGTAGAATTTTACCGACCTGGGTTCTTGGCCTCCTTAACAAATAGAAATTGATAAGAGGCCAGACCAGAAATTCATGCAATGCTTTATTGGGGCTCCTGCTGCAACAGGAGGGAGAAAAAACAAGAAACAGGGTCTCTTGTTCACTCTGTGAGAGGGGGCAAGCTGGTTCCTTATATGGGGTGAGGGTAGGGGTGGGTCCACGGGTCTGGCCAGAGAGGTGGCTTAGGTGGTCTGCCCACCTCCTTGGTGGTGCTATGTGCAGTGTGCATGAACAGTACCCTGCTTTTGCTCCCAGTACCCTGTTTTTGCTCCTGGCTCCTCAGGAATTGCAGTTGGGGTTTTGGTCTTTTTGTATTTTATTGTTCATAATTGTTCATAATTTGTCCCAACTGCACATGCACAAAGTGATTTTTCATCCCTTATATTTTCTTTGTATTTTGTTGCTTGAGGACACATTTATCCAAGTACAAACACTTCAGCAAGGCGTCCCAGGTCCCAGGTTACAGCTTGTTTCATTCCCCGCCCCCGAGGGATGTTATACCCCTTATTCTTAAGGGGTAAGGGGCCAAAGGTCTCTTCTGAAACTTCTTCCTGCTGGATAGGGCCTGCAGACCCTAGCCTACCCTAAAGGTGTAGAAGTCTCTTGCTCACGGCTCCAAGGACCTGTAGGGACCTGGACAACCGTCCACGGGAATGGGCTGAATTCTTTGAGCCATCATGATCCTCACTTGAAACTTTTGGAGCCTAGAAGACACAAACTTAACCAAAAGGTTAAACAAACAAGGACCAAAAAGGAGAAGAAGAACAATCGCCACTAAATGGCCTAGAAAGGAAAGGAACCAAGTTAAACCTCAGGGTAAAATGTAACATGTTTTTCTAGTTTTAAAATGGAAGGTCTGAGCCTGTAGGTCCTAGGTCTCCTTGGAACAAAAAGTCTTAGTCACAGATTTACAACAGTACGGAAGACAACAGAGCACTAGGTGAAATATAACATAATTCAGTATAACTGAAAAGAGAAAGGTTATGAGAAAATGAAAACATCCTGTCAGAAAGTTTTTATACCTTGTGGAATAACAAACTAGGGAACCAGTTCTCAATTTCCCTCCCATATTGAATAACAAGGACTGGTGGTTAATTATACACTACTGCTGTCAATAAACCATTCCTCCTCAGGGTTTTCTATAGCCTGGTCTGTTAGATCAGGCTTAAAGGCACAAACCTGGTCAAGGGTTTTGAGGCAGGAATGTGTTAGTTTGGGGCTTTCAGCAGGCATCAGTGTAGCTGGGTTGAGAGTGTGGCAAGTTTTGAGGGTTACCTCTGGGGAGTCAAGGAGCAAATCCTGGTACTTAGTAAGGTGGCTTCCAGTTAGCCAGTGGTGGCCTTTAATCTCCAGAATCCCTAAAACTTGATGAGGGGTCTGGACTGTCCAAAGGTAAGCTCGTTAGCTTCTTCCACTAAAAAAAACACTGGCAGGTAGTCCAACCTTGGGCCATGGAATCTAGTTGTTTGGAAAAATAACCTATAGTTTGAGTAACTTCTTCTAGCTTCTGTATAAGAACCCCCCAGAGTTGTCCCCTGCTTTTCAGCTAGGTACAAGATGAATGGCTTTTAAAAATTGGGGCTACCCAGATCAGGAGCTCTAGTGAGGGCCTGTTTGATATTATTAAAACACTTCTCTTGTTTCCCAGTCCAAAGTAATTGTTCTGTATCTGGGCCTTTAGTGACTTCAGATAGGAGCTTAGCCATTAGCCCAATCTTGGAATCCAAATTCTACAAAATTCTGCCTTTCTTAAGAAGGTACGAAGATGTTTCTTTGTCTTTGGGGTGCTTAGGCCTAATATAGCTTGTTTTGTATCTGGAGGTATTTGTCTACTTCCAGGGCTTATAATATATCCCAGATATTTAACTTGTTGTTTTTAGATTTGTATCTTTCTGGGAGACCCTGTAACCCTGGGCTCCAAGGAAATTTAGGACTTTAATAGGTAATATGATCTGAGGCCTCCATGGTGGGGCTACATATTAATATATCATCTACATACTGTAGAATAGCCCTTTCTTTTAGGTGTCTTTCCCTTTGTTCTTTTCCTAGGACCTGTGCAAACAAGTGTACACTGTCCTGAAACACCTGAGGCAATACTGTCCAGCTATCTTGTTGTATTTGGCCCGAGTGGGTGTTAGTCCACTCAGAGGCAAATAGATACTGTGATGAAGGATGAACTGGGATGCAAAAGAAGGCATCCTTGAGGTCAAGGATGGTAAACCATTTGGCATCTCCAGGAACCTGGACTAATATATTATAAGGATTGGCCACAAGGGTATGTATAGGGACCACCGCATCATTTACTGATCTAAGGTCTTGTACCATTTGATATTCCCTATTTGGCATAACAACTGGCAGAATAGGAGTATTGGCACAGAGACTGACAGGGCACCAAGAGGCCATGTTTTAAGAATTTATCTATGAGGAGTAAACCCTTTTTTGTTTCCAACTTTATGGGGTATTGTCTCTTGTTAGGGTAAGTGGCTTCTGGCTTAAGGCTAATTTTTAAAAGTTGGGCATCTATAGTCTTCCCAGGGATTTCTTTGTCTCAAACTGCAGGGTTTACTGCATGTAGAATATGGCTGGGAATAGACCCTTGTTCTTCCAGCTGATTTGTCTTAGTCAGAGTCAAGAAAAGGGGATTCTCAGGGCCTCCTAACTGTAACATGGTCCAGAGGGAGCCCAGAAGGTCTCTCCCCAGTATTGGGGTAGGACACTCAGGCACAACTAAAAAAGCATGTGAGATCAAGCCTTGTTCAAATTGGTAAGTGAGAGGCCCCGTGAAGTAATGTGTGAGGCTTTCCATTGACACTGGTCACTGTACAGCTTTTGGAGGAAAGAGGTCCAGCATGAGAGATCAGTACAGATTAACTGGCTCTTGTATCAATTTAAAAAATCATTTTCTTACTTGCCACTTCAAGTGTCAAGGACCACCAGGGGCTACTCAATGGAGATAGACATCTTGTCGGGGAGAGCCACCAGAATCCCCAAGCTGCCTCAGTCATCTAGCATGACCGTCTCAGGAGCAGGAGTCCCCCTTTCCCTTTGGGACTGAGGGCACTCCCACTTTCAATGACCTGTTTGTTTGCAAGCTGGGCATGGGCTGGGGGGCTCTTTCTGGCATTTATGGGCCCAGTGGCCAGTTGACTTGCATTTGAAGCATTCCCCCTTGATGATTTTTACTTTCAGGGGGACGGTTAAACTTTCTTGGCCACCTTGGGTTGCCCTAAGGCTGCAAAGCATGTCTGACAGCAATGGCTATCAGTTTAACATGAGCCCTGGCCTGCCTGTTTCCACATTAGGTTTTCTCTTCCTCCTCAGCTTGATCTCAGTTATTAAATACCCCAAAGGCCACCACTAGGAGTTGGATCATAGGGGTTCATGTGCCTAATTGTAATTTTTGGAGTTTCTGCCTAGTATCAGGGGCAAACTAGCTGATAAAATGTTGTCCCAGCAGGAACTGACCCTCGGGAGTAGAGGGATCAATGTTAATAAATGTTCTAAGAGCCTCCACAAGCCATTCCTGAAAGAGGACTAGATTTTCTTTTTCTTCTTGGGTCACTCCTTTAAACTTACATAGTTAACTGGCTTTTTAATATGCTTTCTCATCCCTTCTAATACACATTGGATCATGTGGTTCCTGGCTTCTGTTCCTTGCAGGGAATTATAATCCCAATGAAGCTCCTTATCTGGGACTGCATCAGCACCCATAACAAAACATTGGAGTTGGTCCCTGGCAAGCTGATCGCTGTGCCCCTGGGTTGCTGCCCAAATTCTGTCTTTCCTCAGGAGTACAACAAGTAGATAGGACTATTTGGGCATCCTTCAAAGTTAAATCAAAGGCTAGAATTAGGGCCTAAAACCCTTCAGCAAACATACTACCGTCTTCAGAAATTGGCCCAGTCTCTGTTTGCATTGAGCTAAATGAGTTAAAGAGGACACATGTACTCTGATTGTCCCTTCTCCATTTGCCACTTCCTTAAGAGTGCATATTTTTCCTGATCCTGGGTGATAGGAAGTTCCACGATGTGTTACCCCAGAGGGACTAGTCTCTCCTTCGTGGGGTAATGAAAGATATAAAGGGACATAGGGAGGTGGAGGTTGGGTCTGGTCAGAGGGATCTGGAGAAGTAGGTGGCTCTGGAAAAGCAGGGGAGGCTTGGTTTCCCCCTGAGAGTTGGGGAATGTTAGAACTGGATCATCTAAAATGTCGAGAGTGTTTTCTGATTTCCCAGGCTTTTGATTACAGGAGCGGCATAGAGAAGGATTTTGATAAAGGACCATGAAGGCTTGAACATAGGGAGCTTCAGTCCATTTTCCATTCTTGTGACAGTAAAGATCCAATTGCAAGATGGTGTCATAACTTAGAGACCCAATTTCAGGCCATTTTTTCCCATCTCTCAACCTATATAAAGGCCAGACAGTGTTACAGTAAAATTTAAGTCTTTCCTTTCTTAGCCCACCTATCTTAAAATTTTTCCATTTCTTAAGGATACACTCCAGAGGTGTTCCTTCTGGTTTAGAAGGGGATCCTCCCATGTTGAGCAAACTGCAACTGAGAACAAAAGAGCTCTCCCAGAAATGGAATCTGGTGTCCTGCAAATATTTACCAAGAGGCTTTAACCTGAAGGGTTCAGAGGGTCCCCAGAATTCCCTTAGAACCAAATGGGGTTTTGAGCGTCTTCTACTCTCCCATTGCCTAACCAGACATCTCTGGTCAAAATAAATTATTTGTGCAAGGCGCCCTTGCCACCCATTGCCCCCTATTACCAGGAGAGGGCATTTGTATGAGTGCAGAGCAGTTACCAGGATTCCCTTTAGGAGGGATCTCTTGTCTATAGAGCTTATGTCCTATAACAAGTCTTCCTACACTGGGCTGTATTCCTTGAGATTGAGTAACTACAAAGTTTATAATGTGGGTTTCTGGATAATGGTCAACCCAATAGGCTGTCCATAGCAGTGCATAAGCTGCCAAGACCTGGAGTGAAGGGAGTGCGATAGATGTAAAGAGCAACCCTTGGAGAAACTGGAGATGGGTATTATGGAAGGAAGCACAGGGTTCAAGACTCAAAAGCCAGGAGGTGAAAAAATTATCATTGGGGATTTCTGGACATAAAGTGAGGTGAGAGATTAACGAAACTGAAAAATCATCACCATATCCATCAGTTTACTCAATCTCATGTAATTAACATTTTTATAAAGCCGTTAGGTTTACCCAATTCAGTGGTATGATATGAAAGTTACCAGAAACCTGTACTTGTCAAAAAGTTTTTTCTATGAATCTTCTTGAAGATGAAGCAATTGTGTGAAGCATCAGTTTAACAGTCTATGAATGATAAAAGACTTAAAAGGCATGGTTAAACATCTGATCACAATGCAATTGACAAAGAAATTTAGTTATAATAATTAGAATTATGACTTATGATATTTTATCGACATACCAGATTTTCAGGAGTTCCATATAATTACTAGAATTAATAATATTTACCCATACAATACAACATAAGAAGATTTAGTACTCATTTGATAATGTTTCCTATGTAATTTATCATACTAAATGAACTCAATTAGTTTAGGACCTCTCTTTAGGATGTTCCAGGGGCCCTTTGGAGCACCCCAAAGGTGGGTCCCCAAAGGAGGCCAAAATAACTTTAATTAGAATTTGACATTTGGAGAGACTTTCAAGATGGTGGAAGAGTAAGATGTGGAGATCATCTTCCTCCCTACAAATACATCAGAAATACATCTACATGTAGAAGAACTCCTACAGAACACCTACTAAACGCATGCAGAAGCCCTCAGACTTCCCCAAAGGCAAGAAACTCCCAACGTACCTGGGTAGGTAAAAGAAAAATGATAAAAACAGAGACAAAAGAATAGGGATGGGCCCTGCATCACTAGGAGGGAACTGTGAAGGAGGAAAAGTTTCCACACACTAGGAAGCCCCTTCACTGGTGGAAACGGGGGGTGGGGGGATGGTGGTGGGGGGGAAGCTTTGCAGCCACAGAGGAGAGTGGAACAACAGGGGTGCAGAGAGCAAAGCAGAGAGATTCCCACACAGAGGATCAGTGCTGACCAGCACTCACCAGCCCTAGAGGCTTGTCTGCTCACCCACAGGCAGGGACGGGTGGGGGATGGGACCTGAGGCTCCGGATTCTTCAGAGGTCAGATCTCAGGGAGAGGACTGGGGTTGACTGTGTGAACACAGCCTGAAGGGGGCTAGTGTGCCACAGCTAGCCAGGAAGGAGTCCCAGGAAACTGTCTGGACCTGCCTAAGAGGCAAGAGACCATTGTTTCAGGCTGTGTGAGGAGAGGGGATTCAGAGCACTGCCTAAACAAGCTCCATAGATGGGCGGGAGCTGTGGCGATCAGCATGGACCCCAGAGACGGGCATGAAATGCTAAGGCTGCTGCTGCAGCCAACAAGAAACCTGTGTGCAAGCACAGGTCACTATCCACACATTCCCTCCCAGGAGCCTGTGCAGCCCACCACTGCCAGGCTCCCGTGATCCAGGGACAACTCCCCAGGGAGAACACAGGGCTAGCTTCAGGCTGTTGCAATGTCACACCAGCCTCTGCCACCACAGGCTTGCCCTGCCTCCCACACCTCACCCTCAACCTGGCCTGAGTGAGCCAGAGGCCCCTAATCAGCTGCTACTTTAACCTGTCCTCTCTGAGTGAAGAAAAGATACCTTCAGGTGACCTACATGCAGAGGCGGGGCCAAAGCCAAAGCTGAACCCCAGGAGCTGTGCGAACAAAGAGGAGAAAGGGAAATTTCTCCCAGCAGCCTCAGTAGCAGTGGATTAAATCACCACAATCAACTTGATGTACCCTGCGTCTGTGGAATACCTGAATAGACAATGAATCATCACAAAATTGAGGTGGTGGACTTTGGGAGCAATGATATATATTTATATCTTTTTCCTTTTTCTCTTTTTGTGAGTGTTATGTGTATGCTTCTTTGCATGATTTTGTCTGTATAACGTTGCTTTTACTATTTGCCCTAGGGTTCTGACTGTCCGTTTTTGTTTTTTTTTGGTTTTATTTTTAGTATAGTTTTTAGCACTTCTTATCATTGGTGGATTGGTTTTTTGGTTTGGTTGCTCTCTTTTTTCTTTCTTTCTTTTATTTTTTTTTCATGTTTTTATTACTTTTCATTTTTTTATTTTTGATAATTTTTAATTTTTTTATTTTAATAACTTTATTTTATTTCACTTTATTTTTTCTTTCTTTCTTTCATTTTTTTCCTCCCTTTTCTTCTGAACTGTGTGGCTGACAGGGTCTTGGTGTTCCAGCCGGGTGTCAGGCATGTGCCTCTGAGGTGGGACAGCCAAGTTCAGGACATAGGTCCAGCAGAGACCTCCTGGTTCCATGTAATATCAAAAGGCGAAAGTTCTCCCAGAGATCTCCATCTCAAAGCTAAGACCCAGCTCCACTCAACGACCAGCAAGCTACAGTGATGGACACCCTATGCCAAACAACTAGCAAGACAGGAACACAAACCCACTCACTAGCAGAGAGGCTGCCTAAAATCATAGTAAGGTCACAGACAATCCAAAACACACCACCGGGCAAGTCCTGCCAACCAGAAAGACAAGACCAAGCCTCAGCCACCAGAACACAGGCACTAGACCCCTCCACCAGGAAGCTTACACAACCCACTGAACCAACCTTAGCCACTGGGGGCAGACACCAAAAAACCGAGAACTATGAACCTGCAGCTTGCGAAAATGAGACCCCAATCACAGTAAGTTAAGCAAAATGAGAAGACAGACAAACACACAGCAGATGAAGGAGCAAGGTAAAAACCCAACAGACCAAACAAATGAGGAGGAAATAGGCAGTATACCTGAAAAAAATTCAGAGTAATGATAGTAAAGATGATCCAAAATCTTGGAAATAGAATGGAGAAAACACAAGAAATGTTTAACAGGGACCTAGAAGAACTAAAGGGCAAACAAACAATGATGAACAACATAAAAAAATAAAATAAAACTTCTCTAGAAGGAATCAGTAGCAGGATAACTGAGGCAGAAGAACGGATAAGTGACCTGGAAGATAAAGTAGTGGAAATAAATACTGCAGAGCAGAATAAAGAAAAAAGAATGAAAAGAATTGAGGACAGTCTCAGAGACCTCGGGAACAACATGAAATGCACCAACATTTAAATTATAGGGGTCCAAGAGGAAGATGAGAAAAAGAAAGGGACTGAGAAAATATTTGAAGAGATTATAGTTGAAAATTTCCCTAATATGGGAAAGGAAAGAGTCAATAAGTCCAGGAAGCACAGAGAGTCCCATACAGGATAAATGCAAGGAGAAACATGGCAAGACACATATTAATAAAACTATCGAAAATTAAACACAAAGAAAAGATATTAAAAGCAGTAGGGAAAAACAACAAATAACATACAAGGGAATCCCCATAAGGTTAACTGCTGATCTTTCATCAGAAACTCTGCAAGCCAGAAGGGAGCGCCAGGACTTATTTAAAGTGATGAAAGGGGAAAACCTACAACCATGATTACTCTACCCAGCAAGGATCTCATTCAGATTCAAAGGAGAAATTAAAACCTTTACAGAGAAGCAAAAGCTAAGAGAATTCAGCATCACCAAACCAGCTTTACAGCAAATGCTAAAGGAAATTCTCTAGGCAAGAAACACAAGAGAAGGGAAAGACCTACAATAACAAACCCAAAACAATTAAGAATGTGGTAAAAGGAACACACATATTGATAACCACTTTAAATGTAAATGGATTAAATGCTCCAAACAAAAGACATAGACTGACTGAATAGATACAAAAACAAGACCCATATATATGCTGTCTACCAAAGACCCACTTCAGACCTGGGGTCACATACACACTGAAAGTGAGGGGATGGAAAAATATTCCATACTAATGGAAATCAAAAGAGTGCTGGAGTAGCAATTCTCATATCAGAAAAAATAGACTTTAAAATAATTACTATTACAAGAGACAAAGAAGGACACTATATAATGATCAAGGGATCAATCCAAAAAGAAGATATAACAATTGTATTTATGCACTCAACATAGGAACACCTAAATACATAAGGCAAATGCGAACAGCCATAAAAGGGGAAATTGACAGTAACATAATCATAGTAGGGGACTTTAACACCCCACTTTCACCAATGGAAAGATCATCCAAAATGAAAATAAGGAAACACAAGCTTTAAATGACATATTAAACAAGATGGACTTAATTGATATTTATAGGACATTCCATCCAAATACAACAGAATACACATTCTTCTCAAGTGCTAATGGAACATTCTCCAGCATAGATCATATCTTGGGTCACAAATCAAGCCTTGGTAAATTTAAGAAAATTGAAATCGTATCAAGTATCTTTTCCAACCACAATGCTATGAGACTAGATATCAATTACAGGAAAAAAATGTAAAAAATACAAACACATGGAGGCTAAACAATACACTACTTAATAACCAAGAGATCACTGAAGAAATCAAAGGGGAAAAAAAAATACATACAAACAAATGACAATGAAAACATGAGGACCCAAAACCTCTGGGATGCAGCAAAAGCAGTTCTAAGAGGGAAGTTTATAGCAGTAAAATCTTACCTCAAGAAATAAGAAACATCTCAAATAAACAAACTAACCTTACATCTAAAGGAATTAGAGAAAGAAAAACAAAAATAGTCCAAAGTTAGCAGAAGGAAAGAAATCATAAAGATCAGATCAGAAATAAATGAGAAAGAAATGAGGGAAACAATAGCAAAGATCAATAAAACTAAAAGCTGGTTATTTGAGAAGATAAACAAAATTGATAAACCATTCGCCAAACTCATCAAGAAAAAAAAAATAAGATTCAAATCAATAGAATTAGAAATGAAAAGGGAGAAGTAACAACTGACACTGCGGAAATACAAAGGATCATGAGAGATTACTACCAGCAACTATATGCCAAGAAAATGGACAAATTCTTAGAAAACCACAACCTTCTGAGGTTGAACCAGGAAGAAATAGAAAATATAAACAGACCAATCACAAGCACTGGAATTGAGACTGTGATTAAAAATCTTCCAACAAAAAAAGCCCAGGACCAGATGGCTTTACAGGCGAATTCTATCAAATATTTAGAGAAGAGCTAACACCTATCCTTTTCAAACTCTTCCAAAATATAGCAGAGGGAGGAACACTCCCAAACTCATTCTACGAGACCACCATCACCCTGATACCAAAACCAGACAAAGATGTCACAAAGACAGAAAAGTATAGGTCAATATCACTGATGAACATAGACACAAAAATCCTCAACAAAATACTAGCAAACAGAATCCAACAGCACATTAAAAGGATCATACACCATGATCAAGTGGGGTTTACCCCAGGAATGCAAGGATTCTTCAATATACGCAAATAAATCAATGTGATACACCATATTAACAAACTGAAGGATAAAAACCATATGATCATCTCAATAGATGCAGAAAAAGCTTTTGACAAAATTCAACACCATTTATGATAAAAACCCTCCAGAAAGTAGGCATAGAGGGAACTTACCTCAACATTATAAAGGCCATATATGACAAACCCACAGCCAACATTGTTCTCAATGGTGAAAAACTGAAAGCATTTCCACTAAGATCAGGAACAAGACAAGGTTGCCCACTCTCACCACTATTATTCAACATAGTTTTGGAAGTTTTAGCCACAGCAGTCAGAGAAAAAAAAGGAGTAAAAGGAATCCAAATTGGAAAAGAAGAAGTAAAGCTGTCACTGTTTGCAGATGATATGATACTCTATACATACAGAACCTTAAAGACTGTACCAGAAAACTACTACAGCTAATCAATGAATTTGTTAAAGTAGCAGGATACAAAATTAATGCACAGAAATCTCTTTCATTCCTATGCACTAATGATGAAATCTCTGAAAAAGAATTGAGGAAACACTCCCATTTACCATTGCAACAAAAAGAATAAAATACCTAGGAATAAACCTACCTAAGGAGACAAAACACCTGCATGCAGAAAACTATAAGACACTGATGAAAATAATTAAAGACAATACAAACAAATGGAGAGATATACCATGTTCTTGGAAAGAAGAATCAACAATGTGAAAATGACTATAACACCCAAAGCAATCTACAGATTCAATGCAATCACTATCAAACTACCAATGGCATTTTTCAGAGAACTAGTAGAAAATATTTCACAATTTGCATCAAAACACAAAAGATTCCTAATACCCAAAGCAATCTTGAGAAAGAAAAACGGAGCTGGAGGAATCAGGCTCTCGGACTTCAGACTATACTACAAAGCTACAGTAATCAAGACAGTATGGTACTGGCACAAAAACAGAAATATAGATCAGCAGAATAGGATAGAAAGCCCAGAGATAAACCCATGCACATATGGTCACCTTATTTTTGATAAAGGAGGCAAGATTATACAATGGAGAAAAGAAAGCATCTTCAATAAGTGGTCCTGGGAAAACTGGACAGCTACATGTTAAAAAGTGACATTAGAACTCTCCCTAACACCATACACAAAAATAAACTCAAAATGGATTAAAGACCTAAGTGTAAGGCCAGACACTATAAAACTCTTATAGGAAAACATAGGGAGAACACTCTCTGACATACATCACAACAATATCCTTTTTGACCCACCTCCTAGAGAAATGGAAATAAAAACAAAAATAAACAAATGGTATCTAATGAAACTTAAAAGCTTTTGCAAAGCAAAGGAAACCATAAACAGTATGAAAAGACAACCCTCAGAATGAGAGAAAATATTTCCAAATGAAGCACCTGAGAAAGGATTAGTCTCCAAAATATACAAAAAGCTCATGCAGCTCAATATCAAAAAAACAAACAACCCAATCCAAAAATGGGCAGAAGACCTAAATAGACATTTCTCCAAAGAAGATATCCAGATTGCCAACAAACACATGAAAAAATGTTCAACATCACTAATCATTAGAGAAATGCAAATCAAAGCTACAATGAGGTATCTCCTCACAACAGTCAGAATGGCCATCATCAAAAAATCTACAAACCATAAATGCTGGAGAAGGTGTGGAGAAAAGGGAAACCCTCTTGCACTGTTGGTGAGAATGTAAAGTGATACAGCCACTATGGAGAACAGTATAGAGGTTCCTTAAAAAACTAAAAATAGAACTACCGTACGACCCAGCAATCCCACTACTGGGCATATACCCTGAGAAAACCATAATTCAAAAAGAGTCTTGTATCACACTTTTCATTGCAGCTCTATTTACAATAGACAGGACACAGACGCAACCTAAGTGTCCATCGACAGATGAATGGATAAAGAAGATGTGGCAAATATATACAATGGAATATTACTCAGCCATAAAAAGAAACGAAATTGAGTTATTTGTAGTGAGGTGGATGGACCTAGAGTCTGTCATACACAGTGAAGTAAGTCAGAAAGCGAAAAACAAATACCATATGCTAACACATATATATGGAATCTAAAAAACAAACAAACAGAATGGTTATGAAGAACCTAGGGGCAGGACAGGAATCATGACGCAGACGTAGAGAATCGACTTGAGGACACGGGGAGGGGGAAGTGTAAGCTGGGATGAAGTGAGGAGTGGCGTGGACTTATATATACTACCAAATGTAAAATAGATAGTTAGTGGGAAGCAGCCACATAGCACAGGGATATCAGTTCAGTGCTTTATGACCACCTAGAGGGGTGGGATGGGGGGGTGGTATAGGGAGGGTGGGAGGGAGACACAAGAGGGAGGAGCTATGAGGATATATGTATATGTATAGCTGATTCACTTTGTTATAAAGCAGAAACTAACACACCATTGTAAAGCAATTATACTCCAATAAAGATGTTAAAAAAAAAAAAAAGAAAAGAAAAGAACCCAAATAAATTTCAGGGTCACATTACCTTGGAAAATATTCAGTATTAAATATAGTTTGTTTGTGGTTTAATTAATACATACAAGTCTTTAGCATTGTCAGCATTAAGTTTAATAATTTTATTTTACCTAGGTTTACTAAAAGTCAAGTAAGCTCATGTTATTGCTATTACAAAACTTGTCAAGAAAAATGACTTGGTATGATGAAATTTTCATAAGTAAATTTAATGTAAATGGGATAAGAGTTCTTAAGTGAACTCTATAAGAACAATTATGTTTTATGAAGTCTACTTAAAAATAATTTCCCAAATCTCTTTGGTAACATTTTACACTCTTAGAATTTTGTTATATTAAGCTAAATAATGAGTTAAGTTAAATTCATTGACTATCTAGATTATTCCCAAAAAAGATACTGAAACATTAATTAATGAACAAGAACTTCTATTTACAGAGATACTAAAAATATTTGGAACAATTAGTAAACGTGTTTGGTGCCACACTAAGAAATTTTCTAAGAAAACACGTTTCTATAAACTACAAAAAGTTTGTCAATCTACAGAATGCTAATGTAAAATATATAATTGTTTAGTTTTTAATTTTCACCAGAATAAGATTCCTAAGGGTGGTGTCAACTACATATTGGCACTTGCCATCTACCGCTACAGGTATTAAATTATGATCCACTGTAGCTGCTGACCTTCAACACCCACTGAAAGGAGTTCAGTGTGGAAATCAGGAATGAAGCACTCTGTGTTCTAGGGAAAACTGGCATAACAGATCTTCAGATAGATAGATATTTTCAGGAGAAGATTTTATGAGCCCAATTCTTGCATCTCCTAGTATCCAGAAAAGCACTAAAATCCTTCATTATGACATCTGTTCCTCGTTACTACCAGCGACCTTATGCAAAAAATATGTGCTTGGTTGCATGTACGCCCCCCTTCACCAAAATCACATATATACGGACCTTCCCAACCTACCTTTTTGGAGCAGTTTCTCAGAGCTGTCTGAAATGCTGTCACCTGGGCTATAGTCCTCATTTTGCCTGAAATAAAACTTAACACATCTCTCATTCTGTGCAATATTTTTCAGTAGACAGTTTATGGTGACCATGAAGGGACCCAGAGTGGACTTCTCTCCTTCTGTGAACTCTACAAGGAACAGGAGCCTTGGTACCAGCAGAGGTCCCATCTGCCTCCTCGGAGAGTCCAGACGAAGTTGGGTGAGTCTCTCCTGGTTCTCGGATCTCCCATATTGGTTGATGATCCTGAGTTTTATTTGGCAGTGGTAACAGGTACCTGGCCCCCCAGTTGCACTATACTGGTGTGGGGCTGATTGAAAGATACTGGGGTTTGCTCAGTTAAAGGAGACTGAATGGTCTGAGCTGAGTGGTTAGGTAAGAGGCTTATCTGATGCTTTTCCTCAGTTCAGCTGCCTTAATAGAATTTGTTGGGATAAAAGTGAAGATATTGCATTAGAGCCTTGCTCAGAAGAAAATGGACAAGACTCCTCCTGGTTGGTTTCGACTTTCTCAGGCAACTGATAAATTTACAGGAGTGGTGGAGACAGAGTCCTCATATCATACAGTTGTCGCATAGGGAAACCCACTCATTAATTAAACACTTGCTCATCCAGGGGCATGCATAAGGATTGGCCATTCAGTGATCTGAGCAACTATGGTGGTCTTAGACCACCAAAGGGAGAAACTGAGACAAATAAGAGAGGCTGAAACAACTCTAGGGTGAAACCCAGAGGAGTTAAGCTCACAAGCAGCACACTGGCCCACCACACAATTTCATTAGTAAATTTTATCCCTGACAAATTCAAGTTAAAATGAGAAATAGGATCTCTCAAACAGAGAAATGAGGGGTGTCAGAAAAACAACCTCCAAATAACACGCCAGCCAGATTCATTTACAATATGTACAGAGCTCATACTTGCAAGGACCTACTTAATTGGTAAATTATACTAAAGGAGAGCTCAACCTAAAATGGCCAAATTGGGGTTCTTTTGACATTCCAAAATTGATATTTTGTGTGCACAGCTAGAAAGAGCCTGCTGTAAGATCAAACAGACTGAATGGAATGCTTACTTTGATTGGTATTCAGAAGCTTCTAAAAGAGGAAATGATAGAGTAACTTTGCAGGAAATGAACAAAAAATTGTTTGGAACTATATCAGAACTAAAAAAGGTCACTAGCACTGACTCTGTCTCTCCCTCTGCTCCTCCCACATATTCTCTTCTATCTGAATTGCCTGGCCCTGATGCTATCTCTTTTTCTCTTCCAACTCTTCTGCCTCCTGTTACTCCCTCTTCCCCAGTAAAGGAGGATTAAAAAAATCAGAAGTGATTATAGCTCCCTTTAAGGAGAAACCTATTACTGGAAGAGGTGAACCATCCTCGGTGCTTACGTATACACCCTGGACCCTAGTGAGACTTAGAGCCTTGGCTAAGGATTTTCCTGATCCAAGTCAGAATCCATTGGGATTTGCTAAGGAATTTGAGTTAGCCATCTGAGCTATGAGCTGGGGTTTTCAGATCTATATCAATTAATACAGTTATTAGTTTCTGAAAGCAAAGCAAGGGAATGGATAGAGAAATTAGAAGGGAAACACCCCTTAATGGATTTTGAATCATGTATTCCACAGGCTCACACTGAATGCAAGGAATGATCTCAGAAATTACTTGAATTTACCCCAGAGCCTTTTCCAAAAACTGTAGACTTGACAAAGATTCAGCAGTGCAATCAAAGACCAGATGAATCTATTCTGGACTATTATGAAAGGTTTGAAAAAACTTTTAAACAGCATTCTGGTTTGACACCTGAATCATTCTCTAACCACCAAAATGATCCTTTGCTTAATTCTGCCTTTTTAGAAGGCTTCAATGAGGATTTGGCTACTTTAGTTAAAAGACACAATCTAGGTTGTACTGCATTACATGCAAATGCCCTTGTTACACTGGCTGACCAAATTTTCAAAACCATTAAAAAAGAAATAAAAGGGAATAACTACAAAAGTTATGAACCTTTAATTGCACCAAGTAAGTACTCAATGCCAGTTGAAGATTAACCGACACTGTTTAATTCCCAACTGGTAGAGAAAACTAGCTTGAAGGAAAAAAAAAAATTTCAGAATTCTGACCCTGAGGGAGCAACTCCTACTACAAGAATTTGATTTTCCCTCCCTGTGCCTTGAGAACAGGGCTCTTAGGAACATTTATTTTACCTATACCATCTCCAATTCCTGAGACTGTGGTGAGGGGTGGGGGGAAAGTATGGAAAAACGTCTTTAAATTTAACTTAATCCAACTGTTATTTACAACTAGTGAGTTTTATATTGTGATACCTGATTCATAACTAGGTTTAGAAAATGAAGCTATGAGATCTCTCATTGTGTCGGTCTCTATGTTTATGTGTGCATTATCTTTGTTTTTACCTTTGAATGGTATTATCAAAATTAATTTGCAAGTGAGTTCTACTTAATTGGCTTAAAGAAAATTAAGCACTTATATAAATTCTCAAAAATATGGAAGGTACCTGTCCAGAATTAATTTCAGATTCACGTGATCTGGGAAATATTCAGTATTAAATTAATATCTGGTATTAATGTTCAAGCTTATTGATCTAATTAATATAGACATGTCTTTAGAGTCATCAACATCAAGTATAATACTATTATTGCACCTAGGTTTAATATAAGTTAAATAAAATCTTGTTATATCTGTTGCAAATTTGTCAACTAGAAAAATAACTTGGTACAATAAATTTTTTATAAGTAAATTAAATGTAAATGAGATAAGAGCTTTGGGTGAAGTCTTTAGGAATAATTGTTTTAGGAATATCTACTTAAAAATAATTTCTCTGATATTTGGTAATGTGAAATCTTAGAGTTGTGTTAAATTTAAATTAAATGATGGAAGTTTATTGAATGGCTAGGTCATTTCCAAATAAGATATTGAAACATTAATTACTGAACATTGCCTTCCATTTACAGAGAAATTAAAGGTTTAGACCTATTAATAAATATGTTTGGTGCCATACTGAGATATTTTCTATAAGAAAGCACATGTTTTTAGAAATTATCAAGGGTATTTATGTCCACCAATCTGCAGAATGCTAATGTAAAGGACAATTCATAATTGCTTACTTCTTAGTTTTCACTGGAAATTAATATTTTTAAGAGTTGAAGACTCTAATTTAAAAATATAATTAAAGCTAAAAGAAATAATAAAAGAAACATTTCAGTATACAGTAGGAAAGTAGGATGTGTGTTTTCAGTAAAGAAGGTATAAGGAATGGGATTGAATTTTATTAAAGGAAAAGAAAGTAAGACCTGGGTGTTTCTGAGTGGAAAAAAATTATACAGAAAGTGATGGAAGGTTTGTGGGAAGTGGACCCTGAGAAAAGAATTTTCTGTGCGGTCAGGACTGGATAAGTTTAAGATGAATTTAATTGAGTAAATGAATTTTAAAAGTAAGCTTGTGCAAAACTTGAATTTGGATTTTCTCTCTGTTAAGAGGACAAGGTTTCTTAAAATGTTGAACTGCCTTTGCTAACAGATTTTAAGTTTCTTTACCTTTTAAGTGATCTGTTCTGTACTTGCTTTTGAAATTTTTTATTGTCACTTCAGCTAAATAAATAATTAATGTTTCACAGTGACATATGACCCTATCTGACCAAGGGTTTTAAAACTTTATTGACATTTTTTTTGGACAAAACTCTCGAAATCAAATTCTACTGAAGTCCTCTTGACCTCTAGCTAACTTCGGGATGCTTCAAGGGGCCCCTGAAACATCCCAAAGAGAGATATTACACTAGTTAGGTTCATTTGGTATGTTAAATTACATAGGAAGTATTGTCAAATGAGTAATAAATCTTAGGCTATATTGTATTGTAAATGTTACTAATACAGATATTCTCGAAATTTTATGGCGTTCCTAAAATTTTGTTATGTCCTGGTAAAATGTTATCAGTCATAATTCTAGTTATTAGCTGAAAGTGTTGTGTTTCACAACAGTAACCAAGTTTCTTTGTCAATTGCATTGTAATCACATTCTAAACGTGCATTTTTAAGTCTTTTGTCATTATATACAGTTATGGTTTTACTCTGACACCTTTGCAAAAATGTTTCCTCTTCATGCAGATTTATAGAAAGCACTTTTGGAAAAAATATGAGTTTTTGACTTCCCGACCATAATGCTGAACTGAGTAGGAAACTGAAAAAATCTAATCTAATGAGGAAACTGATGGCTTCATAAAATTGTTAACAAAAAGGATTAGTTACATAGGCCTGAATGAACTGGTGAATATGGTTATAATTTTTACGGTTTCTATCTGAAAAATTACTGGTTTAAACTGTGTTCTCCAGGTATAAAGAAGTGCTTCCACTCAAACTGATTATGACTTACAAAGGTGTAATTTACTAAATTACTGTAAGGAGAATTGAAATATTTATCTTTTCTCTCTGTTTGCTTCCTCCAGAAATTGGAAACTCTTAGATTCCCAGTGACTTTATCAAATAAATTAGGGAGGCCACCTCCTAACAGGTGCAGGAGTCTCAAGGTATTTTGGAGACCTTCAAAAGGGAGGAATTCACCTTACTGTGTTAGGCAAAATCTGTGGCAAGCCCTTGGCATGACCTTCCCAGCCCTGAGAAGTCTTTTAAAAGTTCAGTCTGAGACTCCTTATAAAAGTTTCAGCAAAGCCAAAAAAAGCCTAGGGGCTTCCCTGGTGGCGCAGTGGTTGGGAATCAGCCTGCCAATGCAGGGGACATCGGTTCGAGCCCTGGTCTGGGAAGATCCCACATGCCGCAGAGCAACTAGGCCCGTGAGCCACAACTACTGAGCCTGCGCATCTGGAGCCTGTGCCCCGCAACAAGAGAAGCCACGACAGTGAAAGGCCCGCACACCGCGATGAAGAGTGGCCCCCGCTTGCCGCAACTAGAGAAAGCCCTCGCGCAGAAATGAAGACCCAACACAGCCAAAAATAAATGAATAAATAAATAAATTCATTTAAAGAAAAGCCTATATGATCAATTACAGTTATATAAATCATCAGGCCAAGTTTATTGAGACCAGACTTATTTTGAAAACAAATTAGTCTTAATTTGGCTATATTTGGTAGAAGTGAGAATAATTTTAGAGAAAAAAAAAGATTATGTTTCAGTGAATATTAAATTCCAGTTTTGTTAATGGCGGTCTATATTTACTAAGACTCACTTCCCGGATAGTTCCTTCCTGCTATGTTATATTCATGTAAAGTTTAGTTGAATTATTAAAAGGACACTCTAAGTTTGTTTCTGAAGCTTATCTCACTAATCTGTCTTCCTTATCAGGTACCCTTAACTAGCTAATGCATGGTGAAACTGAAGGGAATTGACTCTTGGATTAATTTCCACTCACAAAGGGCCCCTGCACTGGACTGGTCTATAAAGAAGACTGCTAACCTCAAATTCACCTTAAAACAATGCTCAAACACAAGAGAAACTATACTCATACCAAGATGAGAAGACGATGACATCAGAAGTAGACAGCTGGCCCAAGACCCTGGATTTGTATGATATTTTCTTGACTTCTTGGACCTTTGTGTATGAATCAAATGATTTTCTCTCATAGGCACAGTCTTATGCTAGTTTTAAAAATCAATCCAATTGTTGGGCTTGTGGCCAATTGCCTGTGTCTAGTACTTCTGGGTTACCTTGGTATATTTCTGCATTCCAAGGCTCTAACTGGTTGGATCTTAGGAAATTTATTCTAGAAGAAAGAAGTTATAGTCTTGTTCAAGCCACCATTAATATTACTAGTTAGGATCTCCTCACCTGGCCATAAATATGACTTTTCTTCTAAGGTTACTCAAGGTCAGTCAGAGCAATGAGCTAAGTCGCAATCAAAAAATCCCACTCCTTTGGCATATACCCAGAGAAAAACATAATTCCAAAAGATACATGCACCCCAATGTTTATCACAACACTATTTACAATAGCCAGGACATGGAAGCAACCTAAATGTCCATCAACAGAGGAATGGCTAAAGAAGATGTTGTACATATATACAATGGAATATTGCTCAGCCATAAGAAGGAACAAAATTGTGCCATTTGCAGAGACATGGATGAAACTAGAGACTGTCATACAGAGTGAAGTAAGCCAGAAAGAGAAAAATAAATATCATATATGAATGCATATATGTGGAATCTAGAAATATGATACAGATTAACCTATTTGCAAAGCAGAAATAGAGACACAGACATAGAGAACAAATGTATGAACACCAAGGGGGGAAAAGGGGGGTAGGATGAATTGGGAGATTGAGACTGACATATATACATTACTATGTATAAAATAGATAACAATGAGAACCTACTGTATAGCACAGGGAACTCTGCTCAGTGCTCTGTGGTGACCTTAATGGGAAGGAAATGCAAAAAGGAGGGGCTATATGTATATGTATAGCTGATTCACTTTGCTGTACAGCAGAAACTAATACAACATTGTAAAGCAACTATACTCTAATTTAAAAAAAAAGAATTTTGAAAGCAGGGATTAAGTGCAAATTGAAAAAAAAAAAACCCTGTAACCTCTCGTTTATTAGAAGGAAACCTTCCACAATTATGGGATGGATTTATGTAGTTAACACCAGGCTATAGTAATTTAAGTTTAAAGGCTCCTGTATGTTGGGAACAATTAAATCATACTAAGGATAATCAGCCTAGTAATATTAGGAGATTGGGCTGGGAACCTTATGGACAGTGCCAATATATATTGAATAATTTCCCTGTAAGATAAGGATTGGTACAGAACAGACTAAGTCAGAAGACCTGGGGATATACTGGGCTGAACCTAATTGAAGTTCTTGGCTTGATTCTTACTTATGACTGTCCTAATACTGATAGCTATGCTATTTGTATTTTGCCTGCAAGATTGTTGTTTCTTACATTACCAAATATGTGACTGAGCCTCTGACAAAAATATATAGTTCTATATAAGATCAATAATTGTAATAGTGTAACTCTAGATATGGGAAGATGCAACAAGAGGGAATTTTTCCCGGACCATAATAGACTAGTAAGACAGGTGGTCCAGAGACTTTCGGCTACCGTTAAGGCCAAGTCCAGTAACAGCACATTGAGTGACCTATCAACAAAATCTTTGCCAGACCTGGGAATGGGCATTCCTTACAACATGGGACGAAATGGTCATGAAATGCCTCCCAAATCATGGTCACATTTATGACCATGTGAGGGAGGGAGGGCCTTGTCAACTACAAATTGGCACTTGCCATCTACCTCTACAAGGATTAAATTATGAGCCACTACAGCTGTTGACCTTCAACACCCCCTGAAAGGAGTTCAGTATGGAGATCAGGATTGAGGCACTCTGTGCTCTGGGAAAAACTGGCAGAACAGGTCTTTAGATAGTTACATATTTTCAGAAAAAGATTTTATGAGCCCAATTCTTGCATTTCCTAGTATCTAGAAAAGCACTAAAGTCCTTCATGCTGACATCTGCTCCTCATGACTAGCAGCAACCTTCCGCAAAAAAAAAAAAAAAAAAAATATGCTTGAGATTACATGTACTCCCCCTTCACCAAAATCACATATATTTTGATCTTCTCACTGTACTTCTTTGGAGCAGTTTCTCAGAGCTATCTGAAATGCTCTCTCCAAGGCTATAGTCCCCATTTTGCCCCCAAATAAAACTTAATTCAAAACTCTCACGCTGTGCATTTTATTCAGTTGCCAGTGAGATTGGCAGCTCAGGTTTCGGATTTTCAGAAGCTCTGAGAGACAAGAACGTGGGATCAGGTCATGCTTCTGTAATTGGAGGCTGGGAGCCCTGAAGTTGGCAGAGGAAGGAAGAGAACGAGAGGGTAGTGTTCCACACTCTATGGCCACCTGACCAGGAGGTTTTCATGCTTCTCTGGTAGGGAAACTGAGCGAGAGCCCTCTTGCAATGAGGATTCTTGAGCTGGGGCTATGCAATCCCTACAAAGTCCAGGGTAGAAGGTGTCATGGAGACCCTGGGGGCCCAACTGGTGAATTTGGAAGTACAGGTACTACATTGTTGGGAGACTCTTCTCACACCCTGACACTGCTGAGCTAGAGCTGCCCACCCTTGGGTTCCTCTGAGAGGTGGATAATGATGATGGTGATGCACATCTGAGCCCTTGAAAAGCTCGTGCCCTGGTCTCCATTCCCAGATGAAGCAGTGGCATTCAGGCACAGAAGAGCTGCTGGAATAGTGTCACCTCCTGCACTCTCCTTCCCCTGCCTGCTGACCTATCTTGCAGGCACCAAGCTCCTGCAGCAGTGGCAGCAAATACCCTGGGGCTGGGCTTGGGAAACTGCGACCCCACACAGTACTTGCATACAGCCAGAGTCTGAACCAAGTGCAAAAAGCGGGTGCAATTCCCTGCGGAGCTGGTGCTGAGTTGGCCTTGGGGAAGGCCTTCAGATGGGCTGAGGAGCCACAGTATCACCTGTGGAATTCCCTGCCCCTTCGGCTTCCCCTGTGCACCAATTACCCAGGGCAGCTCCTGACCCTGGCAGCCACGGTGCTCCTCTTCACACTAGCTCCAGGGCTCCTACCACTCTTCCAGTTTTGGGGCCAAGCACCTGAGGTGACAGCAGCAGCTCGAGTGCCTGAGTGCAGGCACTCTGATGACCTGGAGCCCAGAGCTGAAGGGTTCTGACTGGTGATTGATGCCCCAGGCTGAGGGCCATGATTTGAGTTCTACCTGCACTGAGGGGCGCTCCTTCCTGGACTTGCTGGTCAAGCTGCAACCTTAGCCTTTGGAGCCACAGCTTGCATAGGCACCATCTGGATCTCCTGGCCCGGGTCCCGTGATGTCTAGGAGTGCTTCAACTTCTTGCTCTGCCTGCTTGCGGGTCCAGTGTGCCCCTTCTTTGATCCTTTCTTCTGGTGTGAAAGGGTCCAGATTTCCCATCCTGGTAGAATGTGTTCTATAAAATTATTTTGTAGAAGGCTGTCTGTCCCCTGTCAAAATAGGATGTTTGATGACTTGAAATGCCAAAGTAATTCACAGGTGCTGACTGTGAGCTCAAGAGCAGGCCACAGTCCCCAACCCCCTTTGGGCACACAGAGCACATGCCCATTAGCAGTCAGAGAAGCTGGACCCTTACTGGCTGGACTCCAACTACTGGTGGGGATGGAAAGGTGGCTTTCTGTCCCTTTGGGAGCCACAGTACGTAGTGGTGACTTGATGGTCAATGAACTGTGACCAACTAGCTAGTAAATGTTGCTCATAACTAGATGGGCACCCTGCATGCTGCAGGACTGTAAGCACCAGGTCTGGAAAACCTTCACTCACTTTTGGTGGGTGGGAACACAAAAAAGAGGTGGCCATGGATGAGCAGAGGTGGTGGGAATCCTGGTGAGGACCTGATTCCTTCAGACCTTGGTCAAACTTTGGTCATTTTTGTTTGGTTTATTTATTTATTTTTATATTTTCTGGCACATGTCTTGTGCAATCAGCTTGTTTTTGAATGCTGATCTTTAAGGAGGGACGGTTTCACTGTTGCTCTATAGAACAGACCATAGCATTCTGCAACCCATGGGCCAAATTCTGACAACAGCTTGTGCTGGTGGAACATGCAAGCTAAGAATAGGTTTCTAAAATTTTTAAATGTTAAAAAAATAATATTTTGTGACTCATGAGAATTATATAGCATTCAAATACCAGTGTCTATAAATAAAGTTTTATTGGAACACAGTTATGCTCTTTTATTTACATTTTGTCTGTGGCTGCTTTTTAAATATAATGACAGAGTTGAGTAGATACAACAGAAGTTGTATGGCAATGTCTAAAATATTTGCTATCTGACCCTTTGTAAAATCTGCCAGCTCCTGTTCTAGAAAAGTGGTATTTTTTAACACTAAATGCTGAGAGTTTTACTTGAAATACAGGTTATATTTTAGTGATTTTTGCCTGTTGAAATAAAGCTCTTTTGAGTAAATGTAAAACTGGTTACTTTACTCTCAGTAACATCAGAATAGACCCTAAGACACCAAATATGCAAATATTACTGCACTGGAGAGTGGAATCCACTTGCTGCCTTCTTTCATCTAAGAAATAATTACAATTCAGTGTAACCGAAAGCTAGCACCTATCTGAATTAACTTTAACTACAAAAACAGCCAGATATTGCTGACCTTAAAATGGGACATCATAAACCGTAAAAGTATTTAGTTTCAAGAATGGTTTGGAGACATCTCTTTTGACTGTGGGAGCTTTTGCAAAGTTAATTGAATATAGAAATGTTTTAAAATAATAATTTATTGATAGAAAACTATCAGAAACTAATGAGTTCTAATTTACACTTGGGGTAAAGAAAACTATAAAACTGGTCACGTTGATGAAATAATAAATACATAATTTACATATGCTTATAAAAATAACCAATTACTAGAATTACATCATATTCTGTTACTAAATGCAAAGCATTTCTATGCAACTACCAGGTATTCTTGCATCTGGTATACCATATATGGTATACCATATATACATTCTTAAAAGTCCATTATTGCATAATAACAGCACACAGAAAATACATTTTGTATTTTTTTATGTATTTATAAATATATATTTTAAATTTTATGAGGAGTGTATGTAGCCTATAGCACATTTGGGGATATGCAAGTTTACATGGCAATAATGTGTTATTTTGGAGTATTTTGACTTATCTGAGGAAATTAAATTAGAATGCAATTAGGAGCCCAATATAGTGATCAAAATAGAGATCCTTTTCTCTAGCATGCTTTAAAATGGTACCACCTAGAGGCAGGGCCAAGCTGGTGCAGTAGAAAGACCCTGAGCTCACCTCCTTCCACAGGCACACCAGAACTACAAATATGGACAGAGAAACTATTGATGAGAAAAACAGGAAGACCAAAAGAAAAGATCTCTACAACTTCTACAACTACAGATACAAAGGAGAAACCACAACGAGATGGGGTAGGAGGGGCAGAGTTGCTGTATGGTCAAGACCCATACCTGCAAGTGGATGACCCACAAATGTGAGGATAATCACAATTGCAGAGAAGTAAGGTATCTGAGTCCCACATTGGGTTACCCAGCCCTGGGGTCCTGCGCCAGGAAGACAAGCCCCCAGAATGTTTGGCTTTGGAGACCATTGGAGCTTATTTTTGGGAGAGCCAGAGGGCTGTGACAAATAAATTCTCCATTCTTAAAGGGTACACTAAAAATCTCACACACTCTGGGACCCAGGGCAGAAGCAGTAATTTGAAAGGAGCCAAGGTCAGACACACTTGCTAATCTTGGAGAGACTCCCAGAGAGAAAGGAGGCAACTGGAGCTCCCCTGGAGACATGGACACTGGAGGCAGCCATTCGGGGGAGTTGTTCTACCAGGTGGACACTGTGGTTAGCAAGCACCATTTTGGAAATTTTCCTCAACCTTATTAGCTTCAGGACCTGGCCTTAACCTGGCCCTACCTATTGCCATTCAGCATCAGTAATGGGACGTCTCAGGCCAAGCAACTAGCCAGGCAGGGACACAGCCCCACCTTCCTTAAGACCTCCTGAGCCCACTGCTGCCCTGAAACATGGCCCTGCCCACCAGAGGGCCTGGGACTTGGCCCCACATACCAGTGCACAAGCAATAGATCCTGGACCCCTTGGGCCCTGTAACCAGAGAACCTGGGACCCAGCTCTGCCTATCAGTGAGCCAGCACTAGCCTCAGGACCCTCTGGGCCTCAGCCCTGCCCACCAGTGAGCCAACATCAGCTCCAGGATCACCATACCCTTCAGTCAGAGACTCCATCCACCAGTGGGTGGACACTAGACCCAGGACCCATCCTCACATACCAGTGGACAGGCACCAGCTCTGGGATCCCTGGGCCGCAGTGCCACTCACCAGGAGGCTGATACCACCTCAAAACCCTCAGCCACCAGCAGTGAGATCCAGCTTCACTCACCAGTGAAGCAACACCAGCTTTGGAATTCCCCAGACCCCACAGCCAGCCATGTCAGGAACTGGTCCTGCACACCAGCAAGCCATCACTAGATCTGGGACCCCTGGCCCCATAACTACCCACTCTAGAATCTGGCTCCACCCACCAGTAGGTCAGCACTAGCTTCAAGCTCCCTGGGGCCCCAAAAACCAGTGGCAGGCTGCCTCCACACAAGGCAGGGCTGGGTAATCAGCCAGACTGGAGGCCAGCCACACCTTCCAGGCCACCCACATAGTCAGCCTATCACAACAGAAGGACCCAAGCAGGCCAAATAGAGGGCACCCCTAGAGCATATAGCTCTGGTGACCAGAGGGGAATGTGCTGCTGGGGTGCACTTCTTCAAAGTCAGAAAACATAACCAGATACAGAGAAATAAAAACAGAAAATTAAGTTAAATGAGGTGACAAAGAAACAGGTTCCAAACAAAGGAAGAAGATAAAACCCCAGAAGAACTAAGTGAAGTAGAGATAGGCAATTTACCTTATAGAGAGTTCAAGGTAATGATCATAAAGATGTTTAAAGAACTCAGAAGAAGATTTGATGAACAGAGTGAGAATTTAGAAGTTTTTTGAAAGTTAGAAAATATAAAGAAGCACCAAACAGAGATGAAGAATACAATAACTGAAATGAAATTACATTAGAAGGAATCAAAAGTAGATTAAATGATGCAGAGAAATGGCTCAGCAAGCTGGAAGAGTAGTGGAAATCACTGAAGCTGAACAGAAAAAAGAAAACTAAAAACAGAAATGAAGACAGTTTTAAGAGACTGGTGGGATAACATCAGGTGTACTAAGATTCACATTATAGAGGTCCCAGAAGGAGAAGAGAGAGAGTAAGGGGCAGAGAACATATTTGAGGACATAATCACTGAAAACTTCCCTAACTTGGGAAAGGAAACAGACATCCAGGTCCAGGAAACACAGAGTTTCAAGAGGGATCAACCCAAAGTGGACCACATCAAGACACATTGTAATTAAAATGGCAGAAATTAAAGATAAAGAGAGAATATTAAAATTAGCAAGGGAAAAGCAACAAGTAACATACAAGGGAATTCCCATAAAGCTATCAGCTGACTTTTCAGCAGAAACTATACAGGCCAGAATGGAGTGTCATGATCTATTTTAAGTAATGAAAGGGAAAAACCTTCACCCCAAAACACTCAACCTGGCAACCTCTCATTCAGATTTGATGGAGGGATCACAAGCTTCAAAGATAAGCAAAAGCTAAAAAAGTTCAACACCACCAAATCAGCTTTACAAGAAATGTTAAAGGGACTTCTCTAGCAAAAAAGAAATGACCACAACTAGAAACATAAAAATTATTATAGGAAAAATCTCATTGGTAAAGGCAGATATGCAGTAAAAGTAGTAAATCAGTCATGTATTAAGCTAGCAGAAACGTTAAAAGAGAAAAGTATTAAAAGTATCTATATATGCAATAAGTTGTTAAGGGATACAGAAAACAAAAAGATGTAAAATATGATATCAAAAACAGTAAACTTGGGGGGTTAAAAATGCAAGGTTGTTAAAATGTATTTGAACTTAAGAGATCAGCAACTTAAACACATATATAGACATAGATTATGTATACAGATTAGAAATAGATTATGTATGTACAGTGTGGAGAATATAGTAAATAACTACATAATATCTTTGTATGGTGTAGAGACATATTGTGGTGATCGTTTTGAAATATACAGAAATAGCAAATTATTATGTTGTATAACAGGACCTAACATAGTGTTGTAGGTCAGTTGTATTTCAAAAACAAAAAAATCAAACAAACTTATAGAAAAAGAAATCAGATTTGTGGTTACCAGAGACAGAGCATGGGGGTGGGGGGGTGGGGAGGTTGAATTAAGGTTGTCAAAAGATACAAACTTCCAGTTTTAAGATAAATATGTACTAAGGATGTAATGTACAACATGATAAATATAATTAACAGTTCTATGTGTTATATATGAACGTTGTCATGAAAGTAAATCCTAAGGGTTCTAATCACAAGAAAAATATTTCTATTCCTTTAATCTTGTATTTACATGAGATGCTGAATGTTCACTCAACTTAATGTGATAATCATTTCATAATATATGTAAGTCAAATCATTATGCTGTACACTTTAAACGTATACAGTGTTGTATGTCAGTTGTCATCTCAATAAACTGGAAGAAAATAAAGAAAGAAGTAAATAAGAAAGTAAATTAATTAGTTAATTAAATGATACCACATTACTTCTCAAATAAAATGGATGATAAATTGAATTTTAAAAGATATGTATGACATTTCTAATAAAAACACTGATTTTCAAAAATGTATTGTGGAATGCAGTTAATTTTATTTTTTTATGGTAATAAAATTTTTATTTGATTTTTATTACTTCATAAATTTAACTTACATATCACAATAAAGTACTTTGGAAGCAGAGTGGAAGATCATGCAACAAGGAAATTTAGGGGTATTAAATAGAGATTTTGTGGAAAATATAATGTTTAACCTGGATACACCTATAGGTAAGATTATAAGGTGGCAGAAGAGGGAGTTTCAGACAAGAAGTTTGGAAGCCAGTAAGATTAGGGGTATTTAAGAATGTCATAACAAGGTGGCTTGAAAATATCATAAAATAAAATAATCAACCATTTTCACTGGTTGGGTTCTCTGGAAGTAGTTGCTGAGGATGTGGTTTGGTGTGTAGAATATTTATTAAGAATCAACACCTAATGATTATCTACTGCTAATTATGATTTTGTTTCCTCCTTTATAATTCTTATACATGATAGTTTCATTTCTTGTCTTAACACAAGGGTGTCCTAACACAACGTTGAACAGCGCAGTGACAGTTGGCATTATTTTCATGTTCCCAATTTTAAAAGAAAAGTTTTAAACACTTCACCTTCCTGTATAATGTTTATTTTGTTTTGTTTTTTGACTTTGTCTTTATCAAGTTAAATAAGTATCTTTCCATTTCTAGTCTGCTGAGGTTTATGTTGTTATTCTGGTTACTATGAAAGGATATTAAACTGTTTCATGTGCCATTTTCTGTAAATATTGAGATAATAAAAAATATTTTGTCTTTTAATCTATTAACAGTAGCTTACATTAAATGTTCTAAATGTTTTATCCTTTTTATACCTGAAACAATTAATTTTAAAAGTACTTATTGCATAATACTGTGAACAGGTATCTCGGCGGTTAGGAATGGAAATCTAGCTTACTCTTCCCAAATCTTCCAGAATAGTTTTTCAAGGGTTCAGAATATATGTAATTCTAGAAAGAGTTTTATTTTTGATTCACTAAAAATAAATAATGTATATTGAGCAGATAGCACAAACTCTCTAAAATAAAAAGAAAATCTGCTTAAAATTTTTTTCTGTATTTTGGAGAATCTCATAAATAAAAATATTTCCCTATCTCTAATTAGGTATCATTTATTACACAGGTTACCAAAAACCAAAACAAAATAACAAAGTACAGATAATATCAATTTTAAAAAACAAAATTGAACAGTGGATCTCAAAAGTTTTGGTTTCAGGAACTCTTGCAACTGTTAAAAATTATTGAGGATATCAAAATATTTTGATTATCTGAATTACAAATATTTATATTTACTGCACTAGATGTTAAGACAGAATTTTTTAGATGGTTTATATTTTTTGTTGTTGAAGTATAGTTGATTTACAATATGTTAGTTTCTGTTGTACAGCAAAGTGATTCATATATATATATGTGTGTGTGTGTGTGTGTGTGTGTGTGTGTGTGTGTATATATATATATATATATATATATATATATATACACACACACATATATATATTCAGATTCTTTTCCATTTAAGGGGAGGGAAAAATTAGGACTATGGGTTTGACAGATGTTTATATATATATATATATATATATATATATATATATGTATATGTATACATATATATATATATATATATATATATGTATATACACACACATACATATAATAGGTAAACGACAAGGATCTACTGTATGACACAGGGCACTATATTCAATATCTTGTAATAACGTGAAATGTAAAACATATTTTAATATATTTAATTAATTTAAATATAAGTTTAATAACCCAGTCTTCTTAAACTTTCTGGCCTTCCAAAGTTCTATAATGACAATGTTTTGAACATCAAATTTATTTTATAAAGTATCAACATTTTTTAATTTGGTGTTTATGATTCCAGATTCTTAAAAAAATTATTATTGGAGTATGATTGATTTACAATGTTGCATTAGTATCAACTTTTCTTTTAAACTAGAAGCTAACATTTTGTAGTTATACAATTTGTAAACCCTTATGTATGTTTGATTTTTAATATCAGAAATTTTATTTTACAGCGTATTTTGATTGCATTAGAATGTAGAATTCTATGGAGAAGAGAACATTGTATTATTTATAAGTTAATCTTCATAAAAATCCAAGTTCTGAAATATTGGAAGCCCTCGGTAAATATTTGTTAGTAATTGAAAATTTGATAAATGAATGAATAAGGTAACTTAGATTATCTTTCTCCCAATGACACATTTATGTCATTGATTTCAGAGTCACATTTTTCCTTTAGGATCAGATGGATGCTATAGCCGCTCTTTTGTTTGCATGTTTGTGTGTGCATGTGTGTGTTGTGTGCATACACACAAATATTGCAGGCAACATCATGTGATTTAGACACCCCTACAATACCATGTTTTAACCCATCAGACATCAATGGACTTCAGGGTTAGAATGAATGTTTTGGCCAACAAAGAAAAAGCAATTTATCTGAAAAGGGGCCAGAACTTGTCATGTAGTCCCTACCCTTTCCCTTAACTAGCCCTCCTGTAAATTTAACTCTACAAAATAGGCATTCTCTCTATGCTGATCTTTCTCCCAGCACTTTCCTTTTTAGGATTATCTGTCTAGAGCAAAGAGATCATTGGAAGGTAGACTTACAAATAAATACCTGAGAGGCAGTGTTCTATGTTTCCAGGAATTGGTACATATAGCCCCTGCTGTTCTAAAATAATCTGAAAATGGGACTCCCCATGTCTGCAATGATCTTCCACCTTCTCAGGCCTGATATATCTATCTGTTTTACTCTCCTCAGTGGGGAAGCAAACAAAAAACAACAACAAATTAACAACTTTGGCTACAAAATTCTAATGTAGGTAGTGAACCACTGCCTGACTAAACTCTTGAGATTTTCCTGCCTGTGTACACACAATTCTCCAGGACTAGCACCAATGTGAAAAATTACATGTATTTATAATTCTCTTTCAAGTTAAGACAAGGAATATTAAATAAAAAGTTAAAGGAGTAGAATAATTGAAGCACCAGATTTTACAGTGTTTCCAGATATAGGGCTTCTCACCCATGTGAGTTAATTACTGAGAATAAAAATTAATGGTCTGCCTAATATATACACTACGAAATGTAAAATAGATAGCTAGTGGGAAGAAGCCGCATAGCACAGGGAGATCAGCTCCGTGCTTTGTGACCACCTAGAAGGGTGGGATAGGGAGGGTGGGAGGGAGACGCAAGAGGGAGGGGATATGGGGATATATGTATACATATAGCTGATTCACTTTGTTATACAGCAGAAACTAGCATAACAATGTAAAGCAATTATACTCCAATAAAGATGTTTAAAAAATAAAGTTTAAAAAAAACAAAAAAAAAAAACAACAAAAAATTAATGTTCTGCCTAAATGTCTTCCACATTTACTATGTTTATAAGATTTCTATTTAGTGTGACTTTTTGGTGTATATAAATGCAAGGGTTCCAGCTGAATTATTTCCCACATTAATAACATTTATAGGGGTTCACTCCAGATGAGTTCTCTCATGTCGTCTAAGGTTATTGGTTTGACTAAACACCTTCCCACACTGATGAGATCTACTTGGTTTCTCTCCAGTATAAATTAACTTATGTTTATTCAATGATGAATAAAGGCTAAAGGCTCTTCCAAATTGGTTGCAAACATAGGATTTCTGTTCTGTGTGAGTTAACTCATGTGGAGTTAAAGTTGAGTTCTATGTGAAATCTCCTCATATACACTACATTCATTGGGCTCTTCTCCAATGTGAAGTCTCTGCTATTGACAAGGAAAGGAGAAGTTGTTAAAAGTTTGCTCACATAATATTCATTTATTTATTTCTCTACCTGTGAATTCTAGGTTGCTTCCTCAGTGACAGTCTCAATTTACACCCCCCCACCATGTTAGTTATACTCACATAGATTCTTACTTTGCTGAATTCACATAGATTTTCCATTTTGTAACCTCTTATTGGTATAGTTTTCTTATTAAGTATTAGGTCTTCTTTAATTTATAAACACTATATACATGAGCTACATTTAAGCAATTGTCCTTTTGAAACTCAGGGTACAGTGTGACTTCAGGGCAATATCATTCCAAAGTGTAAACTATTCAAAAATTTCTGCTGGGACAGCACTTATGTTTAAGTTTACTTTCAGTCAGGTGGTTCTGATGAATTCCTTTTCCTCCAATATCATGTTTCTAGTATGGACAACTGGAGTTCATCCTCATAAACTTACTTTTGACCTTCAAACAAATAGGTTCTTCCTGAAGTGGTCCTTTGTAAATATGTTTAACGTATTGATTTTTAACACAGAGAAAAGACATAAAATGGAGGAAAATACCAATAATTGGAAACATATTATAGGATATTGACAATTAGAAAATATCTTTAAGTATAAAACAAAAGAGAAATAAAATGGGGATGATTTCTAAAGATCTTAACACTCAACCATGTTGATTTAAAAATATTTCTATTGCGTGCTATTTGGACATAACTAATCTTTATGCATTTAATACCTCAGAGTGGGTAGAATCTAAGTACTGGGTTATCCTCTAATTTGTCTTTCATAATTAAGAAAGGAAATCTTGCGCCTTCTGGAGTCTGTGTAAGCAGTGGCCTGGCACACTCTGCCTCACTGTTCCCTGTGCCCATGCCCCTACAAACCTGTTACTTTAGGGTAGGTGCTGATTATAACAGATGAGTCAGCTGCTTGTTACAGGTAAGAGACATTCCATCTCTTCATTAGGTAATTTCCCCCTTTCTTACTCTCCTGGTTCTTTAATCACCTTGAGTTGTTTGTACCATAACAAGAGCAAGAAAAATCTCATATCTTTATATACACCCTTTGCAACTCCATTTTTGTAGTTGGGAGATAAATATTTGAGGGGAGAGAAACGTCTTAAGGGTATAAGAACAAGGAATAAGGCCTAATTTAGAAGGTGGCCAGATCTACATTAAGAAAGATGTGAACCCCCTCCCTAATGGTGGGGAGGGGGTGGTATGTGTGTGCTTGGACTTTTTATAAAGTGTACAATAAAATAATCCATTCTCTAAAAAAAAAAAACCTCTCTCTTCAGAGAGATTACGGTAAGGAAAATCAATAAAAGGGAGGGACTGAAAGGGTGTTTTGTGAAAGTTTAGCTCCAATATAACAACAGAACCATCCTTTTCTCTAAAGCCAAGGAATGTACAGAAGTCTAGACTAATAAAAATTGATATGTTCAAAGATTTATGACACTATTGGAGGAATATTTCTACGCTGACTTCAACAAGATGTCAGAGAAACTATTCCCTCAAGGAAATCTGCAGTTGGCATTACCCCGGTTCTGGGTGAAGTTCACAGCCACATCTCTTGAAGGTTACTGATTCCTAAAAACATAGCAGACATTCTGGTTCTGGCTGCCCCATCCCCCCCCCCAAATGTCCAGAGGTGATGGCTGAAGATGACAGCCCTTGGAAAAGGCAGATGTGTGTAACAAAAGCTCAAACCCTGTTTCAGGTCAAGCCAAATGTTCCTCTGGGCTGAATTGGCATATGCCTTTCAGATTCATTACAGAGATATGCACACTCTGAGTACACAACAACCTTCATTATAAAGGAATATCACATGAGGTGTGGTGTGAGATAACCTGGATGTTCCACAAAAGAATGTAAGTTCTAAGCTCTTGACTGGCAATTATAAAATTTGTAGTTGGGAATTTGTACCTGCTCCCCACTAATTTAAATTAAAACTACAGCTTATAAGCTGTGACTATGGGCAAGGTATTTCCCAATATAAATCTCACTATTCTCATGTATGAAATAGTTTAATAACCTCTTGACCAAGTTGAGTTATTAACTGAGCTAACAAAACACGTTGGAACATGTCTGTTCGTACATAGCAAAATTTAATAAATAAAATCTACATATGTATTATTCACTAAAAAGTCAGAGAACCTTGATGCAATGCCCACTATATTGTGTGAATGAACAGACTGTATATATAACTTGGGGTCAGCAGTTGCTGCCTCTCTAACCTCAACAGATATCATCCATTCATCACCAGATGTGAGGACAGACAGGTTTAACTTCACAAGCCAATGGTCCTCGGGCTGCCGAACTGTAGGATGATCCTCAACTGACCCTTCCAGTAAGTTGAAGTGTCTCTTTGCCGCCTACATTCTCAGGGATCTCACAGCTTTGATTATCATTGTTTCTCCTGTAACTTCATCTTGTCTCCGTGCTTACAGAGTAATAGGAGACTCTTGATGGGTTCAGGTCTTTCCAGTGCTTCAAAAAATGACCAGAATTTTCTAAATTTTACTCTACCTACTATACTCTTCCTTAATATACCAAAAAAAAAAAAAATTCCTATAAATTGCTACCAGTTTTTGAAAAAATGTTGCCTATAAAGGGGAAAATGGGTGGTTTGGAAAAAGAAAGTTAGGGAGTATTTTGTTTAAACTTTTTAGAGTTTTCAAAATGTTCAACTGCTTTGTAAGAAAACAGATTAAAATTGGGGGAAAAAAGCAAAATTGACTCAATACTGCCCTTTGGGCCCAGTCTTATAGAAGTGCTTCTTCTCTTTCTCCTGCTCCCTCAATCTTGCACAGCACAGCTCTCCCGACAGCACCTATAATCCTGGACTGATTGAACTCACCTACTGATACACCATGTCCCCTACCAGACCTTGAACTTCTGCTCTTACTCATCTCTCCACTTGTCTCCATCACATGACAGAGCTCACTGCATCACAGACTCGGTTATGGAGTGAGTCACATCCCCATCATGACCATGGCTAAGGTAATAGAAATATAACCTCTCATGAGCCCTCTTTACAAGCACAGCTTTCATGGAGTCTGGAACACTTTCCTGTAAATGTTGGAAAGGAGACTATTGCTGCATTAACAGTTGCCCCATCCCACAATCCTCACAGAGATGCAGGACGACAGGACTAGTGCTCAGAGCCTTGAATGGATCCTGGATACACTTAGAAGACTCAGTCCAAGAGGTGACATGTTTTTGTCCACTGGAAACATAGTTATCATTTCAGGAGAAAGAGCAAGTCCCCAGTCACTTCGGGATGCATTTCCAAGAACTTAGCTGCTAGCTGTTTCCCTCTGTATTGTCTCTCAGAGACAGTGTGTATTCTAAGCAGGCAAATCTGAGGAAATGAAGGAAGTTATGAGACTTGAGTCTTATCTACAGTTTTCAGACCTAATTGTCATGAATCTGTAAACCTTTACCTAGGAGTGAACAACCACCCCACCTGCAAACGTGGTCTAAGAGAAAAGGGGAGAAATCTTGCTTTCCAGGGTCAAAACTAAGAAGGCTTTGGATACGCCTTCTCATAAGGGGAATATTAGTGTCCCAAATTTACTTATAAGGAAATAAAAATCATAGAGTTTTTAAGATAATTAACCTATAATATTCAAAGTTATTATTCAGTTTCTTCTGTGACCTCAAATGCTAAGAGAACCTCCAGTGCATTGACCTCACTCCCATAATCATCTATGCGAACCTATCTTCATTTTTATGCCAAGTGTAATCAAACTAAGTAACTTCAACATATAATTATGAAGACCAACAATTTTCATATTTCTCTGACCTTTTATCACATCTGCTGATCAAGATTCCATTCCTGGATGACTCAAGATACCTGCTTTTTCCCTAGTTGAAACTAACTAGGATCTTAAATCTGATGAGATTCACAAATCTTCCAACATCTTTCAAACATCCCTGGCCATTGTATCGTATCTAGATAAATAAGTCATTCTATGCCTCACAAATATTTCAGGCCTTCTCCATATCCTTCCATTTTTAAACATTCTCAGCATTTCCCTCGCTTTTCACAAAAGGAATCATTTTCTGCTACATAGATAAATCAGATAATTTAAGGAAATTCTTCAGCTCACTGTCATAATATCTACAAATATTCCTGAACCCATACCCATTGTTTATTCCTAAGGACATAATAAGGTTAAAGAATCTTCTCTTTCTTGACCAAGCCCAGTTTCTCCAATAATACTTTTTCTCTCCTGTGTCCTTGGAAACTTCATATAATTCATTATAATTTAAGTGTTATTTACCTTGGTATTAAAATATGAACATTTTATAACCCTGAAAATATCTTTCTTGAATGATATCATCAAAAAACACTCCTCCTTATGTAGAGCTACACTGAACTCACAGCCTGACAGACTGTAAATTAAACCCATTTATATGAAGATGGACTCTCTTGCTGCAAATTCTCTTCAGTACTTCCCAGAACTGGCCACAATCCACAAAACAGTGAGGCCTCTGGCCAAAGGCATCAAGGTTGATTTTGGAGGCTTTTAGAATATTACCAGGATTAAAGGATTTCCCATATTTTTCTTACAGGTATCTGAGTGGTTAACCAATTGAGAAGGAAAAGCCTGTGTTAAGGAACTTATTCCTTGATTAGATGTATCTTGATTGGCATCCAGGTTAAAAGAGGTCTGTCTTTAGGATTATAAAACTGATGAGGTTATTGTATCTATTAAAATGGAGCCCACAGACAATTCTATGCCTGGCTTGAGAGAGAGAATAAAGCTCTGAAGTCAGGAGAGTGGAGACTGCAACTCAATAAAGACACAAACTCAGTTTTCCAATCCATTTTGTTTCTGGTAATTGCTGGAGAAAAATTTCCCCAGGAGGAACCAAAGTAGTCATCATGTCAAATAATTTTTAATCTAATGATGATCATTTTATTGATTTTTTATTAAAGACTTGGTCACAGGACATCTGAGAGCAGGTTAGGTTATTGTGTACATGGAATTTCTGTGGATATACAATTCACATGTAACAGTCAAGAGAAACCTGCCTTATGAGTCTGCAGTTGACTTTTCTGCAACTTGTCCAGTGGGGGATACAGGAAATAAATAAAGAAAAATCCAGATGAATAAGGATATAGTGAGAAATTAGACGTGTTGCCTGTAGACTATATTCAAGACAAGAGGGAGGGGAAAGTTACTTAGGTAGTAACTTCAAGAAGGAATCTCTGAGAGATTGACATATAACCTGAAACTAAAGCAGTATAAATGTAGCTAGAAGTATGTATGTGGATAACAGTGTGGAAATGAACAAAGATAATAGTGCTCACTGTAGAGATAAAATCAATGCTTGATTGTGTTTGTGTAGTTTTGAAAGGTTACGTCAAAGATTGAACCCTGAATATAGTGGAGCCACTACCTAAGATTGGAGACTAGAGGAGAAGTAGTTTTTATATGAGGAGGAAGTTACTGGCTTCAGTTGGATATACATTTCATTTTAGGTGCCTGTTTCTCATTCAGGTATAGATGATATTTCAGAAATCAAATCTAGACATGAGTTTTTAGACATCATTTTTATCATGGAGGTAACAGTGTAAGATTGAGTAATCGCATGAGTCTTTTCTTCTTTTTTTCTTTCTTTTTCTTTTTTTAACATCTTTATTGAAGTATAATTGCTTTACAATGTTGTGTTAGTTTCCGCTGTATAACAAAGTGAATCAGCTATATGTATACATATATCCCCATACCCCCCCCCCCTCCTTGTGTCTCCCTACCACCATCCCTATCCCGCACTTCTAGGTGGTCACAAAGAACCGAGCTGATCTTCCTGTGGGATGCAGCTGCTTCCCACTAGCTATCTATTTTATGTTTGGTAGTGTATATATGTCAATGCTACTCTTTCACTTCATCCCAGCTTACCCTTTGCCCTCCCCATGTCCTCAAGTCCATTCTCTACATCTGCGTCTTTATTCCTCACATGAGTTTTTGAAGACAGTGTATAGTAAAAGATAAGAAGGGCTAAGATGGAGCCTTGTGTTCAAGTAGTATTGCTTGAGGAGGACCTTGCACAGGACACTGGGAAGAATTGATTAGTTTAAAGGCAGTGGGGAGTTTGCAATATCACAGAGTCCTAGGAAATATAAAGTTCCTGAATGCGGTCATAGTCCAATTTTGCTTTAGTTCCAAATTAAAAAATGAGAAATATTCATTGGATTTAATTATGAGGAGATAACTGTAATGTTATCAAGATTTATAAATATGCATATCAATATTAACAGGGAGATTACCTTTTGTAAATCATATTGTGGGAGGGGAGTTTGGAGATTACCTTGCACTGCTCTTTCAGTTTACTTTGGAAAGGAGGAAATACATTGGGCAGGAACTAGAGATAAATTTGTTCTGAGATTTTTTATTTCAAGAATGAAGAAACTGAAAAAGTTTAAAAGGAATGGATAGGGACGAATGGGCAGTTTGTTGGTAACTGCCATTCGTTTGTTGAGCTTCAGTTCACAATCAATAGTAAAACGTTCTCCAGAGAGCAGGAGAGAAGGGGATACATCTGAGAAAATGGACTTATCCGGGGGTAGAAATGACTTTCATTTTAAACAGGAAAGGTGTCACCAATGGGTGGAAATGTGGGAATGTTTGTAGATTTCATGGCTGAGAGCTGAAACATTTCTTCAGATTATCTAATTCATCCGCGTAGTAGGATTTGAGGCCACTGTTGAAAGTGAGGGGAAGGTTGAGGATTTTAGGGATGCAAAGAACAAGGGGAACATCTGAAGTATATACAAAGCATGGGAGAATGATTTAATTATCATGTCCTGGTAGGATACCAGATATTTTTTAAATCCATTGTGATGTATGTATGACAGATGCAGCCATAAAAGGGGAGAAATTTGTGGTCATCTGTGATCTGGGTCTTGATCATCAGGTGTGCTGAGAGGTCAGAGGGGCCTTGGAATTGTTCGTCTGGGTGAAACTGATCCATAAAACTCAGGAGGGGTGGGGCTGATTTGAGAGGTTGGGTCAGTACACTGGAGGATTCCTGTGGTGGGAGCACCTGGGCATGGGAGTCATTGTGTGAAGAGTCTGGAGGGGAAAGGTTGTGATAAGAGGGAGGATTCCATTTACTCATGTGAGAGCTGACAAATCCAGGTAAAACTTGAGTCTGGGCGCCACCTTCAATATTTAGGAATTTGAGATTCAGAAACAGGCTAAGCTAAGTTTAAATTCCATCTCCATCATTTTCTAGCCACATGATTTTCTCATATAAGCAATGAACCCAACTTATGTCACTTGTTAAAAGGTAACTAATCTGTAAGTAACAGGATTGTAGTAAAGATTAAATGAGCAAATGCAGGTAAATCTCAATCATAGGTTCTCAGTTAATACTCCAGAAATGTTTTCTCTTTTTAGGATTTCAGGATCAAAGGACTGTGATCCACCCTTGTTCCTGACACATTATCAGTAGGTGTCCATGCAGTAGTTGATGATTAACATTGACTTAGGTAGTACTTGACAGTTTACAAATACTTTCCTATACAAAAATCATGAAATGAAGAATGTTTCTGCCAATGATATTTAGTAGGACAGAACTCCATCTACCATTTCACTAAGGTATCTGAAAGAGTCAACTAAATTTCACCCCACAATTAACTTCACTCTGTATTTGATGAGTTTGTCTGCCCTATGGGGATTGTGCTACCAACAGTGGACTTATGAGGTACATACTCCTGTTTCTTTTCTGTGCAAAGGATTTTTAGGGCCTATTTCTCTGACAAGAGTCACTGACCCTCCAAAAAGACATGAGTCTTTGGATTGTTTCACCCTCCATTAAATAGATCAGAGTGGCCTGGTCACATGTCCAAGGCCATAGAGGGCAGAGCTAGGGTTGAGGCTCTGATGTCACCTGATGCCCACATGTGGAAGAACCAAGGTGACTGAGGGCAAGTGCATTTAGATGGTGGGGGCAGGGAGGGAGGGTGGGGGACTCTAAAGCACTGGGGTGGGTACTGGAGAACAAATGCTGGTGCATTTGACCAAGAATTATTTAATGCAACGTTTGGCAGTAGTGTCCTTGTTGTGGGGACCAGTCTCCCCAAGTGATCATTGAGAGGGTTTCTTGGGGCTTGGTATAAATCCTAGGAATTTACTATTAATGAAAGAATTTTGAGCAAATAGGTCTAATCAAAGTATAACACCCCACAATTTTTATTTTTTATGTGTAAAATGGAAATATTACTATCTTGACTATGTGAAGAGTAGCCAACACTGCCTTACTTTTGACCCTGGAGAGAAGAGAGTTCACTGTATCTGTGCATGCCTGTGGTTTGGTGGGAGGAGGGTAACTCCCAGGGGCGTGGTTGGAGATTCATGCCTGGTGTATCTAGCAATGCTTTAAAAGACTGGATTCTCATGGCTGTTTTCTCTTTCCTCAGCTTTATCTGCTCAGTTTTTCAACTGTCCCTGCACAAGAATACAGAGGAGGACAGGTGATGGCTGAGTTTGTGACAATGAAACGATGAGTGAGAGGGACCCACTCACATTCCTGAATTGATCCATCTTTTGGCAAAGGGTCAGATTTCTCCTTTTGGCCTGGATCTGCCAACTACATCCAGGAAATATTAATGCCAGTTATGCTCACCACCCTGTTAGGCATATGGAAGGTCAGGGACTGATGTGGAAACAATCTTCTTCTGTCATTCACACACTTGTTCCAGACTACTTTAAGCTGTGACTTCACAGAACAGATGGTAGAGGTTTTCATTTAAAACAAAATACAATTCTTAGGCTCAGTAGAGAAAAATTCTCTAATTTACCTTGTAAATGTTACAATGGCCTTTGACATGTGGTGAATACAGGTGATAGCAGTGAGTGAAAGAAGTTTTGAGACCAGGGTGAATCCTGTGTGAAAGGTGCTGGGGTGGAGGTGGGTTTTGGGCAAGAAAGAGTAATGAGGAATTATTTACTTTCCTTAATTTTAAAAATATTAACTTTTTAAAGACTGTATTTGAACATTTGCATAGCTACAAAAGAAGATAAATTTCCTTATCAAACTTCTTCATAATAACTCAGTTTTCCTCTGTAATCATAACCTTTGTTCAAACTTGAAAATTGAATGCAATATATGCAGACTATTATTTTCTTAATTGTGGCTGTGTATTGAGTAGAAAGGGTCTAATAGACAGAATAAAATGTAGGGTACTGGACAGCAAACAACCGACAAGGAAACTCCGAGCTCTCACTCCCCCACAGTGACATGAATAAAACAACCAGGATCTGTCAGCCCTGGGGACCCAAGAAGTGTCAACAATGATCTCTTTTCTGCTCTCATCACTGCCAGCCCTGGCAGGAGTATGGATTAGCTCCGGGAATGTGTGTGTGTGTGTGTGTGTGTGTGTGTGTGTGTGTGTGTGTGTGTGTGTGCAATTCTTTTTTCTTCCTGCAACACCTGGAGTTGCTAAGTGAGCCTGGATATTTCAAGTAAGCAATGGCCATGCCATACAAACAACACAGTGGACCCTCTGTCACTCTTGTGTCTTTGGGACTTGAGTGCACACAAAGTTTGTATGATGGGTCCAGGTGTGAACTTCCAGTTGTCTCCTTGGCTCATACCTGCTTTGCAAGGGGAATGATTTTCCCTTGGGAAATCAGCTCAATGCTTAAAGGAGAGAAGGGCTGCACAGGTGTAGGTTTGGGCTAGCAGTCTTGGGCATGGACGATTGGGCAAACCAAGTGAATTCCCTGATATGAGGGAAGAGACTGTGGACACAGGGATCCCAGACGTGCAGACTCAGGGTTCTAGTTGCCTGTGGGTGTCTCTGGGTCTGGGTGGAGCAGAGAGGTTGAAGGGCTGGGATGCCAGCTGCCTGTCTGGGGACTCTAATAGGAGGGGGCAGAAAAGTGGGAGGTGTGGCCCATCTTTGTTTCTGAAGACACTTGCTTTTCTGGCTCCTGAACCAGGCTATAGGGAAGACTTTATTCTTGTTTTTCAAAATAGCTTTAGCTATTCTAATTCTTTACTTTTCAATTTAAGGTTTTTTTAAAGATAAATGCATATGTTTGTGTGTGTGTGTATATATATATATATATATATATATATATATATATATATATATATATATATATACACACACATACATATATATATATCTCATTTAAAAACCATCAATAAACCAAAACAGAAATTGATAGTATTGTACTGTGTGAATGTACTAGAAATTTACTTACCTAGTCCCTCTTAATAGCTATGATGTCCAAATGTTGTTATTATATTAAGTATTGCTGATATCAATATTCTTATTACAAATGTATTTATTTGCACAAATGTTCCGCATACACCACTTTGTTGTCATTTGATTTTGCCTGTGGAATATGTAAAGATCAATTGGGTGGTCATGTTTCCTTTATGTCTTTTGGACCTGGATTTTTATGCTTCGGTAAGATATTCACTCCGAAATTATAGAGTAAAATGATTCATTCATGTTTTCTACAAGTACTTTCATGGCTTCTGTTTACAGCTCACACAGTCGAACTCCCTGCACAATTTTCCACGTTCGCCAAGGAATCCCATGGGGAAACCATCTCCTACAGGGCAGCCACCCGCCCAGATCTTCCCAGAGGCGCCCCCCTCCCTCTACAGCCGGGGTCGTGTCACGCCGGAGGTGCCGAGCCGGGAGTTGCTCCGAGGATGACGCCCCTGGACGAGCTCGGGCGTTTGAGCCGCCGGCGCTGCTGCGTCCTTGGTGGCAGAGGATCAAGATCTGTCCCGTGAACATTTGCGCCGGTTTTCAGGCGTCACGTAGCAGCTGCTTGTACATCGTCCCTTCCCTCTGGAGCTTTGACGACCTTCTCGAGGGCTGAGACTCAGCCGCCAGCCCAAGGCAGAATTCTGGAAGGCTGGTGACACTGGCGGCGACGTCCTTGTCTGACCGGGTCGTCTGCGTGTCCTGCTGTCGCCCGAGATTGAACGTGCAGGGCTATGTGGTGTGAGGTCTCTGCTGAGCTCCCTGCAGAGGGGTGACATGGTCTTGAAGGGGGTGGGATGTTGACCAGTACTCCCTGGTGCCCTTCTGTCCGTGGGGACCTCCGGGGCCTGCTATGGGGTATCAGAAGAGGGTGCCCTACCCGATGTTGTCCTCCATGTGACCGTACTTTCCCCATTGTCCAAGTCTCAACTGGAGGTGGTCTTAAGTATCCTTTGTACCTGGAAGGCTCCAGGTTTAAGCCAGCCTTCCCCCATGGGTCCTGCTGCTTATGTTTCTCCCCTGAGTGGGGCCTGGTCTAGATGGCCAAAAGATGGAGGCACTTGCAGGGTGAACTCAGGCCTCCCCACCCTTCTTCCCAGGGGATCGAGGGGAGGGGACCCGGCCTGCAGGTGGCCTGGTGCATCAGTGCTGACTTGGGGGCCCAGGTCGGTCCTTGTGCCATTGCAGTGTTGGTGCTGCATTCTCTGTCAGCCACTTTTTAGTTTCTCTGGATTCTGCACAAAGTGGTCACAGGGGTGGATCTGGCCTCGGTGCCGAGTCAGGGTCATGGGACACATCTCTGCTGACAATATCCTCTCCACAGATCTGACTGGCATGTATGTGGGGAATGCCGGTCATCCTCACTCTTCTGTTCACCTCTGCCAAGGCCTTGGGTTTCCACCACAAACACAGGTCCCCCCAAAGGCGAGTGACTTACACACATTGTCTGAGGCAAGCAAGTAGGTTGCTCAGGGCCTGGCCATAGTCCCACCTGGGGCCCATGGGTCCAAGGCACCTAACAAATGGGAAACAGGGACCGATATAGGCCATCCAGTGATGATGGGGAGGAGACCGGAACCTGGCTGCTGACTGGGGTGGGGTGCAGTTGTTGGAGGCTCTCCCAGGGAATTTGATCTCTCCCACAACGTCCTCTGAACCTACCTGTGGTTCGGGGTGAGAAACGCAATCTATGGTTGACATGGAGGAGGACAAGTGCCAGTGTTGGCTGTGTGTCTTCTTAGTCCTGAGACCCAGATCTGTCCCAGTAGCTTTTGCACCCTGTGGTTGTTACCTGGCATCCTCTGCAACAAGGTCCACCAGGTAGCCAGACAACGATGTTAAGGCAAGAACAAATTTCAGTGAACTGAGAATTTTTGTTGTTGTTGTAACAGATTCATTGCAATGTAAACACTAGTGAAATAAGAAATCCTGAGATACATAGTAATGAAAATTACCATTGTTGATGAACATTACTGTAATTGTTTGTAATTGATGATAAAACTGAATAAAGTTTATCCACACAGTGGCTGATTGATTGAAAATGATCAAAGAGGAGTTATCATATTTCTAAATCTGCCTAAGAGCAGGGGAACCTGTCTCTACAACCCATGAGGTCCTGATCCACAACCTGCAGCAACCAAGCCGGAAAGCCAGACCCCAACCACTGCAGCAATAGGCCCCAAGTGTCAGGACGAGATCAATGAATGACAGCTTCCTCATTTATAATATTTTCAATTTAGAACCAAATAGGGGAAAGCCAAATCTGTTCCTCTAAGCAATCAAGTAGGCTGCCCTGCTTCCTGTCAGCCTGCCTCTAGCTTCCCCACATCACAAGCTCTGAGCAGGACATGCCTTCCTTTTTTGCCACCAGAAAGCTTTCCCACTCCTGTGTCTGCCCTGAGTCTCACCTCATGCAAATTGTGGTGGCTGACTCCCTTGTATAGAGAAGTTCTGAATAAATAGTTCTTGTTCTCATTTGGGAGGTCTTTGTTCATGTCTACAGAGCTTAGTAGAGTGAGAACCAAATAAAACTCAGTATGTATTTCTCATATTATTTAAAAAAATATTAATCACTATTTTAAAATTTGAGATATAATTTACATACCATAAAATTGTCCCTTTGAGAAATGTACAATTTAGTGATTCTATTTACAAAGATGTACAACCATCATCATTATGTGATCCAGAACATTTTATCACCTCACAAAACCTAGTACCAATTAAACTTCCCATTCCACCCTCCCCATAACCCTGGGCAACTGTATGTTTTTGTCCCTATGGTTCTGCCCACTGTGTAATCTCAAGCAAGTGGATTGTGTAGTTGTGAACATTTATGTCTGGCTTCTTACACTTAACAGTCATGTTTTTGAGGTTCATCAATGTTTTAGAGATAAAGTTCCTCAGGCTCCTGGCCCTGAAAGGAAGGAGGGAGGGGGGAGAAGAAATAGACCTTTGGTGAATTTGACCTATATATGGCCTGTTCAATTCTTTCACTATTCAGTCATTTAGGCAACATTACATTTTTCTGAGCTCCTTTCTCTATTTGGCCCAGTGTTCTCACAGAGCTCACAGGCTGGAGATGTAATCAAAGCATCATCACAGCACTGGGGGTGGGGGTGGGGGTGGGTGGGTTGATCCCAGGTGAGGCCAGAGACAGCAAGAAAGGATGGGAATCATTAAAGTCTTCATGGAAGAGGAGACATCTATACTGGGTCTTCAAGGTCAAGCCATCATCTAGCCAGGGCTTGGAACTGAGAAGGAACCAAATACATGATGGTGAATAAGTGAATGAATGAATGGGCATCCCTCTAAAAAAGCACTAGGAGGGGCAGCCTTCCAAGGTCAGTGCATAGAAATGTAGGACGCACTGGGAGAACAGTGGGGAGGAGCTGCAGTGTGATACCTACCTGATCCCCTGTATGGGCATCTCTGCTGCAGTAGCCTGTGTTCTGGCTGCTCAGGGAGCCCTTGTCTGTCCTCTGACCTGGGATAATACTTGTTGTTCCCAGTAATACCTGCCTGTGCGACCTCTGTGTTCCCATCTGCAATTTTTCTCACCTCAAGGGGGGTTTGTGAAGAGGAGGAGGAGGATGTTCAGCCTGTGGTTAAAAGGTGGAAGGAGAGGATGACAGGGAGTCCTGCAGCAGTGGATTCATGGGATGGGATACATGGGAGGGGTGGGGTGGGCAGAGGCTGTGCCTTGGAGCTTGAGGATGGAGTCACTAGCGGCTTCCCTCACTGATGGGGGCTGCAAGAAAAAGAGCAAAGGATGAACTCAGATTGGAGCTCAGTGACTTTAAGAATCTTGGGTAACTTGAGGTCAGAGATGTCTGGGAGGAGCTGGATGTAGAGGACAAAGGTATGACAGAGGGTGAGAGTTGGAGCTTGTAACTCAGATGAGATATGGAGGGAAGGGTGTTGAGGAAGATCGTTATGTGGTCCTCAAGGTGAAGACACATCATGTTCATTTCACAGCCTCCTGGTGCCTAACACAGTTACAGGCCCAGGGAGGTCACTCAGTAAAAATGTGCTGACTTGACCCAAATTCACTTCTGTCTCCACTTTGAACCACTGGAACTGAATTTGCTGAATTCAGCAGATTGGTGACCCAACTCAAATGAATTAGCTAGGAAAGTGAAACCAAGGTTTAAAATAAAAGCAAAACACAGATTAGGAGGAAAACTAAGAATCTTCACAAAAACTATCATTCTCTACCTGCAGCCTACTGTGGCCTCAGGACATTTGCACTTGCTGTTCTCTCAGTCTGGAACACTCTGCCCTCTGCATTGGTTGCCTGCTAACCACCTTCAGGAATTTGCTCAAATATCCTTCCTGACTTTATTTTTCCCCATGGTACACATCACCACCTCATTTTGTGTATACTTTATTCATTTATTTTCCTCTGTCTCCAATATGCATCTCTCAGCTGAATGAGAATGGGGACCTCCCTCCTCCTGCTTCATCCACTGCTGGGCCCTGGGGACTGGAACAGACCCGGCACACAGTAGAGCCTCAGTGAATGTGTACTGGGTAAGTTAACACTGTGTAGTGAGGACAGTTGCATGTCATTGAGCATTGTCCTAGGTCTAGAGTGAAGGGTTCAGAAGGACAACCTGCTGAAGGTCTTGGTCTCTTGTTCTTGGCCAAAAAAGTGGGTCGGTTATTGCAAGGTTACTTTCCTTTAGGGGATGGTAGGATCTATCATGCAGGTTACTTAACTAGTGCTGATGAGAAGGTTCCTGATTGACTGGTTCAAAATTCCATTTCTGATGGAGCCAAAACTGTATTCAGGTTAAGTCTCAGTTTGGTGACATGAAGCTTACCATAAGCAACTCCATTTGGGGCCTGTTTTCTTGTTTTTAATGGTCCCTTGAGGGCAGTAGCAAGCTTTATCATCGTTGGGTCCTTCTGTTAAGCACAGTGACTGCCATGTACATTCCAAAATGCTGATTGAGTATCCACTATGTCCTAGGGAACAGGGATTCAACTATGACACATCACAGTCCATGACATTCCAGAGGCACAGAGACATACCCAACAAGGAAAACACTACAAAGAACATTCCATGTAGTGACAAGTGTTGTTCATTTGCTGTTTATCAAGTCTCTACTATAAGCCCGACACTGACCTAGGTTGTAGGCACTGAAAAAAAAAATAAAACAGGCAAAAACAAGTACCAAAAAAACCCCCCAAAACTGCTACTGCTCCTGTGGATCTCACACTGTGAAAGGAAAACAAACAATAAACATAAAACAACATGTTAGAAGGGCTTCGTGCTATGGAGAAAAGAGCAGGGCTCAGGGAAATCAGGAGAGAGGGAATGAGGATGGAGTAGGTCTAGAGAGGACACTGGTGGGAGAGGAGATCTGCAGTCCTGTGAGGACTTTTTCTGTGGGTGGGGGGAACCATAGTCAGGTTCCAAATAGGGGAAGAGGCCCTGAATGCTATGAAGGAGCAAGGTGGGTATGGCTGGGGAGACTTAGTGCAGTGGAGGATGTTAGTTTACATTGCATAGACAGAGAAGGTGTCTCTGTGGAGGTGACATTTAAGCTGAGCCCTTGTTTGAACCAAGTTTCTAGCTTCTGTAAACTTCTTGCCTTAATTTCTGCTTACATGCTTATGCCAGGCACACATTGCTCTGGACAACACTATAACATGTGCAAGTCACTTTGCTTTGGCCTCCTGCTTCCACCTTACCCCCTCCTTGGGTAGAGTTGACTTCCTTGGGTATATGTGACTGCCATATACATTCCAAAATGCCGATTGAGCATCTACTATGTCCTAGGGAACAGGGATTCAGCTATGACACACCAGTCCCTGACATTCCAGAGGCACAGAGACATACTCAACAAGGAAAGCACAACAAAGAACATTTCAGGTAATGACAAGAGCAAAGTACCAGATGGGTGCAGCAGGGTGTCAGGCAGATGTTTCAAACCTCAAGAGGAAGGTAAAAACAGGCACACATCTATATTCAACCCACCAAATAATGTTACAGGGAAGAAAATACCTACATTTAAATAAAATTACATTTTTTTATTTTACATTAAATTAAAAAAAAAACTTCTCCTTAGAGAAGAAAATTCTCCTTAGAATTTTCCATTAGTTGGAATCTCCATAAACATTCCATCCAAAATTGAAAGTAACATATTGTTTTGCATATCTAATTAGCAAGGACTCAGAAAAATTGCTAAAGTCAAGGTGGTGATGATACAGTGTAGTCGGCATTCTTAGATGCTACTCTTGGAAAAATGTGGGTGAAACCATTTTTTGGGGAGCATCATTTAGCAATATGCAGTAAAAAACTAATATGTTGGGGGGCGGAATCAAGATGGCATACTAGGAGGATATGGAGTTCACGTCTCCTCACAATCAGGGCACCTACTAGGCACCAGTGGGGGACCACGGACACCTAAGGGGATAGGAGGAACCCCCAGTGACTGGGTAGGACGCGGGGCATGGGGGGAGTGAAGGGGGAGGAGAAGTGGAGGAAGAACGGGACTGGCACCCCTGAAGGGTGGCTGGGGGAGGAGAAGGGATCCCACGCCCAAAAGGGAGGTCATTGGGAGGGCAGAGGATCAAAAGGGAGCGTGGCCAAGTTTCCCCTGCCCACTTGGGCCCCCAGGAACCTGCTGAGATCCTGGGCTTGATCCTCTGCTCACCGAGGCCCCTTCCAGCCATGCGGGTCCTGAGGGAGTGGGAGGGAGGGAAGGGGGAACAAAAATAAAGGCCAGATCTCCAGGACCCACAGTCTTGAGGGGTAGCTGGGGGAAGGGAGGAGTTCCTACACCCAGCGGGACCCACCCACGGTTAGGGGTCCAGCGGCGACGGGGGAGACCCTTGGAGAGACAGTGGGGGAGGGGCACGAAGGAACGGAAAGGAACTCGGCCAGTGCTTTCCCTGTCAACTTAGGCACCGGAGAGCCTGCTGGGCTCCTGGGCTTAATCCTTTGCCCTTGGAGCCTTCCTTCTAAAGTGCAGAGCCCAAGCGCTGCCCCTATACCCCCACCCAGGGCCCTACCTCTACACTCAGAGACCCCCCTCCAATGAGCAGGGCCTAAACCCCACCCACACACCCTCACTCAGGGCCCTCGCTCCAAACTCCGGAACCCCACACTCCAGAGGCCCTCCTTTCAATGTGCTGCCTCTCCCCTTCCACACAGGTCCTAAGCAGAGGCCCCGCCCCACACTCAACTAACGAACAAATCCCTTCACTGCCCCTCACTCGGCAGTTGATCCCAACAGTCCATTGTTCACAAGTCCAAGAAGAGACTGGCAGTCCATTGTACAGGTCTCAGATCCTAGTGCAGACCCGCTAGTCCTAAGAGAACTGAAACTCTTCCTAGAGCTAAAGCACCACATTGACTAAGACTGCATAGAACCTGCTTCATGTTTACCTCTGTGATGAGAAAAACTGAACTTTGCTTGAGGCTAGTGGTCACATGTGGTTGGGCCATTCACTAACGATTAATGAGGGATGAGCACCTAGCAAGGAATTGCAACTTTGAGGTTTCTTTCATGGAAATTCACTTGTCCTCACAAAGGCAATTCTGCAATGAAGAGAAGATGTGCAACAACAGTGTTTATCAGGTAGCATTGAGCCTGCAACTCTCTACATTCCAATGAGTAAAGTAAAATTTCCCATTAAGCCTCAATTTCCAACGTGACCACACAGCATATTTCCCTGCCAATTCTGACTCTCTATTGGACATCCACGGGACCCACTGGACCCTTTAATGAGTAAATATTGCAATGCAGGGAGTCGTGATTGTGGTGAAAAGATTACCAAGGTCATGGTATAGTGGGGCCTAGGTGACACTGCATCTCTCGAATACCTAGCAGTTAAGGGACTCTCTGTAATTTTTTAGGCTGGACCTAAAGACTAGTTGCCACTTGAGGTAGAGAGACATCACATATGAGTATCAGAAGGAATGGCAGGCCAGGGTTTTTTCAATGCAGCTGAGGTTTCCTCAGTTAAGCAGACCCGCTTTGGATGAAGGAAGACATAGAACGGTGATAATTGAGTTGTTTTCAAGCTGTCACAATCTAGCTGTTTAGCGAATGAAGCCTTTCACTACCCATCATTCGGCATATAGTTGTTCCCAACCTTCCATTGCTCACACGTCCCAGAAGAGACTGGTGGTCCATCGTGTACATCTCGGATCCTAGTGCACACCCGCGAGTCCTAAGAGACGAGGAATGCTTCCTAGAATTAAAGCACCACTTTGCATTGAACCTGCTGCATGCCTACCTCTGTGACGAGAAAAACAGAACGTTATCTTGAGGCTAGTGGTCACATGTGGTTGGCCCATTCACTAACAATTGCTGAGGGATGAGCACCTAGCAAGGAATTGCAACCCAATGTTTCTTTCATGAATACTCGCTTGTCCTCACAAAGTCAATTGTAAATGAAGAGAGGTAGGCAACTACAGTGTTTATCAGGTAACATTTAGGTGGCAAATCCCTACATTCCAATGAGAAAAATAAACGTCCCATCAAGCCTTAATTTCCAACGTGAGTCCACATCATATTACCCCGCAGTTTCTGACTACCTATTGGACATTCATGGGACCCAATAGACCCTTTAGTGAGTAAACTTGTGATGCAGGGAGTCGTGATTGTGGTAAAAGGATTACAAGGTCATGGTTTAGTGAGGCTTAGGTGACAGTGTATCTCCCAAATACCTATCAGTTAAGGGAAACCCTGTAATTTTTGAAGCTGGACCTAAAGTCTAGTTGCCACTTGAGGTAGACAGACTTCACGTATGAATTCCCAGAAGCAGTGGTAGGCCAATTGTATTATTCAGTGCAGCTCAGGTTTCCTCAGAAAAGCAGACATCATTTGCATGTAGGAATGCATAGAACGGTGATAACTGAGTTGATTTCAAGCTGTCACATTCTAGGTGTTTAACCAACGAAGTCCTTCATTGCTCATCCCTTGGCCTATAGTGGTTGCAACAGTCCATTTTTCACTACTCCCAGAAGATACAGGCAGTTCTTTTGTACGTTTCGGATCCTAGTGCAGATCCCTGACTTCTAAGAGACCTGAAATGCTTCCTAGATTTCAAGAACCACATTGACTAAGGCTGCATGGAACCTGTTGCATGCCTACCTCTCTCATGAGAAAACCTGAATGTTAGCTTGAGGCTAGTGGTCATATGTGGTTGGCCCATTCACTGAAGATTGCTGAAGAATGAGCACCTACTAAGGAATTGCAACCTTGAGATTTCTTTCATTGAAACTCACTTGTGCTCACTAAGACAATTGTGCTATGGAAGAGAAGATTGCAACAACAGTGTTTATCAGGTAGAATTGAACCCTCAACTGTCTTCATTCCAATGTGGAAAATAAACTTTCCCATGAAGCTTCAATTTCCAATGTGCCCACACAGCATATTTCCCTGCCATTTCTGACTCTTTATTGCATATCCACTGGACTCTTTAATTAGTAAACATTGCGATGCAGGGAGTGGTGATTTCAGTGAAAGTGTTACTAAGGTCATGGCCTAGTGAGGTCTAAGTGACTCTGTATGTCCGGAATACCTGGCAGTTAAGGGAATCCCTGAAATTTTTGAGAATTGACCTAAAGAGTAGTTTCCGCTTGAGGTTGAGTGATGTCACGTATGAGTCCCCCAAAGAATGGCAGGCCAGTGTTTTTTCAGTGCAGCTCATGTTTCCTCAGGGAAGCACACCCTCTTTGGATGAAGGAGGGCATAGATGGAGATAACTGAGTTGTTTCATGCTGAAACATTCCAGCTGTTTAATGAACGAAGCACTTCCTGCCCTTCATTGGCATATAGTTGTTCCCAAATGTCCATTGTTCACAAGTCCCAGAAGAGACTGGAAGTCTATTGTGTACATCTTGGATCCTAGTGCAGACCCACGAGTCCTAAGAGACCAAAAATGCTTCCTACAGTTAAAGCACCATGTTGACAAAGGCTGCATTGAACCTGCTGCATCACTTCCTCTGTGACAAGAAAACTGAATGTTGGCTTGAAGCTAGTGGTCACATGTGGTTGACCTGTTCACTGAAGATTGCTGAAGAATGAGCACCTAGCAAGGAGTACCTAGCAAAGAAACACGAGATTTCTTTCATGGAAACTCACTTGTCCTCACAAAGGCAATTCTGCAATGAAGAGAAGATGGGCAACTACAGTATTTATCAGGTAGCATTGAGGCCGCAACCCTTTACATGCGAATGAGGAACGTAAAATTTCCCTTCAAGCCTCATTATCCAACGTGACCACACAGCATATTACCCTGCACTTTCTGACTACCTATTAGATATTCACAGGACACACTAGACCCTTAAATGAGTAAACTTTACAATGCAGGGAGTCGTGATTGTGGTGCAATGATTACAAGGTCATGACCTAATGAGGCCTAGATGACAATGTATCTCCCGAATACCTAGCAGTTAAGGGAAATCCTGTAATTTTTGAGTCTGGATCTAAAGCCTAGTAGCCACTTTAGGTAGATAGATGTCACGTATGAGTTCGCAGAGGCAGAGATAGTCCATTGTATTTTTCGTGCCGCTCAGGTTTCCACAAAATGCAGACACGCTTTGCAGGAAGGAATGCATAGAACGTGATATTCTGTTGTTTTCAAGCTGTCGCAATCTAGGTGTTTAACCAATGAAGCCCTTAAGTACCCTTCACTCGGAATATAGTTGTTCCCAATGGTCCATTGCTCACAAGTCCCAGAAGAGACTGGCGGTCCATTGGGTACATCTCAGATCCTAATGCAGACTCACTAATCCTAAGCGATTGAAATGCTTCCTAGAGTTAAAGCACCACATTGACTAAGGCTCCATGGAACCTGCTGCATGCCTACATCTGTGATGAGAAAAACTGAAGTTTGCTTAAGGCCAATGGTCACATGTGGTTGGGCCATTCTCTAATGATTGCTGAGGGATGAGCACCTTGCAAGGGAATGCAACATTGAGATTTCTTTCATGGAAACTCACTGTGCTCACAGAGCCAATTTTCCAATGAAGAAAAGATGTGCAACAACAGTGTTTATCATGTAGCATTTGGCCCGCAACTCTCTACATCCCAGTGAAGAAAATAAAATTTCCCATTAAGCCTCTATTTCCAACGTGACCACACAGCATATTTCCCCGCCATTTCTGACTCTCTATTGGGGATCGATGGGACTACACTGGACTCTATACTGAGTAAACATTGTGGTGCAGGGAGTCATGATTGCAGTGAAAAGATTACAAATGTCATGGCCTAGGTGACTCTATATCTCTGGAATACCTGGCAGTTAAGGGAATCCCTGTAATTTTTGAGGCTTGACCTAATGACTAGTTGCTACTTGAGGTAGAGAGACGTCAGGTATGAATCTCAGAAGGAATAGCAGACCAGGGTTTTTTCAGTGCAGCTCAGGTTTACACAGGGAAGCAGACCAGCGTTGGACAAAGCAATACATAGATCGGTGATAACTGAGTTGTTTCAAGCTGTTGAATTCTAGCTGTTTAACCAATGAAGTCCTTCAATACCCTTCATAGGCATATAGTTGTTCCCAACGGTCCATGTTTACAAGTCCCAGAAGAGACAGGCGGTCCACTGTGTACGTCTCGGATCGTAGTGCAGACCCGCGAGTCCTAAGAGACCAGAAATGCTTCCTAGAGTTAAAGCACCACTCTGACAAAGGCTGAAAAGAACCTGCTGCATGCCTACCTCTGTGACGAGAAAAACTGAAAGTTAGCTTGTGCCTAGTGGTCACATGTGGTTGGCCTGTTCACTAACGATTTCTGAGGGTTTCCACAGAAAAGCAGATACGCTTTGCATGAAGGAATGCATAGAACCGTGAAAACAGTGTTGTTTTCAAGCTGTCACAATCTAGGTGTTTAACCACGAATCCCTTCATTGCACATCACTTGGCATATAGTTGTTCCATACGGTCCATTGCTCACAACTCCCAGAAGACACAGGCGGTCCTTTTTGTAAGTTTTGGATCCTAGTGCAGACCCTCAAGTCCTAAGAGATATGAAATGCTTCCTAGAGTTCAAGAACCACATTGACTAAGGCTGCAATGAACCTGTTGCATGCCTACCTCTGTCATGAGAAAACCTAAACGTTAGTTTGAGGTCACATGTGGTTGGCCCATTCACTGAAGATTGCTGAAGGATGAGCACTGACCAAGGAATTGCAACCTCCAGATTCCTTTTTGGAAACTCACTTGTCTTCACAAAGGCAATTGTGGTATGAAAAGAAGATGTGCAACAACAGTGTTTATCACAAAGAGTGGAGCCCGCAACCCTCTACATCCCAATGAGGAAAATAAAATTTCCCATCAAGCCTCAGTTTCCAGTGTGACCACACAGCATATTTCCCTGCCGTTTCTGACTCTCTATTGGACATCCAGGGGACCCACTGGACTCTATGATGAGTAAACATTGCAATGCAGGGAGTCGTGATTGTGGTGAAAGGATTACTAAGGTGATGGTTACTGAGGCCTATGTGAGTTTGTATCTCCTGAATACTTGGCAGTTAAGGGAATCCCTGTATTTTTTCAGGGTTGACCTAAAAACTAGTTGTTGCTTGAGATAGAGAGACGTCACGTATGAGTAACACATAAAATGGCAGGCCAGAGTTTTTTTAGTGCAGCAGCAGTTTCCTCAGGTAAGCAGACACACTTTGGACAAAGGAGCGTATAGCACGGAGTAGCTGAGTTGTTTCAATTTGTCGCACTCTACCTGTTTAATGAACGAAGCCCTTCACTGCCATTCACTTGGCATATAGTTCCCAACTATCCATTGTTCACAACTACCAGAAAATACTGGCAGTCTTTCCTGTACGTTTCGAATCCTAGGGCAGACCCACGAGACCTAAGAGACCTGAAATGCTTCCTAGAGGTCAAGACCACATTTTCTAAGGCTGAATGGAACTGGTTGTATGCCTACCTCGGTCATGAGAAAAGCTGAATGTTAGCTTGTGCTTAGTCGTCCCATGAAGTTGGCCCATTCACTGAATATTGCTGAAGAATGAGCACCTAGCAAGGAATTGCAACCTCATGGTTTCTTTCATGGAAACTCACTTATCCTCACCAAAAAAAAAAAAAAAAAAATGTGCAATGAAGAAAAGGGCAACAACAGTGTTTATCAGGTAGAATTTGGCCAAAACTCTCTACATCCCAATGAGGAAAATAAACTTTCCCATGAAGACTCAATTTCCAACGTGACCACACAGCATATTTCCCTGCCATTTCTGACTCTCTATTGGACATCCACTGGATACAATGGGTTATTTAATCAGTAAACATTGCGATGCAGGGGGTTGTGATTGTGGTGAAAGGATTACTAAGTTCATGGCCTGGTGAGGCCAGGTGACTCTGTATCTCCTGAATACCTGGCAGTTAAGGGAATCCCTGTATTTTGTGAGTCTTGACCTAAAGACTACTTGCCGCTTGAGGTAGAGAGACGTCACGTATGAGTAACCCAAAATATGGCCGGTGAGTGTTTTTTCAGTGCAGCTGAAGTTTCCTCAGGGAAGCATACCCTTTTTGGATGAAGGACTGCAAAGAATGGTGATAACTGAGTTGTTTCAAGCTGTCGCATCCTAGCTGTTTAACGAACGAAGCCCTTCACTGCCCTTCACTCAGCACATACTTGTTCCCAAAGGTCCATTGTGCACATTTCCCAGAAGAGATTACCGGTCCATTGTGTATGTCTCAAGTCCTAGCGCAGACCTGCGATTCCTAACAGACTAAAAATGCTTCTTAGTATTAAAGCACCACTTTGACAAAGGCTGCACTGAACCTGCTGCATGCCTACCTCTGTGACGAGAAAAAAAGAACGTTTTCTTCATGGTAGTGGTCACATGTGGTTGGCCCATTCACTAACGATTGCTGAGGGATGAGCACCTAGCAAGGAATTGCAACCCAAGGTTTATTTCATGGAAACTCACTTGCATTCACAAAGGCAATTCTGCAATGAAGAGAAGATGGGCAACAACAGTGTTTGTCAGGTAGCATTGAGGCTGCAACACTCTACAAGCCAATGAGGAATGTAAAATTTCCCATCAAGCCTCAATTTCCAACGTGTCCACACAGCATATTACCCTGCAGTTTCTAACTACCTATTGGACATTCACAGGACCCCCCTACACCATTTAGTGCGTAAACTTTGCAACGCAGGGAATCGTGATTTTGATGAAATGATTACCAAGGTCATGGCCTAGTATGGCCTAGGGGACAATGTATCTCCTGAATACCTAGCAGTTAAGGGAAACCCTGTAATTTTTGAGTTTGGACCTAAAGCCTACTAGCCAATTGAGGTAGGTAGACATCACATATGTGTTCCCAGAAGAAGTGGAAGGTCCATTCTATTTTTCGTGCCACTCAGTTTTCCTCAGAAAAGCAAACCCGGTTTCAATGAAGGATTGCATAGAATGGTGATAACTGTGTCGTTTTCAAGCTGTTGCAATCTAGGTGTTTAACCAACAAAGCCCTTCACTGACCGTCACTCGGAATATAGTTGTTCCAGTGGTGCATTGCTCACAAAACCCAGAAGAGACTTCTGGTCCATGATGTACATCTTGGATCCTAGGGCAGACCCTGGCTTCCTAGGAGACCTGACACGTTTCCTAGAGTTAAAGCACCACTTTGACAAAAGTGACATGGAACCTGCTACATGCCTACCTCTGTGATGAGAAAAACTGTACTTTAGCTTGAAGCTAGTGGTCACATGAGGTAGGCCCATTCACTCACAATTGCTGAGGGATGAGTGTCAAACAAGGTATTGCAACCCGAGGTTTCTTTCATGGAAACTCACTTGCACTCACAAAGGAAATTCTGCAATGAAGAGAAGATGTGCAACTACAATGTTTATCAGATAGCACTGAGGCTGCAACCCTCTACATTCCAATGAGGAAAGTAAACTTTTCCATCAAGCCTCAATATACATCATTACCACACAGCATATTATGCTGCAGTCTCTGACTACCGATTGGACATTTACGAAACATACTAGACCCTTTAGTGAGTAAACTTTGCCATGCAGGGAGTTGTGATTGTGGAGAAAATATTACAGTTTCATGGCCTAGTGAGACCTAAGTGACAATGTGTCTCTCGAATACCAAGCAGTTAAGGGAAACCCTGCAATTTTTGAGTCTGGACCTAAATCCTGGTAGCCGCTTGAGGTAATCAGATGTCACTTATCTGTTCCCAGAAGAAGTGGTAGGCCCATTGTAGTTTATGTTCTGCTTAGGTTTCCTAAGAAAAGCACACACGGTCTGTATGAAGGAATGCATAGAACAGTGATAACTGTGTTGTTTTCAAGCTGTCACAATCTAGGTGTTTAATCAATGAACACTTCACTGCCCTTCAGTCGGAATATAGTTGTTCCCAATGGTCCATAGCTCACAAGTCCACCAAGAGACTGGCAGTGCATCGTGTGAGTCTCAGATCCACATACAGTCCCGCTAGTCCTAAGAGACCAAAATGCTTCCTAGAGTTAAAGAACTACAATGACTAACGCTGCATGGATCCTGTTGTATGCCTACCTCTGTCATGAGAAAACCTGAACGTTAGCTTGCGGCTAGTGGTCACATGTGCTTGGCCCATTCACTGAAGATTGCTGAAGGATGAACACCTGCCAAGGATGGCAACCTTGAGGTTTCTTTCATAGAAACTCACTTGTCCTCACAAAGGCAATTGTGCTATGAAGAGAAGATGTGCAACAACAGTGTTTATCAGGTAGAAATGAGCCCGCACTCTCTACATCCCAATGAGGAAAGTAAAATTTCCCATCAATTCTGTTTCAAAAGTGACCACACAGCATATTTTCCTGCCATGTCTGACTCTCTATTGGACATCCATGGGACACACTGTACTCTAAGATGAGTTAACATTGTGATGCAGGTAGTCGTGATTACGGTGAAAGGATTACTAGGTCATGGCCTACTGAGCCTTAGGTGACTCTGTGTCGCCCATATACCTGGCAGATAAGGGAATCCCTGTACTTTTGAGGCTTGACATAAAAACTAGTTACCGCTTGAGGTAGAGTGATGTCACGTAGGCATCGCCCAAGGAATGGAAGGCCAGGGTGTTTTCCAGTGCAGCTGAGGTTTCCTCAGGGAAGGAGACCCACTTTGGAAGAAGGAGCGCATAGAACGGAAATAGTTGTTTCAAGTTGCTGCATTCTAGCTGTTTAACAAACGAGATCGTTCACTGCCCTTCAGTCGGTATATACTTATTCCCAACCGTCTATTGCTAACAAGTCCCAAAAGAGACTGCCGGTCCATTGTCTACGTCTCGAATCCTAGTGCAGACCCAAGCATCCTAAGAGACCAGAAATGCTTCCCAGAGTTAAAGCACCACTCTGACAAAGGCTGCATTGAACCTGCTGCATGCCTACCTCTGTGACGAGAAAAACAGGACGTTATAATGAGGTTGGTGGTCACATGTGTTTGGCCAATTCACTAACGAATGCTGAGGGATGAGCACCTAGCAAGGAATTGCAATCCAAGGTTTCTTTCATCTATACTCACTTGTCCTCACAAAGGCTAATTGGCAATGAAGAATAGATGGGCAACTACAGAGTTAATCAGGTAATATTAAGGCCTCAACTCTCTACATTCCAATGAGGAAAATAAACTCAATTTCCATTGTGACTGCACAGCATATTACCCTTCAGGTTCTGACTACCTATTAGACATTCTCTAGAACACTGGACCCCTTAGTGAGTGACCTTTGCAATGAAGGGTGCCGGGACTGTAGTGAAAGGATTGCAAGGTCATGGCTCAGTGAGGCCTAGGTGACAATGTATCTCCCAAATACACTGCACTTAAAGAAAACCCCGTAATTTTGGAAGCTGGACCTAAAGTCTACTGGCTGCGTGAGGTACACAGATATCATGTATGAGTTTCCAGAAGCGAGGGTAGGCCAATCGTATTTTTCAGTTCAGCTCAGGTTTCCTCAGAAAAGCAGACACGCTTTGCATGAGGAATGCATAGAACAGTGATAACTGTGTTGTTTTTATGCTGTCGCAATCTAGGTGTTTAAACAACGAAGCTCTTCACTTCCCATCAGTTGGCATTTAGTTGTACCCAAAGGTCTGTTGCACACAAATTCCAGAAGACACAGGCGGTCATTTTTTTATGTTTCAGACCCTAGTGCAGACCCGTGAGTCATAAGAGACCTGAAATGCTTCCTAGAGTTCAAGAAGCACATTGACTAAGACTGCATGTATTCTGTTGCACACCCACCTCTGTCATGAGACAACCTGAACGTTAGCTTGAGGCTAGGGGTCAAATGTGGTTGGCCCATTCACTGAAGATTGCTGAAGGATGAGCAACTACCAAGGAATTGCAATCTTGAAGTTTCTTTCTTGGAAAATCACTTGCCCTCACAAAGACGATTGGGCAATGAAGACAAGATGGGAAACAACAGTGTTTAGCAGGTAACATTGAGGCCGCAACACTCTACTCTCTAATGAGCAAACTAAACTTCCCCAGGAGCCTCAATTTCCAGCATGACCATGCAGCATATACCCCTCTCCTTTCTGACTCTCTATTGCACATCCAGTGGACCCACTGGACCATGACATTAGTAACCATTGCAATGCTGGGAGTCGTGATTGTGGTGTAACGATATCAAGGTGAGGGCTTAGTGAGGCCTAGGTGACAATGTATCTCCCCAATACCTAGCAGTTAAGGGAAGCCCTGTAATTTTTGAAGCTGGACCTGAAGTGTAGTTGCCGTTTGAGGTAGACAAACTTCACGGATTAGTTCCCAGAAACAATGGTAGGCTAATTATACTTTTCAGTGCAGCTCAGGTTTCCTCAAGAATGCAGACACGCTTTGCATGAAGGAAGGCATGGAACGTTGATAACTGTGTTGCTTTCAAGCTATCGCAATCTAGGGGTGTAACCAACGAAGCCCTTCACTGCTCATCACTTGGCATCTAGATGTTCCCAACGGTACATTGCTCACAACTGCCCGCAGACACAGGCGGCCCTTTTAGTACGTTTCAAAACCTAGGGCAGACCAGCGAGTCCAAAGAGAACTGATATGATTCCTAGAGTCCAAGAACCACAGGGACTAAGGCTGCATGGGATCTGTTGCATGCCTACCCCTGTCATGAGAAAACCTGAACGTTAACTTGAGGCTAGAGGTCCCATGTGTTTGGTTCATCCCCTGAAGATTACCGAGGGATGAGCAACTACCAAGGAATGGCAACCTCCAAGGTTCTTTCCTAGAAACTCACTTGACATCACAAAGGCATTTGTGCTATGAAGAGAACATGTGCAACTACAGTGTTTCTCAGGGAGAACTGAGCTCGCAACTCTCTAAATCCCAATGAGGAAAATAAAGTTTCCCTTCAAGGCTTATGTTCAAAAGGAACCACAGAGAGTTTACCCTGCTCTTTCTGTCACTCTATTGCTCCTCCAAAGTGCGCATAGAAAGGAGATACTTGAGTTGTGTCAACTTGCCGCACTCTAGTGGTTGAACAAAAGACGCCTTTCACTGCCCTTCTTTCGGCATATAGTTGTCCTCAAATGAACATGGCTCATAAGTCCCAGAAGAGACTGGCAGTCCCTCATGTACATCTTGGATCCTAGTGAGGACCCGCGTGTCCTAAGACACCAGAAATACTTCCTAATCTTAAAGCACCGCTTTGACAAAAGCTGCATTGGACCTGCTATCTGCCTACCTCTGTGTTGAGAAAAACAGAACCTTAGCTTGAGGCCAGTCGTCCCATGTGGTTGGCCTATTCACTAACAATTGCTGAGGGATGAGCATCTGGCAGGAATTGGAAGCCAAGTTTTGTTTCATGGAAAATAACTTGTCCTCACAAAGACCATTGTGCAATGAAGAGAAGATGGGCAATAACAGTGTTTATCAGTTAACACTGGTGCCACAACGCTCCACTTTCCAATGAGGAAAATAAACATTCCCAGGAAGCTTCAATTTCCAGTGGGATCATGCAACATATTCCCCTGGCGTTTCTGACTCTCTTACTGCACATCCAGTGAACACAATGGAGCATGACATTAGTAACCATTGCCATGCTGGGAGTCGTGATTGTGGTGTAAGGATATCAAGGTGAAGGCTTAGTGAGGGCTAGGTGGCAATGTTTCTCGGGAATAACTATCAGTTAAGGGAAACCCTGTAATTATTGAAGCTGGACATGAAGTGTAGTTGCTGCTTGAGGTAGACAGACTTCACAGATTAGTTCCCAGAAGCAATGGCTGGCTAATTGTATTTTTCAGTGAAGCTCAGGTTTCCTCAAGAATGCAGACACGCTTTGCATGAAGGAAGGCATCGAACGTTGATAACTGTGCTGCTTTCTAGCTATCGCCATCTAGGTGTCTAACCAACGATGCCGGTCACTGCCCATCACTCGGCATACAGTTGTTCCCAAAAGGTAGATTGCTCACAACTCTCCGAAGACACAGGTGTTCCTTTCAGTACGTTTTGGAACCTAGGGCAGACCCACAAGGCCTAAAAGACATGATTGCTTCCTAGAGTTGAGGAAACAAATGGACTATGGCTGCATGGAATCTGTTGCATGCCTACCCCTTTCATGAGAAAACCTGAAAGTTAACGTGAGGCTAGGTGTCAAATGTGGTTGGCCCATTCACTGAAGATTTCTGAAGGATGAGCAACTACCAAGGAACTGCAACCTCGAAGTTTCTTTCTTGGAAAATTTCTTGTCCTCACAAGACCATTGGGCAATGACGAGAAGATGGGCAATGTCAGTGTTTACCAGGTAACACTGAGGCCGCAACTCTCCACTTACCAATGAGGAAAATAAACTTTCCCAGGAAGCCTCAATTTCCAGCATTACCATGCAGCATATACCCCTCTCCTTTCTGACTCTCTATTGCACATCCAGTGGACCCACTGGACCATGACATTAGCAACCATTGCCATGTTGGGAGTCGTGATTGTGGTGAAAAGATATCAAGGTCATGGCTTAGTGAGGCCTAGGTGACAATGTATCTCCCCAATACCTATCAGTTAAGGGAAACCCTGTAATTTTTGAAGCTGGACCTGAAGTGTAGTTGCCACGTGAGGTAGACAGACTTCACGGATTAGTTCCCAGAAGCAATGGTAAGCTCATTGTATTTTTCAGTGCAGCTCAGGTTTCCTCAAGAATTCAGATATGCTTTGCATGAAGGAAGGCTTGGAACATTGATAACTGTGTTTGCTCAAGCTATCGCAATCTGGGTGTCTAACCAACAAAGCCCTTCAGCGTCCATTACTCAGTATATAGTTGCTCTCAACGGTCCATCGCTCACAACTCCCAGAAGACACAGGTGGTCCTGTTTGTACGTTTTGGATCCTAGTGCAGACCTGCCGTTCCTAAGAGACCTGAACTGCTTCCTAGAGTTCAAAAACCACAATGACAAAAACTCCATGGAAGCTGTTTCATGCCTACCGGTGTCATGAGAAAATCTGAACGTTAGCTCGGTGCTAGTGGTCTCATGTGTTTGCCTCATTCACTGAAGATTACTGAACTATGCGCACCTACCAAGGAATAGCAACCTCCAAGGTTCTTTCCTAGAAACTCACTTGTCATCACAATGGCCATTGTGCTATGAAGAGAAGATGTGCAACAACAGTGTTTATAAGGGAGAATTGAGCCCGGAACTCTAAATCCCAATGATGAAAATAAAGTTTCCCTTCAAGCCTTATTTTCAAAAGGGGACCACAGAGCATTTACCCTGCTGTTTCAGTCTCTCTCTTGCACCTCCAAAGGACACACTGGATGGTAGGATGAATAAACATTGCGCTGCAGGGCCTCATGATTGCGGAGAAAGGATTACTAAAGTCATGGCCTACTGAGGCCTAGGTGACTCTGTTACTCCCAAATACCTGCAGTTATGGGAAACTGTGTATTTTTAGAGGCTTGGACTAAAAAATACTTGCCATTTGAGGTAGCAAGACATCACGTGTGAGTACTCCAAAATATGCTGGGCCGGGGTGTTTTCACTGCAGGTGAGGTTTTCTCAGGGAAGCACACGCACTTTGATGAAGGAGCACATTGAACAGAGATACTTGAGTTGTTTCAACTTGCCGCATTCTATCGGTTTAACAAAAGAAGCCCTTCACTGCCCTTCTTTCGGCATATAGTAGTCTCAACTGAATATTACTCACAAGTCCCAGAAGAGACTGGCAGTCCGTCATGTATATCTTGGATCCAATGTGGACCCGCGTGTCCTAAGACACCAGAAATGCTTCCTAGACTTAAAGCACTGCTTTGACAAATGCTGCATTGAACCTGCTGCCTCCCTACCTCTGTGACGATAAAAACCGCACGTTAGCTTGAGACCAGTTATCCCATGTGATTGGCCTATTCACTAACAATTGCTGAGGGAGGAACACCTAGCAGGAATTGAAAGCCAAGTTTTGTTTCATGGAAAATAACTTGCCCTCACAAAGACTTTTGGGCAATGAAGAGAAGATGGGCAACACCAGTGTTTTGCAGGTAACATTGAGACCGAAACCCTCCACTTTCTAATGAGCAAAATAAACTTCCCCAGGAACCTCAATTTCCAGCGTGACCACGCAGCATATACCCCTGTCGTTTCTGACTCTCTATTGCACATCCAGTGGACCCACTGGACCAGGACATTAGTAACCGTTGCCATGCTGGGAGTCATGATTGTAGTGGAAGGTTATCAAGGTCATGGCTGAGTGAGTCCTAGGTGACAATGTATCTCCCCAATTCCTATCAGTTAAGGAAAGCCCTGTAATTGTTGAAGCTGGACATGAAGTGTAGCTGCCGCTTGAGGTAGACAAACTTCACGGATTAGTTCCCAGAAGCAGTGATAGGCTAATTGTATTTTTCAGTGCAGCTCAGGTTTCTACAAGAATGAAGACATGCTTTGCATGAAGAAAGGCATGGAACGTTGACAACTAGGTTGCTTTCAAGCTATCGCAATCTGGTGTCTAACCGACGAAGCCCTTCACTGCCCATCACTCGGCATATAGGCTTTCCCAATGGTAGATTGCTCACAAGTCCCCGAAGACACAGGTGGTCTTTTTAGTACGTTTCGGAAACTAGTGCAGACCCGCGAGTCCTAAGAGACCTGATATGTTTCCTAGAGTTCAAGAACCACAGGGACTAAGTATGCATGGAATCTGTTGCAGGCCTACCTCTGTCATGAGAAAACCTAAACATTAGCTTTAGGCTAGGCCTCAAATGTGGTTGGCCCATTTTCTGAAGATTAGTGAAGGATGAACTACCAAGGAATTGCAACCTCGAAGGTTCTTTCTTGGAAAATCACTTGTCCTCACAAAGTCCATTGGACAAGGAAGAGAAGATGGGCAACAACAGTGTTTAGCAGGGAACATTGAGGCCACTAAGCTCCACTTTGTAATGAGCAAAATAAACTTCCGCAGGGTCTCAATTTCCACTGTGACCATGCAGCATATACCCCTGTCATTTCTGACTCTCTATTGCACATCCTTTGGACCCACTGGACCATGACATTAGTAACCGTTGCCGTGTGGGAGTCATGATTGTGGTGAAAGGATATCAAGGTCACGGCTTAGTGAGGCCTAGGTGACAATGTATCTCTCCAATAACTAGCAGTTAAGTGAAACCCGGTTACGTCTATAGCCGGACCTGAAGAGTAGTTGCAGCTTGAGGTAGACAGACTTCACGTATGAGTTCCCAGAAGCACGGTAGGCCAAATGTATTTTTCAGTGCAGCTCAGGATTCCTCAAGAATGCAGACATGCTTTGCATGAAGGAAGGCTTGGAACGTTGATAAGTGTGTTGCTTTCAAGGTATCACAATCTGGGTGTCTAAACAACAAAGCCCTTCAGTGCCCATCACTCGGTATATAGTTGTTCTCAACGGTCCATTGCTCACAACTCCCACAGTACACAGGCTGTCCCTTTTGTAAATTTCAAATCCTAGTGCAGACGCACAGGTCCTAAGAGATCCGAAATGTGTCCTAGAGTTCAAAAATCACATTGATGAAGGGTCCATGGAAGCTGTTGCATGCCTACCTCTGTCATGAGAAAATCTGAACATTAGCATGAGACTAGTGGTCCCATGTGGTTGTCTCATCCACTGAACATTACTGAAGGATGAACATCTACCAAAGAATTGCAACCTCCAAATTTCTTCCCTAGAAACTCACTTATCATCACAAAGGCAATTGTTCTATGAAGAGAAGATGTGCAACAACAGTGTATATCAGAGAGAATTGAGCCCACAACTCTCTAAATCCCAATGAGGAAAATAAAGTTTCCCCTTAAGACTTATTTTCAAAAGGGACCACATAGAATTTACCCTGCTGTTTCTGTCTCTCTATTGTACCTCGAAGGGACACACTGGACTCTATGATGAGTAAACATTGTGTTGCAGGGCCTCGTGATTGCAGAGAAATGATTATTAAAGTCATGGCCTAGTGAGGCCTAAGTGACTCTGTTACTTCCAAACACCTGGCAGTTATGGGAATCTGTGTATGTTTAGAGGCTTCACCTAAAAACTACTTGCCATTTGAGGTAGGGAGACGTCACATGTGAGTACGCCAAAATATGGCAGGTCAGGGTTTTTTGAGTGTAGCTGAGGTTTCCTCAGGGAAGCAGACGCGCTTTGATGAAGGAGCGAATAGAACAGAGGTACTTGAGTTGTTTCAACTTGCCGCATTCTAGCAGTTTAACAAAAGAAGCTCTTCACTGTCCACCTTTTGGCATATAGTTGCCCTCAACTGAATATTGCTCACAAGTCCCAGAAGAGACTGGCAGTCCCTGGTGTAAATCTTGGATCCTACTGTGGACCCGCGTGTCCTAAGACAACAGAAGTTCTTCCTAGACTTAAAGCACTGCTTTGACAAACACTGCATTGAACTTGCTGCCTTCCCAGTTCTGTGAAGAGAAAAACAGAATGTTAGCTTGAGGCCAGTCATCCCATGTTGTTGGCCTACTCACTAAAAATAGAGTCTGTCATACAGAGTGAAGTAAGTCAGAAAGAGAAAAACAAATACAGTATGCTAACACATATATATGGAATCTAAGGGGAAAAAAAAGTCATGAAGAACCTAGTGGCAAGACGGGAATAAAGACACAGACCTACTAGAGAATGGACTTGAGGATATGGGGAGTGGGAGGGGTAAGATGTGACAGGGTGAGAGAGTGGCATGGACATATATACACTACCAAATGTAAAATAGATAGCTAGTGGGAAGCAGCCGCATAGCACAGGGAGATCAGCTCGGTGCTTTGTGACCACCTAGAGGGGTGGGATAGGGAGCGTGGGAGTGAGGGAGACGCAAGAGGGAAGAGATACGGGAAAATATGTATATGTATAACTGATTCACTTTGTTATAAAGCAGAAACTAACACACCATTGTAAAGCAATTATATTCCAATAAAGATGTTAAAAAAATTTTCTGAGGGAGGAGCACCTAGCAGGAATTGAAAGCCAACGTTTGTTTCATGGAAAATCTCTTGTCCTCACAAAGGCAATTCTGCAATGAAGAGAAGATGGGCAACTGCACTGTTTATCAGCTAAAATTGAGACCACAAGTGTCGACATTCCAATGTGGAAAATAAACTTCGCATCAAGCCTAAATTTTCATGGGGAGGGCACAGCATCTTATGCTGCAATTTCTGACTCCGTATTGGACATTCACGTGACCAAATAGAACCTTTAGTGAGTACACTTTGAGGTACAGGCAGTCGTGATTGTGGTGAAAGGATTACAAGGTCATGGCTTAGTGAAGCCTGTGTGTACAATGTATCTCTGGAATACCTAGCTGTTAAGGGAAACCCTGTAATTTTTGAGGCTGCACCTAAAGTCTGATAGCTGCTTGGGCTAGATTCAATCACATGTGAGTTCCCAGAAGGAGGGGTAGGATCATTGTATTTTTTGCGTGCTCAGCGATAGGCAGAAAAGCAGACACGTTTTGCATGAAGGAATGCACAGAATGCTGATAGCTGAGTGTTTCAAGCTGTCACAATCTAGGTGTTTATCCAACGAAGCCCTTCACTGCCCATCACTTGACATCTCTTCGTTCCCAATGGTTCAATGCTCACAACTCCCCGAAGACACAGGCCGTCCTTTTTCTACGTTTCGGATCCTAGTGCAGACCCCTGAGTCCTAAGAGACCTGAAAAGCTTCCTAGAGTTCAGGAACCACAGTGACTAAGGCTGCATGGAATCTGTTGAATGCCTACCTGTATCATGAGACAACATGAATGTTAGCTTGAGGCTAGGGGTCAAATGGGGTTGCCAATTCACTGAAGATTGCTGAAGAACGAGCAACTACCAAGGAATTGAAACCTCGAGTTTTCTTTCCTGGAAAATCACTTTTCCTTACAAAGACCATTATGCAATGAAGAGAAGATTGGCAACAACAGTGTTTACCAGTTAACACTGACACCACAACTCTGCACTTTCCAATGAGGAAAGTAAACTTTCCCAGGAAGGCTCAATTTCCAGCGGGACCACGCAGCATATTTCCTTGTCGTTTCTGACTTTCTGTTGCACATCCAGTGGACACAATAGACCATGTCAGTAGTAACTATTGCCATCCTGGGGGTCGTGATTGTGGTGTAAGGATATCTAGGTGATGGCTGAGTGAGGCCTAGGTGACAATGTATCTCCCCAATACCTAGCAATGAAGGGAAACCCTGTAATTTTTGAAGCTGGAACTGAAGTGTTGTTGCCACTTAAGGAAGACAGATTTCACGGATTCGTTCCCAGAAGCAATGGTAGGCTAATTGTATTTTTCAGTGCAGCTCAGGTTGCCTCAAGAATGCAGACACGTGTTGCATGAAGGAAGGCATAGAACGTTGATAACTGTCTTGCTTTCCAGCTATCGCAATCTAGGTGTCTAACCAACGAAGCCCTTCACTGCCCATCACTTGGCATCTAGTTGTTCCCAATGGTAGATTGCTCACAACTCCCCAAAGGCACAGGCGTTCCTTTTAGTACGTTTCCTAATGTAGTGCAGACCTGTGAGTCTAAAGTGACCCGATATGCTTTCTAGAGTTCAAGAACCACAGGGACTAAGGCTGCAAGGAATCTGTTGCATGCCTACCCCTGTCATGAGAAAATCTGAACATTAGCTTGAGGCTAGAGGTCCCATGTGGTTGGCCCATTCCCTGAAGATTACGGGAAGATGAGCACCTACTCAGGAGTGGCAACCTCCAAGTTTGTTTCTTAGTAACTAACTTGTCATCACAAAGGCAATTGTGCTCTGAAGAGAAGATGTGCAACAACAGTGTTTCTCAGGGAGAATTGAGCGCACAACTCTATAAATGTCAATGAGGAAAATAAAGTTTCCCTTCACTTCTTATTTTCAAAAGGGACCACGGAGAATTTATTCTGCAGTTTCTGTATCTGTAAGGCAACTCTAAGGTGTGAATAGAAAGGAGGTACTTGAGTTGTTTCACCTTGTCACAATCCAGCGGTTTAACAAAAGCAGCCCTTCACAGCCCTTCTTTCGGCATATAGTTGTCCACAACTGAACATTGCTCAGAAGTCCCAGAAGACCTTGGTAGTCCCTCGTGTACATCTTGGAGACTAGTGCACCACCCGCATGTCATAAGACACCAGGAATGCCTCCTAGACTTAAAGCACTGCTTTGACAAACGCTGCATTGAACCTGCTGCCTGCTTACCTCTGTGACGAGAGAAACAGAACTTTACGTTGAGACCAGTCGTCCCATGTCGTTGGACTATTCACTAACAATTGCTGAGCGATGAGCACCTAGCAGGAATTGAAAGGCAACGTCTGTTTCATGGAAAATCACGTGTCCTGACAAAGGCAATTCTGCAATGAAGAGAAGATGGGCAACTACACTGTTTATCAGGTAACATTGATGCTGCAAGTTTCGACATTCCATTGTGGAAAATAAACTTCCCATCAAGGCTCAGTTTCCAAGGGGAGGACAAAGCATCTTATACTGCAGTTTCTGACTACATATTGGACATTCACGTGACCAACTAGACCCTTTAGTGAATAAACTTTGTGATACAGGCATTCGTGATTGTGGTGAAAGGATTACAAGGTCATGGTGTAGTGAGTCGTGAGTGTACCATGAATCTCTGGAATACCTAGCTGTTAAGGGAAACCCTGTAATTTTTGAGGCTGCACCTAACGTTTGATAGCCGCTTGGGGTAGACTCCATCATGTGTGAGTTCCCAGAATGAGGGGTAGGGTCATTGTATTTCTTGCATGCTCAGGGATCGGTAGAAAAGCAGAAACGTTTTGCACGAAGGAATGAACAGAACGCTGATAGATGGGTGTTTTCAAGCTGTTGCAATCTGGGTGCTTATCCAACTAAGCCCTTCACCACCCATGACTTGGCATCTAGCTGTTCCCAATGGTGCGTTGCTCAAAACTCCCCATCAACACAGGCCGTCCTTCTTGTATTTTTCGGATACTAGTGCAGACCCGCGAGTATTAAGAGACCTGGAATGCTTCCTAGAGCTCAAAAACCTCACTGAATAAGGCTACATGGATTCTGCTGCATGGCAACCTGTGGCATGATACAAGAGGAACGTTAGCTTGAGGTTAGTGGTCAAATGGGGTCGCCAATTCATTGAAGATTACTGAAGGATAAGCACATACCAAAGGAATGGCCACCTCCAAGCTTCTTCCTTGGAAAATCACTTGTCCTCACAAAGACCATTGTGCAAATAAGAGAAGATGGGCAACAACAGTGTTTACCAGGTAACACTGAGGTCGCAACTCTCCACTTTCCAATGAGGAAAGTAAACTTTCCCAGGAAGCCTCAATTACCAGCGGGACCAAGCAGCATATTCCCCTGTCGTGTCTGACTCTCTATTGCACATCCAGTGGACACAATGGACAACGATATTAGTAAGCATTGCCATGCTGGGAGTCGTCATTGTTGTGTAAGGATATCAAGGTGATGGCTTAGTGAGGCCTAGGTGAAAATGTTTCTCCAGAATACCTATCAGCTAAGGGAAACCCTGTAATTTTTGAAGCTGGACCTGAATTGTAGTTGCTGCTTGAGGTAGACACACTTCACGGATTAGTTCCCAGAAGCAATAGTAGGTTAATTGTATTTTCTAGTGCAGCTCACGTTTCCTCAAGAATGCAGACACGCTTTGCATGAAAGAAGGCATTGAACGTTGATAACTGTGTTGCTTTCAAGCTATCGCAATCTAGGTGTCTAACCAACGAAGCCCTTCACTGAACACCATTCGGTATCTAGTTTTTCCCATCGGTATATTGCTCACAACTCCCCGAAGATAGAGGCGCCCCTTTTAGTACGTTTCGGAACCTAGTGCAGACCCGCGAGTCAAAAGAGACCTGATATGCTTCCTAGAATTCAAGAACCACATGGACTAATGCTGCATGGAATCTGTTGCATACTTACCTCTGTCATGAGAAAACCTGAACTTTAGCTTGAGGCTTGAGGTCCCAAGTGGTTGACCCATTCCCTGAAGATTACCGAGGAATGAGCAACTACCATGAAATGGCAAACTCCAAGTTTATTTCCTAGAAACCCACGTCATCACAATGGCAATTGTGCTATGAAGAGAAAATGTGCAACTACACTGTTTCTCAGGGAGAATTGAGCCTGCAACTCTCTAAACACCAATGAGGAAAATAAAGTTTCCCTTCAAGTCTTATTTTCAAAAGGGACCACAGAGAATTTACCCTGCTGTTTCTTTCTCTGTTTTGTACCTCCAAGGTGCATTAGAAGTGAGATACTTGAGTTGTTTCAACTTACCACATTCTAGAGGTTTAACAATAGAAGCCCTTCACTGCCCTTCTTTCAGCTTATAGTTGTCCTCAACTGAACGTTGCTCACAAGTCCCAGAAAAGACTGACAGTCCCTCGTTAACATTTTGAATCCCAACGCAGAAGGCCCGTGTCCTAAGACACCAGAAATTCTTCCTAGATTTAAAGCACCTCTTTGACAAATGCTGCATTGAACCTACTGCCTGCCTATCTCTGTGAAGAGAAAAAAAAGAATGTTAGCTTGAACCCAGTCTTAACATGTGGTTTGCCCATTCAATAAAAATTGCTGAGGGATGAGCACCTAGCAGGAATTGAAAGCCAAGTTTTGTTTTATGGAAAATAACTTGTCCTCACAAAGACCATTGTGCAATGAAGACAAAATGGGCAGCAGCAGTGTTTACTAGGCAACACTGAGGCCGCAACTCTCCACTTTCCAATGAGGAAAATAAACTTTCCCAGGAAGCTTCAATTTCCAGTGGGGCCATGCAGCATATTACCCAGTCGTTTCTGACTCTCCTTTGCACATTCAGTGGACCCAATGGACCATGACATTAGTAAACTTTGCCATGATGGTAGTCATGACTGTGCTGTAAGGATATCAAGGTGATGGCTTAGTGAGACTTAGGTGACAAAATATCTCCAGAATACCTATCAGTTAAGAGAAACCCTGTAATTTTTCAAGCTGGCCCTGATGTATTGTTGAAGCTTGAGGCAGACAGATTTCACGGATTAGTTCCCATAGGAAATGGTAGGCTAATTGTATTTTTCAGTGCAGCTTAGGTTTCCTCAAGAATTCAAATACACTTTGCATGAAAGGAAGCATGGAACGTTGATAAACGTGTGGCTTTCAAGCTATCGTAATCTAGGTGTCTAACGAATGAAGCTCTTCACTGCCCATCACTCGGTATATAGTTGTTCCCAATGATACTTTGCTCACAACTCCCCGAATAGAGAGGCAGTCCTTTTAGTACGTTTTGGAACCGAGTGCAGACACGCGAGTCTAAAGAGAACTGATAGGCTTCCTAGAGTTCAAGAATCACAGGGAAAGAAGCTGCATGGAATCTGTTGCATGCCCACCTCTGTCATGAGAGAAAACCTGAAAGTTAGCTTGAGAATAGACGTCCCATGTGGATGGCCCATTCCCTGAAGATTACCGAGGGATGAGCAACTACCAAGGAATGGCAACCTCCAAGTTTCTTTCCTAGAAACTCACGGCATCACAATGGCAATTGTGCTATGAAGAGAAGATGTGCAAGCACAGTGTTTCTCAGGGAGAATTGAGCCTGCAACTCTCTAAATCCCAAGGACGTAAATAAAGTTTCCCTTCATGCCTTATTTTCAAAAGTGGCCAGAGGGCATTGACCCTGCTGTTTCTTTCTCTATTTTGTACCTCCAAGGTTCGTTAGAAGGGATATACTTGAGTTGTTTCAACTTACCACATTCTAGAAGTTTATCAAAAGAAGCCTTTCACTGCCCTACTTTTGGCATATAATTGTGCTCAGCTGAACGTTGCTCACAAGTCCCAGAAGAGACTGGCAGTCCCTCGTGTATATCTTGGATCCTAGTGCACACCCGCGTGTCTTAAGACACCAGAAATGCTTCCTAGAGTTAAAGCACTGCTTTGACAAAAGCTGCATTGATCCTGCTGCCTTCCTACCATTGGGACGAGAAAAACAGAACGTTAGCTTGAGGCCAGTCGTCCCATGAGGTTGGCCTATTCAATAACAACTGCTGAGGGAGGAGCACCTAGCAGGAATTGAAAGGCAACGTTTGTTTCATGGATAATCACTTGTCCTGACAAAGGTAATTCTGCAATGAAGAGACGGTGGGCAACTACACTCTTTATCAGGTAACACTGAGCCTGCAAGTGTTGACCTTCCAATATGGAGCTTCCCATCAAGCCTCAATTTCCAAGGGGAAGACACAGAATCTTATTCTGCAGTTTTTAGTAGCTATTGGAAATTCAGGTGACCAACTAGACCCTTAAGTTACTCAACTTTGTGCTATAGGGAATCGTGATTGTGGTGAAAGGATTAGAAGGTCATGGGTTAGTGAGGCCTGGGTGTACAATGTATCTCCAGAGTACCTAGATTTCAAGGGAATCCCTATAATTTTTCAGGCTGCACTTAAAGTCCACTGGCTGCTTGGAGTAGCTTCCATCACAAGTGAGTTCCCAAAAGGAGGGGTAGGATCATGGTATGTTTTGCATGCTCAGGTATAGGCAGAAAAGCAGGCAAGTTTTGGATGTAGGAATGCATAGAACGCTGAGAGCTGGATGTTTTCCAGCTGTCGCAATATAGCTGTTTATCCAATGAAACCCTTCACTGCCCATGACTTGGCATTTAGCTGTTCACAATGGTGCACTGCTCACAACTCCCCGACAACACAGGTCATCATTTTTGTACATTTCATATCCTAGTGCAGACCCCCGAGTCCTAAGAGACCTGGAATGCTTCCTAGAGCTCAAGAACCACACTTAATGAGGCTACATGGATTCTGCTGCATGCCAACCAGTGTTATGATAGAAGCCGAACGTTAGCTTAAGGCTAGGGGTCAAATGGGGTCGCCAATTCACTGAAGATTACCAAAGGATGAGCACATACCAAAGAATGGCAACCTACAAATGTCTTTCCTAGAAACTCACTTGTCATCACAAAGGCAATTGTGCTATGAAGAGAATATGTGCAACTACAGTGTTTCTCAGGAGATTAAGCCCGCAAATCTCGGAATCCCAATGAGGAAAATTAAGTTTCCCTTCAAGCTGTGTTTTCAAAAGAGACCAGAGAGCATTGACCCTGCTGATTCTTTTTCTAATTTGTACCTCCAAGGTGCTTTAGAAGGGAAATAGTTGAGTTTTTTCAACTTACCACATTCTAGACGTTTAACAAAAGAAGGCTTTCACTGCCCATGTGTCGGCATCTAGCTTTTCCCAACGGTGCATTACTCACAACACCCCGAACACACAGGCTGTCCTTGTACGTTTCTCATCCTAGTGCAGACCCCCTAGTACTAAGAGACTTAGAATGCTTCCTAGAAATCAAGAACCACACTGAATAAGGCCACATGGATTCTGCTGCATGCCAACCTGTGGCATGAGACGACATGAACTTTAGCTTGACGCTATTGGTTAAATGGGGTCACCAATTCACTGTAGATTACCGAAGGATGAGCACATACCAAGGAATGGCCACCTCCAAGTTTCTTTCTTGGAAAATCACTTGTCCTCACAAAGACCATTGTGCCATGAAGAGAAGATGGGCAACAACAGTGTTTACCAGGTAACACTGAGGCCTCAACTCTCCAATATCCAATGAGGAAAATAAACTTTCCCAGTAAGGCTCAATTTCCAGGGGGACTAAGAAGCATATTCCCCTGGCATTTCTGACTCTCTTATTGCACATCCAGTGGACACAATGGAGCATGACATTAGTAACCATTGCCATGCTGGGAGTCGTAATTGTGGTGTAAGGATATCAAGGTGATGGCTTAGTGAGGCTTGGGTGGCACTGTTTCTCCAGAATATCTATCAGTAAAGGGAAACCATGTAATTTTTGAAGCTGGACCTGAAGTGTAGTTGCTGCTTGAGGTAGACAGACTCCCCGGATTAGTTCCCAGAATCAATGGTAGGCTAATTGTGTTTTTCAGTGAAGATCAGGTTTCCTCAAGAATGCAGATATGCTTTGCAAGAAGGAAGGCATGCAACGTTGATAACTGTGTTGCTTTCAAGCTATCACAGTCTAGGTGTCTAAACAATGAAGCCCTTCACTGCTGATCACTTGGTATCTACTTGTTTCCAAAGGTAGATTGCTCACAACTGCCCAAAGACACAGGCGGTGTTTTTAGTACATTTCAAAACCTAGTGAAGACCCGCGTGTCAAAATAGACCTGATATGCTTCCTAGAGCTCAAGAACCACAGGGACTAAGGCTGCATGGAATCTGTTGCATGCCTACCCGTGTCATGAGAAAATCTGAACGTTAGCTCAAGGCTAGAGGTCCCATATGGATGGCCCATTCCCTGAAGATTACCAAGGGATGAACAACTACCAAGGAATGGCAACCTCCAAGTTTCTTTCCTAGAAATTCATGTCATCACAATGGCAATTGTGCTATGAAGAGAAGATGTGCAAGTACAGGGTTTCTCAGAAGAATTGAGCCTGCAATTCGCTAACCCCCAAAAAGGTAAATAAAGTTTCCCTTCATGCCTTATTTTCAAAAGGGACCACAGAGCATTAACCCTGCTCTTTCCTTCTCTATTTTGTACCTCCAAGGTGCGTTAGAAGGGAGATACTTGAGTTGTTTCAACTTACCACATTCTAGAGGTTAACAAAAGAAGACTTTCACTGACCTATTTTGGCATATAGTTGTTCTTAACTGAACGTTGCTCACAAGTTCCAGAAGAGACTGGCAGTCCCTCGTGTACATCATGGATCCTAGTGCACACCCGCATGTCCTAAGACACCAGAAATGCTTCTTAGAATTAAAGCACTGCTTTGACAAACGCTGCATTGAACCTGCTGCCTGCCTAACCACTGAGACGAGAAAAACAGGACGTTAGCTTGAGGCCAGTCATCCCATGTTGTTGTCCTATTCACTAACAACTGCTGAAGTAGGAGCACCTAGCAGGAATTGAAAGGTAACGTTTGTTTCATAGAAAATCACTTGTCCTGAAAAAGTAATTCTTCAGTGAAGAGAAGTTGGGCAACTACAATATTTATTAGGTAAACTGAGGCTGCAAGTGTCGACGTTCCAGTGTGGAAAATAAACTTCTAATCAAGCCTCAATCTCCAAGGGGAGGGAACAGCATCCTGTGCTGCAGTTTCTGAGTACTTATTGGACATTCAGGTGACCAACTAGACCCTTTTGTGAGTAAACTTTGCAATACAGGGAGTTGTGATTGTGGTGAAACTATTACAGGGTCCTCGGTTAGTGAGGCCGGGGTGTACAATGTATCTCCGGAATATCTAGCTTTCAAGGGAAACCCTGTAATTTTTCAGGCTGCACTTAAAGTCCACTGCCTGCTTGGGGTAGATTCCATCACGTGTCAGTTCCCCGAAGGAGGGGTAGGATCATATTATTTTTTGTTTGCTCACGGATAAGCAGAAAACAAGACATGTTTGGCATGAAGGATTGAACAAAACACAGATAGCTGTGTGTTTTCAAACTGTCGCAATCTAGGTGTTTATCCAACGAAACCCTTCACTGCCCATGAATCGGCATCTAGCTGTTCCAAACGGTGCATTACTCACAACTCCCCGAACACACAGCCTGTTTTCTTACACGTTTCTCATCCAAGTGCAGACCCGCCAGTGCTAAGAGACATGGAATGATTCCTAGAGCTCAAGAACTACAATGAATAAGGCTACATGGATTCTGCTGCATGCCAACCTGTGGCATGATACAAGACGAATTTTAGCTTGAGGATAGGGGTCAAATGGGGTCGCCAATTCACTGAAGATTACCTAAGGATGAGCACCTACCAAAAAATGGCAACCTCCAAGTTTCTTTCCTAGAAAATCACTTGTCATCACAAAGGCAATTGTGCTATGAAGAGAACATGTGCAACCACAGTGTTTCTCAGGAGAGTTGAGCCCACAATTCTCTAAATCCCAAGGAGGTAAGTAAAGTTTCCCTTCATGCCTTATTTTCAAAAGGGACCACAGAGCACTGACCCTGCTGTTTCTTTCTCTATTTTGTACCTCCAAGGTGCTTTAGAAGGGAGATCCTTGAGTTCTTTCAACTTACCACATTCTAGAGGTTTAACAAGAGGCCTTTCACAGCCCATGACTCGGCATCTAGCTTTTCCCACGGGGCATTGCTCACAACTCCCCGAACCCACAGGCCATCCTTCTTGTACATTTCTCTTCTTAGTGCAGACCCGCCAGTACTATGAGACTTGGAATCATTCCTAGAGCTCAAGAACAACACTGAATAAGGCTACATGGATTCTGCTGCATGCCAACCTGTGTCAAGATACTAGAGGACCGTTAGCTTGAGGCTAGTGGTCGACAGTGTTTGCCAATTCACTGTAGCTTACTGAAGGATGAGCACATACCGAGGAATGGCAACCTACAAGATTTTTTTTTTAAACATCTTTATTGAAGTATAATTGCCTTACAATAGTGTGTTAGCTTCTGCTTTATAACAAAGTGCATCAGTTATACATATACAATATGTTCCCATTTCTCTTCCCTCTTGCATCTCCCTCCCTCCCACCCTCCCCATCCCACCCCTCTAGGTGGTCACAAAGCACCGAGCTGATCTCCCTGTGCTGTGCGGCTGCTTCCCACTAGTTATCTATTTTACATTTGGTAGTGTATATATGTCCATGACACTCTCTTACCCTGTCACATCTCACCCCACCCCTTCCCCATATCCTCAAGTCCATTCTCTAGTAGGTCTGTGTCTTTATTCCCGTCTTGCCACTAGGTTCTTCATGGACTGTTTTTTTTTCCCTTAGATTCCGTATATATGTGTTAGCATACTGTATTTGTTTTTCTCTTTCTGACTTACTTCACTCTGTATGACAGACTCTAACTCCATCCACCTCATTACAAATACCTCCATTTCATTTCTTTTTATGGCTGAGTAATATTCCATTGTATATATGTGCCACATCTTCTTCATCCATTCATCTGTCGATGGACATTTAGGTTGCTTCCATGTCCTGGCTATTGTAAATAGAGCTGCAATGAACATTTTGGTACATGACTCTTTTTGACCTATGGTTTTCTCAGGGTATATGCCCAGTAGTGGGATTGCTGGGTCGTATGGTAGTTCTATTTGTAGTTTTTTAAGGAACCTCCATACTGTTCTCCATAGTGGCTGTATCAATTTACATTCCCACCAACAGTGCAAGAGTGTTCCCTTTCCTCCACACCCTCTCCAGCATTTATTGTTTCTAGATTTTTTGATGATGGCCATTCTGACCGGTGTGAGATGATATCTCATTGTAGTTTTGATTTGCATTTCTCTAATGATTAATGATGTTGAGCATTCTTTCATGTGTCTGTCGGCCATCTGTATATCTTCTTTGGAGAAATGTCTATTTAGATCTTCTGCCCAATTTTGGATTGGGTTGTTCGTTTTTTTGTTATTGAGCTGCATGAGCTGCTTGTAAATCTTGGAGATTAATCCTTTGTCAGTTGCTTCATTTGCAAATATTTTCTCCCATTCTGAGGGTTGTCTTTTGGTCTTGTTTATGGTTTCCTTTGCTGTGCAAAAGCTTTTAAGTTTCATTAGGTCCCATTTGTTTATTTGTGTTCTTACTTCCATTTCTCTGGGAGCTGGGTCAAAAAGAATCTTGCTGTGATGTATGTCATAGAGTGTTCTGCCTATGTTTTCCTCTAAGAGTTTGATAGTGTCTGCCCTTACACTTAGGTCTTTAATCCATTTTGAGTTTATTTTTGAGCATGGTGTCAGGGAGTGTTCTAATTTCATACTTTTACATGTTCCTGTCCAATTTTCCCAGCACCACTTATTGAAGAGGCTGTCTTTTCTCCACTGTATATGCTTGCCTCCTTTAGCAAAGATAAGTTGACCATATGTGTGCGGGTTTATATCTGGGCTTTCTATCCTGTTCCATTGATCTATATTTCTGTTTTTGTGCCAGTACCAAACTGTCTTGATTACTGAAGCTTTGTAATATAGTCTGAAGTCAGGGAGCCTGATTCCCCCAGCTCCATTTTTCATTCTCAAGATGGCTTTGGCTATTCGGGGTCTTTTGTGTTTCCATACAAATTGTGAAATTTTTTGTTCTAGTTCTGTGAAAAATGCCAGTGGTAGTTTGATAGGGATTGCATTGAATCTGTAGATTGCTTTGGGAAGTAGAGTCATTTTCACAATGTTGATTCTTCCAATCCAGGAACATGGTATATCTCTCCATCTATTTGTATCATCTTTAATTTCTTTCATCAGTGTCTTATAATTTTCTGCATACAGGTCTTTTGTCTCCTTAGGTAGGTTTATTCCTAGATATTTTATTCTTTTTGTTGCAATGGTAAATGGGAGTGTTTTCTTAATTTCACTTTCAGATTTTTCATCATTAGTGTATAGAAATGCAAGAGATTTCTGTGCATTAATTTTGTATCCTGCTACTTTACCAAATTCATTGATTAGCTCTAGGAGTTTTCTGGTAGCATCTTTAGGATTCTCTATGTATAGTATCATGTCATCTGCAAATAGTGACAGCTTTACTTCTTCTTTTCCGATTTGGATTCCTTTTATTTCTTTGTCTTCTCTGATTGTTGTGGCTAACACTTCCAAAACTATGTTGAATAATAGTGGTGAGAGTGGGCAACCTTGTCTTGTTCCTGATCTTAGTGGAAATGGTTTCAGTTTTTCACCATTGAGGACAATGTTGGCTGTGGGTTTGTCATATATGGCCTTTATTCTGTTGAGGAAAGTTCCCTCTATGCCTACTTTCTGCAGGGCTTTTATCATAAATGGGTGTTGAATTTTGTCGAAAGCTTTCTCTGCATCTATTGAGATGATCATATGGTTTTTCTTCTTCAATTTGTTAATATGGTGTATCACATTGATTGATTTGCGTATATTGAAGAATCCTTGCATTCCTGGGATAAACCCCACTTGATCATGGTGTATGATCCTTTTAATGTGCTGTTGGATTCTGTTTGCTAGTATTTTGTTTAGGATTTTTGCATCTATGTTCATCAGTGATATTGGCCTGTAGTTTTCTTTCTTTGTGACATCTTTGTCTGGTTTTGGTATCAGGGTGATGGTGGCCTCGTAGAATGAGTTTGGGAGTGTTCCTTCCTCTGCAATATTTTGGAAGAGTTTGAGAAGGATAGGTGTTAGCTCTTCTCTAAATGTTTGATAGAATTCACCTGTGAAGCCATCTGGTCCTGGGCTTTTGTTTGTTGGAAGATTTTTAATCACAGTTTCAATTTCAGTGCTTGTGATTGGTCTGTTCATATTTTCTATTTCTTCCTGGTTCAGTCTCGGCAGTTTGTGCATTTCTAAGAATCTGTCCATTTCTTCCAAGTTGTCCATTTTATTGGCATAGAGTTGCTTGTAGTAATCTCTCATGATCGTTTGTATTTCTGCAGTGTCAGTGGTTACTTCTCCTTTTTCATTTCTAATTCTATTGATCTGGGTCTTCTCCCTTTTTTTCTTGATGAGTCTGGCTAATGGTTTATCAATTTTGTTTATCTTCTCAAAGAACCAGCTTTTAGTTTCATTGATTTTTGCTATTGTTTCCTTCATTTCTTTTTCATTTATTTCTGACCTGATCTTTATAATTTCTTTCCTTCTGCTGGCTTTGGGTTTTTTTTGTTCTTCTTTCTCTAATTGCTTTAGGTGCAAGGTTAGGTTGTTTATTCGAGATGTTTCCTGTTTCTTGAGGTAGGCTTGTATTGCTATAAACTTCCCTCTTAGCACTGCTTTTGCTGCGTCCCATAGGTTTTGGGTCGTCGTGTCTCCGTTGTCATTTGTTTCTAGGTATTTTTTGATTTCCCCTTTGATTTCTTCAGTAATCACTTCGTTATTAAGTAATGTATTGTGTAGCCTCCATGTGTTTGTATTTTTTACAGATCTTTTCCTGTAATTGATATCTAGTCTCATAGCGTTGTGGTCGGAAAAGATACTTGATACGATTTCAATTTTCTTACATTTACCAAGGCTTGATTTGTGACCCAAGATATGATCTATCCTGGAGAATGTTCCATGAGCACTTGAGAAAAATGTGTATTCTGTTGTTTTTGGGTGGAATGTCCTATAAATATCAATTAAGTCCATATTGTTTAATGTATCATTTAAAGCTTGTGTTTCCTTATTTATTTTCATTTTGGATGATCTGTCCATTGGTGAAAATGGGGTGTTAAAGTCCCCTACTATGATTGTGTTGCTGTCAATTTCCCCTTTTATGGCTGTTAGTATTTGCCTTATGTATTGAGGTGCTCCTATGTTGGGTGCATAAATATTTACAATTGTTATACCTTCCTCTTGGATCGATCCCTTGATCATTATATAGTGTCCTTCTTTGTCTCTTGTAATAGTCTTTATTTTAAAGTCTATTTTGTCTGATATGAGAATTGCTACTCCAGCTTTCTTTTGATTTCCATTTGCATGGAATATCTTTTTCCATCCCCTCACTTTCAATCTGTATGTGTCTCTAGGTCTGAAGTGGGTCTCTTGTAGACAGCATATATATGGGTCTTGTTTTTGTATCCATTCAGCCAGCCTGTGTCTTTTGGTGGGAGCATTTAATCCATTTACATTCAAGGTAATTATCGATATGTATGTTCCTATTCCCATTTTCTTAAATGTATTGGGTTTGTTATTGTAGGTGTTTTCCGTCTCTTTTGTTTCTTGCCTAGAGAAGTTCCTTTAGCATTTGTTGTAAAGCTGGTTTGGTGGTGCTGAACTCTCTCAGCTTTTGCTTGTCTGTAAAGGTTTTAATTTCTCCATCGAATCTGAATGAGATCCTTGCTGGGTAGAGTAATCTTGGTTGTAGGTTTTTCTCCTTCATCACTTTAAGTATATCCTGCCACTCCCTTCTGGCTTGCAGAGTTTCTGCTGATATATCAGATGTTAACCTTATGGGGATTCCCTTGTGTGTTATTTGTTTTTTTTCCCTTGCTGCCTTTAATATGTTTTCCTTATATTTAATTTTTGACAGTTTGATTAATATGTGTCTTGGCGTGTTCCTCCTTGGGTTTATCCTGTATGGGACTCTCTGTGCTTCCAGGACTTGATTAACTATTTCCTTTCCCATATTAGGGAAGTTTTCAACTATACTCTCTTCAAAAATTTTCTCAGTCCCTTTCTTTTTCTCTTCTTCCTCTGGTACCCCTATAATTCGAATGTTGGAGCATTTAATGTTGTCCCAGAGGTCCCTGAGGCTGTCCTCAGTTCTTTTCATTCTTTTTTCTTTATCCTGCTCTGTAGTAGTTATTTCCACCATTTTATCTTCCAGGTCACTTATCCTTTCTTCTGCCTCAGTTATTCTACTATTGATCCCATCTAGAGTATTTTTAATTTCATTTATTGTGTTCTTCATCATTGCTTGGTTCCTCTTTAGTTCTTCTACATCCTTGTTAAATGTTTCTTGCATTTTGTCTATTCTATTTCCAAGATTTTGGATCATCCTTACTATCATTATTCTGAATTCTTTTTCAGGTAGACTACCTATTTCCTCTTCATTTGTTAAGTCCAGTGTGTTTTGAGCCTGCTCCTTCATCTGCTGTGTGTTTTTCTGTCGTCTCATTTTGCCTATCTTACTGTGTTTGGGGTCTCCTTTTCACAGGCTGCAGGTTCGTAGTTCCCGTTGTTTTTGGTATCTGTCCCCAGTGGCTAAGGTTGGTTCAGTGGGCTGTGTAGGCTTCCTGGTGGAGGGAACTAGTGCCTGAGTTCTGGTGGATGAGGCTAGATCTTGTCTTTCTGGTGGGCCCGTCCACGTCTGCTGGTGTATTTTGGGGTGTCTGTGGCCTTATTATGATTTTAGGCAGCCTCTCTGCTAATGGATGGGGTTGTGTTCCTGTCTAGCTAGTTGTTTGGCATAGGGTGTCCAGCACTGTAGCTTGCTGGTCGTTGGGTGAAGCTGGGTCTTGATGTTGAGATGGAGATCTCTGGGAGATTTTTGCCTTTTGGTGTTATGTGGAGCTGGGAGGTCTCTTGTGGACCAGTGTTCTGAAGTTGGCTCTCCCACCTCAGAGGCACGGCCCTGATGCCTGGCTGGAGCACCAAGAGCCTTTCGTCCACACAGCTCAGAGTAAAAGGGAGAAAAAATAGAAAGAAAGAAAGAAAGAGGCTATAATATAGTGAAGTAAAATAAAGCTATTGTAAAGCAAAGCTATACAGACAAAATCTCACCCAGAAGCATATACATATACACTCACAAAAAAAAGGAAAAGGGGAAAAATTAATATCTCCTGCTCCCAAAGTCCACCTCCTGAATTTGGGATGATTCGTTGTCTATTCAGGTATTCAACAGATGCAGGCACATCAAGTTGTTTGTGGAGTTTTAATCCGCTGCTTCTGAGGCTGCTGGGAGAGATTTCCCCTTCTCTTCCGTGTTCGCACAGCTCCTGGGGTTCAGCTTTGGATTTGGACCCGCCTCTGCGTGTAGGTCGCCTGAGGGCGTCTGTTCCCCGCCCAGACAGGACAGGGTTAAAGGAGCAGCTGCTTCGGGGGCTCTGGCTCACCCAGGCCGCGGGGAGGGAGGGGTACAGAGGAGGCGGGGCGAGCCTGCAGCGTCAGAGGCCGGCGTGACGTTGCACCAGCCTGAGGCGCGCAGTGCGTTTTCCCGGGGATGTTGTCCACGGATCCCGGGACCCTGGCAGTGGTGGGCTGCACAGGCTCCCGGGAGGGGCGGTGTGGAGAGTGACCTGTGCTCACACACAGGCTTTTTGGAGGTGGCAGCAGCAGCCCCAGCGTCTCACGCCCGTCTCTGGGGTCCGCGCTGATCGCCGCGGCTCGCGCCCTTCTCTGGAGTTCGTTTAGGCGGTGCTCTGAATCCCCTCTCCTTGCGCGCAGCAAAACCAAGAGGCAAGAAAAAGTCTCTTGCCTCTTCGGCAGCTGCAGACCTTTTCCCGGTCTCCCTTCCGGCTAGCCGTGGTGCGCCAACCCCTTCAGGCTGTGTTCACGCTGCCAGCCCCAGTCCTCTCCCTGCGATCCGACGGAAGCCGAGCCTCAGCTCCCAGCCCCACCCGCCCCGGCGGGTGAGCAGACAAGCCTCTCGGGCTGGTGAGCGCTGCTCGGCGCCGAGCCTCTGTGCGGGAGTCTCTCCGTTTTTCCCTCTGCGCCCCTGTTGCTGTGGGATCCGCGCTGATAGCCGCGGCTCGCGCCCTTCTCTGGAGTTCATTTAGGTGGCGCTCTGAATCCCCTCTCCTTGCCCGCCGCGAAACATGAGGCAAGAAAAAGTCTCTTGCCTCTTCGGCAGCTGCAGACTTTTTCCCGGACTCACTTCCGGCTACCTGTGGTGCACTAAACCCTTCAGGCTGTGTTCACGCCGCCAGCCCCAGTCCTCTCCCCGCGATCCGACTGAAGCCGAGCCTCAGCTCCCAGCCCCGCCCGCCCCGGCGGGTGAGCAGACAAGCCTCTCGGGCTGCTGATACTCGGCGCCGAGCCTCTGTGCGGGAATCTCTCCGTTTTTTCCTCTGTGCCCCTGTTGCTGTGGGATCCGTGCTGATAGCTGCGGCTCGCGGCAGTCTCTGGAGTTCGTTTAGGTGGTGCTCTGAATCCCCTCTCCTCGCGCACCAGGAAACAAAGAGGTAAGAAAAAGTCTCTTGTCTGTTTGGCAGCTGCAGACTTTTTCCCCGGACTCCCTCCCGGCTAGCTGTGGTGCGCTAACCCCTTCAGGCTGTGTTCACGCCGCCAGCCCCAGTCCTCTCCCTGCGAAGCCGAGCCTCAGCTCCCAGCCCCGCCCGCCCCGGCGGGGGAGCAGACAAGCCTCTCGGGCTGGTGAGTGCTGCTCGGCGCTGAGCCTCTGTGCGGGAATCTCTCCGCTTTGCCCTCCGCACCACTGTGGCTGTGCTCTCCTCCGCGGCTCCGAAGCTTCCCCCTCCGCCACCCGCAGTCTCCGCCCGCGAAGGGGCTCCCTAGTGCGTGGAAACCTTTCCTCGTTCACAGCTCCCTCCCACTGGTGCAGGTCCCATCCCAATTCTTTTGTCTCTGTTGTTTCTTTTTTCTTTTGCCCTACCCAAGTACGGGGGGGGGTTTCTTGCCTTTTTGGAGGTCGGACGTTTTCTGCCAGCGTTCAGTGGGTGTTCTGTAGGAGCACTTCCACGTGTAGATGTATTTCTACTGTATCTGTGGGAAGGAAGGTGATCTCCGCGTCTTACTCTTCCGCCATCTTCTCCCTCCCTCCAACCTACAAGTTTTTTTCTTGGAAAATCACTTGTCCTCACGAAGCGAATTGTGTTATGAAGAGAAGATGTGCAAGTACAGAGTTTTTCAGGGAGAACTGAGACTATAACTCTCTAAATACCAAGAAGGAAAGTAAACTTTCCCTTCCTGCCTTGTTTTCAAAAGGGACCACAGAGCATTGACCCTGCTGTTTCCTTCTCTATTTTGTTCCTCCAAGGTTCGTTAGAAGGGAGATACTTGAGTTGTTTCAACTTACCACATTCTAGAGGTTTAACAGAAGAAGCCTTTCACTGTCCTTTTTTTGGTATATAGGTGTCATCAACGGAACGTTGCTCACAAGTCCCGGAAGAGTTTGGCGGTCCCTCGTATACATCTTAGATCCTAGTGCACAACCACGTGTCCTAAAACACCAGAAATGATTCCTACATTTAAAGTACGGCTTTGACAAATGTTGCATTGAAACTGCTGCCTGCCTACCATTGTGACGAGAAAAACAGAACGTTAGCTTGAGGCCAGTCGTCCTATGTGGTTGGCCTATTCACTAACAACTGCTGAAGGAGGAGCACCTAGCAGGAATTGAAAGGCAACGTTTGTTTCCTGCAAAATCCCTTGTCCTGAAAAGGTAATTCTACAATGAAGAGACGATGGGCAACGACACTCTTTATCAGGTAACACTGAGGCCGCAAGTGTCGACATTCCAATATAGAAAATAAACTTCCCATGAAGCCTCAATCTCCAAAGGGAGAGCACAGCATCTTATGCTGCAGTTTCTGAGTACTTATTGGGCATTCAAGTTACCAACCAGACCCTTTTTCTGAGTAAACTTTGCGATACAGGGATTCGTGATTGTGGTGAAAGTATTATAGGGTCATCGGTGAGTGAGGCCTGGGTGTATATTGTATCTCCGGAATAACTAGCTTTCAAGGGAAACCCTGTAATTTTTCAGGCTACACTTAAATTCCACTGGCTGCTGGGGGTAGATTCCATCACGTGTGAGTTCCCAGAAGGAGGGGTAGGATCATATTATATTTTGTGTGCTCAGGGATAGGCAGAAAAGCAGACACGTTTGGCATGAAGGATTGAAGAGAACGCTGATAGCTGGGTGTTTTCAAGCTGTCGCAAACTAGGTGTTTATCCAACGAAACTCTACACTGCCTATGACTCGACACCTAGCTCTTCCAAAAGGTGCATTGCTCACAACTCCCCGAACACACAGGCCGTCCTTCTTGCACGTTTCTCATCCTAGTGCAGACCGGCCAGTACTAAGAGACCTGGAATGCTTCCTAGAGCTCAAGGACCACACTGAATAAGGCTACATGGATTCAGCTGCATGGCAAGCTGTGGCATGATACAAGAGGAACGTTAGTTTGAGGCTAGTGGTCAAATGGGGTCGCCAATTCACTGAAGATTAAAGAAGGATGAGCACCTACCAAAGCATGGCAGCCTCAAAGTTTTTTCCTAGAAACTCACTTGTCATCACAAAGGCAATTGTGCTATGAAGAGAACACGTGCATCTACAGTGTTTCTCAGGGAGAATTGAGCCTGCAACTCTCTAAATCCCAAGGAGGTAAATGAACTTTCCCTTCATGCCTTGCTTTCCAAAGGGACCACAGAGCATTGACCCTGCTGTTTCTTTCTCTGTTTTCTTCCTCCAAGGTTCGTTAGAAGGGAGACACTTGAGTTGTTTCAACTTACCACATTCTAGAGGATAAAGAGAAGAAGACTTTCACTGCCCTTTCTTGGCGTATAGTTGTCATCAACTGAACGTTGCTCACAAGTTCCAGAAGAGACTGGCAGTCGCTCGTGTACATCTTGGATCCTAGTGCACACCCGCGTGTCATAACACACCAGAAATGTTTCCTACAGTTCAAGTAGTGCTTTGACAGACGCTGCATTGAACCTGCTGCCTGCCTACAATTGTGACGAGAAAACCAGAATATTACCTTGAGGCCAGTCGTCCCATGAGGTTGGCCTATTCACTAACAAGTGCTGAAGGAGGAGCACCTAGCAGGAATTGAAAGGCAACGTTCGTTTCACGAAAAATCACTTGTCCTGAAAAGGCAATTCTGCAGTGAAGAGACGATGGGCAACTACACTGTTTATCAGGTAACACTGAGGCCGCAAGTGTCGACATTCGAATGTGGAAAATAAATTTCCCTTGAAGACTCAATCTCCAATGGGAGAGCACAGCCTCTTATGCTGCAGTTTCTGAGTACTTATTGGACATTCCATTTACCAACTAGACCCTTTTGTGAGTAAACTTTGCGATACAGGGAGTCGTGATTGTGGTGAAAGTATTACAGGGTCATCGGTGAGTGAGGCCTGGGTGTACATTGTATCTCCGGAATACCTAACTTTCAAGGGAAACCCTGTAATTTTTCAGGCTGCACTTAAATTCCACTGGCTGCTTGGGGTAGATTCCATCACGTGTGAGTTCCCAGAAGGAAGAGTAGGATCATATTATATTTTGTGTGCTCACGGATAGGCACAAAAGCAGACACGTTTGGCATGAAGGATTGAAGAGAACGCTGATAGCTGGGTGTTTTCAAGCTGTCGCAATTTAGGTGTTTATCCAACAAAACTCTACACTGCCTATGACTCGACACCTAGCTCTTCCGAAAGGTGCAGTGCTCACAACTCCCCCAACACACAGGCCGTCCTTCTTGCACGTTTCTCATCCTAGTGCAGACCGGCCAGTACTAAGAGACCTGGAATGCTTCCTAGAGCTCAAGGACCACACTGAATAAGGCTACATGGATTCAGCTGCATGCCAACCTGTGGCATGATAGAAGAGGAACGTTAGCTTGAGGCTAGTGGACAAATAGGTTCGACATTTCACTGAAGAGTTCTGAAGAATGAGCACCTACCAAAGAATTGCAATCCTCAAGTTTCCTTCCTAGAAACTCACTTGTCATCACAAAGGCAATTGTGCTATGAAGAGAACAAGTGCAACTACAGTGTTTCTCTGAAGAATTGAGCCCGCAACTCTCTAGATCCCAAGGAAGAAAATAAAGTTTCCCTTCAAGTCGTATTTTCAAAAGAGACCACAGAGCATTGACCCTGCTGTTTCTTTCTCTATTTTGTACCTCCAAGGTGCTTTAGAAGGGAGACACTTGAGTTGTTTCAACTTACCAGATTCTAGAGGTTTAACAAAAGAAGCCCTTCACCTTCCATGACTCAGCATCTAGCTCTTCCCAACGGTGCATTTCTCACAACTCCCCGAACACACAGGTCATCCTTCTTGTACGTTTCTCTTCCCAGTGCACACCGGTGAGTGCTAAGAGACCTGGAATGCCTCCTAGAGCGCAAGGACCACACTGAATAAGGCTACCTGGATTCAGCTGCATGCCAACCTGTGGCATGATACAAGAGGAACGTGAGCTTGAGGCTAGTGGTCAAACGGGTTCGCCAATTCACTCAAGATTACTGAAGGATGAGCACCTACCAAAGAATGGCAACCTCCAAGTTTCTTTCCTAGAAACTGACTGGTCATCACAAAGGCAATTGTGCTATGAAGAGAACACGTGCAACTACAGTGTTTCTCAGGGAGAATTGAGCCCTCAACTCTCTACATCCCAAAGGGGAAAATAAAGTTGCCGTTCAAGCCTTATTTTCAAAAGGGCTCGCTGAGCATTGACCGTGCTGTTTCTTTCTCTATTTTGTACCTCCAAGGTTTTTTAGAAGGGAGATACTTGGTTTGTTTCAAGTTGCCACATTCTAGAGGTTTAACAAAAGAGGCACTTCATTGCCCGTGACTCGGCATCTAGCTGTTCCCAACGGTGCATTTCTCACCACTTCCCGAACACGCAGTCCATCCTTTTTGTACGTTTCTCATCCTAGTGCAAAACTACAGGTAGTAAGACACCTGGATTGCTTCCTAGAGCTCAAGAACAACACTGAATTAGGCAACGTGGATTCTGCTGCATGGCAACCTGTGGCATGATACAAGAGGAACGTTAGCTTGAGGCTAGTGGTCAAATGGGTTCGCCAATTCATTGTAGATTACTGAAGGATGAGCAAATATCAAGGAATGGAAACGTCCACGTTTCTTTCTTGGAAAATCACTTTTCCTCACAAAGACCATTGTGCAATGAAGAGAAGGTGGGCAACAACAGTGTTTACCAGGTAACACTGAGGCCGCAACTCTCCACTTTCCAATGAGGAAAATAAACTTTTCCAGGAAGTGTCAATTTCCAGGGGGACCAAACAGCATATTCCTCTGGCATTTCTGGCTCTCTTATTGCACATCCAGTGGACACAATGGAGGATGACATTAGTAACCATTGCCATGCTGGGAGTCGTGATTGTGGTGTAAGGATATCAAGGTGAAGGCTTAGTGAGGCCTAGGTGGCAGTGTTTCTTGGGAATAACTATCAGTTAAGGGAAACCCTGTAATTATTTTTTGTAAACATCTTTATTGGAGTATAATTGCTTTACAATGGTGTGTTAGTTTCTGCTTTATAACAAAGTGAATCAGTTATACATTTACATATGTTCCCATATCTCTTCCCTCTTGCATCTCCCTCCCTCCAACCCTCCCTATCCCACCCATCTAGGTGGTCACAAAGCACCGAGCTGATCTCCCTGTGCTATGCGGCTGCTTCCCACTAGCTACATATTTTACATTTGGTAGTGTATATATGTCCATGACCTTCTCTCACCCTGTCACATCTCACCCCTCCCTCTCCCCATATCCTCAAGTCCATTCTCTAGTAGGTCTGTGTCTTCAATCCCTTCTTCCCACTAGGTTCTTCATGACCTTTTTTTTCCCCTTAGATTCCATATATATATGTTAGAATACTGTATTTCTTTTTCTCTTTCTGACTTACTTCACTCTGTATGACAGACTCTAAGTCCATCCACCTCAATACAAAAACCTCCATTTCATTTCTTTTTATGGCTGAGCAATATTACATTGTATATATGTGCCACGACTTCTTCCTCCATTCATCCGATGATGGACACTTAGGTTGCTTCCATGTCCTGGCTATTGTAAATAGAGCTGCAATGAACATTTTGGTACATGACTCTTTTTGAATTATGGTTTTCTCAGGGTATATGCCCAGTAGTGGGATTGCTGGGTCATATGGTAGTTCTATTTTTAGTTTTTTAAGGAACCTCCATACTGTTCTCCATAGTGGCTGTATCAATTTACATTCCCACCAACAGTGCAAGAGTGTTCCCTTTTCTCCACACGCTCTCCAGCATTTATTGTTTCTAGATTTTTTGATGATGGCCATTCTGACCGGTGTGAGATGATACCTCATTGTAGTTTTGATTTGCATTTCTCTAATGATTAATGATGTTGAGCATTCTTTTATGTGTCTGTTGGCCATCTGTATATCTTCTTTGGAGAAATGTCTATTTAGGTCTTCTGCCCATTTTTGGATTGGGTTGTTTGATTTTTTGTTATTGAGCTGCATGAGCTGCTTGTAAATCTTGGAGATTAATCGTTTGTCAGTTGCTTCATTTGCAAATGTTTTCTCCCATTCTGAGGGTTGTCTTTTGGTCTTGTTTATGGTTTCCTTTGCTGTGCAAAAGCTTTTAAGTTTCATTAGGTCCCATTTGTTTATTTATGTTTTTATTTCCATTTCTCTAGGGACTGGTTCAGAAAGGATCTTGCTGTGATTTATGTCATAGAGTGTTCTGCCTATGTTTTCCTCTACGAGTTTGATAGTGTCTGTCCTTACACTTAGGTCTTTCATTATTTTGAGTTTATTTTTGTGTATGGTGTTAGGAAGTGTTCTAATTTCATACTTTTACATGTAGCTGTCCAATTTTCCCAGCACCACTTATTGAAGAGACTGTCTTTTCTCCACTGTATATGCTTGCCTCCTTTAGCAAAGATAAGGTGACCATATGTGCGTGGGTTTATCTCTGGGCTTTCTATCCTGTTCCATTGATCTATATTTCTGTTTATGTGCCAGTACCAAACTGTCTTGATTACTGTAGCTTTTTAGTATAGTCTGATGTCAGGGAGCCTGATTCCTCCAGCTCCATTTTTCGTTCTCAAGATTGCTTTGGCTATTCGGGGTCTTTTGTGTCTCAATACAAATTGTGAAATTTTGTGTTCTAGTTCTGTGAAAAATGCCAGTGGTAGTTTGATAGGGATTGCATTGAATCTGTAGATTGCTTTGGGTAGAAGAGTTATTTTCACAATATTGATTCTTCCAATCCAAGAACATGGTATATCTCTCCATCTATTTGTATCATCTTTACTTTCTTTCATCAGTGTCCTATAATTTTCTGCATACAGGGCTTTTGTCTCCTTAAGTAGGTTTATTCCTAGATATTTTATTCTTTTTGTTGCAATGGTAAACGGGAGTGTTTTCTTAATTTCACTTTCAGATTTTTCATCATTAGTATATAGGAATGCAAGAGATTTCTGTGCCTTAATTTTGTATCCTGCTACTTTACCAAATTCATTGATTAGCTCTAGTAGTTTTCTGGTAGCATCTTTAGGATTCTCTATGTATAGTATCATGTCATCTGCAAACAGTGACAGCTTTACTTCTTCTTTTCTGATTTGGATTCCTTTTATTTCTTTTTCTTCTCTGATTGCTGTAGCTAACACTTCCAAAACTATGTTGAATAATAGTGGTGAGAGTGGGCAACCTTGTATTGTTCCTGATCTTAGTGGAAATGGTTTCAGTTTTTCACATTTGAGGACAATGTTGGCCGTGGGTTTGTCATATATGGCCTTTATTCTGTTGAAGAAATTTCCCTCTATGCCTACTTTCTGCAGGGCTTTTATCATAAATGGGTGTTGAATTTTATCGAAAGCTTTCTCTGCATCTATTGAGATGATCATATGGTTTTTCTCCTTCAATTTGTTAATATGATGTATCACGTTGATTGATTTGCATATATTGAACAATCCTTGCATTCCTGGAATAAACGCCACTTGATCATGGTGTATAATCCTTTTAATGTGCTGTTGGATTCTGTTTGCTAGTATTTTGTTGAGGATGTTTGCATCTATGTTCATCAGTGATATTGGCCTGTAGTTTTCTTTCTTTGTGACATCTTTGTCTGGTTTTGGTATCAGGGGGATGGTGGCCCCTGAAATTATTGAAGCTGGATATGAAGTATATTTGCTGCTTGAGGTAGACAGACTTCACGGTTTAGTTCCCAGAAACAATGGTAGTCTAATTGTGTTTTTCAGTGCAGCTCAGGTTTCCTCAAGAATGCAGACACGCTTTGCATGAAGGAAAGCATGGAACGTTGATAACTGTGTTGCTTTCAAGCTATCGCAATCTAGGGGTGTAACCAATGAAGCCTTTCACTGCCCATCACTTGGCATCTAGATGTTCCCAACGGTAGATTGCTCACAACTGCCTGAAGACACAGGCCGTCCTTTTAGTACGTTTCAAAACCTAGGGCAGACCAGCGGGTCAAAAGAGAACTGATATGCTTCCTAGAGTTCAAAAACCACAGGGACTAAGGCTGCATGGGATCTGTTGCATGCCTACCCCTGTCATGAGAAAACCTGAACATTAACTTGAGGCTAGAGGTCCCATGTGTTTGGTTCATTCCCTGAAGATTACCGAGGGATGAGCAACTACCAAGGAATGGCAACCTCCAAGGTTCTTTCATAGAAACTCACGTCATCACAAAGGCAATTGTGTTATGAAGAGAAGATGTGCAAGCACAGTGTTTCTCAGGGAGAATTGAGCCTGCAACTCTCTAAAGGTCAAGGAAATAAATAAAGTTTCCGTTCCAGCTTTATTTTCAAAAGGGACCACAGAGCACTGAACCTGCTGTTTCTTTCTCTATTTTGTACCTGCAAGGTGATTTAGAAGGGAGATACTTGAGTTGTTTCAGCGTACCACATTCTAGAGGTTTAACAAAAGAATCCCTTCACTGCCACTGTCTCGTCATCTAGCTGTTCCCAACGGTGCATTGCTCACAATTCCTCGAACACAGAGGCCATCCTTTTTGTACGTTTCAGATCTAGTGCAGACCCCTGAGTCCTAGGAGACTTCGAATGTTTCCCAGAGCTCAAGAACCACACTGAATAAGGCTACATGGATTCTGCTGCATGCCAACCTGTGGCATGATACAAGAAGAACTTTAGCTTGAGGCTAGAGGTCAAATGGGGTCGCCCATTCACTGAAGATTACCGAAGGATGAGCACCTACCAAAGCATGGCAACCTCCAAGTTTCTTTCCTTGAAACTCACTTGTCATCACAAAGACAATTGTGCTATGAAGAGAACATGTGCAACTACAGTGTTTCTCAGGAGAATTGAGCCCATAATTCTCTAAATCACAAGGAGGTAAGTAAAGTTTCCCTTCATGCCTTATTTTCACAAAGGGCCACAGAGCACTGACCCTGCTGTTTCTTTCTCTATTTTGTACCTCCAAGGTGCTTTAGAAGGGAGATCCTTGAGCTCTTTCAACTTACCACATTCTAGAGGTTTAACAAAAGAGACCCTTCACAGCCCATGACTCGGCATCTAGCTGTTCCCAACGGTCATTGCTCACAACTCCCCGAAACCACAGGCCATCCTTCTTGTACATTTCTCTTCCTAGTGCAGACCCGCCAGTACTATGAGACTTGGAATCATTCCTAGAGCTCAAGAACCACACTGAATAAGGCTACATGGATTCTGCTGCATGCCAACCTGTGTCAGGATACTAGAGGAAAGTTAGGTTGAGGCTAGTGGTCAAAAGGGTTTTCCAATTCACTGTAGCTTACTGAAGGATGAGCACATACCGAGGAATGGCAACCTACAAGTTTTTTCTTGGAAAATCACTTGTCCTCACGAAGCGAATTGTGTTATGAAGAGAGGATGTTCAAGTACAGTGTTTCTCAGGGAGAACTGAGGCTATAACTCTCTAAATACCAAGGAGGTAAGTATACTTTCCCTTCCTGCCTTGTTTTCAAAAGGGACCACAGAACATTGACCCTGCTGTTTCTTTCTCTAATTTGTTCCTCCAAGGTTCGTTAGAAGGGAGATACTTGAGTTGTTTCAACTTACCACATTCTAGAGCTTTAACAGAAGAAGACTTTCACTGCCCTTTTTTGGTATATAGTTGTCATCAACTGAACGTTGCTCACAAGTCCCAGAAGAGATTGGTGGTCCCTCGTATACATCTTAGATCCTAGTGCACACCCGCGTGTACTAACACAGCAGAAATTATTCCTACAGTTAAAGTACGGCTTTGACAAATGCTGCATTGAACCTGCTGCCTGACTACCATTGTGAAGAGAAAAACAGAACATTAGCTTGAGGTCAGTCGTCCCATGTGGTTGGCCTATTCACTAACAACGGCCGAAGGAGGAGCACCTAGCAGGAATTGAAAGGCAACGTTTGTTTCATGCAAAATCCCTTGTACTGAAAAGGCAATTCTGCAATGAAGAGACGATGGGCCACTACACTCTTTATTAGGTAACACTGAGGCCGCAAGTGTCGACATTCGAATGTGGAAAATAAACTTCCCATGAAGCCTCAATCTCCAATGGGAGAGCACAGCATCTTATGCTGCAGTTTCTGAGTACTTATTGGACATTCCATTTACCAACTAGACCCTTTTGTGAGTAAACTTTGCGATACAGGGAGTCGTGATTGTGCTGAAAGTATTACAGGGTCATCGGTGAGTGAGGCCTGGGTGTACAATGTATCTCCGGAATACCTAGCTTTCAAGGGAAACCCTGTAATTTTTCAGGGTGCCCTTAAAGTCCACTGCCTGCTTGGGGTAGATACCATCACGTGTGAATTCCCAGATGGAGGGGTAAGATCATATTACTTTTGGTGTGCTCACGGATAAGCAGAAAAGCAGACAAGTTGGCATGAAGGATTGAACAGACCACAGAGAGCTGGGTGTTTTCAAGCTGTTGCAATCTAGGTGTAAATGCAACGAAACCCTTCACTGCCCATGAATCGGCATCTAGCTGTTCTAAACGGTGCATTACTCACAAATCCCCGAACACACAGTCTGTTCTTCTTACACGTTTCTCATCCAAGTGCAGACCTGCCAGTACTAAGAGACATGGAATGTTTCCTAGATCTCAAGAACCACAATGAATAAGGCTACATGGATTCTGCTGCATGCCAACCTGTGGCATGATACAAGACGAACTTTAGCTTGACGCTAGGGGTCAAATTGGGTCGTCAATTCATTGAAGATTACCGAAGAATGAGCACATACCAAAGAATGCCAATCTCCAAGTTTCTTTCCTAGATATTTGCTTTTCATCATAATGGGTATTGTGCCATGAAGAGAACATGAGCAACTACAGTGTTTCTCAGGGAGAATTGAGCCTGCAACACACTATATCACAAGGATGTAAATAAAGTTTCCTTTCATGCCTTATTTTCAAAGGGGACCACAAAGCATTGACCCTGCTGTTTCTTTCTCTATTTTGTTCCTCCAAGGTCCGTGAGACAGGAGATACTTGAGTTCTTTCAACTTACCACATTCTACAGGTTTAACAAAAGAGGCCCTTCACCGCCCATGACTCGGCATCTAGCTGTTCCCAACGGTGCATTGCTCACAACATCCCGAACACGCAAGCCAACCTTCTTCTTCGTTTCTCATCCTAGTGCAAAACCACTGGTACTAAGAGACCTCGAATGCTTCCTAGAGCTCAAGAACCAAATTGAATGGACTCTGCAGCATGCCAACCAGTGGCATGATACAAGAGGAACGTTAGCTTGAGGTTAGTGGTCAAATGGTTTCGCCAATACACTGTAGATTACTGAAGGATAGGCACATACCAAGGATTGGCAAACCTCCAAGTATCTTTCTGGGAAAATCACTTGTCCTCACAAAGACCATTGTGCAATGAAGAGAAGGTGGGCAACAACAGTGTTTACCAGGTAACACTGAGGCCGCAACTCTCCACTTTCCAATGAGGAAAATAAATTTTCCCAGGAAGCCTCAACTTCCAGGAGGACCAAAGGGCATATTCCTTTGGCATTTCTGGCTCTCTTATTGCACATCCAGTGGACACAATGGAGCATAACATTAGTAACCATTGCCATGCTGGGAGTCGTGATTGTGGTGTAAGGATATCAAGGTGAAGGCTTAGTGAGGCCTAGGCCTTTGTGATGACAAGTCAGTTTCTAGGAATGAAACTTGGAGGTTGCCATTCTTTGGTAGGTGTTCATCCTTCGGTAATCTTGAGTGAATTGGCGAACCCATTTGACCACTAGCCTCAAGCTCACGTTCCTCTTGTATCATGCCACAGGTTGGCATGCAGCTGAATCCAGGTAGCCTTATTCAGTGTGGTCCTTGCGCTCTAGGAGGCATTCCAGGTCTCTTAGCACTCACCGGTGTGCACTGGGAAGAGAAACGTACAAGAAGGACGACCTGTGTGTTCGGGGAGTTGTGAGCAATGCACCGTTGGGAAGAGCTAGATGCTGAGTCATGGAAGGTGAAGGGCTTCTTTTGTTAAACCTCTAGAATCTGGTAAGTTGAAACAACTCAAGTGTCTCCCTTCTAAAGCACCTTGGAGGTACAAAATAGAGAAAGAAACAGCAGGGTCAATGCTCTGTGGTCTCTTTTGAAAATACGACTCGAAGGGAAACTTTATTTTCTTCCTTGGGATCTAGAGAGTTGCGGGCTGAATTCTTCTGAGAAACACTGTAGTTGCACTTGTTCTCTTCATAGCACAATTGCCTTTGTGATGACAAGTGAGTTTCTAGGAAGGAAACTTGAGGATTGCAATTCTTTGGTAGGTGCTCATTCTTCAGAACTCTTCAGTGAAATGTCGAACCTATTTGTCCACTAGCCTCAAGCTAACGTTCCTCTTCTATCATGCCACAGGTTGGCATGCAGCTGAATCCATGTAGCCTTATTCAGTGTGGTCCTTGAGCTCTAGGAAGCATTCCAGGTCTCTTAGTACTGGCCGGTCTGCACTAGGATGAGAAACGTGCAAGAAGGACGGCCTGTGTGTTCGGGGCGTAGTGAGCAATGCACCTTTTGGAAGAGCTAGGTGTCGAGTCATAGGCAGTGTAGAGTTTTGTTGGATAAACACCTAGATTGTGACAGCTTGAAAACACCCAGCTATCAGCGTTCTCTTCAATCCTTCATGCCAAACGTGTCTGCTTTTCTGCCTATCCGTGAGCACACAAAATATAATATGATCCTACCCCTCCTTCTGGGAACTCACACGTGATGGAATCTACCCCAAGCAGCCAGTGGTATTTAAGGGCAGCCTGAAAAATTACAGGGTTTCCCTTGAAAGTTAGGTATTCCGGAGATACAATGTACACCCAGGCCTCACTCACCGATGACCCTGTAATACTTTCACCACAATCACGACTCCCTGTATCACAAAGTTTACTCACAAAAGGGTCTAGTTGGTAAATGGAATGTCCAATAAGTACTCAGAAACTGCAGCATAAGAGGCTGTGCTCTCCCATTGGAGATTGAGTCTTCAAGAGAAATTTATTTTCCACATTCGAATGTCGACACTTGCGGCCTCAGTGTTACCTGATAAACAGTGTAGTTGCCCATCGTCTCTTCACTGCAGAATTGCCTTTTCAGGACAAGTGATTTTTCGTGAAACGAACGTTGCCTTTCAATTCCTGCTAGGTGCTGCTTCTTCAGCACTTGTTAGTTAATAGGCCAACCTCATGGGACGACTGGCCTCAAGGTAATGTTCTGGTTTTCTCGTCACAATGGAAGGCAGGCAACAGGTTCAATGCAGCGTCTGTCAAAGCACTACTTGAACTGTAGGAAACATTTCTGGTGTGTTAGGACACGCGGGTGTGCATTAGGTTCCAAGATGTACACGAGCGACTGCCAGTTTCTTCTGGAACTTGTGAGCAACGTTCAGTTGATGACAACTATACGCCAAGAAAGGGCAGTGAAAGTCTTCTTCTCTTAATCCTCTAGAATGTGGTAAGTTGAAACAACTCAAGTGTCTCCCTTCTAACGAACCTTGGAGGAAGAAAACAGAGAAAGAAACAGCAGGGTCAATGCTCTGTGGTCCCTTTGGAAAGCAAGGCATGAAGGGAAAGTTTATTTACCTCCTTGGGATTTAGAGAGTTGCAGGGTCAATTCTCCCTGAGAAACACTGTAGTTGCACATGTTCTCTGCATACCACGATTCCCTTTGTGAGGACAAGTGATTTTCCAAGAAAAAAACTTGGAGGTTGCCATTCCTTGGTATGTGCTCATCCTTCAGTAATCTACAGTGAATTGGCGAACCCATTTGACCACTAGCCTCAAGCTAACCTTCCTCTTGTATCATGCCACAGGTTGCCATGCAGCAGAATCCATGTAGCCTAATTCAGTGTTGTTCTTGAAATCTAGGAAGCATTCCAGGTCTCTTACTATCTGTAGTTTTGCACTAGGATGAGAAACGTACAAGAAGGATGGCCTGCGTGTTCGGGAAGTTGTGAGAAATGCACCGTTGGGAACAGCTAGATGCCGAGTCATGGGCAATGAAGTGCCTCTTTTGTTAAACCTCTAGAATGTGGCAACTTAAAACAACCCAAGTATCTCCCTTCTAAAGAAACGTGGAGGTACAAAATAGAGAAAAAAACAACAAGGTCAATGCTCAGCGAGGCCTTTTGAAAATAAGGCTTGAACGGCAACTTTATTTTCCGCTTTGGGATGTAGAGAGTTGAGGGCTCAATTCTCCCTGAGAAACACTGTAGATGCACGTGTTCTCTTCATAGCACAATTGCCTTTGTGATGAGAAGTGAGTTTCTAGGAAAAAACTTTGAGGCTGCCATGCTTTGGTAAGTGCTCATCCTTCTTTAATCTTCAGTGAATTGGCGACCCCATTTGACCACTAGCCTCAAGCTAACGTTCCTCTTGTATCATGCCACAGGTTGCCATGCAGCAGAATCCCTGTAGCTTTATTCAGCGTGGTTCTTGAGCTCTAGGAAACATTCGAAGTCTCCTAGGACTCAGGGGTCTGCATTAGATCCGAAACGTACAAAAAGGACGGCCTATGTGTTCGAGGAGTTGTGAGCAATGCACCGTTGGGAACAGCTAGATGCCAAGTCAGGGGCAGTGAAGGGCTTCTTTTGTTAAACCTCTAGAATGTGGTACGCTGAAACAACTCAATTATGTCCCTTCTAAATCACCCTGGAGGTACAAAATAGAGAAAGAAACAGCAGGTTCAATGCTCTGTGGTCCCTTTTGAAAATAAGGCTGGAAGGGAAACTTTATTTACCTCCTGGAGATTTAGAGAGTTGCAGGCTCAATTCTCCCTGAGAAACACTGTACTTGCACATCTTCTCTTCATAGCACAATTGCCTTTGTGATGACGTGAGTTTCTACGAACGAACCTTGGAGGTTGCCATTCCTTGGTAGTTGCTCATCCCTCGGTAATCTTCAGGGAATGAACCAAACACATGGGACCTCTAGCCTCAAGGTAACGTTCAGGTTTTCTCATGACAGAGGTAGGCATGCAACAGATCCCATGCAGCCTTAGTCCCTGTGGTTCTTGAACTCTAGGAATCATATCAGTTCTCTTTGGACTCGCTAGTCTGCCCTAGGTTTGGAAATGTACTAAAAGGGACGCCTGTGTCTGTGGGCAGTTGTGAGCAATATACCATTTGGAACATCTAGATGCCAAGTGATGAGCAGTGAAGGGCTTCTTTGCTTACACCCTTAGATGGCGATAGCTTGAAAGCAACACAGTTATCAACGTTCCATGCTTTCCTTCATGCAAAGCGTATCTGCATTCTTGAGGAAACCTGAGCTGCGCTGAAAAACACAATTAGCCTACCATTGTTTCTGGGAACTAAACGGTGAAGTCTGTCTACCTCAAGCAGCAACTGCACTTCATGTCCAGCTTCAATAATTCCAGGGTTTCCCTTAACTGATATTTATTCCCGAGAAACATTGCCACCTCAGCCTCACTAAGCCTTCACCTTGATATCGTTACACCACAATTAAGACTCCCAGCGTGGCAACGGTTGCTAATGTCATGCTCCATTGTGTCCACTGGATGTGCAGTAAGAGAGCCAGAAACGCCAGAGGAATATGCAGTTTGGTCCCCCTGGAAATTGAGGCTTCCTGGGAAAGTTTATTTTCCTCATTGGGAAGTGGTGAGTTGCCCCCTCAGTGTTACCTGGTAAACACTGTTGTTGCCCAGCTTCTCTTCATTGCACAATGGTCTTTGTGAGGACAAGTGATTTTCCAAGAAAGAAACTTGGAGGTTGCCATTCCTTGATATTTGCTCATCCTTCAGTAATCTACAGTGAATTGGCGAACCCATTTGACCACTAGCCTCAAGCTAACCTTCCTCTTGTATCATGCCACAGGTTGCCATGCAGCAGAATCCATGTAGCCTAATTCAGTGTTGTTCTTGAGCTCTAGGAAGCATTCCAGGTGTCTTACTAGCTGTAGTTTTGCACTAGGATAAGAAACGTACAAGAAGGATGGCCTGCGTGTTCGGGAAGTGGTGAGAAATGCATCGTTGGGAACAGCTAGATACTGAGTCATGGGCAATGAAGTGCCTCTTTTGTTAAACCTCTAGAATGTGGCAACTTGAAACAACCCAAGTATCTCCCTTCTAAAGAAACGTGGAGGTACAAAATAGAGAAAAAAACAACAAGGTCAATGCTCAGCGAGCCCTTTTGAAAATAAGGCTTGAACGGCAACTTTATTTTCCCCTTTGGGATGTAGAGAGTTGAGGGCTCAATTCTCCCTGAGAAACACTGTAGATGCACGTGTTCTCTTCATAGCACAATTGCCTTTGTGATGAGAAGTCAGTTTCTAGGAAAAACCTTTGAGGCTGCCATGCTTTGGTAGGTGCTCATCCTTCTTTAATCTTCAGTGAATTGGCGACCCCATTTGACCACTAGCCTCCAGCTCACCTTCCTCTTGTATCATGCCACAGGTTGCCATGCAGCAGAATCCCTGTAGCTTTATTCAGTGTGGTTCCTGAGCTCTAGGAAACATTCGAAGTCTCCTAGGACTCAGGGGTCTGCACTAGATCCGAAACGTACAACAAGGACGGCCTGTGTCTTCGAGGAGTTGTGAGCAATGCACCGTTGGGAACAGCTAGATGCCAAGTCAGGGGCAGTGAAGGGCTTCTTTTGTTAAACCTCTAGAATGTGGTACGCTGAAACAACTCAATTATCTCCCTTCTACATCACCTTGGAGGTACAAAATAGAGAACGAAACAGCAGGTTCAATGCTCTGTGGTCCCTTTTGAAAATAAGGCTGGAAGGGAAACTTTATTTACCTCCTGGAGATTTAGAGAGTTGCAGGCTCAATTCTCCCTGAGAAACACTGTACTTGCACATCTTCTCTTCATAGCACAATTGCCTGTGTGATGACGTGAGTTTCTACGAAAGAACCTTGGAGGTTGCCATTCCTTGGTAGTTGCTCATCCCTCGGTAATCTTCAGGGAATGAACCAAACACATGGGACCTCTAGCCTCAAGGTAACATTCAGGTTTTCTCATGACAGAGGTAGGCATGCAACAGATCCCATGCAGCCTTAGTCCCTGTGGTTCTTGAACTCTAGGAAGCATATCAGTTCTCTTTGGACTCGCTAGTCTGCCCTAGGTTTGGAAACGTACTAAAAGGGACGCCTGTGTCTGTGGGCAGTTGTGAGCAATGTACCATTGGGAACATCTAGATGCCAAGTGATGAGCAGTGAAGGGCTTCTTTGCTTACACCCTTAGATGGCGATAGCTTGAAAGCAACACACTTATCAAAGTTCCATGCTTTCCTTCATGCAAAGCGTATCTGCATTCTTGAGGAAACCTGAGCTGCGCTGAAAAACACAATTAGCCTACCATTGTTTCTGGGAACTAAACGGTGAAGTCTGTCTACCTCAAGCAGCAACTACACTTCATGTCCAGCTTCAATAATTCCAGGGTTTCCCTTAACTGATATTTATTCCCGAGAAACATTGCCACCTCAGCCTCACTAAGCCTTCACCTTGATATCGTTACACCACAATTAAGACTCCCAGCGTGGCAACGGTTGCTAATGTCATGCTCCATTGTGTCCACTGGATGTGCAGTAAGAGAGCCAGAAACGCCAGAGGAATATGCAGTTTGGTCCCCCTGGAAATTGAGGCTTCCTGGGAAAGTTTATTTTCCTCATTGGGAAGTGGTGAGTTGCCCCCTCAGTGTTACCTGGTAAACACTGTTGTTGCCCAGCTTCTCTTCATTGCACAATGGTCTTTGTGAGGACAAGTGATTTTCCAAGAAAGAAACTTGGAGGTTGCCATTCCTTGATATTTACTCATCCTTCAGTAATCTACAGTGAATTGGCGAACCCATTTGACCACTAGCCTCAAGCTAACCTTCCTCTTGTATCATGCCACAGGTTGCCATGCAGCAGAATCCATGTAGCCTAATTCAGTGTTGTTCTTGAGCTCTAGGAAGCATTCCAGGTGTCTTACTAGCTGTACTTTTGCACTAGGATAAGAAACGTACAAGACGGATGGCCTGCGTGTTCGGGAGGTGGTGAGAAATGCACCGTTGGGAACAGCTAGATGCTGAGTCATGGGCAATGAAGTGCCTCTTTTGTTAAACCTCTAGAATGTGGCAACTTGAAACAACCCAAGTATCTCCCTTCTAAAGAAACGTGGAGGTACAAAATAGAGAAAAAAACAACAAGGTCAATGCTCAGCGAGCCCTTTTGAAAATAAGGCTTGAACGGCAACTTTATTTTCCCCTTTGGGATGTAGAGAGTTGAGGGCTCAATTCTCCCTGAGAAACACTGTAGATGCACGTGTTCTCTTCATAGCACAATTGCCTTTGTGATGAGAAGTGAGTTTCTAGGAAAAACCTTTGAGGCTGCCATTCTTTGGTAGGTGCTCATCCTTCTTTAATCTTCAGTGAATTGGCGACCCCATTTGACCACTAGCCTCCAGCTCACCTTCCTCTTGTATCATGCCACAGGTTGCCATGCAGCAGAATCCCTGTAGCTTTATTCAGTGTGGTTCCTGAGCTCTAGGAAACATTCGAAGTCTCCTAGGACTCAGGGGTCTGCACTAGATCCGAAACGTACAACAAGGACGGCCTGTGTCTTCGAGGAGTTGTGAGCAATGCACCGTTGGGAACAGCTAGATGCCAAGTCAGGGGCAGTGAAGGGCTTCTTTTGTTAAACCTCTAGAATGTGGTACGCTGAAACAACTCAATTATCTCCCTTCTACATCACCTTGGAGGTACAAAATAGAGAACGAAACAGCAGGTTCAATGCTCTGTGGTCCCTTTTGAAAATAAGGCTGGAAGGGAAACTTTATTTACCTCCTGGAGATTTAGAGAGTTGCAGGCTCAATTCTCCCTGAGAAACACTGTACTTGCACATCTTCTCTTCATAGCACAATTGCCTGTGTGATGACGTGAGTTTCTACGAAAGAACCTTGGAGGTTGCCATTCCTTGGTAGTTGCTCATCCCTCGGTAATCTTCAGGGAATGAACCAAACACATGGGACCTCTAGCCTCAAGGTAACATTCAGGTTTTCTCATGACAGAGGTAGGCATGCAACAGATCCCATGCAGCCTTAGTCCCTGTGGTTCTTGAACTCTAGGAAGCATATCAGTTCTCTTTGGACTCGCTAGTCTGCCCTAGGTTTGGAAACGTACTAAAAGGGACGCCTGTGTCTGTGGGCAGTTGTGAGCAATGTACCATTGGGAACATCTAGATGCCAAGTGATGAGCAGTGAAGGGCTTCTTTGCTTACACCCTTAGATGGCGATAGCTTGAAAGCAACACAGTTATCAACGTTCCATGCTTTCCTTCATGCAAAGCGTATCTGCATTCTTGAGGAAACCTGAGCTGCGCTGAAAAACACAATTAGCCTACCATTGTTTCTGGGAACTAAACGGTGAAGTCTGTCTACCTCAAGCAGCAACTACACTTCATGTCCAGCTTCAATAATTCCAGGGTTTCCCTTAACTGATATTTATTCCCGAGAAACATTGCCACCTCAGCCTCACTAAGCCTTCACCTTGATATCGTTACACCACAATTAAGACTCCCAGCGTGGCAACGGTTGCTAATGTCATGCTCCATTGTGTCCACTGGATGTGCAGTAAGAGAGCCAGAAACGCCAGAGGAATATGCAGTTTGGTCCCCCTGGAAATTGAGGCTTCCTGGGAAAGTTTATTTTCCTCATTGGGAAGTGGTGAGTTGCCCCCTCAGTGTTACCTGGTAAACACTGTTGTTGCCCAGCTTCTCTTCATTGCACAATGGTCTTTGTGAGGACAAGTGATTTTCCAAGAAAGAAACTTGGAGGTTGCCATTCCTTGATATTTACTCATCCTTCAGTAATCTACAGTGAATTGGCGAACCCATTTGACCACTAGCCTCAAGCTAACCTTCCTCTTGTATCATGCCACAGGTTGCCATGCAGCAGAATCCATGTAGCCTAATTCAGTGTTGTTCTTGAGCTCTAGGAAGCATTCCAGGTGTCTTACTAGCTGTACTTTTGCACTAGGATAAGAAACGTACAAGAAGGATGGCCTGCGTGTTCGGGAGGTGGTGAGAAATGCACCGTTGGGAACAGCTAGATGCCGAGTCATGGGCAATGAAGTGCCTCTTTTGTTAAACCTCTAGAATGTGGCAACTTGAAACAACCCAAGTATCTCCCTTCTAAAGAAACGTGGAGGTACAAAATAGAGAAAAAACAACAAGGTCAATGCTCAGCGAGCCCTTTTGAAAATAAGGCTTGAACGGCAACTTTATTTTCCCCTTTGGGATGTAGAGAGTTGAGGGCTCAATTCTCCCTGAGAAACACTGTAGATGCACGTGTTCTCTTCATAGCACAATTGCCTTTGTGATGAGAAGTGAGTTTCTAGGAAAAACCTTTGAGGCTGCCATGCTTTGGTAGGTGCTCATCCTTCTTTAATCTTCAGTGAATTGGCGACCCCATTTGACCACTAGCCTCCAGCTAACCTTCCTCTTGTATCATGCCACAGGTTGCCATGCAGCAGAATCCCTGTAGCTTTATTCAGTGTGGTTCCTGAGCTCTAGGAAACATTCGAAGTCTCCTAGGACTCAGGGGTCTGCACTAGATCCGAAACGTACAACAAGGACGGCCTGTGTCTTCGAGGAGTTGTGAGCAATGCACCGTTGGGAACAGCTAGATGCCAAGTCAGGGGCAGTGAAGGGCTTCTTTTGTTAAACCTCTAGAATGTGGTACGCTGAAACAACTCAATTATCTCCCTTCTACATCACCTTGGAGGTACAAAATAGAGAACGAAACAGCAGGTTCAATGCTCTGTGGTCCCTTTTGAAAATAAGGCTGGAAGGGAAACTTTATTTACCTCCTGGAGATTTAGAGAGTTGCAGGCTCAATTCTCCCTGAGAAACACTGTACTTGCACATCTTCTCTTCATAGCACAATTGCCTGTGTGATGACGTGAGTTTCTACGAAAGAACCTTGGAGGTTGCCATTCCTTGGTAGTTGCTCATCCCTCGGTAATCTTCAGGGAATGAACCAAACACATGGGACCTCTAGCCTCAAGGTAACATTCAGGTTTTCTCATGACAGAGGTAGGCATGCAACAGATCCCATGCAGCCTTAGTCCCTGTGGTTCTTGAACTCTAGGAATCATATCAGTTCTCTTTGGACTCGCTAGTCTGCCCTAGGTTTGGAAACGTACTAAAAGGGACGCCTGTGTCTGTGGGCAGTTGTGAGCAATGTACCATTGGGAACATCTAGATGCCAAGTGATGAGCAGTGAAGGGCTTCTTTGCTTACACCCTTAGATGGCGATAGCTTGAAAGCAACACAGTTATCAACGTTCCATGCTTTCCTTCATGCAAAGCGTATCTGCATTCTTGAGGAAACCTGAGCTGCGCTGAAAAACACAATTAGCCTACCATTGTTTCTGGGAACTAAACGGTGAAGTCTGTCTACCTCAAGCAGCAACTACACTTCATGTCCAGCTTCAATAATTCCAGGGTTTCCCTTAACTGATATTTATTCCCGAGAAACATTGCCACCTCAGCCTCACTAAGCCTTCACCTTGATATCGTTACACCACAATTAAGACTCCCAGCGTGGCAACGGTTGCTAATGTCATGCTCCATTGTGTCCACTGGATGTGCAGTAAGAGAGCCAGAAACGCCAGAGGAATATGCAGTTTGGTCCCCCTGGAAATTGAGGCTTCCTGGGAAAGTTTATTTTCCTCATTGGGAAGTGGTGAGTTGCCCCCTCAGTGTTACCTGGTAAACACTGTTGTTGCCCAGCTTCTCTTCATTGCACAATGGTCTTTGTGAGGACAAGTGATTTTCCAAGAAAGAAACTTGGAGGTTGCCATTCCTTGATATTTACTCATCCTTCAGTAATCTACAGTGAATTGGCGAACCCATTTGACCACTAGCCTCAAGCTAACCTTCCTCTTGTATCATGCCACAGGTTGCCATGCAGCAGAATCCATGTAGCCTAATTCAGTGTTGTTCTTGAGCTCTAGGAAGCATTCCAGGTGTCTTACTAGCTGTAGTTTTGCACTAGGATAAGAAACGTACAAGAAGGATGGCCTGCGTGTTCGGGAGGTGGTGAGAAATGCACCGTTGGGAACAGCTAGATGCCGAGTCATGGGCAATGAAGTGCCTCTTTTGTTAAACCTCTAGAATGTGGCAACTTGAAACAACCCAAGTATCTCCCTTCTAAAGAAACGTGGAGGTACAAAATAGAGAAAAAACAACAAGGTCAATGCTCAGCGAGCCCTCTTGAAAATAAGGCTTGAACGGCAACTTTATTTTCCCCTTTGGGATGTAGAGAGTTGAGGGCTCAATTCTCCCTGAGAAACACTGTAGATGCACGTGTTCTCTTCATAGCACAATTGCCTTTGTGATGAGAAGTGAGTTTCTAGGAAAAACCTTTGAGGCTGCCATGCTTTGGTAGGTGCTCATCCTTCTTTAATCTTCAGTGAATTGGCGACCCCATTTGACCACTAGCCTCCAGCTAACCTTCCTCTTGTATCATGCCACAGGTTGCCATGCAGCAGAATCCCTGTAGCTTTATTCAGTGTGGTTCCTGAGCTCTAGGAAACATTCGAAGTCTCCTAGGACTCAGGGGTCTGCACTAGATCCGAAACGTACAACAAGGACGGCCTGTGTCTTCGAGGAGTTGTGAGCAATGCACCGTTGGGAACAGCTAGATGCCAAGTCAGGGGCAGTGAAGGGCTTCTTTTGTTAAACCTCTAGAATGTGGTACGCTGAAACAACTCAATTATCTCCCTTCTACATCACCTTGGAGGTACAAAATAGAGAACGAAACAGCAGGTTCAATGCTCTGTGGTCCCTTTTGAAAATAAGGCTGGAAGGGAAACTTTATTTACCTCCTGGAGATTTAGAGAGTTGCAGGCTCAATTCTCCCTGAGAAACACTGTACTTGCACATCTTCTCTTCATAGCACAATTGCCTGTGTGATGACGTGAGTTTCTACGAAAGAACCTTGGAGGTTGCCATTCCTTGGTAGTTGCTCATCCCTCGGTAATCTTCAGGGAATGAACCAAACACATGGGACCTCTAGCCTCAAGGTAACATTCAGGTTTTCTCATGACAGAGGTAGGCATGCAACAGATCCCATGCAGCCTTAGTCCCTGTGGTTCTTGAACTCTAGGAATCATATCAGTTCTCTTTGGACTCGCTAGTCTGCCCTAGGTTTGGAAACGTACTAAAAGGGACGCCTGTGTCTGTGGGCAGTTGTGAGCAATGTACCATTGGGAACATCTAGATGCCAAGTGATGAGCAGTGAAGGGCTTCTTTGCTTACACCCTTAGATGGCGATAGCTTGAAAGCAACACAGTTATCAACGTTCCATGCTTTCCTTCATGCAAAGCGTATCTGCATTCTTGAGGAAAACTGAGCTGCGCTGAAAAACACAATTAGCCTACCATTGTTTCTGGGAACTAAACGGTGAAGTCTGTCTACCTCAAGCAGCAACTACACTTCATGTCCAGCTTCAATAATTCCAGGGTTTCCCTTAACTGATATTTATTCCCGAGAAACATTGCCACCTCAGCCTCACTAAGCCTTCACCTTGATATCGTTACACCACAATTAAGACTCCCAGCGTGGCAACGGTTGCTAATGTCATGCTCCATTGTGTCCACTGGATGTGCAGTAAGAGAGCCAGAAACGCCAGAGGAATATGCAGTTTGGTCCCCCTGGAAATTGAGGCTTCCTGGGAAAGTTTATTTTCCTCATTGGGAAGTGGTGAGTTGCCCCCTCAGTGTTACCTGGTAAACACTGTTGTTGCCCAGCTTCTCTTCATTGCACAATGGTCTTTGTGAGGACAAGTGATTTTCCAAGAAAGAAACTTGGAGGTTGCCATTCCTTGATATTTACTCATCCTTCAGTAATCTACAGTGAATTGGCGAACCCATTTGACCACTAGCCTCAAGCTAACCTTCCTCTTGTATCATGCCACAGGTTGCCATGCAGCAGAATCCATGTAGCCTAATTCAGTGTTGTTCTTGAGCTCTAGGAAGCATTCCAGGTGTCTTACTAGCTGTAGTTTTGCACTAGGGTAAGAAACGTACAAGAAGGATGGCCTGCGTGTTCGGGAGGTGGTGAGAAATGCACCGTTGGGAACAGCTAGATGCCGAGTCATGGGCAATGAAGTGCCTCTTTTGTTAAACCTCTAGAATGTGGCAACTTGAAACAACCCAAGTATCTCCCTTCTAAAGAAACGTGGAGGTACAAAATAGAGAAAAAACAACAAGGTCAATGCTCAGCGAGCCCTTTTGAAAATAAGGCTTGAACGGCAACTTTATTTTCCCCTTTGGGATGTAGAGAGTTGAGGGCTCAATTCTCCCTGAGAAACACTGTAGATGCACGTGTTCTCTTCATAGCACAATTGCCTTTGTGATGAGAAGTCAGTTTCTAGGAAAAACCTTTGAGGCTGCCATGCTTTGGTAGGTGCTCATCCTTCTTTAATCTTCAGTGAATTGGCGACCCCATTTGACCACTAGCCTCCAGCTAACCTTCCTCTTGTATCATGCCACAGGTTGCCATGCAGCAGAATCCCTGTAGCTTTATTCAGTGTGGTTCCTGAGCTCTAGGAAACATTCGAAGTCTCCTAGGACTCAGGGGTCTGCACTAGATCCGAAACGTACAACAAGGACGGCCTGTGTCTTCGAGGAGTTGTGAGCAATGCACCGTTGGGAACAGCTAGATGCCAAGTCAGGGGCAGTGAAGGGCTTCTTTTGTTAAACCTCTAGAATGTGGTACGCTGAAACAACTCAATTATCTCCCTTCTACATCACCTTGGAGGTACAAAATAGAGAACGAAACAGCAGGTTCAATGCTCTGTGGTCCCTTTTGAAAATAAGGCTGGAAGGGAAACTTTATTTACCTCCTGGAGATTTAGAGAGTTGCAGGCTCAATTCTCCCTGAGAAACACTGTACTTGCACATCTTCTCTTCATAGCACAATTGCCTGTGTGATGACGTGAGTTTCTACGAAAGAACCTTGGAGGTTGCCATTCCTTGGTAGTTGCTCATCCCTCGGTAATCTTCAGGGAATGAACCAAACACATGGGACCTCTAGCCTCAAGGTAACATTCAGGTTTTCTCATGACAGAGGTAGGCATGCAACAGATCCCATGCAGCCTTAGTCCCTGTGGTTCTTGAACTCTAGGAAGCATATCAGTTCTCTTTGGACTCGCTAGTCTGCCCTAGGTTTGGAAACGTACTAAAAGGGACGCCTGTGTCTGTGGGCAGTTGTGAGCAATGTACCATTGGGAACATCTAGATGCCAAGTGATGAGCAGTGAAGGGCTTCTTTGCTTACACCCTTAGATGGCGATAGCTTGAAAGCAACACAGTTATCAACGTTCCATGCTTTCCTTCATGCAAAGCGTATCTGCATTCTTGAGGAAACCTGAGCTGCGCTGAAAAACACAATTAGCCTACCATTGTTTCTGGGAACTAAACGGTGAAGTCTGTCTACCTCAAGCAGCAACTACACTTCATGTCCAGCTTCAATAATTCCAGGGTTTCCCTTAACTGATATTTAGTCCCGAGAAATATTGCCACCTCAGCCTCACTAAGCCTTCACCTTGATATCGTTACACCACAATTAAGACTCCCAGCGTGGCAACGGTTGCTAATGTCATGCTCCATTGTGTCCACTGGATGTGCAGTAAGAGAGCCAGAAACGCCAGAGGAATATGCAGTTTGGTCCCCCTGGAAATTGAGGCTTCCTGGGAAGTTTATTTTCCTCATTGGGAAGTGGTGAGTTGCCCCCTCAGTGTTACCTGGTAAACACTGTTGTTGCCCAGCTTCTCTTCATTGCACAATGGTCTTTGTGAGGACAAGTGATTTTCCAAGAAAGAAACTTGGAGGTTGCCATTCCTTGATATTTGCTCATCCTTCAGTAATCTACAGTGAATTGGCGAACCCATTTGACCACTAGCCTCAAGCTAACCTTCCTCTTGTATCATGCCACAGGTTGCCATGCAGCAGAATCCATGTAGCCTAATTCAGTGTTGTTCTTGAGCTCTAGGAAGCATTCCAGGTGTCTTACTAGCTGTAGTTTTCCACTAGGGTAAGAAACGTACAAGAAGGATGGCCTGCGTGTTCGGGAGGTGGTGAGAAATGCACCGTTGGGAACAGCTAGATGCCGAGTCATGGGCAATGAAGTGCCTCTTTTGTTAAACCTCTAGAATGTGGCAACTTGAAACAACCCAAGTATCTCCCTTCTAAAGAAACGTGGAGGTACAAAATAGAGAAAAAACAACAAGGTCAATGCTCAGCGAGCCTTCTTGAAAATAAGGCTTGAACGGCAACTTTATTTTCCCCTTTGGGATGTAGAGAGTTGAGGGCTCAATTCTCCCTGAGAAACACTGTAGATGCACGTGTTCTCTTCATAGCACAATTGCCTTTGTGATGAGAAGTGAGTTTCTAGGAAAAATCTTTGAGGCTGCCATGCTTTGGTAGGTGCTCATCCTTCTTTAATCTTCAGTGAATTGGCGACCCCATTTGACCACTAGCCTCCAGCTAACCTTCCTCTTGTATCATGCCACAGGTTGCCATGCAGCAGAATCCCTGTAGCTTTATTCAGTGTGGTTCCTGAGCTCTAGGAAACATTCGAAGTCTCCTAGGACTCAGGGGTCTGCACTAGATCCGAAACGTACAACAAGGACGGCCTGTGTCTTCGAGGAGTTGTGAGCAATGCACCGTTGGGAACAGCTAGATGCCAAGTCAGGGGCAGTGAAGGGCTTCTTTTGTTAAACCTCTAGAATGTGGTACGCTGAAACAACTCAATTATCTCCCTTCTACATCACCTTGGAGGTACAAAATAGAGAACGAAACAGCAGGTTCAATGCTCTGTGGTCCCTTTTGAAAATAAGGCTGGAAGGGAAACTTTATTTACCTCCTGGAGATTTAGAGAGTTGCAGGCTCAATTCTCCCTGAGAAACACTGTACTTGCACATCTTCTCTTCATAGCACAATTGCCTGTGTGATGACGTGAGTTTCTACGAAAGAACCTTGGAGGTTGCCATTCCTTGGTAGTTGCTCATCCCTCGGTAATCTTCAGGGAATGAACCAAACACATGGGACCTCTAGCCTCAAGGTAACATTCAGGTTTTCTCATGACAGAGGTAGGCATGCAACAGATCCCATGCAGCCTTAGTCCCTGTGGTTCTTGAACTCTAGGAAGCATATCAGTTCTCTTTGGACTCGCTAGTCTGCCCTAGGTTTGGAAACGTACTAAAAGGGACGCCTGTGTCTGTGGGCAGTTGTGAGCAATGTACCATTGGGAACATCTAGATGCCAAGTGATGAGCAGTGAAGGGCTTCTTTGCTTACACCCTTAGATGGCGATAGCTTGAAAGCAACACAGTTATCAACGTTCCATGCTTTCCTTCATGCAAAGCGTATCTGCATTCTTGAGGAAACCTGAGCTGCGCTGAAAAACACAATTAGCCTACCATTGTTTCTGGGAACTAAACGGTGAAGTCTGTCTACCTCAAGCAGCAACTACACTTCATGTCCAGCTTCAATAATTCCAGGGTTTCCCTTAACTGATATTTATTCCCGAGAAACATTGCCACCTCAGCCTCACTAAGCCTTCACCTTGATATCGTTACACCACAATTAAGACTCCCAGCGTGGCAACGGTTGCTAATGTCATGCTCCATTGTGTCCACTGGATGTGCAGTAAGAGAGCCAGAAACGCCAGAGGAATATGCAGTTTGGTCCCCCTGGAAATTGAGGCTTCCTGGGAAAGTTTATTTTCCTCATTGGGAAGTGGTGAGTTGCCCCCTCAGTGTTACCTGGTAAACACTGTTGTTGCCCAGCTTCTCTTCATTGCACAATGGTCTTTGTGAGGACAAGTGATTTTCCAAGAAAGAAACTTGGAGGTTGCCATTCCTTGATATTTACTCATCCTTCAGTAATCTACAGTGAATTGGCGAACCCATTTGACCACTAGCCTCAAGCTAACCTTCCTCTTGTATCATGCCACAGGTTGCCATGCAGCAGAATCCATGTAGCCTAATTCAGTGTTGTTCTTGAGCTCTAGGAAGCATTCCAGGTGTCTTACTAGCTGTAGTTTTGCACTAGGATAAGAAACGTACAAGAAGGATGGCCTGCGTGTTCGGGAGGTGGTGAGAAATGCACCGTTGGGAACAGCTAGATGCCGAGTCATGGGCAATGAAGTGCCTCTTTTGTTAAACCTCTAGAATGTGGCAACTTGAAACAACCCAAGTATCTCCCTTCTAAAGAAACGTGGAGGTACAAAATAGAGAAAAAACAACAAGGTCAATGCTCAGCGAGCCCTCTTGAAAATAAGGCTTGAACGGCAACTTTATTTTCCCCTTTGGGATGTAGAGAGTTGAGGGCTCAATTCTCCCTGAGAAACACTGTAGATGCACGTGTTCTCTTCATAGCACAATTGCCTTTGTGATGAGAAGTGAGTTTCTAGGAAAAACCTTTGAGGCTGCCATGCTTTGGTAGGTGCTCATCCTTCTTTAATCTTCAGTGAATTGGCGACCCCATTTGACCACTAGCCTCCAGCTAACCTTCCTCTTGTATCATGCCACAGGTTGCCATGCAGCAGAATCCCTGTAGCTTTATTCAGTGTGGTTCCTGAGCTCTAGGAAACATTCGAAGTCTCCTAGGACTCAGGGGTCTGCACTAGATCCGAAACGTACAACAAGGACGGCCTGTGTCTTCGAGGAGTTGTGAGCAATGCACCGTTGGGAACAGCTAGATGCCAAGTCAGGGGCAGTGAAGGGCTTCTTTTGTTAAACCTCTAGAATGTGGTACGCTGAAACAACTCAATTATCTCCCTTCTACATCACCTTGGAGGTACAAAATAGAGAACGAAACAGCAGGTTCAATGCTCTGTGGTCCCTTTTGAAAATAAGGCTGGAAGGGAAACTTTATTTACCTCCTGGAGATTTAGAGAGTTGCAGGCTCAATTCTCCCTGAGAAACACTGTACTTGCACATCTTCTCTTCATAGCACAATTGCCTGTGTGATGACGTGAGTTTCTACGAAAGAACCTTGGAGGTTGCCATTCCTTGGTAGTTGCTCATCCCTCGGTAATCTTCAGGGAATGAACCAAACACATGGGACCTCTAGCCTCAAGGTAACATTCAGGTTTTCTCATGACAGAGGTAGGCATGCAACAGATCCCATGCAGCCTTAGTCCCTGTGGTTCTTGAACTCTAGGAATCATATCAGTTCTCTTTGGACTCGCTAGTCTGCCCTAGGTTTGGAAACGTACTAAAAGGGACGCCTGTGTCTGTGGGCAGTTGTGAGCAATGTACCATTGGGAACATCTAGATGCCAAGTGATGAGCAGTGAAGGGCTTCTTTGCTTACACCCTTAGATGGCGATAGCTTGAAAGCAACACAGTTATCAACGTTCCATGCTTTCCTTCATGCAAAGCGTATCTGCATTCTTGAGGAAACCTGAGCTGCGCTGAAAAACACAATTAGCCTACCATTGTTTCTGGGAACTAAACGGTGAAGTCTGTCTACCTCAAGCAGCAACTACACTTCATGTCCAGCTTCAATAATTCCAGGGTTTCCCTTAACTGATATTTATTCCCGAGAAACATTGCCACCTCAGCCTCACTAAGCCTTCACCTTGATATCGTTACACCACAATTAAGACTCCCAGCGTGGCAACGGTTGCTAATGTCATGCTCCATTGTGTCCACTGGATGTGCAGTAAGAGAGCCAGAAACGCCAGAGGAATATGCAGTTTGGTCCCCCTGGAAATTGAGGCTTCCTGGGAAAGTTTATTTTCCTCATTGGGAAGTGGTGAGTTGCCCCCTCAGTGTTACCTGGTAAACACTGTTGTTGCCCAGCTTCTCTTCATTGCACAATGGTCTTTGTGAGGACAAGTGATTTTCCAAGAAAGAAACTTGGAGGTTGCCATTCCTTGATATTTACTCATCCTTCAGTAATCTACAGTGAATTGGCGAACCCATTTGACCACTAGCCTCAAGCTAACCTTCCTCTTGTATCATGCCACAGGTTGCCATGCAGCAGAATCCATGTAGCCTAATTCAGTGTTGTTCTTGAGCTCTAGGAAGCATTCCAGGTGTCTTACTAGCTGTAGTTTTGCACTAGGATAAGAAACGTACAAGAAGGATGGCCTGCGTGTTCGGGAGGTGGTGAGAAATGCACCGTTGGGAACAGCTAGATGCCGAGTCATGGGCAATGAAGTGCCTCTTTTGTTAAACCTCTAGAATGTGGCAACTTGAAACAACCCAAGTATCTCCCTTCTAAAGAAACGTGGAGGTACAAAATAGAGAAAAAACAAGGTCAATGCTCAGCGAGCCCTCTTGAAAATAAGGCTTGAACGGCAACTTTATTTTCCCCTTTGGGATGTAGAGAGTTGAGGGCTCAATTCTCCCTGAGAAACACTGTAGATGCACGTGTTCTCTTCATAGCACAATTGCCTTTGTGATGAGAAGTGAGTTTCTAGGAAAAACCTTTGAGGCTGCCATGCTTTGGTAGGTGCTCATCCTTCTTTAATCTTCAGTGAATTGGCGACCCCATTTGACCACTAGCCTCCAGCTAACCTTCCTCTTGTATCATGCCACAGGTTGCCATGCAGCAGAATCCCTGTAGCTTTATTCAGTGTGGTTCCTGAGCTCTAGGAAACATTCGAAGTCTCCTAGGACTCAGGGGTCTGCACTAGATCCGAAACGTACAACAAGGACGGCCTGTGTCTTCGAGGAGTTGTGAGCAATGCACCGTTGGGAACAGCTAGATGCCAAGTCAGGGGCAGTGAAGGGCTTCTTTTGTTAAACCTCTAGAATGTGGTACGCTGAAACAACTCAATTATCTCCCTTCTACATCACCTTGGAGGTACAAAATAGAGAACGAAACAGCAGGTTCAATGCTCTGTGGTCCCTTTTGAAAATAAGGCTGGAAGGGAAACTTTATTTACCTCCTGGAGATTTAGAGAGTTGCAGGCTCAATTCTCCCTGAGAAACACTGTACTTGCACATCTTCTCTTCATAGCACAATTGCCTGTGTGATGACGTGAGTTTCTACGAAAGAACCTTGGAGGTTGCCATTCCTTGGTAGTTGCTCATCCCTCGGTAATCTTCAGGGAATGAACCAAACACATGGGACCTCTAGCCTCAAGGTAACATTCAGGTTTTCTCATGACAGAGGTAGGCATGCAACAGATCCCATGCAGCCTTAGTCCCTGTGGTTCTTGAACTCTAGGAAGCATATCAGTTCTCTTTGGACTCGCTAGTCTGCCCTAGGTTTGGAAACGTACTAAAAGGGACGCCTGTGTCTGTGGGCAGTTGTGAGCAATGTACCATTGGGAACATCTAGATGCCAAGTGATGAGCAGTGAAGGGCTTCTTTGCTTACACCCTTAGATGGCGATAGCTTGAAAGCAACACAGTTATCAACGTTCCATGCTTTCCTTCATGCAAAGCGTATCTGCATTCTTGAGGAAACCTGAGCTGCGCTGAAAAACACAATTAGCCTACCATTGTTTCTGGGAACTAAACGGTGAAGTCTGTCTACCTCAAGCAGCAACTACACTTCATGTCCAGCTTCAATAATTCCAGGGTTTCCCTTAACTGATATTTAGTCCCGAGAAACATTGCCACCTCAGCCTCACTAAGCCTTCACCTTGATATCGTTACACCACAATTAAGACTCCCAGCGTGGCAACGGTTGCTAATGTCATGCTCCATTGTGTCCACTGGATGTGCAGTAAGAGAGCCAGAAACGCCAGAGGAATATGCAGTTTGGTCCCCCTGGAAATTGAGGCTTCCTGGGAAGTTTATTTTCCTCATTGGGAAGTGGTGAGTTGCCCCCTCAGTGTTACCTGGTAAACACTGTTGTTGCCCAGCTTCTCTTCATTGCACAATGGTCTTTGTGAGGACAAGTGATTTTCCAAGAAAGAAACTTGGAGGTTGCCATTCCTTGATATTTGCTCATCCTTCAGTAATCTACAGTGAATTGGCGAACCCATTTGACCACTAGCCTCAAGCTAACCTTCCTCTTGTATCATGCCACAGGTTGCCATGCAGCAGAATCCATGTAGCCTAATTCAGTGTTGTTCTTGAGCTCTAGGAAGCATTCCAGGTGTCTTACTAGCTGTAGTTTTCCACTAGGGTAAGAAACGTACAAGAAGGATGGCCTGCGTGTTCGGGAGGTGGTGAGAAATGCACCGTTGGGAACAGCTAGATGCCGAGTCATGGGCAATGAAGTGCCTCTTTTGTTAAACCTCTAGAATGTGGCAACTTGAAACAACCCAAGTATCTCCCTTCTAAAGAAACGTGGAGGTACAAAATAGAGAAAAAACAACAAGGTCAATGCTCAGCGAGCCTTCTTGAAAATAAGGCTTGAACGGCAACTTTATTTTCCCCTTTGGGATGTAGAGAGTTGAGGGCTCAATTCTCCCTGAGAAACACTGTAGATGCACGTGTTCTCTTCATAGCACAATTGCCTTTGTGATGAGAAGTGAGTTTCTAGGAAAAACCTTTGAGGCTGCCATGCTTTGGTAGGTGCTCATCCTTCTTTAATCTTCAGTGAATTGGCGACCCCATTTGACCACTAGCCTCCAGCTAACCTTCCTCTTGTATCATGCCACAGGTTGCCATGCAGCAGAATCCCTGTAGCTTTATTCAGTGTGGTTCCTGAGCTCTAGGAAACATTCGAAGTCTCCTAGGACTCAGGGGTCTGCACTAGATCCGAAACGTACAACAAGGACGGCCTGTGTCTTCGAGGAGTTGTGAGCAATGCACCGTTGGGAACAGCTAGATGCCAAGTCAGGGGCAGTGAAGGGCTTCTTTTGTTAAACCTCTAGAATGTGGTACGCTGAAACAACTCAATTATCTCCCTTCTACATCACCTTGGAGGTACAAAATAGAGAACGAAACAGCAGGTTCAATGCTCTGTGGTCCCTTTTGAAAATAAGGCTGGAAGGGAAACTTTATTTACCTCCTGGAGATTTAGAGAGTTGCAGGCTCAATTCTCCCTGAGAAACACTGTACTTGCACATCTTCTCTTCATAGCACAATTGCCTGTGTGATGACGTGAGTTTCTACGAAAGAACCTTGGAGGTTGCCATTCCTTGGTAGTTGCTCATCCCTCGGTAATCTTCAGGGAATGAACCAAACACATGGGACCTCTAGCCTCAAGGTAACATTCAGGTTTTCTCATGACAGAGGTAGGCATGCAACAGATCCCATGCAGCCTTAGTCCCTGTGGTTCTTGAACTCTAGGAAGCATATCAGTTCTCTTTGGACTCGCTAGTCTGCCCTAGGTTTGGAAACGTACTAAAAGGGACGCCTGTGTCTGTGGGCAGTTGTGAGCAATGTACCATTGGGAACATCTAGATGCCAAGTGATGAGCAGTGAAGGGCTTCTTTGCTTACACCCTTAGATGGCGATAGCTTGAAAGCAACACACTTATCAACGTTCCATGCTTTCCTTCATGCAAAGCGTATCTGCATTCTTGAGGAAACCTGAGCTGCGCTGAAAAACACAATTAGCCTACCATTGTTTCTGGGAACTAAACGGTGAAGTCTGTCTACCTCAAGCAGCAACTACACTTCATGTCCAGCTTCAATAATTCCAGGGTTTCCCTTAACTGATATTTATTCCCGAGAAACATTGCCACCTCAGCCTCACTAAGCCTTCACCTTGATATCGTTACACCACAATTAAGACTCCCAGCGTGGCAACGGTTGCTAATGTCATGCTCCATTGTGTCCACTGGATGTGCAGTAAGAGAGCCAGAAACGCCAGAGGAATATGCAGTTTGGTCCCCCTGGAAATTGAGGCTTCCTGGGAAAGTTTATTTTCCTCATTGGGAAGTGGTGAGTTGCCCCCTCAGTGTTACCTGGTAAACACTGTTGTTGCCCAGCTTCTCTTCATTGCACAATGGTCTTTGTGAGGACAAGTGATTTTCCAAGAAAGAAACTTGGAGGTTGCCATTCCTTGATATTTACTCATCCTTCAGTAATCTACAGTGAATTGGCGAACCCATTTGACCACTAGCCTCAAGCTAACCTTCCTCTTGTATCATGCCACAGGTTGCCATGCAGCAGAATCCATGTAGCCTAATTCAGTGTTGTTCTTGAGCTCTAGGAAGCATTCCAGGTGTCTTACTAGCTGTAGTTTTGCACTAGGATAAGAAACGTACAAGAAGGATGGCCTGCGTGTTCGGGAGGTGGTGAGAAATGCACCGTTGGGAACAGCTAGATGCCGAGTCATGGGCAATGAAGTGCCTCTTTTGTTAAACCTCTAGAATGTGGCAACTTGAAACAACCCAAGTATCTCCCTTCTAAAGAAACGTGGAGGTACAAAATAGAGAAAAAACAACAAGGTCAATGCTCAGCGAGCCCTTTTGAAAATAAGGCTTGAACGGCAACTTTATTTTCCCCTTTGGGATGTAGAGAGTTGAGGGCTCAATTCTCCCTGAGAAACACTGTAGATGCACGTGTTCTCTTCATAGCACAATTGCCTTTGTGATGAGAAGTGAGTTTCTAGGAAAAACCTTTGAGGCTGCCATGCTTTGGTAGGTGCTCATCCTTCTTTAATCTTCAGTGAATTGGCGACCCCATTTGACCACTAGCCTCCAGCTAACCTTCCTCTTGTATCATGCCACAGGTTGCCATGCAGCAGAATCCCTGTAGCTTTATTCAGTGTGGTTCCTGAGCTCTAGGAAACATTCGAAGTCTCCTAGGACTCAGGGGTCTGCACTAGATCCGAAACGTACAACAAGGACGGCCTGTGTCTTCGAGGAGTTGTGAGCAATGCACCGTTGGGAACAGCTAGATGCCAAGTCAGGGGCAGTGAAGGGCTTCTTTTGTTAAACCTCTAGAATGTGGTACGCTGAAACAACTCAATTATCTCCCTTCTACATCACCTTGGAGGTACAAAATAGAGAACGAAACAGCAGGTTCAATGCTCTGTGGTCCCTTTTGAAAATAAGGCTGGAAGGGAAACTTTATTTACCTCCTGGAGATTTAGAGAGTTGCAGGCTCAATTCTCCCTGAGAAACACTGTACTTGCACATCTTCTCTTCATAGCACAATTGCCTGTGTGATGACGTGAGTTTCTACGAAAGAACCTTGGAGGTTGCCATTCCTTGGTAGTTGCTCATCCCTCGGTAATCTTCAGGGAATGAACCAAACACATGGGACCTCTAGCCTCAAGGTAACATTCAGGTTTTCTCATGACAGAGGTAGGCATGCAACAGATCCCATGCAGCCTTAGTCCCTGTGGTTCTTGAACTCTAGGAATCATATCAGTTCTCTTTGGACTCGCTAGTCTGCCCTAGGTTTGGAAACGTACTAAAAGGGACGCCTGTGTCTGTGGGCAGTTGTGAGCAATGTACCATTGGGAACATCTAGATGCCAAGTGATGAGCAGTGAAGGGCTTCTTTGCTTACACCCTTAGATGGCGATAGCTTGAAAGCAACACACTTATCAACGTTCCATGCTTTCCTTCATGCAAAGCGTATCTGCATTCTTGAGGAAACCTGAGCTGCGCTGAAAAACACAATTAGCCTACCATTGTTTCTGGGAACTAAACGGTGAAGTCTGTCTACCTCAAGCAGCAACTACACTTCATGTCCAGCTTCAATAATTCCAGGGTTTCCCTTAACTGATATTTATTCCCGAGAAACATTGCCACCTCAGCCTCACTAAGCCTTCACCTTGATATCGTTACACCACAATTAAGACTCCCAGCGTGGCAACGGTTGCTAATGTCATGCTCCATTGTGTCCACTGGATGTGCAGTAAGAGAGCCAGAAACGCCAGAGGAATATGCAGTTTGGTCCCCCTGGAAATTGAGGCTTCCTGGGAAAGTTTATTTTCCTCATTGGGAAGTGGTGAGTTGCCCCCTCAGTGTTACCTGGTAAACACTGTTGTTGCCCAGCTTCTCTTCATTGCACAATGGTCTTTGTGAGGACAAGTGATTTTCCAAGAAAGAAACTTGGAGGTTGCCATTCCTTGATATTTACTCATCCTTCAGTAATCTACAGTGAATTGGCGAACCCATTTGACCACTAGCCTCAAGCTAACCTTCCTCTTGTATCATGCCACAGGTTGCCATGCAGCAGAATCCATGTAGCCTAATTCAGTGTTGTTCTTGAGCTCTAGGAAGCATTCCAGGTGTCTTACTAGCTGTACTTTTGCACTAGGATAAGAAACGTACAAGAAGGATGGCCTGCGTGTTCGGGAGGTGGTGAGAAATGCACCGTTGGGAACAGCTAGATGCCGAGTCATGGGCAATGAAGTGCCTCTTTTGTTAAACCTCTAGAATGTGGCAACTTGAAACAACCCAAGTATCTCCCTTCTAAAGAAACGTGGAGGTACAAAATAGAGAAAAAACAACAAGGTCAATGCTCAGCGAGCCCTTTTGAAAATAAGGCTTGAACGGCAACTTTATTTTCCCCTTTGGGATGTAGAGAGTTGAGGGCTCAATTCTCCCTGAGAAACACTGTAGATGCACGTGTTCTCTTCATAGCACAATTGCCTTTGTGATGAGAAGTGAGTTTCTAGGAAAAACCTTTGAGGCTGCCATGCTTTGGTAGGTGCTCATCCTTCTTTAATCTTCAGTGAATTGGCGACCCCATTTGACCACTAGCCTCCAGCTAACCTTCCTCTTGTATCATGCCACAGGTTGCCATGCAGCAGAATCCCTGTAGCTTTATTCAGTGTGGTTCCTGAGCTCTAGGAAACATTCGAAGTCTCCTAGGACTCAGGGGTCTGCACTAGATCCGAAACGTACAACAAGGACGGCCTGTGTCTTCGAGGAGTTGTGAGCAATGCACCGTTGGGAACAGCTAGATGCCAAGTCAGGGGCAGTGAAGGGCTTCTTTTGTTAAACCTCTAGAATGTGGTACGCTGAAACAACTCAATTATCTCCCTTCTACATCACCTTGGAGGTACAAAATAGAGAACGAAACAGCAGGTTCAATGCTCTGTGGTCCCTTTTGAAAATAAGGCTGGAAGGGAAACTTTATTTACCTCCTGGAGATTTAGAGAGTTGCAGGCTCAATTCTCCCTGAGAAACACTGTACTTGCACATCTTCTCTTCATAGCACAATTGCCTGTGTGATGACGTGAGTTTCTACGAAAGAACCTTGGAGGTTGCCATTCCTTGGTAGTTGCTCATCCCTCGGTAATCTTCAGGGAATGAACCAAACACATGGGACCTCTAGCCTCAAGGTAACATTCAGGTTTTCTCATGACAGAGGTAGGCATGCAACAGATCCCATGCAGCCTTAGTCCCTGTGGTTCTTGAACTCTAGGAATCATATCAGTTCTCTTTGGACTCGCTAGTCTGCCCTAGGTTTGGAAACGTACTAAAAGGGACGCCTGTGTCTGTGGGCAGTTGTGAGCAATGTACCATTGGGAACATCTAGATGCCAAGTGATGAGCAGTGAAGGGCTTCTTTGCTTACACCCTTAGATGGCGATAGCTTGAAAGCAACACAGTTATCAACGTTCCATGCTTTCCTTCATGCAAAGCGTATCTGCATTCTTGAGGAAACCTGAGCTGCGCTGAAAAACACAATTAGCCTACCATTGTTTCTGGGAACTAAACGGTGAAGTCTGTCTACCTCAAGCAGCAACTACACTTCATGTCCAGCTTCAATAATTCCAGGGTTTCCCTTAACTGATATTTATTCCCGAGAAACATTGCCACCTCAGCCTCACTAAGCCTTCACCTTGATATCGTTACACCACAATTAAGACTCCCAGCGTGGCAACGGTTGCTAATGTCATGCTCCATTGTGTCCACTGGATGTGCAGTAAGAGAGCCAGAAACGCCAGAGGAATATGCAGTTTGGTCCCCCTGGAAATTGAGGCTTCCTGGGAAAGTTTATTTTCCTCATTGGGAAGTGGAGAGTTGCCCCCTCAGTGTTACCTGGTAAACACTGTTGTTGCCCAGCTTCTCTTCATTGCACAATGGTCTTTGTGAGGACAAGTGATTTTCCAAGAAAGAAACTTGGAGGTTGCCATTCCTTGATATTTACTCATCCTTCAGTAATCTACAGTGAATTGGCGAACCCATTTGACCACTAGCCTCAAGCTAACCTTCCTCTTGTATCATGCCACAGGTTGCCATGCAGCAGAATCCATGTAGCCTAATTCAGTGTTGTTCTTGAGCTCTAGGAAGCATTCCAGGTGTCTTACTAGCTGTAGTTTTGCACTAGGATAAGAAACGTACAAGAAGGATGGCCTGCGTGTTCGGGAGGTGGTGAGAAATGCACCGTTGGGAACAGCTAGATGCCGAGTCATGGGCAATGAAGTGCCTCTTTTGTTAAACCTCTAGAATGTGGCAACTTGAAACAACCCAAGTATCTCCCTTCTAAAGAAACGTGGAGGTACAAAATAGAGAAAAAACAACAAGGTCAATGCTCAGCGAGCCCTTTTGAAAATAAGGCTTGAACGGCAACTTTATTTTCCCCTTTGGGATGTAGAGAGTTGAGGGCTCAATTCTCCCTGAGAAACACTGTAGATGCACGTGTTCTCTTCATAGCACAATTGCCTTTGTGATGAGAAGTGAGTTTCTAGGAAAAACCTTTGAGGCTGCCATGCTTTGGTAGGTGCTCATCCTTCTTTAATCTTCAGTGAATTGGCGACCCCATTTGACCACTAGCCTCCAGCTAACCTTCCTCTTGTATCATGCCACAGGTTGCCATGCAGCAGAATCCCTGTAGCTTTATTCAGTGTGGTTCCTGAGCTCTAGGAAACATTCGAAGTCTCCTAGGACTCAGGGGTCTGCACTAGATCCGAAACGTACAACAAGGACGGCCTGTGTCTTCGAGGAGTTGTGAGCAATGCACCGTTGGGAACAGCTAGATGCCAAGTCAGGGGCAGTGAAGGGCTTCTTTTGTTAAACCTCTAGAATGTGGTACGCTGAAACAACTCAATTATCTCCCTTCTACATCACCTTGGAGGTACAAAATAGAGAACGAAACAGCAGGTTCAATGCTCTGTGGTCCCTTTTGAAAATAAGGCTGGAAGGGAAACTTTATTTACCTCCTGGAGATTTAGAGAGTTGCAGGCTCAATTCTCCCTGAGAAACACTGTACTTGCACATCTTCTCTTCATAGCACAATTGCCTGTGTGATGACGTGAGTTTCTACGAAAGAACCTTGGAGGTTGCCATTCCTTGGTAGTTGCTCATCCCTCGGTAATCTTCAGGGAATGAACCAAACACATGGGACCTCTAGCCTCAAGGTAACATTCAGGTTTTCTCATGACAGAGGTAGGCATGCAACAGATCCCATGCAGCCTTAGTCCCTGTGGTTCTTGAACTCTAGGAATCATATCAGTTCTCTTTGGACTCGCTAGTCTGCCCTAGGTTTGGAAACGTACTAAAAGGGACGCCTGTGTCTGTGGGCAGTTGTGAGCAATGTACCATTGGGAACATCTAGATGCCAAGTGATGAGCAGTGAAGGGCTTCTTTGCTTACACCCTTAGATGGCGATAGCTTGAAAGCAACACAGTTATCAACGTTCCATGCTTTCCTTCATGCAAAGCGTATCTGCATTCTTGAGGAAACCTGAGCTGCGCTGAAAAACACAATTAGCCTACCATTGTTTCTGGGAACTAAACGGTGAAGTCTGTCTACCTCAAGCAGCAACTACACTTCATGTCCAGCTTCAATAATTCCAGGGTTTCCCTTAACTGATATTTATTCCCGAGAAACATTGCCACCTCAGCCTCACTAAGCCTTCACCTTGATATCGTTACACCACAATTAAGACTCCCAGCGTGGCAACGGTTGCTAATGTCATGCTCCATTGTGTCCACTGGATGTGCAGTAAGAGAGCCAGAAACGCCAGAGGAATATGCAGTTTGGTCCCCCTGGAAATTGAGGCTTCCTGGGAAAGTTTATTTTCCTCATTGGGAAGTGGTGAGTTGCCCCCTCAGTGTTACCTGGTAAACACTGTTGTTGCCCAGCTTCTCTTCATTGCACAATGGTCTTTGTGAGGACAAGTGATTTTCCAAGAAAGAAACTTGGAGGTTGCCATTCCTTGATATTTACTCATCCTTCAGTAATCTACAGTGAATTGGCGAACCCATTTGACCACTAGCCTCAAGCTAACCTTCCTCTTGTATCATGCCACAGGTTGCCATGCAGCAGAATCCATGTAGCCTAATTCAGTGTTGTTCTTGAGCTCTAGGAAGCATTCCAGGTGTCTTACTAGCTGTAGTTTTGCACTAGGATAAGAAACGTACAAGAAGGATGGCCTGCGTGTTCGGGAGGTGGTGAGAAATGCACCGTTGGGAACAGCTAGATGCCGAGTCATGGGCAATGAAGTGCCTCTTTTGTTAAACCTCTAGAATGTGGCAACTTGAAACAACCCAAGTATCTCCCTTCTAAAGAAACGTGGAGGTACAAAATAGAGAAAAAACAACAAGGTCAATGCTCAGCGAGCCCTCTTGAAAATAAGGCTTGAACGGCAACTTTATTTTCCCCTTTGGGATGTAGAGAGTTGAGGGCTCAATTCTCCCTGAGAAACACTGTAGATGCACGTGTTCTCTTCATAGCACAATTGCCTTTGTGATGAGAAGTGAGTTTCTAGGAAAAACCTTTGAGGCTGCCATGCTTTGGTAGGTGCTCATCCTTCTTTAATCTTCAGTGAATTGGCGACCCCATTTGACCACTAGCCTCCAGCTAACCTTCCTCTTGTATCATGCCACAGGTTGCCATGCAGCAGAATCCCTGTAGCTTTATTCAGTGTGGTTCCTGAGCTCTAGGAAACATTCGAAGTCTCCTAGGACTCAGGGGTCTGCACTAGATCCGAAACGTACAACAAGGACGGCCTGTGTCTTCGAGGAGTTGTGAGCAATGCACCGTTGGGAACAGCTAGATGCCAAGTCAGGGGCAGTGAAGGGCTTCTTTTGTTAAACCTCTAGAATGTGGTACGCTGAAACAACTCAATTATCTCCCTTCTACATCACCTTGGAGGTACAAAATAGAGAACGAAACAGCAGGTTCAATGCTCTGTGGTCCCTTTTGAAAATAAGGCTGGAAGGGAAACTTTATTTACCTCCTGGAGATTTAGAGAGTTGCAGGCTCAATTCTCCCTGAGAAACACTGTACTTGCACATCTTCTCTTCATAGCACAATTGCCTGTGTGATGACGTGAGTTTCTACGAAAGAACCTTGGAGGTTGCCATTCCTTGGTAGTTGCTCATCCCTCGGTAATCTTCAGGGAATGAACCAAACACATGGGACCTCTAGCCTCAAGGTAACATTCAGGTTTTCTCATGACAGAGGTAGGCATGCAACAGATCCCATGCAGCCTTAGTCCCTGTGGTTCTTGAACTCTAGGAAGCATATCAGTTCTCTTTGGACTCGCTAGTCTGCCCTAGGTTTGGAAACGTACTAAAAGGGACGCCTGTGTCTGTGGGCAGTTGTGAGCAATGTACCATTGGGAACATCTAGATGCCAAGTGATGAGCAGTGAAGGGCTTCTTTGCTTACACCCTTAGATGGCGATAGCTTGAAAGCAACACACTTATCAACGTTCCATGCTTTCCTTCATGCAAAGCGTATCTGCATTCTTGAGGAAACCTGAGCTGCGCTGAAAAACACAATTAGCCTACCATTGTTTCTGGGAACTAAACGGTGAAGTCTGTCTACCTCAAGCAGCAACTACACTTCATGTCCAGCTTCAATAATTCCAGGGTTTCCCTTAACTGATATTTAGTCCCGAGAAACATTGCCACCTCAGCCTCACTAAGCCTTCACCTTGATATCGTTACACCACAATTAAGACTCCCAGCGTGGCAACGGTTGCTAATGTCATGCTCCATTGTGTCCACTGGATGTGCAGTAAGAGAGCCAGAAACGCCAGAGGAATATGCAGTTTGGTCCCCCTGGAAATTGAGGCTTCCTGGGAAAGTTTATTTTCCTCATTGGGAAGTGGTGAGTTGCCCCCTCAGTGTTACCTGGTAAACACTGTTGTTGCCCAGCTTCTCTTCATTGCACAATGGTCTTTGTGAGGACAAGTGATTTTCCAAGAAAGAAACTTGGAGGTTGCCATTCCTTGATATTTACTCATCCTTCAGTAATCTACAGTGAATTGGCGAACCCATTTGACCACTAGCCTCAAGCTAACCTTCCTCTTGTATCATGCCACAGGTTGCCATGCAGCAGAATCCATGTAGCCTAATTCAGTGTTGTTCTTGAGCTCTAGGAAGCATTCCAGGTGTCTTACTAGCTGTAGTTTTGCACTAGGATAAGAAACGTACAAGAAGGATGGCCTGCGTGTTCGGGAGGTGGTGAGAAATGCACCGTTGGGAACAGCTAGATGCCGAGTCATGGGCAATGAAGTGCCTCTTTTGTTAAACCTCTAGAATGTGGCAACTTGAAACAACCCAAGTATCTCCCTTCTAAAGAAACGTGGAGGTACAAAATAGAGAAAAAACAACAAGGTCAATGCTCAGCGAGCCCTTTTGAAAATAAGGCTTGAACGGCAACTTTATTTTCCCCTTTGGGATGTAGAGAGTTGAGGGCTCAATTCTCCCTGAGAAACACTGTAGATGCACGTGTTCTCTTCATAGCACAATTGCCTTTGTGATGAGAAGTGAGTTTCTAGGAAAAACCTTTGAGGCTGCCATGCTTTGGTAGGTGCTCATCCTTCTTTAATCTTCAGTGAATTGGCGACCCCATTTGACCACTAGCCTCCAGCTAACCTTCCTCTTGTATCATGCCACAGGTTGCCATGCAGCAGAATCCCTGTAGCTTTATTCAGTGTGGTTCCTGAGCTCTAGGAAACATTCGAAGTCTCCTAGGACTCAGGGGTCTGCACTAGATCCGAAACGTACAACAAGGACGGCCTGTGTCTTCGAGGAGTTGTGAGCAATGCACCGTTGGGAACAGCTAGATGCCAAGTCAGGGGCAGTGAAGGGCTTCTTTTGTTAAACCTCTAGAATGTGGTACGCTGAAACAACTCAATTATCTCCCTTCTACATCACCTTGGAGGTACAAAATAGAGAACGAAACAGCAGGTTCAATGCTCTGTGGTCCCTTTTGAAAATAAGGCTGGAAGGGAAACTTTATTTACCTCCTGGAGATTTAGAGAGTTGCAGGCTCAATTCTCCCTGAGAAACACTGTACTTGCACATCTTCTCTTCATAGCACAATTGCCTGTGTGATGACGTGAGTTTCTACGAAAGAACCTTGGAGGTTGCCATTCCTTGGTAGTTGCTCATCCCTCGGTAATCTTCAGGGAATGAACCAAACACATGGGACCTCTAGCCTCAAGGTAACATTCAGGTTTTCTCATGACAGAGGTAGGCATGCAACAGATCCCATGCAGCCTTAGTCCCTGTGGTTCTTGAACTCTAGGAATCATATCAGTTCTCTTTGGACTCGCTAGTCTGCCCTAGGTTTGGAAACGTACTAAAAGGGACGCCTGTGTCTGTGGGCAGTTGTGAGCAATGTACCATTGGGAACATCTAGATGCCAAGTGATGAGCAGTGAAGGGCTTCTTTGCTTACACCCTTAGATGGCGATAGCTTGAAAGCAACACAGTTATCAACGTTCCATGCTTTCCTTCATGCAAAGCGTATCTGCATTCTTGAGGAAACCTGAGCTGCGCTGAAAAACACAATTAGCCTACCATTGTTTCTGGGAACTAAACGGTGAAGTCTGTCTACCTCAAGCAGCAACTACACTTCATGTCCAGCTTCAATAATTCCAGGGTTTCCCTTAACTGATATTTATTCCCGAGAAACATTGCCACCTCAGCCTCACTAAGCCTTCACCTTGATATCGTTACACCACAATTAAGACTCCCAGCGTGGCAACGGTTGCTAATGTCATGCTCCATTGTGTCCACTGGATGTGCAGTAAGAGAGCCAGAAACGCCAGAGGAATATGCAGTTTGGTCCCCCTGGAAATTGAGGCTTCCTGGGAAAGTTTATTTTCCTCATTGGGAAGTGGTGAGTTGCCCCCTCAGTGTTACCTGGTAAACACTGTTGTTGCCCAGCTTCTCTTCATTGCACAATGGTCTTTGTGAGGACAAGTGATTTTCCAAGAAAGAAACTTGGAGGTTGCCATTCCTTGATATTTACTCATCCTTCAGTAATCTACAGTGAATTGGCGAACCCATTTGACCACTAGCCTCAAGCTAACCTTCCTCTTGTATCATGCCACAGGTTGCCATGCAGCAGAATCCATGTAGCCTAATTCAGTGTTGTTCTTGAGCTCTAGGAAGCATTCCAGGTGTCTTACTAGCTGTAGTTTTGCACTAGGATAAGAAACGTACAAGAAGGATGGCCTGCGTGTTCGGGAGGTGGTGAGAAATGCACCGTTGGGAACAGCTAGATGCCGAGTCATGGGCAATGAAGTGCCTCTTTTGTTAAACCTCTAGAATGTGGCAACTTGAAACAACCCAAGTATCTCCCTTCTAAAGAAACGTGGAGGTACAAAATAGAGAAAAAACAACAAGGTCAATGCTCAGCGAGCCCTCTTGAAAATAAGGCTTGAACGGCAACTTTATTTTCCCCTTTGGGATGTAGAGAGTTGAGGGCTCAATTCTCCCTGAGAAACACTGTAGATGCACGTGTTCTCTTCATAGCACAATTGCCTTTGTGATGAGAAGTGAGTTTCTAGGAAAAACCTTTGAGGCTGCCATGCTTTGGTAGGTGCTCATCCTTCTTTAATCTTCAGTGAATTGGCGACCCCATTTGACCACTAGCCTCCAGCTAACCTTCCTCTTGTATCATGCCACAGGTTGCCATGCAGCAGAATCCCTGTAGCTTTATTCAGTGTGGTTCCTGAGCTCTAGGAAACATTCGAAGTCTCCTAGGACTCAGGGGTCTGCACTAGATCCGAAACGTACAACAAGGACGGCCTGTGTCTTCGAGGAGTTGTGAGCAATGCACCGTTGGGAACAGCTAGATGCCAAGTCAGGGGCAGTGAAGGGCTTCTTTTGTTAAACCTCTAGAATGTGGTACGCTGAAACAACTCAATTATCTCCCTTCTACATCACCTTGGAGGTACAAAATAGAGAACGAAACAGCAGGTTCAATGCTCTGTGGTCCCTTTTGAAAATAAGGCTGGAAGGGAAACTTTATTTACCTCCTGGAGATTTAGAGAGTTGCAGGCTCAATTCTCCCTGAGAAACACTGTACTTGCACATCTTCTCTTCATAGCACAATTGCCTGTGTGATGACGTGAGTTTCTACGAAAGAACCTTGGAGGTTGCCATTCCTTGGTAGTTGCTCATCCCTCGGTAATCTTCAGGGAATGAACCAAACACATGGGACCTCTAGCCTCAAGGTAACATTCAGGTTTTCTCATGACAGAGGTAGGCATGCAACAGATCCCATGCAGCCTTAGTCCCTGTGGTTCTTGAACTCTAGGAAGCATATCAGTTCTCTTTGGACTCGCTAGTCTGCCCTAGGTTTGGAAACGTACTAAAAGGGACGCCTGTGTCTGTGGGCAGTTGTGAGCAATGTACCATTGGGAACATCTAGATGCCAAGTGATGAGCAGTGAAGGGCTTCTTTGCTTACACCCTTAGATGGCGATAGCTTGAAAGCAACACACTTATCAACGTTCCATGCTTTCCTTCATGCAAAGCGTATCTGCATTCTTGAGGAAACCTGAGCTGCGCTGAAAAACACAATTAGCCTACCATTGTTTCTGGGAACTAAACGGTGAAGTCTGTCTACCTCAAGCAGCAACTACACTTCATGTCCAGCTTCAATAATTCCAGGGTTTCCCTTAACTGATATTTAGTCCCGAGAAACATTGCCACCTCAGCCTCACTAAGCCTTCACCTTGATATCGTTACACCACAATTAAGACTCCCAGCGTGGCAACGGTTGCTAATGTCATGCTCCATTGTGTCCACTGGATGTGCAGTAAGAGAGCCAGAAACGCCAGAGGAATATGCAGTTTGGTCCCCCTGGAAATTGAGGCTTCCTGGGAAGTTTATTTTCCTCATTGGGAAGTGGTGAGTTGCCCCCTCAGTGTTACCTGGTAAACACTGTTGTTGCCCAGCTTCTCTTCATTGCACAATGGTCTTTGTGAGGACAAGTGATTTTCCAAGAAAGAAACTTGGAGGTTGCCATTCCTTGATATTTGCTCATCCTTCAGTAATCTACAGTGAATTGGCGAACCCATTTGACCACTAGCCTCAAGCTAACCTTCCTCTTGTATCATGCCACAGGTTGCCATGCAGCAGAATCCATGTAGCCTAATTCAGTGTTGTTCTTGAGCTCTAGGAAGCATTCCAGGTGTCTTACTAGCTGTAGTTTTCCACTAGGGTAAGAAACGTACAAGAAGGATGGCCTGCGTGTTCGGGAGGTGGTGAGAAATGCACCGTTGGGAACAGCTAGATGCCGAGTCATGGGCAATGAAGTGCCTCTTTTGTTAAACCTCTAGAATGTGGCAACTTGAAACAACCCAAGTATCTCCCTTCTAAAGAAACGTGGAGGTACAAAATAGAGAAAAAACAACAAGGTCAATGCTCAGCGAGCCTTCTTGAAAATAAGGCTTGAACGGCAACTTTATTTTCCCCTTTGGGATGTAGAGAGTTGAGGGCTCAATTCTCCCTGAGAAACACTGTAGATGCACGTGTTCTCTTCATAGCACAATTGCCTTTGTGATGAGAAGTGAGTTTCTAGGAAAAACCTTTGAGGCTGCCATGCTTTGGTAGGTGCTCATCCTTCTTTAATCTTCAGTGAATTGGCGACCCCATTTGACCACTAGCCTCCAGCTAACCTTCCTCTTGTATCATGCCACAGGTTGCCATGCAGCAGAATCCCTGTAGCTTTATTCAGTGTGGTTCCTGAGCTCTAGGAAATATTCGAAGTCTCCTAGGACTCAGGGGTCTGCACTAGATCCGAAACGTACAACAAGGACGGCCTGTGTCTTCGAGGAGTTGTGAGCAATGCACCGTTGGGAACAGCTAGATGCCAAGTCAGGGGCAGTGAAGGGCTTCTTTTGTTAAACCTCTAGAATGTGGTACGCTGAAACAACTCAATTATCTCCCTTCTACATCACCTTGGAGGTACAAAATAGAGAACGAAACAGCAGGTTCAATGCTCTGTGGTCCCTTTTGAAAATAAGGCTGGAAGGGAAACTTTATTTACCTCCTGGAGATTTAGAGAGTTGCAGGCTCAATTCTCCCTGAGAAACACTGTACTTGCACATCTTCTCTTCATAGCACAATTGCCTGTGTGATGACGTGAGTTTCTACGAAAGAACCTTGGAGGTTGCCATTCCTTGGTAGTTGCTCATCCCTCGGTAATCTTCAGGGAATGAACCAAACACATGGGACCTCTAGCCTCAAGGTAACATTCAGGTTTTCTCATGACAGAGGTAGGCATGCAACAGATCCCATGCAGCCTTAGTCCCTGTGGTTCTTGAACTCTAGGAATCATATCAGTTCTCTTTGGACTCGCTAGTCTGCCCTAGGTTTGGAAACGTACTAAAAGGGACGCCTGTGTCTGTGGGCAGTTGTGAGCAATGTACCATTGGGAACATCTAGATGCCAAGTGATGAGCAGTGAAGGGCTTCTTTGCTTACACCCTTAGATGGCGATAGCTTGAAAGCAACACACTTATCAACGTTCCATGCTTTCCTTCATGCAAAGCGTATCTGCATTCTTGAGGAAACCTGAGCTGCGCTGAAAAACACAATTAGCCTACCATTGTTTCTGGGAACTAAACGGTGAAGTCTGTCTACCTCAAGCAGCAACTACACTTCATGTCCAGCTTCAATAATTCCAGGGTTTCCCTTAACTGATATTTATTCCCGAGAAACATTGCCACCTCAGCCTCACTAAGCCTTTACCTTGATATCGTTACACCACAATTAAGACTCCCAGCGTGGCAACGGTTGCTAATGTCATGCTCCATTGTGTCCACTGGATGTGCAGTAAGAGAGCCAGAAACGCCAGAGGAATATGCAGTTTGGTCCCCCTGGAAATTGAGGCTTCCTGGGAAAGTTTATTTTCCTCATTGGGAAGTGGAGAGTTGCCCCCTCAGTGTTACCTGGTAAACACTGTTGTTGCCCAGCTTCTCTTCATTGCACAATGGTCTTTGTGAGGACAAGTGATTTTCCAAGAAAGAAACTTGGAGGTTGCCATTCCTTGATATTTACTCATCCTTCAGTAATCTACAGTGAATTGGCGAACCCATTTGACCACTAGCCTCAAGCTAACCTTCCTCTTGTATCATGCCACAGGTTGCCATGCAGCAGAATCCATGTAGCCTAATTCAGTGTTGTTCTTGAGCTCTAGGAAGCATTCCAGGTGTCTTACTAGCTGTAGTTTTGCACTAGGATAAGAAACGTACAAGAAGGATGGCCTGCGTGTTCGGGAGGTGGTGAGAAATGCACCGTTGGGAACAGCTAGATGCCGAGTCATGGGCAATGAAGTGCCTCTTTTGTTAAACCTCTAGAATGTGGCAACTTGAAACAACCCAAGTATCTCCCTTCTAAAGAAACGTGGAGGTACAAAATAGAGAAAAAACAACAAGGTCAATGCTCAGCGAGCCCTCTTGAAAATAAGGCTTGAACGGCAACTTTATTTTCCCCTTTGGGATGTAGAGAGTTGAGGGCTCAATTCTCCCTGAGAAACACTGTAGATGCACGTGTTCTCTTCATAGCACAATTGCCTTTGTGATGAGAAGTGAGTTTCTAGGAAAAACCTTTGAGGCTGCCATGCTTTGGTAGGTGCTCATCCTTCTTTAATCTTCAGTGAATTGGCGACCCCATTTGACCACTAGCCTCCAGCTAACCTTCCTCTTGTATCATGCCACAGGTTGCCATGCAGCAGAATCCCTGTAGCTTTATTCAGTGTGGTTCCTGAGCTCTAGGAAACATTCGAAGTCTCCTAGGACTCAGGGGTCTGCACTAGATCCGAAACGTACAACAAGGACGGCCTGTGTCTTCGAGGAGTTGTGAGCAATGCACCGTTGGGAACAGCTAGATGCCAAGTCAGGGGCAGTGAAGGGCTTCTTTTGTTAAACCTCTAGAATGTGGTACGCTGAAACAACTCAATTATCTCCCTTCTACATCACCTTGGAGGTACAAAATAGAGAACGAAACAGCAGGTTCAATGCTCTGTGGTCCCTTTTGAAAATAAGGCTGGAAGGGAAACTTTATTTACCTCCTGGAGATTTAGAGAGTTGCAGGCTCAATTCTCCCTGAGAAACACTGTACTTGCACATCTTCTCTTCATAGCACAATTGCCTGTGTGATGACGTGAGTTTCTACGAAAGAACCTTGGAGGTTGCCATTCCTTGGTAGTTGCTCATCCCTCGGTAATCTTCAGGGAATGAACCAAACACATGGGACCTCTAGCCTCAAGGTAACATTCAGGTTTTCTCATGACAGAGGTAGGCATGCAACAGATCCCATGCAGCCTTAGTCCCTGTGGTTCTTGAACTCTAGGAATCATATCAGTTCTCTTTGGACTCGCTAGTCTGCCCTAGGTTTGGAAACGTACTAAAAGGGACGCCTGTGTCTGTGGGCAGTTGTGAGCAATGTACCATTGGGAACATCTAGATGCCAAGTGATGAGCAGTGAAGGGCTTCTTTGCTTACACCCTTAGATGGCGATAGCTTGAAAGCAACACAGTTATCAACGTTCCATGCTTTCCTTCATGCAAAGCGTATCTGCATTCTTGAGGAAACCTGAGCTGCGCTGAAAAACACAATTAGCCTACCATTGTTTCTGGGAACTAAACGGTGAAGTCTGTCTACCTCAAGCAGCAACTACACTTCATGTCCAGCTTCAATAATTCCAGGGTTTCCCTTAACTGATATTTATTCCCGAGAAACATTGCCACCTCAGCCTCACTAAGCCTTCACCTTGATATCGTTACACCACAATTAAGACTCCCAGCGTGGCAACGGTTGCTAATGTCATGCTCCATTGTGTCCACTGGATGTGCAGTAAGAGAGCCAGAAACGCCAGAGGAATATGCAGTTTGGTCCCCCTGGAAATTGAGGCTTCCTGGGAAAGTTTATTTTCCTCATTGGGAAGTGGTGAGTTGCCCCCTCAGTGTTACCTGGTAAACACTGTTGTTGCCCAGCTTCTCTTCATTGCACAATGGTCTTTGTGAGGACAAGTGATTTTCCAAGAAAGAAACTTGGAGGTTGCCATTCCTTGATATTTACTCATCCTTCAGTAATCTACAGTGAATTGGCGAACCCATTTGACCACTAGCCTCAAGCTAACCTTCCTCTTGTATCATGCCACAGGTTGCCATGCAGCAGAATCCATGTAGCCTAATTCAGTGTTGTTCTTGAGCTCTAGGAAGCATTCCAGGTGTCTTACTAGCTGTAGTTTTGCACTAGGATAAGAAACGTACAAGAAGGATGGCCTGCGTGTTCGGGAGGTGGTGAGAAATGCACCGTTGGGAACAGCTAGATGCCGAGTCATGGGCAATGAAGTGCCTCTTTTGTTAAACCTCTAGAATGTGGCAACTTGAAACAACCCAAGTATCTCCCTTCTAAAGAAACGTGGAGGTACAAAATAGAGAAAAAACAACAAGGTCAATGCTCAGCGAGCCCTCTTGAAAATAAGGCTTGAACGGCAACTTTATTTTCCCCTTTGGGATGTAGAGAGTTGAGGGCTCAATTCTCCCTGAGAAACACTGTAGATGCACGTGTTCTCTTCATAGCACAATTGCCTTTGTGATGAGAAGTGAGTTTCTAGGAAAAACCTTTGAGGCTGCCATGCTTTGGTAGGTGCTCATCCTTCTTTAATCTTCAGTGAATTGGCGACCCCATTTGACCACTAGCCTCCAGCTAACCTTCCTCTTGTATCATGCCACAGGTTGCCATGCAGCAGAATCCCTGTAGCTTTATTCAGTGTGGTTCCTGAGCTCTAGGAAACATTCGAAGTCTCCTAGGACTCAGGGGTCTGCACTAGATCCGAAACGTACAACAAGGACGGCCTGTGTCTTCGAGGAGTTGTGAGCAATGCACCGTTGGGAACAGCTAGATGCCAAGTCAGGGGCAGTGAAGGGCTTCTTTTGTTAAACCTCTAGAATGTGGTACGCTGAAACAACTCAATTATCTCCCTTCTACATCACCTTGGAGGTACAAAATAGAGAACGAAACAGCAGGTTCAATGCTCTGTGGTCCCTTTTGAAAATAAGGCTGGAAGGGAAACTTTATTTACCTCCTGGAGATTTAGAGAGTTGCAGGCTCAATTCTCCCTGAGAAACACTGTACTTGCACATCTTCTCTTCATAGCACAATTGCCTGTGTGATGACGTGAGTTTCTACGAAAGAACCTTGGAGGTTGCCATTCCTTGGTAGTTGCTCATCCCTCGGTAATCTTCAGGGAATGAACCAAACACATGGGACCTCTAGCCTCAAGGTAACATTCAGGTTTTCTCATGACAGAGGTAGGCATGCAACAGATCCCATGCAGCCTTAGTCCCTGTGGTTCTTGAACTCTAGGAAGCATATCAGTTCTCTTTGGACTCGCTAGTCTGCCCTAGGTTTGGAAACGTACTAAAAGGGACGCCTGTGTCTGTGGGCAGTTGTGAGCAATGTACCATTGGGAACATCTAGATGCCAAGTGATGAGCAGTGAAGGGCTTCTTTGCTTACACCCTTAGATGGCGATAGCTTGAAAGCAACACACTTATCAACGTTCCATGCTTTCCTTCATGCAAAGCGTATCTGCATTCTTGAGGAAACCTGAGCTGCGCTGAAAAACACAATTAGCCTACCATTGTTTCTGGGAACTAAACGGTGAAGTCTGTCTACCTCAAGCAGCAACTACACTTCATGTCCAGCTTCAATAATTCCAGGGTTTCCCTTAACTGATATTTATTCCCGAGAAACATTGCCACCTCAGCCTCACTAAGCCTTCACCTTGATATCGTTACACCACAATTAAGACTCCCAGCGTGGCAACGGTTGCTAATGTCATGCTCCATTGTGTCCACTGGATGTGCAGTAAGAGAGCCAGAAACGCCAGAGGAATATGCAGTTTGGTCCCCCTGGAAATTGAGGCTTCCTGGGAAGTTTATTTTCCTCATTGGGAAGTGGTGAGTTGCCCCCTCAGTGTTACCTGGTAAACACTGTTGTTGCCCAGCTTCTCTTCATTGCACAATGGTCTTTGTGAGGACAAGTGATTTTCCAAGAAAGAAACTTGGAGGTTGCCATTCCTTGATATTTGCTCATCCTTCAGTAATCTACAGTGAATTGGCGAACCCATTTGACCACTAGCCTCAAGCTAACCTTCCTCTTGTATCATGCCACAGGTTGCCATGCAGCAGAATCCATGTAGCCTAATTCAGTGTTGTTCTTGAGCTCTAGGAAGCATTCCAGGTGTCTTACTAGCTGTAGTTTTGCACTAGGATAAGAAACGTACAAGAAGGATGGCCTGCGTGTTCGGGAGGTGGTGAGAAATGCACCGTTGGGAACAGCTAGATGCCGAGTCATGGGCAATGAAGTGCCTCTTTTGTTAAACCTCTAGAATGTGGCAACTTGAAACAACCCAAGTATCTCCCTTCTAAAGAAACGTGGAGGTACAAAATAGAGAAAAAACAACAAGGTCAATGCTCAGCGAGCCCTCTTGAAAATAAGGCTTGAACGGCAACTTTATTTTCCCCTTTGGGATGTAGAGAGTTGAGGGCTCAATTCTCCCTGAGAAACACTGTAGATGCACGTGTTCTCTTCATAGCACAATTGCCTTTGTGATGAGAAGTGAGTTTCTAGGAAAAACCTTTGAGGCTGCCATGCTTTGGTAGGTGCTCATCCTTCTTTAATCTTCAGTGAATTGGCGACCCCATTTGACCACTAGCCTCCAGCTAACCTTCCTCTTGTATCATGCCACAGGTTGCCATGCAGCAGAATCCCTGTAGCTTTATTCAGTGTGGTTCCTGAGCTCTAGGAAACATTCGAAGTCTCCTAGGACTCAGGGGTCTGCACTAGATCCGAAACGTACAACAAGGACGGCCTGTGTCTTCGAGGAGTTGTGAGCAATGCACCGTTGGGAACAGCTAGATGCCAAGTCAGGGGCAGTGAAGGGCTTCTTTTGTTAAACCTCTAGAATGTGGTACGCTGAAACAACTCAATTATCTCCCTTCTACATCACCTTGGAGGTACAAAATAGAGAACGAAACAGCAGGTTCAATGCTCTGTGGTCCCTTTTGAAAATAAGGCTGGAAGGGAAACTTTATTTACCTCCTGGAGATTTAGAGAGTTGCAGGCTCAATTCTCCCTGAGAAACACTGTACTTGCACATCTTCTCTTCATAGCACAATTGCCTGTGTGATGACGTGAGTTTCTACGAAAGAACCTTGGAGGTTGCCATTCCTTGGTAGTTGCTCATCCCTCGGTAATCTTCAGGGAATGAACCAAACACATGGGACCTCTAGCCTCAAGGTAACATTCAGGTTTTCTCATGACAGAGGTAGGCATGCAACAGATCCCATGCAGCCTTAGTCCCTGTGGTTCTTGAACTCTAGGAAGCATATCAGTTCTCTTTGGACTCGCTAGTCTGCCCTAGGTTTGGAAACGTACTAAAAGGGACGCCTGTGTCTGTGGGCAGTTGTGAGCAATGTACCATTGGGAACATCTAGATGCCAAGTGATGAGCAGTGAAGGGCTTCTTTGCTTACACCCTTAGATGGCGATAGCTTGAAAGCAACACAGTTATCAACGTTCCATGCTTTCCTTCATGCAAAGCGTATCTGCATTCTTGAGGAAACCTGAGCTGCGCTGAAAAACACAATTAGCCTACCATTGTTTCTGGGAACTAAACGGTGAAGTCTGTCTACCTCAAGCAGCAACTACACTTCATGTCCAGCTTCAATAATTCCAGGGTTTCCCTTAACTGATATTTATTCCCGAGAAACATTGCCACCTCAGCCTCACTAAGCCTTCACCTTGATATCGTTACACCACAATTAAGACTCCCAGCGTGGCAACGGTTGCTAATGTCATGCTCCATTGTGTCCACTGGATGTGCAGTAAGAGAGCCAGAAACGCCAGAGGAATATGCAGTTTGGTCCCCCTGGAAATTGAGGCTTCCTGGGAAAGTTTATTTTCCTCATTGGGAAGTGGAGAGTTGCCCCCTCAGTGTTACCTGGTAAACACTGTTGTTGCCCAGCTTCTCTTCATTGCACAATGGTCTTTGTGAGGACAAGTGATTTTCCAAGAAAGAAACTTGGAGGTTGCCATTCCTTGATATTTACTCATCCTTCAGTAATCTACAGTGAATTGGCGAACCCATTTGACCACTAGCCTCAAGCTAACCTTCCTCTTGTATCATGCCACAGGTTGCCATGCAGCAGAATCCATGTAGCCTAATTCAGTGTTGTTCTTGAGCTCTAGGAAGCATTCCAGGTGTCTTACTAGCTGTAGTTTTGCACTAGGATAAGAAACGTACAAGAAGGATGGCCTGCGTGTTCGGGAGGTGGTGAGAAATGCACCGTTGGGAACAGCTAGATGCCGAGTCATGGGCAATGAAGTGCCTCTTTTGTTAAACCTCTAGAATGTGGCAACTTGAAACAACCCAAGTATCTCCCTTCTAAAGAAACGTGGAGGTACAAAATAGAGAAAAAACAACAAGGTCAATGCTCAGCGAGCCTTCTTGAAAATAAGGCTTGAACGGCAACTTTATTTTCCCCTTTGGGATGTAGAGAGTTGAGGGCTCAATTCTCCCTGAGAAACACTGTAGATGCACGTGTTCTCTTCATAGCACAATTGCCTTTGTGATGAGAAGTGAGTTTCTAGGAAAAACCTTTGAGGCTGCCATGCTTTGGTAGGTGCTCATCCTTCTTTAATCTTCAGTGAATTGGCGACCCCATTTGACCACTAGCCTCCAGCTAACCTTCCTCTTGTATCATGCCACAGGTTGCCATGCAGCAGAATCCCTGTAGCTTTATTCAGTGTGGTTCCTGAGCTCTAGGAAACATTCGAAGTCTCCTAGGACTCAGGGGTCTGCACTAGATCCGAAACGTACAACAAGGACGGCCTGTGTCTTCGAGGAGTTGTGAGCAATGCACCGTTGGGAACAGCTAGATGCCAAGTCAGGGGCAGTGAAGGGCTTCTTTTGTTAAACCTCTAGAATGTGGTACGCTGAAACAACTCAATTATCTCCCTTCTACATCACCTTGGAGGTACAAAATAGAGAACGAAACAGCAGGTTCAATGCTCTGTGGTCCCTTTTGAAAATAAGGCTGGAAGGGAAACTTTATTTACCTCCTGGAGATTTAGAGAGTTGCAGGCTCAATTCTCCCTGAGAAACACTGTACTTGCACATCTTCTCTTCATAGCACAATTGCCTGTGTGATGACGTGAGTTTCTACGAAAGAACCTTGGAGGTTGCCATTCCTTGGTAGTTGCTCATCCCTCGGTAATCTTCAGGGAATGAACCAAACACATGGGACCTCTAGCCTCAAGGTAACATTCAGGTTTTCTCATGACAGAGGTAGGCATGCAACAGATCCCATGCAGCCTTAGTCCCTGTGGTTCTTGAACTCTAGGAAGCATATCAGTTCTCTTTGGACTCGCTAGTCTGCCCTAGGTTTGGAAACGTACTAAAAGGGACGCCTGTGTCTGTGGGCAGTTGTGAGCAATGTACCATTGGGAACATCTAGATGCCAAGTGATGAGCAGTGAAGGGCTTCTTTGCTTACACCCTTAGATGGCGATAGCTTGAAAGCAACACAGTTATCAACGTTCCATGCTTTCCTTCATGCAAAGCGTATCTGCATTCTTGAGGAAACCTGAGCTGCGCTGAAAAACACAATTAGCCTACCATTGTTTCTGGGAACTAAACGGTGAAGTCTGTCTACCTCAAGCAGCAACTACACTTCATGTCCAGCTTCAATAATTCCAGGGTTTCCCTTAACTGATATTTATTCCCGAGAAACATTGCCACCTCAGCCTCACTAAGCCTTCACCTTGATATCGTTACACCACAATTAAGACTCCCAGCGTGGCAACGGTTGCTAATGTCATGCTCCATTGTGTCCACTGGATGTGCAGTAAGAGAGCCAGAAACGCCAGAGGAATATGCAGTTTGGTCCCCCTGGAAATTGAGGCTTCCTGGGAAAGTTTATTTTCCTCATTGGGAAGTGGTGAGTTGCCCCCTCAGTGTTACCTGGTAAACACTGTTGTTGCCCAGCTTCTCTTCATTGCACAATGGTCTTTGTGAGGACAAGTGATTTTCCAAGAAAGAAACTTGGAGGTTGCCATTCCTTGATATTTACTCATCCTTCAGTAATCTACAGTGAATTGGCGAACCCATTTGACCACTAGCCTCAAGCTAACCTTCCTCTTGTATCATGCCACAGGTTGCCATGCAGCAGAATCCATGTAGCCTAATTCAGTGTTGTTCTTGAGCTCTAGGAAGCATTCCAGGTGTCTTACTAGCTGTAGTTTTGCACTAGGATAAGAAACGTACAAGAAGGATGGCCTGCGTGTTCGGGAGGTGGTGAGAAATGCACCGTTGGGAACAGCTAGATGCCGAGTCATGGGCAATGAAGTGCCTCTTTTGTTAAACCTCTAGAATGTGGCAACTTGAAACAACCCAAGTATCTCCCTTCTAAAGAAACGTGGAGGTACAAAATAGAGAAAAAACAACAAGGTCAATGCTCAGCGAGCCCTCTTGAAAATAAGGCTTGAACGGCAACTTTATTTTCCCCTTTGGGATGTAGAGAGTTGAGGGCTCAATTCTCCCTGAGAAACACTGTAGATGCACGTGTTCTCTTCATAGCACAATTGCCTTTGTGATGAGAAGTGAGTTTCTAGGAAAAACCTTTGAGGCTGCCATGCTTTGGTAGGTGCTCATCCTTCTTTAATCTTCAGTGAATTGGCGACCCCATTTGACCACTAGCCTCCAGCTAACCTTCCTCTTGTATCATGCCACAGGTTGCCATGCAGCAGAATCCCTGTAGCTTTATTCAGTGTGGTTCCTGAGCTCTAGGAAACATTCGAAGTCTCCTAGGACTCAGGGGTCTGCACTAGATCCGAAACGTACAACAAGGACGGCCTGTGTCTTCGAGGAGTTGTGAGCAATGCACCGTTGGGAACAGCTAGATGCCAAGTCAGGGGCAGTGAAGGGCTTCTTTTGTTAAACCTCTAGAATGTGGTACGCTGAAACAACTCAATTATCTCCCTTCTACATCACCTTGGAGGTACAAAATAGAGAACGAAACAGCAGGTTCAATGCTCTGTGGTCCCTTTTGAAAATAAGGCTGGAAGGGAAACTTTATTTACCTCCTGGAGATTTAGAGAGTTGCAGGCTCAATTCTCCCTGAGAAACACTGTACTTGCACATCTTCTCTTCATAGCACAATTGCCTGTGTGATGACGTGAGTTTCTACGAAAGAACCTTGGAGGTTGCCATTCCTTGGTAGTTGCTCATCCCTCGGTAATCTTCAGGGAATGAACCAAACACATGGGACCTCTAGCCTCAAGGTAACATTCAGGTTTTCTCATGACAGAGGTAGGCATGCAACAGATCCCATGCAGCCTTAGTCCCTGTGGTTCTTGAACTCTAGGAAGCATATCAGTTCTCTTTGGACTCGCTAGTCTGCCCTAGGTTTGGAAACGTACTAAAAGGGACGCCTGTGTCTGTGGGCAGTTGTGAGCAATGTACCATTGGGAACATCTAGATGCCAAGTGATGAGCAGTGAAGGGCTTCTTTGCTTACACCCTTAGATGGCGATAGCTTGAAAGCAACACACTTATCAACGTTCCATGCTTTCCTTCATGCAAAGCGTATCTGCATTCTTGAGGAAACCTGAGCTGCGCTGAAAAACACAATTAGCCTACCATTGTTTCTGGGAACTAAACGGTGAAGTCTGTCTACCTCAAGCAGCAACTACACTTCATGTCCAGCTTCAATAATTCCAGGGTTTCCCTTAACTGATATTTATTCCCGAGAAACATTGCCACCTCAGCCTCACTAAGCCTTCACCTTGATATCGTTACACCACAATTAAGACTCCCAGCGTGGCAACGGTTGCTAATGTCATGCTCCATTGTGTCCACTGGATGTGCAGTAAGAGAGCCAGAAACGCCAGAGGAATATGCAGTTTGGTCCCCCTGGAAATTGAGGCTTCCTGGGAAGTTTATTTTCCTCATTGGGAAGTGGTGAGTTGCCCCCTCAGTGTTACCTGGTAAACACTGTTGTTGCCCAGCTTCTCTTCATTGCACAATGGTCTTTGTGAGGACAAGTGATTTTCCAAGAAAGAAACTTGGAGGTTGCCATTCCTTGATATTTGCTCATCCTTCAGTAATCTACAGTGAATTGGCGAACCCATTTGACCACTAGCCTCAAGCTAACCTTCCTCTTGTATCATGCCACAGGTTGCCATGCAGCAGAATCCATGTAGCCTAATTCAGTGTTGTTCTTGAGCTCTAGGAAGCATTCCAGGTGTCTTACTAGCTGTAGTTTTCCACTAGGGTAAGAAACGTACAAGAAGGATGGCCTGCGTGTTCGGGAGGTGGTGAGAAATGCACCGTTGGGAACAGCTAGATGCCGAGTCATGGGCAATGAAGTGCCTCTTTTGTTAAACCTCTAGAATGTGGCAACTTGAAACAACCCAAGTATCTCCCTTCTAAAGAAACGTGGAGGTACAAAATAGAGAAAAAACAACAAGGTCAATGCTCAGCGAGCCTTCTTGAAAATAAGGCTTGAACGGCAACTTTATTTTCCCCTTTGGGATGTAGAGAGTTGAGGGCTCAATTCTCCCTGAGAAACACTGTAGATGCACGTGTTCTCTTCATAGCACAATTGCCTTTGTGATGAGAAGTGAGTTTCTAGGAAAAACCTTTGAGGCTGCCATGCTTTGGTAGGTGCTCATCCTTCTTTAATCTTCAGTGAATTGGCGACCCCATTTGACCACTAGCCTCCAGCTAACCTTCCTCTTGTATCATGCCACAGGTTGCCATGCAGCAGAATCCCTGTAGCTTTATTCAGTGTGGTTCCTGAGCTCTAGGAAACATTCGAAGTCTCCTAGGACTCAGGGGTCTGCACTAGATCCGAAACGTACAACAAGGACGGCCTGTGTCTTCGAGGAGTTGTGAGCAATGCACCGTTGGGAACAGCTAGATGCCAAGTCAGGGGCAGTGAAGGGCTTCTTTTGTTAAACCTCTAGAATGTGGTACGCTGAAACAACTCAATTATCTCCCTTCTACATCACCTTGGAGGTACAAAATAGAGAACGAAACAGCAGGTTCAATGCTCTGTGGTCCCTTTTGAAAATAAGGCTGGAAGGGAAACTTTATTTACCTCCTGGAGATTTAGAGAGTTGCAGGCTCAATTCTCCCTGAGAAACACTGTACTTGCACATCTTCTCTTCATAGCACAATTGCCTGTGTGATGACGTGAGTTTCTACGAAAGAACCTTGGAGGTTGCCATTCCTTGGTAGTTGCTCATCCCTCGGTAATCTTCAGGGAATGAACCAAACACATGGGACCTCTAGCCTCAAGGTAACATTCAGGTTTTCTCATGACAGAGGTAGGCATGCAACAGATCCCATGCAGCCTTAGTCCCTGTGGTTCTTGAACTCTAGGAATCATATCAGTTCTCTTTGGACTCGCTAGTCTGCCCTAGGTTTGGAAACGTACTAAAAGGGACGCCTGTGTCTGTGGGCAGTTGTGAGCAATGTACCATTGGGAACATCTAGATGCCAAGTGATGAGCAGTGAAGGGCTTCTTTGCTTACACCCTTAGATGGCGATAGCTTGAAAGCAACACAGTTATCAACGTTCCATGCTTTCCTTCATGCAAAGCGTATCTGCATTCTTGAGGAAACCTGAGCTGCGCTGAAAAACACAATTAGCCTACCATTGTTTCTGGGAACTAAACGGTGAAGTCTGTCTACCTCAAGCAGCAACTACACTTCATGTCCAGCTTCAATAATTCCAGGGTTTCCCTTAACTGATATTTATTCCCGAGAAACATTGCCACCTCAGCCTCACTAAGCCTTCACCTTGATATCGTTACACCACAATTAAGACTCCCAGCGTGGCAACGGTTGCTAATGTCATGCTCCATTGTGTCCACTGGATGTGCAGTAAGAGAGCCAGAAACGCCAGAGGAATATGCAGTTTGGTCCCCCTGGAAATTGAGGCTTCCTGGGAAAGTTTATTTTCCTCATTGGGAAGTGGAGAGTTGCCCCCTCAGTGTTACCTGGTAAACACTGTTGTTGCCCAGCTTCTCTTCATTGCACAATGGTCTTTGTGAGGACAAGTGATTTTCCAAGAAAGAAACTTGGAGGTTGCCATTCCTTGATATTTACTCATCCTTCAGTAATCTACAGTGAATTGGCGAACCCATTTGACCACTAGCCTCAAGCTAACCTTCCTCTTGTATCATGCCACAGGTTGCCATGCAGCAGAATCCATGTAGCCTAATTCAGTGTTGTTCTTGAGCTCTAGGAAGCATTCCAGGTGTCTTACTAGCTGTAGTTTTGCACTAGGATAAGAAACGTACAAGAAGGATGGCCTGCGTGTTCGGGAGGTGGTGAGAAATGCACCGTTGGGAACAGCTAGATGCCGAGTCATGGGCAATGAAGTGCCTCTTTTGTTAAACCTCTAGAATGTGGCAACTTGAAACAACCCAAGTATCTCCCTTCTAAAGAAACGTGGAGGTACAAAATAGAGAAAAAACAACAAGGTCAATGCTCAGCGAGCCCTCTTGAAAATAAGGCTTGAACAGCAACTTTATTTTCCCCTTTGGGATGTAGAGAGTTGAGGGCTCAATTCTCCCTGAGAAACACTGTAGATGCACGTGTTCTCTTCATAGCACAATTGCCTTTGTGATGAGAAGTGAGTTTCTAGGAAAAACCTTTGAGGCTGCCATGCTTTGGTAGGTGCTCATCCTTCTTTAATCTTCAGTGAATTGGCGACCCCATTTGACCACTAGCCTCCAGCTAACCTTCCTCTTGTATCATGCCACAGGTTGCCATGCAGCAGAATCCCTGTAGCTTTATTCAGTGTGGTTCCTGAGCTCTAGGAAACATTCGAAGTCTCCTAGGACTCAGGGGTCTGCACTAGATCCGAAACGTACAACAAGGACGGCCTGTGTCTTCGAGGAGTTGTGAGCAATGCACCGTTGGGAACAGCTAGATGCCAAGTCAGGGGCAGTGAAGGGCTTCTTTTGTTAAACCTCTAGAATGTGGTACGCTGAAACAACTCAATTATCTCCCTTCTACATCACCTTGGAGGTACAAAATAGAGAACGAAACAGCAGGTTCAATGCTCTGTGGTCCCTTTTGAAAATAAGGCTGGAAGGGAAACTTTATTTACCTCCTGGAGATTTAGAGAGTTGCAGGCTCAATTCTCCCTGAGAAACACTGTACTTGCACATCTTCTCTTCATAGCACAATTGCCTGTGTGATGACGTGAGTTTCTACGAAAGAACCTTGGAGGTTGCCATTCCTTGGTAGTTGCTCATCCCTCGGTAATCTTCAGGGAATGAACCAAACACATGGGACCTCTAGCCTCAAGGTAACATTCAGGTTTTCTCATGACAGAGGTAGGCATGCAACAGATCCCATGCAGCCTTAGTCCCTGTGGTTCTTGAACTCTAGGAATCATATCAGTTCTCTTTGGACTCGCTAGTCTGCCCTAGGTTTGGAAACGTACTAAAAGGGACGCCTGTGTCTGTGGGCAGTTGTGAGCAATGTACCATTGGGAACATCTAGATGCCAAGTGATGAGCAGTGAAGGGCTTCTTTGCTTACACCCTTAGATGGCGATAGCTTGAAAGCAACACAGTTATCAACGTTCCATGCTTTCCTTCATGCAAAGCGTATCTGCATTCTTGAGGAAACCTGAGCTGCGCTGAAAAACACAATTAGCCTACCATTGTTTCTGGGAACTAAACGGTGAAGTCTGTCTACCTCAAGCAGCAACTACACTTCATGTCCAGCTTCAATAATTCCAGGGTTTCCCTTAACTGATATTTATTCCCGAGAAACATTGCCACCTCAGCCTCACTAAGCCTTCACCTTGATATCGTTACACCACAATTAAGACTCCCAGCGTGGCAACGGTTGCTAATGTCATGCTCCATTGTGTCCACTGGATGTGCAGTAAGAGAGCCAGAAACGCCAGAGGAATATGCAGTTTGGTCCCCCTGGAAATTGAGGCTTCCTGGGAAAGTTTATTTTCCTCATTGGGAAGTGGTGAGTTGCCCCCTCAGTGTTACCTGGTAAACACTGTTGTTGCCCAGCTTCTCTTCATTGCACAATGGTCTTTGTGAGGACAAGTGATTTTCCAAGAAAGAAACTTGGAGGTTGCCATTCCTTGATATTTACTCATCCTTCAGTAATCTACAGTGAATTGGCGAACCCATTTGACCACTAGCCTCAAGCTAACCTTCCTCTTGTATCATGCCACAGGTTGCCATGCAGCAGAATCCATGTAGCCTAATTCAGTGTTGTTCTTGAGCTCTAGGAAGCATTCCAGGTGTCTTACTAGCTGTAGTTTTGCACTAGGATAAGAAACGTACAAGAAGGATGGCCTGCGTGTTCGGGAGGTGGTGAGAAATGCACCGTTGGGAACAGCTAGATGCCGAGTCATGGGCAATGAAGTGCCTCTTTTGTTAAACCTCTAGAATGTGGCAACTTGAAACAACCCAAGTATCTCCCTTCTAAAGAAACGTGGAGGTACAAAATAGAGAAAAAACAACAAGGTCAATGCTCAGCGAGCCTTCTTGAAAATTAGGCTTGAACGGCAACTTTATTTTCCCCTTTGGGATGTAGAGAGTTGAGGGCTCAATTCTCCCTGAGAAACACTGTAGATGCACGTGTTCTCTTCATAGCACAATTGCCTTTGTGATGAGAAGTGAGTTTCTAGGAAAAACCTTTGAGGCTGCCATGCTTTGGTAGGTGCTCATCCTTCTTTAATCTTCAGTGAATTGGCGACCCCATTTGACCACTAGCCTCCAGCTAACCTTCCTCTTGTATCATGCCACAGGTTGCCATGCAGCAGAATCCCTGTAGCTTTATTCAGTGTGGTTCCTGAGCTCTAGGAAACATTCGAAGTCTCCTAGGACTCAGGGGTCTGCACTAGATCCGAAACGTACAACAAGGACGGCCTGTGTCTTCGAGGAGTTGTGAGCAATGCACCATTGGGAACAGCTAGATGCCAAGTCAGGGGCAGTGAAGGGCTTCTTTTGTTAAACCTCTAGAATGTGGTACGCTGAAACAACTCAATTATCTCCCTTCTACATCACCTTGGTGGTACAAAATAGAGAACGAAACAGCAGGTTCAATGCTCTGTGGTCCCTTTTGAAAATAAGGCTGGAAGGGAAACTTTATTTACCTCCTGGAGATTTAGAGAGTTGCAGGCTCAATTCTCCCTGAGAAACACTGTACTTGCACATCTTCTCTTCATAGCACAATTGCCTGTGTGATGACGTGAGTTTCTACGAAAGAACCTTAGAGGTTGCCATTCCTTGGTAGTTGCTCATCCCTCGGTAATCTTCAGGGAATGAACCAAACACATGGGACCTCTAGCCTCAAGGTAACATTCAGGTTTTCTCATGACAGAGGTAGGCATGCAACAGATCCCATGCAGCCTTAGTCCCTGTGGTTCTTGAACTCTAGGAATCATATCAGTTCTCTTTGGACTCGCTAGTCTGCCCTAGGTTTGGAAACGTACTAAAAGGGACGCCTGTGTCTGGGCAGTTGTGAGCAATGTACCATTGGGAACATCTAGATGCCAAGTGATGAGCAGTGAAGGGCTTCTTTGCTTACACCCTTAGATGGCGATAGCTTGAAAGCAACACAGTTATCAACGTTCCATGCTTTCCTTCATGCAAAGCGTATCTGCATTCTTGAGGAAACCTGAGCTGCGCTGAAAAACACAATTAGCCTACCATTGTTTCTGGGAACTAAACGGTGAAGTCTGTCTACCTCAAGCAGCAACTACACTTCATGTCCAGCTTCAATAATTCCAGGGTTTCCCTTAACTGATATTTATTCCCGAGAAACATTGCCACCTCAGCCTCACTAAGCCTTCACCTTGATATCGTTACACCACAATTAAGACTCCCAGCGTGGCAACGGTTGCTAATGTCATGCTCCATTGTGTCCACTGGATGTGCAGTAAGAGAGCCAGAAACGCCAGAGGAATATGCAGTTTGGTCCCCCTGGAAATTGAGGCTTCCTGGGAAAGTTTATTTTCCTCATTGGGAAGTGGTGAGTTGCCCCCTCAGTGTTACCTGGTAAACACTGTTGTTGCCCAGCTTCTCTTCATTGCACAATGGTCTTTGTGAGGACAAGTGATTTTCCAAGAAAGAAACTTGGAGGTTGCCATTCCTTGATATTTACTCATCCTTCAGTAATCTACAGTGAATTGGCGAACCCATTTGACCACTAGCCTCAAGCTAACCTTCCTCTTGTATCATGCCACAGGTTGCCATGCAGCAGAATCCATGTAGCCTAATTCAGTGTTGTTCTTGAGCTCTAGGAAGCATTCCAGGTGTCTTACTAGCTGTAGTTTTGCACTAGGATAAGAAACGTACAAGAAGGATGGCCTGCGTGTTCGGGAGGTGGTGAGAAATGCACCGTTGGGAACAGCTAGATGCCGAGTCATGGGCAATGAAGTGCCTCTTTTGTTAAACCTCTAGAATGTGGCAACTTGAAACAACCCAAGTATCTCCCTTCTAAAGAAACGTGGAGGTACAAAATAGAGAAAAAACAACAAGGTCAATGCTCAGCGAGCCCTCTTGAAAATAAGGCTTGAACGGCAACTTTATTTTCCCCTTTGGGATGTAGAGAGTTGAGGGCTCAATTCTCCCTGAGAAACACTGTAGATGCACGTGTTCTCTTCATAGCACAATTGCCTTTGTGATGAGAAGTGAGTTTCTAGGAAAAACCTTTGAGGCTGCCATGCTTTGGTAGGTGCTCATCCTTCTTTAATCTTCAGTGAATTGGCGACCCCATTTGACCACTAGCCTCCAGCTAACCTTCCTCTTGTATCATGCCACAGGTTGCCATGCAGCAGAATCCCTGTAGCTTTATTCAGTGTGGTTCCTGAGCTCTAGGAAACATTCGAAGTCTCCTAGGACTCAGGGGTCTGCACTAGATCCGAAACGTACAACAAGGACGGCCTGTGTCTTCGAGGAGTTGTGAGCAATGCACCGTTGGGAACAGCTAGATGCCAAGTCAGGGGCAGTGAAGGGCTTCTTTTGTTAAACCTCTAGAATGTGGTACGCTGAAACAACTCAATTATCTCCCTTCTACATCACCTTGGAGGTACAAAATAGAGAACGAAACAGCAGGTTCAATGCTCTGTGGTCCCTTTTGAAAATAAGGCTGGAAGGGAAACTTTATTTACCTCCTGGAGATTTAGAGAGTTGCAGGCTCAATTCTCCCTGAGAAACACTGTACTTGCACATCTTCTCTTCATAGCACAATTGCCTGTGTGATGACGTGAGTTTCTACGAAAGAACCTTGGAGGTTGCCATTCCTTGGTAGTTGCTCATCCCTCGGTAATCTTCAGGGAATGAACCAAACACATGGGACCTCTAGCCTCAAGGTAACATTCAGGTTTTCTCATGACAGAGGTAGGCATGCAACAGATCCCATGCAGCCTTAGTCCCTGTGGTTCTTGAACTCTAGGAATCATATCAGTTCTCTTTGGACTCGCTAGTCTGCCCTAGGTTTGGAAACGTACTAAAAGGGACGCCTGTGTCTGGGCAGTTGTGAGCAATGTACCATTGGGAACATCTAGATGCCAAGTGATGAGCAGTGAAGGGCTTCTTTGCTTACACCCTTAGATGGCGATAGCTTGAAAGCAACACAGTTATCAACGTTCCATGCTTTCCTTCATGCAAAGCGTATCTGCATTCTTGAGGAAACCTGAGCTGCGCTGAAAAACACAATTAGCCTACCATTGTTTCTGGGAACTAAACGGTGAAGTCTGTCTACCTCAAGCAGCAACTACACTTCATGTCCAGCTTCAATAATTCCAGGGTTTCCCTTAACTGATATTTATTCCCGAGAAACATTGCCACCTCAGCCTCACTAAGCCTTCACCTTGATATCGTTACACCACAATTAAGACTCCCAGCGTGGCAACGGTTGCTAATGTCATGCTCCATTGTGTCCACTGGATGTGCAGTAAGAGAGCCAGAAACGCCAGAGGAATATGCAGTTTGGTCCCCCTGGAAATTGAGGCTTCCTGGGAAAGTTTATTTTCCTCATTGGGAAGTGGTGAGTTGCCCCCTCAGTGTTACCTGGTAAACACTGTTGTTGCCCAGCTTCTCTTCATTGCACAATGGTCTTTGTGAGGACAAGTGATTTTCCAAGAAAGAAACTTGGAGGTTGCCATTCCTTGATATTTACTCATCCTTCAGTAATCTACAGTGAATTGGCGAACCCATTTGACCACTAGCCTCAAGCTAACCTTCCTCTTGTATCATGCCACAGGTTGCCATGCAGCAGAATCCATGTAGCCTAATTCAGTGTTGTTCTTGAGCTCTAGGAAGCATTCCAGGTGTCTTACTAGCTGTAGTTTTGCACTAGGATAAGAAACGTACAAGAAGGATGGCCTGCGTGTTCGGGAGGTGGTGAGAAATGCACCGTTGGGAACAGCTAGATGCCGAGTCATGGGCAATGAAGTGCCTCTTTTGTTAAACCTCTAGAATGTGGCAACTTGAAACAACCCAAGTATCTCCCTTCTAAAGAAACGTGGAGGTACAAAATAGAGAAAAAACAACAAGGTCAATGCTCAGCGAGCCCTCTTGAAAATAAGGCTTGAACGGCAACTTTATTTTCCCCTTTGGGATGTAGAGAGTTGAGGGCTCAATTCTCCCTGAGAAACACTGTAGATGCACGTGTTCTCTTCATAGCACAATTGCCTTTGTGATGAGAAGTGAGTTTCTAGGAAAAACCTTTGAGGCTGCCATGCTTTGGTAGGTGCTCATCCTTCTTTAATCTTCAGTGAATTGGCGACCCCATTTGACCACTAGCCTCCAGCTAACCTTCCTCTTGTATCATGCCACAGGTTGCCATGCAGCAGAATCCCTGTAGCTTTATTCAGTGTGGTTCCTGAGCTCTAGGAAACATTCGAAGTCTCCTAGGACTCAGGGGTCTGCACTAGATCCGAAACGTACAACAAGGACGGCCTGTGTCTTCGAGGAGTTGTGAGCAATGCACCGTTGGGAACAGCTAGATGCCAAGTCAGGGGCAGTGAAGGGCTTCTTTTGTTAAACCTCTAGAATGTGGTACGCTGAAACAACTCAATTATCTCCCTTCTACATCACCTTGGAGGTACAAAATAGAGAACGAAACAGCAGGTTCAATGCTCTGTGGTCCCTTTTGAAAATAAGGCTGGAAGGGAAACTTTATTTACCTCCTGGAGATTTAGAGAGTTGCAGGCTCAATTCTCCCTGAGAAACACTGTACTTGCACATCTTCTCTTCATAGCACAATTGCCTGTGTGATGACGTGAGTTTCTACGAAAGAACCTTGGAGGTTGCCATTCCTTGGTAGTTGCTCATCCCTCGGTAATCTTCAGGGAATGAACCAAACACATGGGACCTCTAGCCTCAAGGTAACATTCAGGTTTTCTCATGACAGAGGTAGGCATGCAACAGATCCCATGCAGCCTTAGTCCCTGTGGTTCTTGAACTCTAGGAAGCATATCAGTTCTCTTTGGACTCGCTAGTCTGCCCTAGGTTTGGAAACGTACTAAAAGGGACGCCTGTGTCTGTGGGCAGTTGTGAGCAATGTACCATTGGGAACATCTAGATGCCAAGTGATGAGCAGTGAAGGGCTTCTTTGCTTACACCCTTAGATGGCGATAGCTTGAAAGCAACACAGTTATCAACGTTCCATGCTTTCCTTCATGCAAAGCGTATCTGCATTCTTGAGGAAACCTGAGCTGCGCTGAAAAACACAATTAGCCTACCATTGTTTCTGGGAACTAAACGGTGAAGTCTGTCTACCTCAAGCAGCAACTACACTTCATGTCCAGCTTCAATAATTCCAGGGTTTCCCTTAACTGATATTTATTCCCGAGAAACATTGCCACCTCAGCCTCACTAAGCCTTCACCTTGATATCGTTACACCACAATTAAGACTCCCAGCGTGGCAACGGTTGCTAATGTCATGCTCCATTGTGTCCACTGGATGTGCAGTAAGAGAGCCAGAAACGCCAGAGGAATATGCAGTTTGGTCCCCCTGGAAATTGAGGCTTCCTGGGAAAGTTTATTTTCCTCATTGGGAAGTGGTGAGTTGCCCCCTCAGTGTTACCTGGTAAACACTGTTGTTGCCCAGCTTCTCTTCATTGCACAATGGTCTTTGTGAGGACAAGTGATTTTCCAAGAAAGAAACTTGGAGGTTGCCATTCCTTGATATTTACTCATCCTTCAGTAATCTACAGTGAATTGGCGAACCCATTTGACCACTAGCCTCAAGCTAACCTTCCTCTTGTATCATGCCACAGGTTGCCATGCAGCAGAATCCATGTAGCCTAATTCAGTGTTGTTCTTGAGCTCTAGGAAGCATTCCAGGTGTCTTACTAGCTGTAGTTTTGCACTAGGATAAGAAACGTACAAGAAGGATGGCCTGCGTGTTCGGGAGGTGGTGAGAAATGCACCGTTGGGAACAGCTAGATGCCGAGTCATGGGCAATGAAGTGCCTCTTTTGTTAAACCTCTAGAATGTGGCAACTTGAAACAACCCAAGTATCTCCCTTCTAAAGAAACGTGGAGGTACAAAATAGAGAAAAAACAACAAGGTCAATGCTCAGCGAGCCCTCTTGAAAATAAGGCTTGAACGGCAACTTTATTTTCCCCTTTGGGATGTAGAGAGTTGAGGGCTCAATTCTCCCTGAGAAACACTGTAGATGCACGTGTTCTCTTCATAGCACAATTGCCTTTGTGATGAGAAGTGAGTTTCTAGGAAAAACCTTTGAGGCTGCCATGCTTTGGTAGGTGCTCATCCTTCTTTAATCTTCAGTGAATTGGCGACCCCATTTGACCACTAGCCTCCAGCTAACCTTCCTCTTGTATCATGCCACAGGTTGCCATGCAGCAGAATCCCTGTAGCTTTATTCAGTGTGGTTCCTGAGCTCTAGGAAACATTCGAAGTCTCCTAGGACTCAGGGGTCTGCACTAGATCCGAAACGTACAACAAGGACGGCCTGTGTCTTCGAGGAGTTGTGAGCAATGCACCGTTGGGAACAGCTAGATGCCAAGTCAGGGGCAGTGAAGGGCTTCTTTTGTTAAACCTCTAGAATGTGGTACGCTGAAACAACTCAATTATCTCCCTTCTACATCACCTTGGAGGTACAAAATAGAGAACGAAACAGCAGGTTCAATGCTCTGTGGTCCCTTTTGAAAATAAGGCTGGAAGGGAAACTTTATTTACCTCCTGGAGATTTAGAGAGTTGCAGGCTCAATTCTCCCTGAGAAACACTGTACTTGCACATCTTCTCTTCATAGCACAATTGCCTGTGTGATGACGTGAGTTTCTACGAAAGAACCTTGGAGGTTGCCATTCCTTGGTAGTTGCTCATCCCTCGGTAATCTTCAGGGAATGAACCAAACACATGGGACCTCTAGCCTCAAGGTAACATTCAGGTTTTCTCATGACAGAGGTAGGCATGCAACAGATCCCATGCAGCCTTAGTCCCTGTGGTTCTTGAACTCTAGGAAGCATATCAGTTCTCTTTGGACTCGCTAGTCTGCCCTAGGTTTGGAAACGTACTAAAAGGGACGCCTGTGTCTGTGGGCAGTTGTGAGCAATGTACCATTGGGAACATCTAGATGCCAAGTGATGAGCAGTGAAGGGCTTCTTTGCTTACACCCTTAGATGGCGATAGCTTGAAAGCAACACACTTATCAACGTTCCATGCTTTCCTTCATGCAAAGCGTATCTGCATTCTTGAGGAAACCTGAGCTGCGCTGAAAAACACAATTAGCCTACCATTGTTTCTGGGAACTAAACGGTGAAGTCTGTCTACCTCAAGCAGCAACTACACTTCATGTCCAGCTTCAATAATTCCAGGGTTTCCCTTAACTGATATTTATTCCCGAGAAACATTGCCACCTCAGCCTCACTAAGCCTTCACCTTGATATCGTTACACCACAATTAAGACTCCCAGCGTGGCAACGGTTGCTAATGTCATGCTCCATTGTGTCCACTGGATGTGCAGTAAGAGAGCCAGAAACGCCAGAGGAATATGCAGTTTGGTCCCCCTGGAAATTGAGGCTTCCTGGGAAGTTTATTTTCCTCATTGGGAAGTGGTGAGTTGCCCCCTCAGTGTTACCTGGTAAACACTGTTGTTGCCCAGCTTCTCTTCATTGCACAATGGTCTTTGTGAGGACAAGTGATTTTCCAAGAAAGAAACTTGGAGGTTGCCATTCCTTGATATTTGCTCATCCTTCAGTAATCTACAGTGAATTGGCGAACCCATTTGACCACTAGCCTCAAGCTAACCTTCCTCTTGTATCATGCCACAGGTTGCCATGCAGCAGAATCCATGTAGCCTAATTCAGTGTTGTTCTTGAGCTCTAGGAAGCATTCCAGGTGTCTTACTAGCTGTAGTTTTCCACTAGGGTAAGAAACGTACAAGAAGGATGGCCTGCGTGTTCGGGAGGTGGTGAGAAATGCACCGTTGGGAACAGCTAGATGCCGAGTCATGGGCAATGAAGTGCCTCTTTTGTTAAACCTCTAGAATGTGGCAACTTGAAACAACCCAAGTATCTCCCTTCTAAAGAAACGTGGAGGTACAAAATAGAGAAAAAACAACAAGGTCAATGCTCAGCGAGCCTTCTTGAAAATAAGGCTTGAACGGCAACTTTATTTTCCCCTTTGGGATGTAGAGAGTTGAGGGCTCAATTCTCCCTGAGAAACACTGTAGATGCACGTGTTCTCTTCATAGCACAATTGCCTTTGTGATGAGAAGTGAGTTTCTAGGAAAAACCTTTGAGGCTGCCATGCTTTGGTAGGTGCTCATCCTTCTTTAATCTTCAGTGAATTGGCGACCCCATTTGACCACTAGCCTCCAGCTAACCTTCCTCTTGTATCATGCCACAGGTTGCCATGCAGCAGAATCCCTGTAGCTTTATTCAGTGTGGTTCCTGAGCTCTAGGAAACATTCGAAGTCTCCTAGGACTCAGGGGTCTGCACTAGATCCGAAACGTACAACAAGGACGGCCTGTGTCTTCGAGGAGTTGTGAGCAATGCACCGTTGGGAACAGCTAGATGCCAAGTCAGGGGCAGTGAAGGGCTTCTTTTGTTAAACCTCTAGAATGTGGTACGCTGAAACAACTCAATTATCTCCCTTCTACATCACCTTGGAGGTACAAAATAGAGAACGAAACAGCAGGTTCAATGCTCTGTGGTCCCTTTTGAAAATAAGGCTGGAAGGGAAACTTTATTTACCTCCTGGAGATTTAGAGAGTTGCAGGCTCAATTCTCCCTGAGAAACACTGTACTTGCACATCTTCTCTTCATAGCACAATTGCCTGTGTGATGACGTGAGTTTCTACGAAAGAACCTTGGAGGTTGCCATTCCTTGGTAGTTGCTCATCCCTCGGTAATCTTCAGGGAATGAACCAAACACATGGGACCTCTAGCCTCAAGGTAACATTCAGGTTTTCTCATGACAGAGGTAGGCATGCAACAGATCCCATGCAGCCTTAGTCCCTGTGGTTCTTGAACTCTAGGAATCATATCAGTTCTCTTTGGACTCGCTAGTCTGCCCTAGGTTTGGAAACGTACTAAAAGGGACGCCTGTGTCTGTGGGCAGTTGTGAGCAATGTACCATTGGGAACATCTAGATGCCAAGTGATGAGCAGTGAAGGGCTTCTTTGCTTACACCCTTAGATGGCGATAGCTTGAAAGCAACACAGTTATCAACGTTCCATGCTTTCCTTCATGCAAAGCGTATCTGCATTCTTGAGGAAACCTGAGCTGCGCTGAAAAACACAATTAGCCTACCATTGTTTCTGGGAACTAAACGGTGAAGTCTGTCTACCTCAAGCAGCAACTACACTTCATGTCCAGCTTCAATAATTCCAGGGTTTCCCTTAACTGATATTTATTCCCGAGAAACATTGCCACCTCAGCCTCACTAAGCCTTCACCTTGATATCGTTACACCACAATTAAGACTCCCAGCGTGGCAACGGTTGCTAATGTCATGCTCCATTGTGTCCACTGGATGTGCAGTAAGAGAGCCAGAAACGCCAGAGGAATATGCAGTTTGGTCCCCCTGGAAATTGAGGCTTCCTGGGAAAGTTTATTTTCCTCATTGGGAAGTGGAGAGTTGCCCCCTCAGTGTTACCTGGTAAACACTGTTGTTGCCCAGCTTCTCTTCATTGCACAATGGTCTTTGTGAGGACAAGTGATTTTCCAAGAAAGAAACTTGGAGGTTGCCATTCCTTGATATTTACTCATCCTTCAGTAATCTACAGTGAATTGGCGAACCCATTTGACCACTAGCCTCAAGCTAACCTTCCTCTTGTATCATGCCACAGGTTGCCATGCAGCAGAATCCATGTAGCCTAATTCAGTGTTGTTCTTGAGCTCTAGGAAGCATTCCAGGTGTCTTACTAGCTGTAGTTTTGCACTAGGATAAGAAACGTACAAGAAGGATGGCCTGCGTGTTCGGGAGGTGGTGAGAAATGCACCGTTGGGAACAGCTAGATGCCGAGTCATGGGCAATGAAGTGCCTCTTTTGTTAAACCTCTAGAATGTGGCAACTTGAAACAACCCAAGTATCTCCCTTCTAAAGAAACGTGGAGGTACAAAATAGAGAAAAAACAACAAGGTCAATGCTCAGCGAGCCCTCTTGAAAATAAGGCTTGAACAGCAACTTTATTTTCCCCTTTGGGATGTAGAGAGTTGAGGGCTCAATTCTCCCTGAGAAACACTGTAGATGCACGTGTTCTCTTCATAGCACAATTGCCTTTGTGATGAGAAGTGAGTTTCTAGGAAAAACCTTTGAGGCTGCCATGCTTTGGTAGGTGCTCATCCTTCTTTAATCTTCAGTGAATTGGCGACCCCATTTGACCACTAGCCTCCAGCTAACCTTCCTCTTGTATCATGCCACAGGTTGCCATGCAGCAGAATCCCTGTAGCTTTATTCAGTGTGGTTCCTGAGCTCTAGGAAACATTCGAAGTCTCCTAGGACTCAGGGGTCTGCACTAGATCCGAAACGTACAACAAGGACGGCCTGTGTCTTCGAGGAGTTGTGAGCAATGCACCGTTGGGAACAGCTAGATGCCAAGTCAGGGGCAGTGAAGGGCTTCTTTTGTTAAACCTCTAGAATGTGGTACGCTGAAACAACTCAATTATCTCCCTTCTACATCACCTTGGAGGTACAAAATAGAGAACGAAACAGCAGGTTCAATGCTCTGTGGTCCCTTTTGAAAATAAGGCTGGAAGGGAAACTTTATTTACCTCCTGGAGATTTAGAGAGTTGCAGGCTCAATTCTCCCTGAGAAACACTGTACTTGCACATCTTCTCTTCATAGCACAATTGCCTGTGTGATGACGTGAGTTTCTACGAAAGAACCTTGGAGGTTGCCATTCCTTGGTAGTTGCTCATCCCTCGGTAATCTTCAGGGAATGAACCAAACACATGGGACCTCTAGCCTCAAGGTAACATTCAGGTTTTCTCATGACAGAGGTAGGCATGCAACAGATCCCATGCAGCCTTAGTCCCTGTGGTTCTTGAACTCTAGGAATCATATCAGTTCTCTTTGGACTCGCTAGTCTGCCCTAGGTTTGGAAACGTACTAAAAGGGACGCCTGTGTCTGTGGGCAGTTGTGAGCAATGTACCATTGGGAACATCTAGATGCCAAGTGATGAGCAGTGAAGGGCTTCTTTGCTTACACCCTTAGATGGCGATAGCTTGAAAGCAACACAGTTATCAACGTTCCATGCTTTCCTTCATGCAAAGCGTATCTGCATTCTTGAGGAAACCTGAGCTGCGCTGAAAAACACAATTAGCCTACCATTGTTTCTGGGAACTAAACGGTGAAGTCTGTCTACCTCAAGCAGCAACTACACTTCATGTCCAGCTTCAATAATTCCAGGGTTTCCCTTAACTGATATTTATTCCCGAGAAACATTGCCACCTCAGCCTCACTAAGCCTTCACCTTGATATCGTTACACCACAATTAAGACTCCCAGCGTGGCAACGGTTGCTAATGTCATGCTCCATTGTGTCCACTGGATGTGCAGTAAGAGAGCCAGAAACGCCAGAGGAATATGCAGTTTGGTCCCCCTGGAAATTGAGGCTTCCTGGGAAAGTTTATTTTCCTCATTGGGAAGTGGTGAGTTGCCCCCTCAGTGTTACCTGGTAAACACTGTTGTTGCCCAGCTTCTCTTCATTGCACAATGGTCTTTGTGAGGACAAGTGATTTTCCAAGAAAGAAACTTGGAGGTTGCCATTCCTTGATATTTACTCATCCTTCAGTAATCTACAGTGAATTGGCGAACCCATTTGACCACTAGCCTCAAGCTAACCTTCCTCTTGTATCATGCCACAGGTTGCCATGCAGCAGAATCCATGTAGCCTAATTCAGTGTTGTTCTTGAGCTCTAGGAAGCATTCCAGGTGTCTTACTAGCTGTAGTTTTGCACTAGGATAAGAAACGTACAAGAAGGATGGCCTGCGTGTTCGGGAGGTGGTGAGAAATGCACCGTTGGGAACAGCTAGATGCCGAGTCATGGGCAATGAAGTGCCTCTTTTGTTAAACCTCTAGAATGTGGCAACTTGAAACAACCCAAGTATCTCCCTTCTAAAGAAACGTGGAGGTACAAAATAGAGAAAAAACAACAAGGTCAATGCTCAGCGAGCCTTCTTGAAAATTAGGCTTGAACGGCAACTTTATTTTCCCCTTTGGGATGTAGAGAGTTGAGGGCTCAATTCTCCCTGAGAAACACTGTAGATGCACGTGTTCTCTTCATAGCACAATTGCCTTTGTGATGAGAAGTGAGTTTCTAGGAAAAACCTTTGAGGCTGCCATGCTTTGGTAGGTGCTCATCCTTCTTTAATCTTCAGTGAATTGGCGACCCCATTTGACCACTAGCCTCCAGCTAACCTTCCTCTTGTATCATGCCACAGGTTGCCATGCAGCAGAATCCCTGTAGCTTTATTCAGTGTGGTTCCTGAGCTCTAGGAAACATTCGAAGTCTCCTAGGACTCAGGGGTCTGCACTAGATCCGAAACGTACAACAAGGACGGCCTGTGTCTTCGAGGAGTTGTGAGCAATGCACCATTGGGAACAGCTAGATGCCAAGTCAGGGGCAGTGAAGGGCTTCTTTTGTTAAACCTCTAGAATGTGGTACGCTGAAACAACTCAATTATCTCCCTTCTACATCACCTTGGTGGTACAAAATAGAGAACGAAACAGCAGGTTCAATGCTCTGTGGTCCCTTTTGAAAATAAGGCTGGAAGGGAAACTTTATTTACCTCCTGGAGATTTAGAGAGTTGCAGGCTCAATTCTCCCTGAGAAACACTGTACTTGCACATCTTCTCTTCATAGCACAATTGCCTGTGTGATGACGTGAGTTTCTACGAAAGAACCTTGGAGGTTGCCATTCCTTGGTAGTTGCTCATCCCTCGGTAATCTTCAGGGAATGAACCAAACACATGGGACCTCTAGCCTCAAGGTAACATTCAGGTTTTCTCATGACAGAGGTAGGCATGCAACAGATCCCATGCAGCCTTAGTCCCTGTGGTTCTTGAACTCTAGGAATCATATCATTTCTCTTTGGACTCGCTAGTCTGCCCTAGGTTTGGAAACGTACTAAAAGGGACGCCTGTGTCTGGGCAGTTGTGAGCAATGTACCATTGGGAACATCTAGATGCCAAGTGATGAGCAGTGAAGGGCTTCTTTGCTTACACCCTTAGATGGCGATAGCTTGAAAGCAACACACTTATCAACGTTCCATGCTTTCCTTCATGCAAAGCGTATCTGCATTCTTGAGGAAACCTGAGCTGCGCTGAAAAACACAATTAGCCTACCATTGTTTCTGGGAACTAAACGGTGAAGTCTGTCTACCTCAAGCAGCAACTACACTTCATGTCCAGCTTCAATAATTCCAGGGTTTCCCTTAACTGATATTTATTCCCGAGAAACATTGCCACCTCAGCCTCACTAAGCCTTCACCTTGATATCGTTACACCACAATTAAGACTCCCAGCGTGGCAACGGTTGCTAATGTCATGCTCCATTGTGTCCACTGGATGTGCAGTAAGAGAGCCAGAAACGCCAGAGGAATATGCAGTTTGGTCCCCCTGGAAATTGAGGCTTCCTGGGAAAGTTTATTTTCCTCATTGGGAAGTGGTGAGTTGCCCCCTCAGTGTTACCTGGTAAACACTGTTGTTGCCCAGCTTCTCTTCATTGCACAATGGTCTTTGTGAGGACAAGTGATTTTCCAAGAAAGAAACTTGGAGGTTGCCATTCCTTGATATTTACTCATCCTTCAGTAATCTACAGTGAATTGGCGAACCCATTTGACCACTAGCCTCAAGCTAACCTTCCTCTTGTATCATGCCACAGGTTGCCATGCAGCAGAATCCATGTAGCCTAATTCAGTGTTGTTCTTGAGCTCTAGGAAGCATTCCAGGTGTCTTACTAGCTGTAGTTTTGCACTAGGATAAGAAACGTACAAGAAGGATGGCCTGCGTGTTCGGGAGGTGGTGAGAAATGCACCGTTGGGAACAGCTAGATGCCGAGTCATGGGCAATGAAGTGCCTCTTTTGTTAAACCTCTAGAATGTGGCAACTTGAAACAACCCAAGTATCTCCCTTCTAAAGAAACGTGGAGGTACAAAATAGAGAAAAAACAACAAGGTCAATGCTCAGCGAGCCCTCTTGAAAATAAGGCTTGAACGGCAACTTTATTTTCCCCTTTGGGATGTAGAGAGTTGAGGGCTCAATTCTCCCTGAGAAACACTGTAGATGCACGTGTTCTCTTCATAGCACAATTGCCTTTGTGATGAGAAGTGAGTTTCTAGGAAAAACCTTTGAGGCTGCCATGCTTTGGTAGGTGCTCATCCTTCTTTAATCTTCAGTGAATTGGCGACCCCATTTGACCACTAGCCTCCAGCTAACCTTCCTCTTGTATCATGCCACAGGTTGCCATGCAGCAGAATCCCTGTAGCTTTATTCAGTGTGGTTCCTGAGCTCTAGGAAACATTCGAAGTCTCCTAGGACTCAGGGGTCTGCACTAGATCCGAAACGTACAACAAGGACGGCCTGTGTCTTCGAGGAGTTGTGAGCAATGCACCGTTGGGAACAGCTAGATGCCAAGTCAGGGGCAGTGAAGGGCTTCTTTTGTTAAACCTCTAGAATGTGGTACGCTGAAACAACTCAATTATCTCCCTTCTACATCACCTTGGAGGTACAAAATAGAGAAAGAAACAGCAGGTTCAATGCTCTGTGGTCCCTTTTGAAAATAAGGCTGGAAGGGAAACTTTATTTACCTCCTGGAGATTTAGAGAGTTGCAGGCTCAATTCTCCCTGAGAAACACTGTACTTGCACATCTTCTCTTCATAGCACAATTGCCTGTGTGATGACGTGAGTTTCTACGAAAGAACCTTGGAGGTTGCCATTCCTTGGTAGTTGCTCATCCCTCGGTAATCTTCAGGGAATGAACCAAACACATGGGACCTCTAGCCTCAAGGTAACATTCAGGTTTTCTCATGACAGAGGTAGGCATGCAACAGATCCCATGCAGCCTTAGTCCCTGTGGTTCTTGAACTCTAGGAAGCATATCAGTTCTCTTTGGACTCGCTAGTCTGCCCTAGGTTTGGAAACGTACTAAAAGGGACGCCTGTGTCTGTGGGCAGTTGTGAGCAATGTACCATTGGGAACATCTAGATGCCAAGTGATGAGCAGTGAAGGGCTTCTTTGCTTACACCCTTAGATGGCGATAGCTTGAAAGCAACACACTTATCAACGTTCCATGCTTTCCTTCATGCAAAGCGTATCTGCATTCTTGAGGAAACCTGAGCTGCGCTGAAAAACACAATTAGCCTACCATTGTTTCTGGGAACTAAACGGTGAAGTCTGTCTACCTCAAGCAGCAACTACACTTCATGTCCAGCTTCAATAATTCCAGGGTTTCCCTTAACTGATATTTATTCCCGAGAAACATTGCCACCTCAGCCTCACTAAGCCTTCACCTTGATATCGTTACACCACAATTAAGACTCCCAGCGTGGCAACGGTTGCTAATGTCATGCTCCATTGTGTCCACTGGATGTGCAGTAAGAGAGCCAGAAACGCCAGAGGAATATGCAGTTTGGTCCCCCTGGAAATTGAGGCTTCCTGGGAAGTTTATTTTCCTCATTGGGAAGTGGTGAGTTGCCCCCTCAGTGTTACCTGGTAAACACTGTTGTTGCCCAGCTTCTCTTCATTGCACAATGGTCTTTGTGAGGACAAGTGATTTTCCAAGAAAGAAACTTGGAGGTTGCCATTCCTTGATATTTGCTCATCCTTCAGTAATCTACAGTGAATTGGCGAACCCATTTGACCACTAGCCTCAAGCTAACCTTCCTCTTGTATCATGCCACAGGTTGCCATGCAGCAGAATCCATGTAGCCTAATTCAGTGTTGTTCTTGAGCTCTAGGAAGCATTCCAGGTGTCTTACTAGCTGTAGTTTTCCACTAGGGTAAGAAACTTACAAGAAGGATGGCCTGCGTGTTCGGGAGGTGGTGAGAAATGCACCGTTGGGAACAGCTAGATGCCGAGTCATGGGCAATGAAGTGCCTCTTTTGTTAAACCTCTAGAATGTGGCAACTTGAAACAACCCAAGTATCTCCCTTCTAAAGAAACGTGGAGGTACAAAATAGAGAAAAAACAACAAGGTCAATGCTCAGCGAGCCTTCTTGAAAATAAGGCTTGAACGGCAACTTTATTTTCCCCTTTGGGATGTAGAGAGTTGAGGGCTCAATTCTCCCTGAGAAACACTGTAGATGCACGTGTTCTCTTCATAGCACAATTGCCTTTGTGATGAGAAGTGAGTTTCTAGGAAAAACCTTTGAGGCTGCCATGCTTTGGTAGGTGCTCATCCTTCTTTAATCTTCAGTGAATTGGCGACCCCATTTGACCACTAGCCTCCAGCTAACCTTCCTCTTGTATCATGCCACAGGTTGCCATGCAGCAGAATCCCTGTAGCTTTATTCAGTGTGGTTCCTGAGCTCTAGGAAACATTCGAAGTCTCCTAGGACTCAGGGGTCTGCACTAGATCCGAAACGTACAACAAGGACGGCCTGTGTCTTCGAGGAGTTGTGAGCAATGCACCGTTGGGAACAGCTAGATGCCAAGTCAGGGGCAGTGAAGGGCTTCTTTTGTTAAACCTCTAGAATGTGGTACGCTGAAACAACTCAATTATCTCCCTTCTACATCACCTTGGAGGTACAAAATAGAGAACGAAACAGCAGGTTCAATGCTCTGTGGTCCCTTTTGAAAATAAGGCTGGAAGGGAAACTTTATTTACCTCCTGGAGATTTAGAGAGTTGCAGGCTCAATTCTCCCTGAGAAACACTGTACTTGCACATCTTCTCTTCATAGCACAATTGCCTGTGTGATGACGTGAGTTTCTACGAAAGAACCTTGGAGGTTGCCATTCCTTGGTAGTTGCTCATCCCTCGGTAATCTTCAGGGAATGAACCAAACACATGGGACCTCTAGCCTCAAGGTAACATTCAGGTTTTCTCATGACAGAGGTAGGCATGCAACAGATCCCATGCAGCCTTAGTCCCTGTGGTTCTTGAACTCTAGGAATCATATCAGTTCTCTTTGGACTCGCTAGTCTGCCCTAGGTTTGGAAACGTACTAAAAGGGACGCCTGTGTCTGTGGGCAGTTGTGAGCAATGTACCATTGGGAACATCTAGATGCCAAGTGATGAGCAGTGAAGGGCTTCTTTGCTTACACCCTTAGATGGCGATAGCTTGAAAGCAACACAGTTATCAACGTTCCATGCTTTCCTTCATGCAAAGCGTATCTGCATTCTTGAGGAAACCTGAGCTGCGCTGAAAAACACAATTAGCCTACCATTGTTTCTGGGAACTAAACGGTGAAGTCTGTCTACCTCAAGCAGCAACTACACTTCATGTCCAGCTTCAATAATTCCAGGGTTTCCCTTAACTGATATTTATTCCCGAGAAACATTGCCACCTCAGCCTCACTAAGCCTTCACCTTGATATCGTTACACCACAATTAAGACTCCCAGCGTGGCAACGGTTGCTAATGTCATGCTCCATTGTGTCCACTGGATGTGCAGTAAGAGAGCCAGAAACGCCAGAGGAATATGCAGTTTGGTCCCCCTGGAAATTGAGGCTTCCTGGGAAGTTTATTTTCCTCATTGGGAAGTGGTGAGTTGCCCCCTCAGTGTTACCTGGTAAACACTGTTGTTGCCCAGCTTCTCTTCATTGCACAATGGTCTTTGTGAGGACAAGTGATTTTCCAAGAAAGAAACTTGGAGGTTGCCATTCCTTGATATTTGCTCATCCTTCAGTAATCTACAGTGAATTGGCGAACCCATTTGACCACTAGCCTCAAGCTAACCTTCCTCTTGTATCATGCCACAGGTTGCCATGCAGCAGAATCCATGTAGCCTAATTCAGTGTTGTTCTTGAGCTCTAGGAAGCATTCCAGGTGTCTTACTAGCTGTAGTTTTCCACTAGGGTAAGAAACTTACAAGAAGGATGGCCTGCGTGTTCGGGAGGTGGTGAGAAATGCACCGTTGGGAACAGCTAGATGCCGAGTCATGGGCAATGAAGTGCCTCTTTTGTTAAACCTCTAGAATGTGGCAACTTGAAACAACCCAAGTATCTCCCTTCTAAAGAAACGTGGAGGTACAAAATAGAGAAAAAACAACAAGGTCAATGCTCAGCGAGCCTTCTTGAAAATAAGGCTTGAACGGCAACTTTATTTTCCCCTTTGGGATGTAGAGAGTTGAGGGCTCAATTCTCCCTGAGAAACACTGTAGATGCACGTGTTCTCTTCATAGCACAATTGCCTTTGTGATGAGAAGTGAGTTTCTAGGAAAAACCTTTGAGGCTGCCATGCTTTGGTAGGTGCTCATCCTTCTTTAATCTTCAGTGAATTGGCGACCCCATTTGACCACTAGCCTCCAGCTAACCTTCCTCTTGTATCATGCCACAGGTTGCCATGCAGCAGAATCCCTGTAGCTTTATTCAGTGTGGTTCCTGAGCTCTAGGAAACATTCGAAGTCTCCTAGGACTCAGGGGTCTGCACTAGATCCGAAACGTACAACAAGGACGGCCTGTGTCTTCGAGGAGTTGTGAGCAATGCACCGTTGGGAACAGCTAGATGCCAAGTCAGGGGCAGTGAAGGGCTTCTTTTGTTAAACCTCTAGAATGTGGTACGCTGAAACAACTCAATTATCTCCCTTCTACATCACCTTGGAGGTACAAAATAGAGAACGAAACAGCAGGTTCAATGCTCTGTGGTCCCTTTTGAAAATAAGGCTGGAAGGGAAACTTTATTTACCTCCTGGAGATTTAGAGAGTTGCAGGCTCAATTCTCCCTGAGAAACACTGTACTTGCACATCTTCTCTTCATAGCACAATTGCCTGTGTGATGACGTGAGTTTCTACGAAAGAACCTTGGAGGTTGCCATTCCTTGGTAGTTGCTCATCCCTCGGTAATCTTCAGGGAATGAACCAAACACATGGGACCTCTAGCCTCAAGGTAACATTCAGGTTTTCTCATGACAGAGGTAGGCATGCAACAGATCCCATGCAGCCTTAGTCCCTGTGGTTCTTGAACTCTAGGAATCATATCAGTTCTCTTTGGACTCGCTAGTCTGCCCTAGGTTTGGAAACGTACTAAAAGGGACGCCTGTGTCTGTGGGCAGTTGTGAGCAATGTACCATTGGGAACATCTAGATGCCAAGTGATGAGCAGTGAAGGGCTTCTTTGCTTACACCCTTAGATGGCGATAGCTTGAAAGCAACACAGTTATCAACGTTCCATGCTTTCCTTCATGCAAAGCGTATCTGCATTCTTGAGGAAACCTGAGCTGCGCTGAAAAACACAATTAGCCTACCATTGTTTCTGGGAACTAAACGGTGAAGTCTGTCTACCTCAAGCAGCAACTACACTTCATGTCCAGCTTCAATAATTCCAGGGTTTCCCTTAACTGATATTTATTCCCGAGAAACATTGCCACCTCAGCCTCACTAAGCCTTCACCTTGATATCGTTACACCACAATTAAGACTCCCAGCGTGGCAACGGTTGCTAATGTCATGCTCCATTGTGTCCACTGGATGTGCAGTAAGAGAGCCAGAAACGCCAGAGGAATATGCAGTTTGGTCCCCCTGGAAATAGAGGCTTCCTGGGAAAGTTTATTTTCCTCATTGGGAAGTGGAGAGTTGCCCCCTCAGTGTTACCTGGTAAACACTGTTGTTGCCCAGCTTCTCTTCATTGCACAATGGTCTTTGTGAGGACAAGTGATTTTCCAAGAAAGAAACTTGGAGGTTGCCATTCCTTGATATTTACTCATCCTTCAGTAATCTACAGTGAATTGGCGAACCCATTTGACCACTAGCCTCAAGCTAACCTTCCTCTTGTATCATGCCACAGGTTGCCATGCAGCAGAATCCATGTAGCCTAATTCAGTGTTGTTCTTGAGCTCTAGGAAGCATTCCAGGTGTCTTACTAGCTGTAGTTTTGCACTAGGATAAGAAACGTACAAGAAGGATGGCCTGCGTGTTCGGGAGGTGGTGAGAAATGCACGTTGGGAACAGCTAGATGCCGAGTCATGGGCAATGAAGTGCCTCTTTTGTTAAACCTCTAGAATGTGGCAACTTGAAACAACCCAAGTATCTCCCTTCTAAAGAAACGTGGAGGTACAAAATAGAGAAAAAACAACAAGGTCAATGCTCAGCGAGCCCTCTTGAAAATAAGGCTTGAACGGCAACTTTATTTTCCCCTTTGGGATGTAGAGAGTTGAGGGCTCAATTCTCCCTGAGAAACACTGTAGATGCACGTGTTCTCTTCATAGCACAATTGCCTTTGTGATGAGAAGTGAGTTTCTAGGAAAAACCTTTGAGGCTGCCATGCTTTGGTAGGTGCTCATCCTTCTTTAATCTTCAGTGAATTGGCGACCCCATTTGACCACTAGCCTCCAGCTAACCTTCCTCTTGTATCATGCCACAGGTTGCCATGCAGCAGAATCACTGTAGCTTTATTCAGTGTGGTTCCTGAGCTCTAGGAAACATTCGAAGTCTCCTAGGACTCAGGGGTCTGCACTAGATCCGAAACGTACAACAAGGACGGCCTGTGTCTTCGAGGAGTTGTGAGCAATGCACCGTTGGGAACAGCTAGATGCCAAGTCAGGGGCAGTGAAGGGCTTCTTTTGTTAAACCTCTAGAATGTGGTACGCTGAAACAACTCAATTATCTCCCTTCTACATCACCTTGGAGGTACAAAATAGAGAAAGAAACAGCAGGTTCAATGCTCTGTGGTCCCTTTTGAAAATAAGGCTGGAAGGGAAACTTTATTTACCTCCTGGAGATTTAGAGAGTTGCAGGCTCAATTCTCCCTGAGAAACACTGTACTTGCACATCTTCTCTTCATAGCACAATTGCCTGTGTGATGACGTGAGTTTCTACGAAAGAACCTTGGAGGTTGCCATTCCTTGGTAGTTGCTCATCCCTCGGTAATCTTCAGGGAATGAACCAAACACATGGGACCTCTAGCCTCAAGGTAACATTCAGGTTTTCTCATGACAGAGGTAGGCATGCAACAGATCCCATGCAGCCTTAGTCCCTGTGGTTCTTGAACTCTAGGAATCATATCAGTTCTCTTTGGACTCGCTAGTCTGCCCTAGGTTTGGAAACGTACTAAAAGGGACGCCTGTGTCTGTGGGCAGTTGTGAGCAATGTACCATTGGGAACATCTAGATGCCAAGTGATGAGCAGTGAAGGGCTTCTTTGCTTACACCCTTAGATGGCGATAGCTTGAAAGCAACACACTTATCAACGTTCCATGCTTTCCTTCATGCAAAGCGTATCTGCATTCTTGAGGAAACCTGAGCTGCGCTGAAAAACACAATTAGCCTACCATTGTTTCTGGGAACTAAACGGTGAAGTCTGTCTACCTCAAGCAGCAACTACACTTCATGTCCAGCTTCAATAATTCCAGGGTTTCCCTTAACTGATATTTATTCCCGAGAAACATTGCCACCTCAGCCTCACTAAGCCTTCACCTTGATATCGTTACACCACAATTAAGACTCCCAGCGTGGCAACGGTTGCTAATGTCATGCTCCATTGTGTCCACTGGATGTGCAGTAAGAGAGCCAGAAACGCCAGAGGAATATGCAGTTTGGTCCCCCTGGAAATTGAGGCTTCCTGGGAAAGTTTATTTTCCTCATTGGGAAGTGGTGAGTTGCCCCCTCAGTGTTACCTGGTAAACACTGTTGTTGCCCAGCTTCTCTTCATTGCACAATGGTCTTTGTGAGGACAAGTGATTTTCCAAGAAAGAAACTTGGAGGTTGCCATTCCTTGATATTTACTCATCCTTCAGTAATCTACAGTGAATTGGCGAACCCATTTGACCACTAGCCTCAAGCTAACCTTCCTCTTGTATCATGCCACAGGTTGCCATGCAGCAGAATCCATGTAGCCTAATTCAGTGTTGTTCTTGAGCTCTAGGAAGCATTCCAGGTGTCTTACTAGCTGTAGTTTTGCACTAGGGTAAGAAACGTACAAGAAGGATGGCCTGCGTGTTCGGGAGGTGGTGAGAAATGCACCGTTGGGAACAGCTAGATGCCGAGTCATGGGCAATGAAGTGCCTCTTTTGTTAAACCTCTAGAATGTGGCAACTTGAAACAACCCAAGTATCTCCCTTCTAAAGAAACGTGGAGGTACAAAATAGAGAAAAAACAACAAGGTCAATGCTCAGCGAGCCCTCTTGAAAATAAGGCTTGAACGGCAACTTTATTTTCCCCTTTGGGATGTAGAGAGTTGAGGGCTCAATTCTCCCTGAGAAACACTGTAGATGCACGTGTTCTCTTCATAGCACAATTGCCTTTGTGATGAGAAGTGAGTTTCTAGGAAAAACCTTTGAGGCTGCCATGCTTTGGTAGGTGCTCATCCTTCTTTAATCTTCAGTGAATTGGCGACCCCATTTGACCACTAGCCTCCAGCTAACCTTCCTCTTGTATCATGCCACAGGTTGCCATGCAGCAGAATCCCTGTAGCTTTATTCAGTGTGGTTCCTGAGCTCTAGGAAACATTCGAAGTCTCCTAGGACTCAGGGGTCTGCACTAGATCCGAAACGTACAACAAGGACGGCCTGTGTCTTCGAGGAGTTGTGAGCAATGCACCGTTGGGAACAGCTAGATGCCAAGTCAGGGGCAGTGAAGGGCTTCTTTTGTTAAACCTCTAGAATGTGGTACGCTGAAACAACTCAATTATCTCCCTTCTACATCACCTTGGAGGTACAAAATAGAGAACGAAACAGCAGGTTCAATGCTCTGTGGTCCCTTTTGAAAATAAGGCTGGAAGGGAAACTTTATTTACCTCCTGGAGATTTAGAGAGTTGCAGGCTCAATTCTCCCTGAGAAACACTGTACTTGCACATCTTCTCTTCATAGCACAATTGCCTGTGTGATGACGTGAGTTTCTACGAAAGAACCTTGGAGGTTGCCATTCCTTGGTAGTTGCTCATCCCTCGGTAATCTTCAGGGAATGAACCAAACACATGGGACCTCTAGCCTCAAGGTAACATTCAGGTTTTCTCATGACAGAGGTAGGCATGCAACAGATCCCATGCAGCCTTAGTCCCTGTGGTTCTTGAACTCTAGGAAGCATATCAGTTCTCTTTGGACTCGCTAGTCTGCCCTAGGTTTGGAAACGTACTAAAAGGGACGCCTGTGTCTGTGGGCAGTTGTGAGCAATGTACCATTGGGAACATCTAGATGCCAAGTGATGAGCAGTGAAGGGCTTCTTTGCTTACACCCTTAGATGGCGATAGCTTGAAAGCAACACACTTATCAACGTTCCATGCTTTCCTTCATGCAAAGCGTATCTGCATTCTTGAGGAAACCTGAGCTGCGCTGAAAAACACAATTAGCCTACCATTGTTTCTGGGAACTAAACGGTGATGTCTGTCTACCTCAAGCAGCAACTACACTTCATGTCCAGCTTCAATAATTCCAGGGTTTCCCTTAACTGATATTTATTCCCGAGAAACATTGCCACCTCAGCCTCACTAAGCCTTCACCTTGATATCGTTACACCACAATTAAGACTCCCAGCGTGGCAACGGTTGCTAATGTCATGCTCCATTGTGTCCACTGGATGTGCAGTAAGAGAGCCAGAAACGCCAGAGGAATATGCAGTTTGGTCCCCCTGGAAATTGAGGCTTCCTGGGAAGTTTATTTTCCTCATTGGGAAGTGGTGAGTTGCCCCCTCAGTGTTACCTGGTAAACACTGTTGTTGCCCAGCTTCTCTTCATTGCACAATGGTCTTTGTGAGGACAAGTGATTTTCCAAGAAAGAAACTTGGAGGTTGCCATTCCTTGATATTTGCTCATCCTTCAGTAATCTACAGTGAATTGGCGAACCCATTTGACCACTAGCCTCAAGCTAACCTTCCTCTTGTATCATGCCACAGGTTGCCATGCAGCAGAATCCATGTAGCCTAATTCAGTGTTGTTCTTGAGCTCTAGGAAGCATTCCAGGTGTCTTACTAGCTGTAGTTTTGCACTAGGATAAGAAACGTACAAGAAGGATGGCCTGCGTGTTCGGGAGGTGGTGAGAAATGCACCGTTGGGAACAGCTAGATGCCGAGTCATGGGCAATGAAGTGCCTCTTTTGTTAAACCTCTAGAATGTGGCAACTTGAAACAACCCAAGTATCTCCCTTCTAAAGAAACGTGGAGGTACAAAATAGAGAAAAAACAACAAGGTCAATGCTCAGCGAGCCTTCTTGAAAATAAGGCTTGAACGGCAACTTTATTTTCCCCTTTGGGATGTAGAGAGTTGAGGGCTCAATTCTCCCTGAGAAACACTGTAGATGCACGTGTTCTCTTCATAGCACAATTGCCTTTGTGATGAGAAGTGAGTTTCTAGGAAAAACCTTTGAGGCTGCCATGCTTTGGTAGGTGCTCATCCTTCTTTAATCTTCAGTGAATTGGCGACCCCATTTGACCACTAGCCTCCAGCTAACCTTCCTCTTGTATCATGCCACAGGTTGCCATGCAGCAGAATCCCTGTAGCTTTATTCAGTGTGGTTCCTGAGCTCTAGGAAACATTCGAAGTCTCCTAGGACTCAGGGGTCTGCACTAGATCCGAAACGTACAACAAGGACGGCCTGTGTCTTCGAGGAGTTGTGAGCAATGCACCGTTGGGAACAGCTAGATGCCAAGTCAGGGGCAGTGAAGGGCTTCTTTTGTTAAACCTCTAGAATGTGGTACGCTGAAACAACTCAATTATCTCCCTTCTACATCACCTTGGAGGTACAAAATAGAGAACGAAACAGCAGGTTCAATGCTCTGTGGTCCCTTTTGAAAATAAGGCTGGAAGGGAAACTTTATTTACCTCCTGGAGATTTAGAGAGTTGCAGGCTCAATTCTCCCTGAGAAACACTGTACTTGCACATCTTCTCTTCATAGCACAATTGCCTGTGTGATGACGTGAGTTTCTACGAAAGAACCTTGGAGGTTGCCATTCCTTGGTAGTTGCTCATCCCTCGGTAATCTTCAGGGAATGAACCAAACACATGGGACCTCTAGCCTCAAGGTAAGATTCAGGTTTTCTCATGACAGAGGTAGGCATGCAACAGATCCCATGCAGCCTTAGTCCCTGTGGTTCTTGAACTCTAGGAATCATATCAGTTCTCTTTGGACTCGCTAGTCTGCCCTAGGTTTGGAAACGTACTAAAAGGGACGCCTGTGTCTGTGGGCAGTTGTGAGCAATGTACCATTGGGAACATCTAGATGCCAAGTGATGAGCAGTGAAGGGCTTCTTTGCTTACACCCTTAGATGGCGATAGCTTGAAAGCAACACAGTTATCAACGTTCCATGCTTTCCTTCATGCAAAGCGTATCTGCATTCTTGAGGAAACCTGAGCTGCGCTGAAAAACACAATTAGCCTACCATTGTTTCTGGGAACTAAACGGTGAAGTCTGTCTACCTCAAGCAGCAACTACACTTCATGTCCAGCTTCAATAATTCCAGGGTTTCCCTTAACTGATATTTATTCCCGAGAAACATTGCCACCTCAGCCTCACTAAGCCTTCACCTTGATATCGTTACACCACAATTAAGACTCCCAGCGTGGCAACGGTTGCTAATGTCATGCTCCATTGTGTCCACTGGATGTGCAGTAAGAGAGCCAGAAACGCCAGAGGAATATGCAGTTTGGTCCCCCTGGAAATTGAGGCTTCCTGGGAAAGTTTATTTTCCTCATTGGGAAGTGGAGAGTTGCCCCCTCAGTGTTACCTGGTAAACACTGTTGTTGCCCAGCTTCTCTTCATTGCACAATGGTCTTTGTGAGGACAAGTGATTTTCCAAGAAAGAAACTTGGAGGTTGCCATTCCTTGATATTTACTCATCCTTCAGTAATCTACAGTGAATTGGCGAACCCATTTGACCACTAGCCTCAAGCTAACCTTCCTCTTGTATCATGCCACAGGTTGCCATGCAGCAGAATCCATGTAGCCTAATTCAGTGTTGTTCTTGAGCTCTAGGAAGCATTCCAGGTGTCTTACTAGCTGTAGTTTTGCACTAGGATAAGAAACGTACAAGAAGGATGGCCTGCGTGTTCGGGAGGTGGTGAGAAATGCACCGTTGGGAACAGCTAGATGCCGAGTCATGGGCAATGAAGTGCCTCTTTTGTTAAACCTCTAGAATGTGGCAACTTGAAACAACCCAAGTATCTCCCTTCTAAAGAAACGTGGAGGTACAAAATAGAGAAAAAACAACAAGGTCAATGCTCAGCGAGCCCTCTTGAAAATAAGGCTTGAACGGCAACTTTATTTTCCCCTTTGGGATGTAGAGAGTTGAGGGCTCAATTCTCCCTGAGAAACACTGTAGATGCACGTGTTCTCTTCATAGCACAATTGCCTTTGTGATGAGAAGTGAGTTTCTAGGAAAAACCTTTGAGGCTGCCATGCTTTGGTAGGTGCTCATCCTTCTTTAATCTTCAGTGAATTGGCGACCCCATTTGACCACTAGCCTCCAGCTAACCTTCCTCTTGTATCATGCCACAGGTTGCCATGCAGCAGAATCCCTGTAGCTTTATTCAGTGTGGTTCCTGAGCTCTAGGAAACATTCGAAGTCTCCTAGGACTCAGGGGTCTGCACTAGATCCGAAACGTACAACAAGGACGGCCTGTGTCTTCGAGGAGTTGTGAGCAATGCACCGTTGGGAACAGCTAGATGCCAAGTCAGGGGCAGTGAAGGGCTTCTTTTGTTAAACCTCTAGAATGTGGTACGCTGAAACAACTCAATTATCTCCCTTCTACATCACCTTGGAGGTACAAAATAGAGAACGAAACAGCAGGTTCAATGCTCTGTGGTCCCTTTTGAAAATAAGGCTGGAAGGGAAACTTTATTTACCTCCTGGAGATTTAGAGAGTTGCAGGCTCAATTCTCCCTGAGAAACACTGTACTTGCACATCTTCTCTTCATAGCACAATTGCCTGTGTGATGACGTGAGTTTCTACGAAAGAACCTTGGAGGTTGCCATTCCTTGGTAGTTGCTCATCCCTCGGTAATCTTCAGGGAATGAACCAAACACATGGGACCTCTAGCCTCAAGGTAAGATTCAGGTTTTCTCATGACAGAGGTAGGCATGCAACAGATCCCATGCAGCCTTAGTCCCTGTGGTTCTTGAACTCTAGGAATCATATCAGTTCTCTTTGGACTCGCTAGTCTGCCCTAGGTTTGGAAACGTACTAAAAGGGACGCCTGTGTCTGTGGGCAGTTGTGAGCAATGTACCATTGGGAACATCTAGATGCCAAGTGATGAGCAGTGAAGGGCTTCTTTGCTTACACCCTTAGATGGCGATAGCTTGAAAGCAACACAGTTATCAACGTTCCATGCTTTCCTTCATGCAAAGCGTATCTGCATTCTTGAGGAAACCTGAGCTGCGCTGAAAAACACAATTAGCCTACCATTGTTTCTGGGAACTAAACGGTGAAGTCTGTCTACCTCAAGCAGCAACTACACTTCATGTCCAGCTTCAATAATTCCAGGGTTTCCCTTAACTGATATTTATTCCCGAGAAACATTGCCACCTCAGCCTCACTAAGCCTTCACCTTGATATCGTTACACCACAATTAAGACTCCCAGCGTGGCAACGGTTGCTAATGTCATGCTCCATTGTGTCCACTGGATGTGCAGTAAGAGAGCCAGAAACGCCAGAGGAATATGCAGTTTGGTCCCCCTGGAAATTGAGGCTTCCTGGGAAAGTTTATTTTCCTCATTGGGAAGTGGAGAGTTGCCCCCTCAGTGTTACCTGGTAAACACTGTTGTTGCCCAGCTTCTCTTCATTGCACAATGGTCTTTGTGAGGACAAGTGATTTTCCAAGAAAGAAACTTGGAGGTTGCCATTCCTTGATATTTACTCATCCTTCAGTAATCTACAGTGAATTGGCGAACCCATTTGACCACTAGCCTCAAGCTAACCTTCCTCTTGTATCATGCCACAGGTTGCCATGCAGCAGAATCCATGTAGCCTAATTCAGTGTTGTTCTTGAGCTCTAGGAAGCATTCCAGGTGTCTTACTAGCTGTAGTTTTCCACTAGGGTAAGAAACGTACAAGAAGGATGGCCTGCGTGTTCGGGAGGTGGTGAGAAATGCACCGTTGGGAACAGCTAGATGCCGAGTCATGGGCAATGAAGTGCCTCTTTTGTTAAACCTCTAGAATGTGGCAACTTGAAACAACCCAAGTATCTCCCTTGTAAAGAAACGTGGAGGTACAAAATAGAGAAAAAACAACAAGGTCAATGCTCAGCGAGCCCTCTTGAAAATAAGGCTTGAACGGCAACTTTATTTTCCCCTTTGGGATGTAGAGAGTTGAGGGCTCAATTCTCCCTGAGAAACACTGTAGATGCACGTGTTCTCTTCATAGCACAATTGCCTTTGTGATGAGAAGTGAGTTTCTAGGAAAAACCTTTGAGGCTGCCATGCTTTGGTAGGTGCTCATCCTTCTTTAATCTTCAGTGAATTGGCGACCCCATTTGACCACTAGCCTCCAGCTAACCTTCCTCTTGTATCATGCCACAGGTTGCCATGCAGCAGAATCCCTGTAGCTTTATTCAGTGTGGTTCCTGAGCTCTAGGAAACATTCGAAGTCTCCTAGGACTCAGGGGTCTGCACTAGATCCGAAACGTACAACAAGGACGGCCTGTGTCTTCGAGGAGTTGTGAGCAATGCACCGTTGGGAACAGCTAGATGCCAAGTCAGGGGCAGTGAAGGGCTTCTTTTGTTAAACCTCTAGAATGTGGTACGCTGAAACAACTCAATTATCTCCCTTCTACATCACCTTGGAGGTACAAAATAGAGAACGAAACAGCAGGTTCAATGCTCTGTGGTCCCTTTTGAAAATAAGGCTGGAAGGGAAACTTTATTTACCTCCTGGAGATTTAGAGAGTTGCAGGCTCAATTCTCCCTGAGAAACACTGTACTTGCACATCTTCTCTTCATAGCACAATTGCCTGTGTGATGACGTGAGTTTCTACGAAAGAACCTTGGAGGTTGCCATTCCTTGGTAGTTGCTCATCCCTCGGTAATCTTCAGGGAATGAACCAAACACATGGGACCTCTAGCCTCAAGGTAACATTCAGGTTTTCTCATGACAGAGGTAGGCATGCAACAGATCCCATGCAGCCTTAGTCCCTGTGGTTCTTGAACTCTAGGAAGCATATCAGTTCTCTTTGGACTCGCTAGTCTGCCCTAGGTTTGGAAACGTACTAAAAGGGACGCCTGTGTCTGTGGGCAGTTGTGAGCAATGTACCATTGGGAACATCTAGATGCCAAGTGATGAGCAGTGAAGGGCTTCTTTGCTTACACCCTTAGATGGCGATAGCTTGAAAGCAACACACTTATCAACGTTCCATGCTTTCCTTCATGCAAAGCGTATCTGCATTCTTGAGGAAACCTGAGCTGCGCTGAAAAACACAATTAGCCTACCATTGTTTCTGGGAACTAAACGGTGAAGTCTGTCTACCTCAAGCAGCAACTACACTTCATGTCCAGCTTCAATAATTCCAGGGTTTCCCTTAACTGATATTTATTCCCGAGAAACATTGCCACCTCAGCCTCACTAAGCCTTCACCTTGATATCGTTACACCACAATTAAGACTCCCAGCGTGGCAACGGTTGCTAATGTCATGCTCCATTGTGTCCACTGGATGTGCAGTAAGAGAGCCAGAAACGCCAGAGGAATATGCAGTTTGGTCCCCCTGGAAATTGAGGCTTCCTGGGAAGTTTATTTTCCTCATTGGGAAGTGGTGAGTTGCCCCCTCAGTGTTACCTGGTAAACACTGTTGTTGCCCAGCTTCTCTTCATTGCACAATGGTCTTTGTGAGGACAAGTGATTTTCCAAGAAAGAAACTTGGAGGTTGCCATTCCTTGATATTTGCTCATCCTTCAGTAATCTACAGTGAATTGGCGAACCCATTTGACCACTAGCCTCAAGCTAACCTTCCTCTTGTATCATGCCACAGGTTGCCATGCAGCAGAATCCATGTAGCCTAATTCAGTGTTGTTCTTGAGCTCTAGGAAGCATTCCAGGTGTCTTACTAGCTGTAGTTTTCCACTAGGGTAAGAAACTTACAAGAAGGATGGCCTGCGTGTTCGGGAGGTGGTGAGAAATGCACCGTTGGGAACAGCTAGATGCCGAGTCATGGGCAATGAAGTGCCTCTTTTGTTAAACCTCTAGAATGTGGCAACTTGAAACAACCCAAGTATCTCCCTTCTAAAGAAACGTGGAGGTACAAAATAGAGAAAAAACAACAAGGTCAATGCTCAGCGAGCCTTCTTGAAAATAAGGCTTGAACGGCAACTTTATTTTCCCCTTTGGGATGTAGAGAGTTGAGGGCTCAATTCTCCCTGAGAAACACTGTAGATGCACGTGTTCTCTTCATAGCACAATTGCCTTTGTGATGAGAAGTGAGTTTCTAGGAAAAACCTTTGAGGCTGCCATGCTTTGGTAGGTGCTCATCCTTCTTTAATCTTCAGTGAATTGGCGACCCCATTTGACCACTAGCCTCCAGCTAACCTTCCTCTTGTATCATGCCACAGGTTGCCATGCAGCAGAATCCCTGTAGCTTTATTCAGTGTGGTTCCTGAGCTCTAGGAAACATTCGAAGTCTCCTAGGACTCAGGGGTCTGCACTAGATCCGAAACGTACAACAAGGACGGCCTGTGTCTTCGAGGAGTTGTGAGCAATGCACCGTTGGGAACAGCTAGATGCCAAGTCAGGGGCAGTGAAGGGCTTCTTTTGTTAAACCTCTAGAATGTGGTACGCTGAAACAACTCAATTATCTCCCTTCTACATCACCTTGGAGGTACAAAATAGAGAACGAAACAGCAGGTTCAATGCTCTGTGGTCCCTTTTGAAAATAAGGCTGGAAGGGAAACTTTATTTACCTCCTGGAGATTTAGAGAGTTGCAGGCTCAATTCTCCCTGAGAAACACTGTACTTGCACATCTTCTCTTCATAGCACAATTGCCTGTGTGATGACGTGAGTTTCTACGAAAGAACCTTGGAGGTTGCCATTCCTTGGTAGTTGCTCATCCCTCGGTAATCTTCAGGGAATGAACCAAACACATGGGACCTCTAGCCTCAAGGTAACATTCAGGTTTTCTCATGACAGAGGTAGGCATGCAACAGATCCCATGCAGCCTTAGTCCCTGTGGTTCTTGAACTCTAGGAATCATATCAGTTCTCTTTGGACTCGCTAGTCTGCCCTAGGTTTGGAAACGTACTAAAAGGGACGCCTGTGTCTGTGGGCAGTTGTGAGCAATGTACCATTGGGAACATCTAGATGCCAAGTGATGAGCAGTGAAGGGCTTCTTTGCTTACACCCTTAGATGGCGATAGCTTGAAAGCAACACAGTTATCAACGTTCCATGCTTTCCTTCATGCAAAGCGTATCTGCATTCTTGAGGAAACCTGAGCTGCGCTGAAAAACACAATTAGCCTACCATTGTTTCTGGGAACTAAACGGTGAAGTCTGTCTACCTCAAGCAGCAACTACACTTCATGTCCAGCTTCAATAATTCCAGGGTTTCCCTTAACTGATATTTATTCCCGAGAAACATTGCCACCTCAGCCTCACTAAGCCTTCACCTTGATATCGTTACACCACAATTAAGACTCCCAGCGTGGCAACGGTTGCTAATGTCATGCTCCATTGTGTCCACTGGATGTGCAGTAAGAGAGCCAGAAACGCCAGAGGAATATGCAGTTTGGTCCCCCTGGAAATAGAGGCTTCCTGGGAAAGTTTATTTTCCTCATTGGGAAGTGGAGAGTTGCCCCCTCAGTGTTACCTGGTAAACACTGTTGTTGCCCAGCTTCTCTTCATTGCACAATGGTCTTTGTGAGGACAAGTGATTTTCCAAGAAAGAAACTTGGAGGTTGCCATTCCTTGATATTTACTCATCCTTCAGTAATCTACAGTGAATTGGCGAACCCATTTGACCACTAGCCTCAAGCTAACCTTCCTCTTGTATCATGCCACAGGTTGCCATGCAGCAGAATCCATGTAGCCTAATTCAGTGTTGTTCTTGAGCTCTAGGAAGCATTCCAGGTGTCTTACTAGCTGTAGTTTTGCACTAGGATAAGAAACGTACAAGAAGGATGGCCTGCGTGTTCGGGAGGTGGTGAGAAATGCACGTTGGGAACAGCTAGATGCCGAGTCATGGGCAATGAAGTGCCTCTTTTGTTAAACCTCTAGAATGTGGCAACTTGAAACAACCCAAGTATCTCCCTTCTAAAGAAACGTGGAGGTACAAAATAGAGAAAAAACAACAAGGTCAATGCTCAGCGAGCCCTCTTGAAAATAAGGCTTGAACGGCAACTTTATTTTCCCCTTTGGGATGTAGAGAGTTGAGGGCTCAATTCTCCCTGAGAAACACTGTAGATGCACGTGTTCTCTTCATAGCACAATTGCCTTTGTGATGAGAAGTGAGTTTCTAGGAAAAACCTTTGAGGCTGCCATGCTTTGGTAGGTGCTCATCCTTCTTTAATCTTCAGTGAATTGGCGACCCCATTTGACCACTAGCCTCCAGCTAACCTTCCTCTTGTATCATGCCACAGGTTGCCATGCAGCAGAATCCCTGTAGCTTTATTCAGTGTGGTTCCTGAGCTCTAGGAAACATTCGAAGTCTCCTAGGACTCAGGGGTCTGCACTAGATCCGAAACGTACAACAAGGACGGCCTGTGTCTTCGAGGAGTTGTGAGCAATGCACCGTTGGGAACAGCTAGATGCCAAGTCAGGGGCAGTGAAGGGCTTCTTTTGTTAAACCTCTAGAATGTGGTACGCTGAAACAACTCAATTATCTCCCTTCTACATCACCTTGGAGGTACAAAATAGAGAACGAAACAGCAGGTTCAATGCTCTGTGGTCCCTTTTGAAAATAAGGCTGGAAGGGAAACTTTATTTACCTCCTGGAGATTTAGAGAGTTGCAGGCTCAATTCTCCCTGAGAAACACTGTACTTGCACATCTTCTCTTCATAGCACAATTGCCTGTGTGATGACGTGAGTTTCTACGAAAGAACCTTGGAGGTTGCCATTCCTTGGTAGTTGCTCATCCCTCGGTAATCTTCAGGGAATGAACCAAACACATGGGACCTCTAGCCTCAAGGTAACATTCAGGTTTTCTCATGACAGAGGTAGGCATGCAACAGATCCCATGCAGCCTTAGTCCCTGTGGTTCTTGAACTCTAGGAAGCATATCAGTTCTCTTTGGACTCGCTAGTCTGCCCTAGGTTTGGAAACGTACTAAAAGGGACGCCTGTGTCTGTGGGCAGTTGTGAGCAATGTACCATTGGGAACATCTAGATGCCAAGTGATGAGCAGTGAAGGGCTTCTTTGCTTACACCCTTAGATGGCGATAGCTTGAAAGCAACACACTTATCAACGTTCCATGCTTTCCTTCATGCAAAGCGTATCTGCATTCTTGAGGAAACCTGAGCTGCGCTGAAAAACACAATTAGCCTACCATTGTTTCTGGGAACTAAACGGTGAAGTCTGTCTACCTCAAGCAGCAACTACACTTCATGTCCAGCTTCAATAATTCCAGGGTTTCCCTTAACTGATATTTATTCCCGAGAAACATTGCCACCTCAGCCTCACTAAGCCTTCACCTTGATATCGTTACACCACAATTAAGACTCCCAGCGTGGCAACGGTTGCTAATGTCATGCTCCATTGTGTCCACTGGATGTGCAGTAAGAGAGCCAGAAACGCCAGAGGAATATGCAGTTTGGTCCCCCTGGAAATTGAGGCTTCCTGGGAAAGTTTATTTTCCTCATTGGGAAGTGGTGAGTTGCCCCCTCAGTGTTACCTGGTAAACACTGTTGTTGCCCAGCTTCTCTTCATTGCACAATGGTCTTTGTGAGGACAAGTGATTTTCCAAGAAAGAAACTTGGAGGTTGCCATTCCTTGATATTTGCTCATCCTTCAGTAATCTACAGTGAATTGGCGAACCCATTTGACCACTAGCCTCAAGCTAACCTTCCTCTTGTATCATGCCACAGGTTGCCATGCAGCAGAATCCATGTAGCCTAATTCAGTGTTGTTCTTGAGCTCTAGGAAGCATTCCAGGTGTCTTACTAGCTGTAGTTTTGCACTAGGATAAGAAACGTACAAGAAGGATGGCCTGCGTGTTCGGGAGGTGGTGAGAAATGCACCGTTGGGAACAGCTAGATGCCGAGTCATGGGCAATGAAGTGCCTCTTTTGTTAAACCTCTAGAATGTGGCAACTTGAAACAACCCAAGTATCTCCCTTCTAAAGAAACGTGGAGGTACAAAATAGAGAAAAAACAACAAGGTCAATGCTCAGCGAGCCCTCTTGAAAATAAGGCTTGAACGGCAACTTTATTTTCCCCTTTGGGATGTAGAGAGTTGAGGGCTCAATTCTCCCTGAGAAACACTGTAGATGCACGTGTTCTCTTCATAGCACAATTGCCTTTGTGATGAGAAGTGAGTTTCTAGGAAAAACCTTTGAGGCTGCCATGCTTTGGTAGGTGCTCATCCTTCTTTAATCTTCAGTGAATTGGCGACCCCATTTGACCACTAGCCTCCAGCTAACCTTCCTCTTGTATCATGCCACAGGTTGCCATGCAGCAGAATCCCTGTAGCTTTATTCAGTGTGGTTCCTGAGCTCTAGGAAACATTCGAAGTCTCCTAGGACTCAGGGGTCTGCACTAGATCCGAAACGTACAACAAGGACGGCCTGTGTCTTCGAGGAGTTGTGAGCAATGCACCGTTGGGAACAGCTAGATGCCAAGTCAGGGGCAGTGAAGGGCTTCTTTTGTTAAACCTCTAGAATGTGGTACGCTGAAACAACTCAATTATCTCCCTTCTACATCACCTTGGAGGTACAAAATAGAGAACGAAACAGCAGGTTCAATGCTCTGTGGTCCCTTTTGAAAATAAGGCTGGAAGGGAAACTTTATTTACCTCCTGGAGATTTAGAGAGTTGCAGGCTCAATTCTCCCTGAGAAACACTGTACTTGCACATCTTCTCTTCATAGCACAATTGCCTGTGTGATGACGTGAGTTTCTACGAAAGAACCTTGGAGGTTGCCATTCCTTGGTAGTTGCTCATCCCTCGGTAATCTTCAGGGAATGAACCAAACACATGGGACCTCTAGCCTCAAGGTAACATTCAGGTTTTCTCATGACAGAGGTAGGCATGCAACAGATCCCATGCAGCCTTAGTCCCTGTGGTTCTTGAACTCTAGGAAGCATATCAGTTCTCTTTGGACTCGCTAGTCTGCCCTAGGTTTGGAAACGTACTAAAAGGGACGCCTGTGTCTGTGGGCAGTTGTGAGCAATGTACCATTGGGAACATCTAGATGCCAAGTGATGAGCAGTGAAGGGCTTCTTTGCTTACACCCTTAGATGGCGATAGCTTGAAAGCAACACACTTATCAACGTTCCATGCTTTCCTTCATGCAAAGCGTATCTGCATTCTTGAGGAAACCTGAGCTGCGCTGAAAAACACAATTAGCCTACCATTGTTTCTGGGAACTAAACGGTGAAGTCTGTCTACCTCAAGCAGCAACTACACTTCATGTCCAGCTTCAATAATTCCAGGGTTTCCCTTAACTGATATTTATTCCCGAGAAACATTGCCACCTCAGCCTCACTAAGCCTTCACCTTGATATCGTTACACCACAATTAAGACTCCCAGCGTGGCAACGGTTGCTAATGTCATGCTCCATTGTGTCCACTGGATGTGCAGTAAGAGAGCCAGAAACGCCAGAGGAATATGCAGTTTGGTCCCCCTGGAAATAGAGGCTTCCTGGGAAAGTTTATTTTCCTCATTGGGAAGTGGAGAGTTGCCCCCTCAGTGTTACCTGGTAAACACTGTTGTTGCCCAGCTTCTCTTCATTGCACAATGGTCTTTGTGAGGACAAGTGATTTTCCAAGAAAGAAACTTGGAGGTTGCCATTCCTTGATATTTACTCATCCTTCAGTAATCTACAGTGAATTGGCGAACCCATTTGACCACTAGCCTCAAGCTAACCTTCCTCTTGTATCATGCCACAGGTTGCCATGCAGCAGAATCCATGTAGCCTAATTCAGTGTTGTTCTTGAGCTCTAGGAAGCATTCCAGGTGTCTTACTAGCTGTAGTTTTGCACTAGGATAAGAAATGTACAAGAAGGATGGCCTGCGTGTTCGGGAGGTGGTGAGAAATGCACGTTGGGAACAGCTAGATGCCGAGTCATGGGCAATGAAGTGCCTCTTTTGTTAAACCTCTAGAATGTGGCAACTTGAAACAACCCAAGTATCTCCCTTCTAAAGAAACGTGGAGGTACAAAATAGAGAAAAAACAACAAGGTCAATGCTCAGCGAGCCCTCTTGAAAATAAGGCTTGAACGGCAACTTTATTTTCCCCTTTGGGATGTAGAGAGTTGAGGGCTCAATTCTCCCTGAGAAACACTGTAGATGCACGTGTTCTCTTCATAGCACAATTGCCTTTGTGATGAGAAGTGAGTTTCTAGGAAAAACCTTTGAGGCTGCCATGCTTTGGTAGGTGCTCATCCTTCTTTAATCTTCAGTGAATTGGCGACCCCATTTGACCACTAGCCTCCAGCTAACCTTCCTCTTGTATCATGCCACAGGTTGCCATGCAGCAGAATCCCTGTAGCTTTATTCAGTGTGGTTCCTGAGCTCTAGGAAACATTCGAAGTCTCCTAGGACTCAGGGGTCTGCACTAGATCCGAAACGTACAACAAGGACGGCCTGTGTCTTCGAGGAGTTGTGAGCAATGCACCGTTGGGAACAGCTAGATGCCAAGTCAGGGGCAGTGAAGGGCTTCTTTTGTTAAACCTCTAGAATGTGGTACGCTGAAACAACTCAATTATCTCCCTTCTACATCACCTTGGAGGTACAAAATAGAGAACGAAACAGCAGGTTCAATGCTCTGTGGTCCCTTTTGAAAATAAGGCTGGAAGGGAAACTTTATTTACCTCCTGGAGATTTAGAGAGTTGCAGGCTCAATTCTCCCTGAGAAACACTGTACTTGCACATCTTCTCTTCATAGCACAATTGCCTGTGTGATGACGTGAGTTTCTACGAAAGAACCTTGGAGGTTGCCATTCCTTGGTAGTTGCTCATCCCTCGGTAATCTTCAGGGAATGAACCAAACACATGGGACCTCTAGCCTCAAGGTAACATTCAGGTTTTCTCATGACAGAGGTAGGCATGCAACAGATCCCATGCAGCCTTAGTCCCTGTGGTTCTTGAACTCTAGGAAGCATATCAGTTCTCTTTGGACTCGCTAGTCTGCCCTAGGTTTGGAAACGTACTAAAAGGGACGCCTGTGTCTGTGGGCAGTTGTGAGCAATGTACCATTGGGAACATCTAGATGCCAAGTGATGAGCAGTGAAGGGCTTCTTTGCTTACACCCTTAGATGGCGATAGCTTGAAAGCAACACACTTATCAACGTTCCATGCTTTCCTTCATGCAAAGCGTATCTGCATTCTTGAGGAAACCTGAGCTGCGCTGAAAAACACAATTAGCCTACCATTGTTTCTGGGAACTAAACGGTGAAGTCTGTCTACCTCAAGCAGCAACTACACTTCATGTCCAGCTTCAATAATTCCAGGGTTTCCCTTAACTGATATTTATTCCCGAGAAACATTGCCACCTCAGCCTCACTAAGCCTTCACCTTGATATCGTTACACCACAATTAAGACTCCCAGCGTGGCAACGGTTGCTAATGTCATGCTCCATTGTGTCCACTGGATGTGCAGTAAGAGAGCCAGAAACGCCAGAGGAATATGCAGTTTGGTCCCCCTGGAAATTGAGGCTTCCTGGGAAAGTTTATTTTCCTCATTGGGAAGTGGTGAGTTGCCCCCTCAGTGTTACCTGGTAAACACTGTTGTTGCCCAGCTTCTCTTCATTGCACAATGGTCTTTGTGAGGACAAGTGATTTTCCAAGAAAGAAACTTGGAGGTTGCCATTCCTTGATATTTGCTCATCCTTCAGTAATCTACAGTGAATTGGCGAACCCATTTGACCACTAGCCTCAAGCTAACCTTCCTCTTGTATCATGCCACAGGTTGCCATGCAGCAGAATCCATGTAGCCTAATTCAGTGTTGTTCTTGAGCTCTAGGAAGCATTCCAGGTGTCTTACTAGCTGTAGTTTTGCACTAGGATAAGAAACGTACAAGAAGGATGGCCTGCGTGTTCGGGAGGTGGTGAGAAATGCACCGTTGGGAACAGCTAGATGCCGAGTCATGGGCAATGAAGTGCCTCTTTTGTTAAACCTCTAGAATGTGGCAACTTGAAACAACCCAAGTATCTCCCTTCTAAAGAAACGTGGAGGTACAAAATAGAGAAAAAACAACAAGGTCAATGCTCAGCGAGCCCTCTTGAAAATAAGGCTTGAACGGCAACTTTATTTTCCCCTTTGGGATGTAGAGAGTTGAGGGCTCAATTCTCCCTGAGAAACACTGTAGATGCACGTGTTCTCTTCATAGCACAATTGCCTTTGTGATGAGAAGTGAGTTTCTAGGAAAAACCTTTGAGGCTGCCATGCTTTGGTAGGTGCTCATCCTTCTTTAATCTTCAGTGAATTGGCGACCCCATTTGACCACTAGCCTCCAGCTAACCTTCCTCTTGTATCATGCCACAGGTTGCCATGCAGCAGAATCCCTGTAGCTTTATTCAGTGTGGTTCCTGAGCTCTAGGAAACATTCGAAGTCTCCTAGGACTCAGGGGTCTGCACTAGATCCGAAACGTACAACAAGGACGGCCTGTGTCTTCGAGGAGTTGTGAGCAATGCACCGTTGGGAACAGCTAGATGCCAAGTCAGGGGCAGTGAAGGGCTTCTTTTGTTAAACCTCTAGAATGTGGTACGCTGAAACAACTCAATTATCTCCCTTCTACATCACCTTGGAGGTACAAAATAGAGAACGAAACAGCAGGTTCAATGCTCTGTGGTCCCTTTTGAAAATAAGGCTGGAAGGGAAACTTTATTTACCTCCTGGAGATTTAGAGAGTTGCAGGCTCAATTCTCCCTGAGAAACACTGTACTTGCACATCTTCTCTTCATAGCACAATTGCCTGTGTGATGACGTGAGTTTCTACGAAAGAACCTTGGAGGTTGCCATTCCTTGGTAGTTGCTCATCCCTCGGTAATCTTCAGGGAATGAACCAAACACATGGGACCTCTAGCCTCAAGGTAACATTCAGGTTTTCTCATGACAGAGGTAGGCATGCAACAGATCCCATGCAGCCTTAGTCCCTGTGGTTCTTGAACTCTAGGAAGCATATCAGTTCTCTTTGGACTCGCTAGTCTGCCCTAGGTTTGGAAACGTACTAAAAGGGACGCCTGTGTCTGTGGGCAGTTGTGAGCAATGTACCATTGGGAACATCTAGATGCCAAGTGATGAGCAGTGAAGGGCTTCTTTGCTTACACCCTTAGATGGCGATAGCTTGAAAGCAACACACTTATCAACGTTCCATGCTTTCCTTCATGCAAAGCGTATCTGCATTCTTGAGGAAACCTGAGCTGCGCTGAAAAACACAATTAGCCTACCATTGTTTCTGGGAACTAAACGGTGAAGTCTGTCTACCTCAAGCAGCAACTACACTTCATGTCCAGCTTCAATAATTCCAGGGTTTCCCTTAACTGATATTTATTCCCGAGAAACATTGCCACCTCAGCCTCACTAAGCCTTCACCTTGATATCGTTACACCACAATTAAGACTCCCAGCGTGGCAACGGTTGCTAATGTCATGCTCCATTGTGTCCACTGGATGTGCAGTAAGAGAGCCAGAAACGCCAGAGGAATATGCAGTTTGGTCCCCCTGGAAATTGAGGCTTCCTGGGAAAGTTTATTTTCCTCATTGGGAAGTGGTGAGTTGCCCCCTCAGTGTTACCTGGTAAACACTGTTGTTGCCCAGCTTCTCTTCATTGCACAATGGTCTTTGTGAGGACAAGTGATTTTCCAAGAAAGAAACTTGGAGGTTGCCATTCCTTGATATTTGCTCATCCTTCAGTAATCTACAGTGAATTGGCGAACCCATTTGACCACTAGCCTCAAGCTAACCTTCCTCTTGTATCATGCCACAGGTTGCCATGCAGCAGAATCCATGTAGCCTAATTCAGTGTTGTTCTTGAGCTCTAGGAAGCATTCCAGGTGTCTTACTAGCTGTAGTTTTGCACTAGGATAAGAAACGTACAAGAAGGATGGCCTGCGTGTTCGGGAGGTGGTGAGAAATGCACCGTTGGGAACAGCTAGATGCCGAGTCATGGGCAATGAAGTGCCTCTTTTGTTAAACCTCTAGAATGTGGCAACTTGAAACAACCCAAGTATCTCCCTTCTAAAGAAACGTGGAGGTACAAAATAGAGAAAAAACAACAAGGTCAATGCTCAGCGAGCCCTCTTGAAAATAAGGCTTGAACGGCAACTTTATTTTCCCCTTTGGGATGTAGAGAGTTGAGGGCTCAATTCTCCCTGAGAAACACTGTAGATGCACGTGTTCTCTTCATAGCACAATTGCCTTTGTGATGAGAAGTGAGTTTCTAGGAAAAACCTTTGAGGCTGCCATGCTTTGGTAGGTGCTCATCCTTCTTTAATCTTCAGTGAATTGGCGACCCCATTTGACCACTAGCCTCCAGCTAACCTTCCTCTTGTATCATGCCACAGGTTGCCATGCAGCAGAATCCCTGTAGCTTTATTCAGTGTGGTTCCTGAGCTCTAGGAAACATTCGAAGTCTCCTAGGACTCAGGGGTCTGCACTAGATCCGAAACGTACAACAAGGACGGCCTGTGTCTTCGAGGAGTTGTGAGCAATGCACCGTTGGGAACAGCTAGATGCCAAGTCAGGGGCAGTGAAGGGCTTCTTTTGTTAAACCTCTAGAATGTGGTACGCTGAAACAACTCAATTATCTCCCTTCTACATCACCTTGGAGGTACAAAATAGAGAACGAAACAGCAGGTTCAATGCTCTGTGGTCCCTTTTGAAAATAAGGCTGGAAGGGAAACTTTATTTACCTCCTGGAGATTTAGAGAGTTGCAGGCTCAATTCTCCCTGAGAAACACTGTACTTGCACATCTTCTCTTCATAGCACAATTGCCTGTGTGATGACGTGAGTTTCTACGAAAGAACCTTGGAGGTTGCCATTCCTTGGTAGTTGCTCATCCCTCGGTAATCTTCAGGGAATGAACCAAACACATGGGACCTCTAGCCTCAAGGTAACATTCAGGTTTTCTCATGACAGAGGTAGGCATGCAACAGATCCCATGCAGCCTTAGTCCCTGTGGTTCTTGAACTCTAGGAATCATATCAGTTCTCTTTGGACTCGCTAGTCTGCCCTAGGTTTGGAAACGTACTAAAAGGGACGCCTGTGTCTGTGGGCAGTTGTGAGCAATGTACCATTGGGAACATCTAGATGCCAAGTGATGAGCAGTGAAGGGCTTCTTTGCTTACACCCTTAGATGGCGATAGCTTGAAAGCAACACAGTTATCAACGTTCCATGCTTTCCTTCATGCAAAGCGTATCTGCATTCTTGAGGAAACCTGAGCTGCGCTGAAAAACACAATTAGCCTACCATTGTTTCTGGGAACTAAACGGTGAAGTCTGTCTACCTCAAGCAGCAACTACACTTCATGTCCAGCTTCAATAATTCCAGGGTTTCCCTTAACTGATATTTAGTCCCGAGAAACATTGCCACCTCAGCCTCACTAAGCCTTCACCTTGATATCGTTACACCACAATTAAGACTCCCAGCGTGGCAACGGTTGCTAATGTCATGCTCCATTGTGTCCACTGGATGTGCAGTAAGAGAGCCAGAAACGCCAGAGGAATATGCAGTTTGGTCCCCCTGGAAATAGAGGCTTCCTGGGAAAGTTTATTTTCCTCATTGGGAAGTGGAGAGTTGCCCCCTCAGTGTTACCTGGTAAACACTGTTGTTGCCCAGCTTCTCTTCATTGCACAATGGTCTTTGTGAGGACAAGTGATTTTCCAAGAAAGAAACTTGGAGGTTGCCATTCCTTGATATTTGCTCATCCTTCAGTAATCTACAGTGAATTGGCGAACCCATTTGACCACTAGCCTCAAGCTAACCTTCCTCTTGTATCATGCCACAGGTTGCCATGCAGCAGAATCCATGTAGCCTAATTCAGTGTTGTTCTTGAGCTCTAGGAAGCATTCCAGGTGTCTTACTAGCTGTAGTTTTGCACTAGGATAAGAAACGTACAAGAAGGATGGCCTGCGTGTTCGGGAGGTGGTGAGAAATGCACGTTGGGAACAGCTAGATGCCGAGTCATGGGCAATGAAGTGCCTCTTTTGTTAAACCTCTAGAATGTGGCAACTTGAAACAACCCAAGTATCTCCCTTCTAAAGAAACGTGGAGGTACAAAATAGAGAAAAAACAACAAGGTCAATGCTCAGCGAGCCCTCTTGAAAATAAGGCTTGAACGGCAACTTTATTTTCCCCTTTGGGATGTAGAGAGTTGAGGGCTCAATTCTCCCTGAGAAACACTGTAGATGCACGTGTTCTCTTCATAGCACAATTGCCTTTGTGATGAGAAGTGAGTTTCTAGGAAAAACCTTTGAGGCTGCCATGCTTTGGTAGGTGCTCATCCTTCTTTAATCTTCAGTGAATTGGCGACCCCATTTGACCACTAGCCTCCAGCTAACCTTCCTCTTGTATCATGCCACAGGTTGCCATGCAGCAGAATCCCTGTAGCTTTATTCAGTGTGGTTCCTGAGCTCTAGGAAACATTCGAAGTCTCCTAGGACTCAGGGGTCTGCACTAGATCCGAAACGTACAACAAGGACGGCCTGTGTCTTCGAGGAGTTGTGAGCAATGCACCGTTGGGAACAGCTAGATGCCAAGTCAGGGGCAGTGAAGGGCTTCTTTTGTTAAACCTCTAGAATGTGGTACGCTGAAACAACTCAATTATCTCCCTTCTACATCACCTTGGAGGTACAAAATAGAGAACGAAACAGCAGGTTCAATGCTCTGTGGTCCCTTTTGAAAATAAGGCTGGAAGGGAAACTTTATTTACCTCCTGGAGATTTAGAGAGTTGCAGGCTCAATTCTCCCTGAGAAACACTGTACTTGCACATCTTCTCTTCATAGCACAATTGCCTGTGTGATGACGTGAGTTTCTACGAAAGAACCTTGGAGGTTGCCATTCCTTGGTAGTTGCTCATCCCTCGGTAATCTTCAGGGAATGAACCAAACACATGGGACCTCTAGCCTCAAGGTAACATTCAGGTTTTCTCATGACAGAGGTAGGCATGCAACAGATCCCATGCAGCCTTAGTCCCTGTGGTTCTTGAACTCTAGGAAGCATATCAGTTCTCTTTGGACTCGCTAGTCTGCCCTAGGTTTGGAAACGTACTAAAAGGGACGCCTGTGTCTGTGGGCAGTTGTGAGCAATGTACCATTGGGAACATCTAGATGCCAAGTGATGAGCAGTGAAGGGCTTCTTTGCTTACACCCTTAGATGGCGATAGCTTGAAAGCAACACACTTATCAACGTTCCATGCTTTCCTTCATGCAAAGCGTATCTGCATTCTTGAGGAAACCTGAGCTGCGCTGAAAAACACAATTAGCCTACCATTGTTTCTGGGAACTAAACGGTGAAGTCTGTCTACCTCAAGCAGCAACTACACTTCATGTCCAGCTTCAATAATTCCAGGGTTTCCCTTAACTGATATTTATTCCCGAGAAACATTGCCACCTCAGCCTCACTAAGCCTTCACCTTGATATCGTTACACCACAATTAAGACTCCCAGCGTGGCAACGGTTGCTAATGTCATGCTCCATTGTGTCCACTGGATGTGCAGTAAGAGAGCCAGAAACGCCAGAGGAATATGCAGTTTGGTCCCCCTGGAAATTGAGGCTTCCTGGGAAAGTTTATTTTCCTCATTGGGAAGTGGTGAGTTGCCCCCTCAGTGTTACCTGGTAAACACTGTTGTTGCCCAGCTTCTCTTCATTGCACAATGGTCTTTGTGAGGACAAGTGATTTTCCAAGAAAGAAACTTGGAGGTTGCCATTCCTTGATATTTGCTCATCCTTCAGTAATCTACAGTGAATTGGCGAACCCATTTGACCACTAGCCTCAAGCTAACCTTCCTCTTGTATCATGCCACAGGTTGCCATGCAGCAGAATCCATGTAGCCTAATTCAGTGTTGTTCTTGAGCTCTAGGAAGCATTCCAGGTGTCTTACTAGCTGTAGTTTTGCACTAGGATAAGAAACGTACAAGAAGGATGGCCTGCGTGTTCGGGAGGTGGTGAGAAATGCACCGTTGGGAACAGCTAGATGCCGAGTCATGGGCAATGAAGTGCCTCTTTTGTTAAACCTCTAGAATGTGGCAACTTGAAACAACCCAAGTATCTCCCTTCTAAAGAAACGTGGAGGTACAAAATAGAGAAAAAACAACAAGGTCAATGCTCAGCGAGCCCTCTTGAAAATAAGGCTTGAACGGCAACTTTATTTTCCCCTTTGGGATGTAGAGAGTTGAGGGCTCAATTCTCCCTGAGAAACACTGTAGATGCACGTGTTCTCTTCATAGCACAATTGCCTTTGTGATGAGAAGTGAGTTTCTAGGAAAAACCTTTGAGGCTGCCATGCTTTGGTAGGTGCTCATCCTTCTTTAATCTTCAGTGAATTGGCGACCCCATTTGACCACTAGCCTCCAGCTAACCTTCCTCTTGTATCATGCCACAGGTTGCCATGCAGCAGAATCCCTGTAGCTTTATTCAGTGTGGTTCCTGAGCTCTAGGAAACATTCGAAGTCTCCTAGGACTCAGGGGTCTGCACTAGATCCGAAACGTACAACAAGGACGGCCTGTGTCTTCGAGGAGTTGTGAGCAATGCACCGTTGGGAACAGCTAGATGCCAAGTCAGGGGCAGTGAAGGGCTTCTTTTGTTAAACCTCTAGAATGTGGTACGCTGAAACAACTCAATTATCTCCCTTCTACATCACCTTGGAGGTACAAAATAGAGAACGAAACAGCAGGTTCAATGCTCTGTGGTCCCTTTTGAAAATAAGGCTGGAAGGGAAACTTTATTTACCTCCTGGAGATTTAGAGAGTTGCAGGCTCAATTCTCCCTGAGAAACACTGTACTTGCACATCTTCTCTTCATAGCACAATTGCCTGTGTGATGACGTGAGTTTCTACGAAAGAACCTTGGAGGTTGCCATTCCTTGGTAGTTGCTCATCCCTCGGTAATCTTCAGGGAATGAACCAAACACATGGGACCTCTAGCCTCAAGGTAACATTCAGGTTTTCTCATGACAGAGGTAGGCATGCAACAGATCCCATGCAGCCTTAGTCCCTGTGGTTCTTGAACTCTAGGAATCATATCAGTTCTCTTTGGACTCGCTAGTCTGCCCTAGGTTTGGAAACGTACTAAAAGGGACGCCTGTGTCTGTGGGCAGTTGTGAGCAATGTACCATTGGGAACATCTAGATGCCAAGTGATGAGCAGTGAAGGGCTTCTTTGCTTACACCCTTAGATGGCGATAGCTTGAAAGCAACACAGTTATCAACGTTCCATGCTTTCCTTCATGCAAAGCGTATCTGCATTCTTGAGGAAACCTGAGCTGCGCTGAAAAACACAATTAGCCTACCATTGTTTCTGGGAACTAAACGGTGAAGTCTGTCTACCTCAAGCAGCAACTACACTTCATGTCCAGCTTCAATAATTCCAGGGTTTCCCTTAACTGATATTTAGTCCCGAGAAACATTGCCACCTCAGCCTCACTAAGCCTTCACCTTGATATCGTTACACCACAATTAAGACTCCCAGCGTGGCAACGGTTGCTAATGTCATGCTCCATTGTGTCCACTGGATGTGCAGTAAGAGAGCCAGAAACGCCAGAGGAATATGCAGTTTGGTCCCCCTGGAAATAGAGGCTTCCTGGGAAAGTTTATTTTCCTCATTGGGAAGTGGAGAGTTGCCCCCTCAGTGTTACCTGGTAAACACTGTTGTTGCCCAGCTTCTCTTCATTGCACAATGGTCTTTGTGAGGACAAGTGATTTTCCAAGAAAGAAACTTGGAGGTTGCCATTCCTTGATATTTGCTCATCCTTCAGTAATCTACAGTGAATTGGCGAACCCATTTGACCACTAGCCTCAAGCTAACCTTCCTCTTGTATCATGCCACAGGTTGCCATGCAGCAGAATCCATGTAGCCTAATTCAGTGTTGTTCTTGAGCTCTAGGAAGCATTCCAGGTGTCTTACTAGCTGTAGTTTTGCACTAGGATAAGAAACGTACAAGAAGGATGGCCTGCGTGTTCGGGAGGTGGTGAGAAATGCACGTTGGGAACAGCTAGATGCCGAGTCATGGGCAATGAAGTGCCTCTTTTGTTAAACCTCTAGAATGTGGCAACTTGAAACAACCCAAGTATCTCCCTTCTAAAGAAACGTGGAGGTACAAAATAGAGAAAAAACAACAAGGTCAATGCTCAGCGAGCCCTCTTGAAAATAAGGCTTGAACGGCAACTTTATTTTCCCCTTTGGGATGTAGAGAGTTGAGGGCTCAATTCTCCCTGAGAAACACTGTAGATGCACGTGTTCTCTTCATAGCACAATTGCCTTTGTGATGAGAAGTGAGTTTCTAGGAAAAACCTTTGAGGCTGCCATGCTTTGGTAGGTGCTCATCCTTCTTTAATCTTCAGTGAATTGGCGACCCCATTTGACCACTAGCCTCCAGCTAACCTTCCTCTTGTATCATGCCACAGGTTGCCATGCAGCAGAATCCCTGTAGCTTTATTCAGTGTGGTTCCTGAGCTCTAGGAAACATTCGAAGTCTCCTAGGACTCAGGGGTCTGCACTAGATCCGAAACGTACAACAAGGACGGCCTGTGTCTTCGAGGAGTTGTGAGCAATGCACCGTTGGGAACAGCTAGATGCCAAGTCAGGGGCAGTGAAGGGCTTCTTTTGTTAAACCTCTAGAATGTGGTACGCTGAAACAACTCAATTATCTCCCTTCTACATCACCTTGGAGGTACAAAATAGAGAACGAAACAGCAGGTTCAATGCTCTGTGGTCCCTTTTGAAAATAAGGCTGGAAGGGAAACTTTATTTACCTCCTGGAGATTTAGAGAGTTGCAGGCTCAATTCTCCCTGAGAAACACTGTACTTGCACATCTTCTCTTCATAGCACAATTGCCTGTGTGATGACGTGAGTTTCTACGAAAGAACCTTGGAGGTTGCCATTCCTTGGTAGTTGCTCATCCCTCGGTAATCTTCAGGGAATGAACCAAACACATGGGACCTCTAGCCTCAAGGTAACATTCAGGTTTTCTCATGACAGAGGTAGGCATGCAACAGATCCCATGCAGCCTTAGTCCCTGTGGTTCTTGAACTCTAGGAAGCATATCAGTTCTCTTTGGACTCGCTAGTCTGCCCTAGGTTTGGAAACGTACTAAAAGGGACGCCTGTGTCTGTGGGCAGTTGTGAGCAATGTACCATTGGGAACATCTAGATGCCAAGTGATGAGCAGTGAAGGGCTTCTTTGCTTACACCCTTAGATGGCGATAGCTTGAAAGCAACACACTTATCAACGTTCCATGCTTTCCTTCATGCAAAGCGTATCTGCATTCTTGAGGAAACCTGAGCTGCGCTGAAAAACACAATTAGCCTACCATTGTTTCTGGGAACTAAACGGTGAAGTCTGTCTACCTCAAGCAGCAACTACACTTCATGTCCAGCTTCAATAATTCCAGGGTTTCCCTTAACTGATATTTATTCCCGAGAAACATTGCCACCTCAGCCTCACTAAGCCTTCACCTTGATATCGTTACACCACAATTAAGACTCCCAGCGTGGCAACGGTTGCTAATGTCATGCTCCATTGTGTCCACTGGATGTGCAGTAAGAGAGCCAGAAACGCCAGAGGAATATGCAGTTTGGTCCCCCTGGAAATTGAGGCTTCCTGGGAAAGTTTATTTTCCTCATTGGGAAGTGGTGAGTTGCCCCCTCAGTGTTACCTGGTAAACACTGTTGTTGCCCAGCTTCTCTTCATTGCACAATGGTCTTTGTGAGGACAAGTGATTTTCCAAGAAAGAAACTTGGAGGTTGCCATTCCTTGATATTTGCTCATCCTTCAGTAATCTACAGTGAATTGGCGACCCCATTTGACCACTAGCCTCCAGCTAACCTTCCTCTTGTATCATGCCACAGGTTGCCATGCAGCAGAATCCATGTAGCCTAATTCAGTGTTGTTCTTGAGCTCTAGGAAGCATTCCAGGTGTCTTACTAGCTGTAGTTTTGCACTAGGATAAGAAACGTACAAGAAGGATGGCCTGCGTGTTCGGGAGGTGGTGAGAAATGCACCGTTGGGAACAGCTAGATGCCGAGTCATGGGCAATGAAGTGCCTCTTTTGTTAAACCTCTAGAATGTGGCAACTTGAAACAACCCAAGTATCTCCCTTCTAAAGAAACGTGGAGGTACAAAATAGAGAAAAAACAACAAGGTCAATGCTCAGCGAGCCCTCTTGAAAATAAGGCTTGAACGGCAACTTTATTTTCCCCTTTGGGATGTAGAGAGTTGAGGGCTCAATTCTCCCTGAGAAACACTGTAGATGCACGTGTTCTCTTCATAGCACAATTGCCTTTGTGATGAGAAGTCAGTTTCTAGGAAAAACCTTTGAGGCTGCCATGCTTTGGTAGGTGCTCATCCTTCTTTAATCTTCAGTGAATTGGCGACCCCATTTGACCACTAGCCTCCAGCTAACCTTCCTCTTGTATCATGCCACAGGTTGCCATGCAGCAGAATCCCTGTAGCTTTATTCAGTGTGGTTCCTGAGCTCTAGGAAACATTCGAAGTCTCCTAGGACTCAGGGGTCTGCACTAGATCCGAAACGTACAACAAGGACGGCCTGTGTCTTCGAGGAGTTGTGAGCAATGCACCGTTGGGAACAGCTAGATGCCAAGTCAGGGGCAGTGAAGGGCTTCTTTTGTTAAACCTCTAGAATGTGGTACGCTGAAACAACTCAATTATCTCCCTTCTACATCACCTTGGAGGTACAAAATAGAGAACGAAACAGCAGGTTCAATGCTCTGTGGTCCCTTTTGAAAATAAGGCTGGAAGGGAAACTTTATTTACCTCCTGGAGATTTAGAGAGTTGCAGGCTCAATTCTCCCTGAGAAACACTGTACTTGCACATCTTCTCTTCATAGCACAATTGCCTGTGTGATGACGTGAGTTTCTACGAAAGAACCTTGGAGGTTGCCATTCCTTGGTAGTTGCTCATCCCTCGGTAATCTTCAGGGAATGAACCAAACACATGGGACCTCTAGCCTCAAGGTAACATTCAGGTTTTCTCATGACAGAGGTAGGCATGCAACAGATCCCATGCAGCCTTAGTCCCTGTGGTTCTTGAACTCTAGGAATCATATCAGTTCTCTTTGGACTCGCTAGTCTGCCCTAGGTTTGGAAACGTACTAAAAGGGACGCCTGTGTCTGTGGGCAGTTGTGAGCAATGTACCATTGGGAACATCTAGATGCCAAGTGATGAGCAGTGAAGGGCTTCTTTGCTTACACCCTTAGATGGCGATAGCTTGAAAGCAACACAGTTATCAACGTTCCATGCTTTCCTTCATGCAAAGCGTATCTGCATTCTTGAGGAAACCTGAGCTGCGCTGAAAAACACAATTAGCCTACCATTGTTTCTGGGAACTAAACGGTGAAGTCTGTCTACCTCAAGCAGCAACTACACTTCATGTCCAGCTTCAATAATTCCAGGGTTTCCCTTAACTGATATTTAGTCCCGAGAAACATTGCCACCTCAGCCTCACTAAGCCTTCACCTTGATATCGTTACACCACAATTAAGACTCCCAGCGTGGCAACGGTTGCTAATGTCATGCTCCATTGTGTCCACTGGATGTGCAGTAAGAGAGCCAGAAACGCCAGAGGAATATGCAGTTTGGTCCCCCTGGAAATAGAGGCTTCCTGGGAAAGTTTATTTTCCTCATTGGGAAGTGGAGAGTTGCCCCCTCAGTGTTACCTGGTAAACACTGTTGTTGCCCAGCTTCTCTTCATTGCACAATGGTCTTTGTGAGGACAAGTGATTTTCCAAGAAAGAAACTTGGAGGTTGCCATTCCTTCATATTTACTCATCCTTCAGTAATCTACAATGAATTGGCGAACCCATTTGACCACTAGCCTCAAGCTAACCTTCCTCTTGTATCATGCCACAGGTTGCCATGCAGCAGAATCCATGTAGCCTAATTCAGTGTTGTTCTTGAGCTCTAGGAAGCATTCCAGGTGTCTTACTAGCTGTAGTTTTGCACTAGGATAAGAAACGTACAAGAAGGATGGCCTGCGTGTTCGGGAGGTGGTGAGAAATGCACGTTGGGAACAGCTAGATGCCGAGTCATGGGCAATGAAGTGCCTCTTTTGTTAAACCTCTAGAATGTGGCAACTTGAAACAACCCAAGTATCTCCCTTCTAAAGAAACGTGGAGGTACAAAATAGAGAAAAAACAACAAGGTCAATGCTCAGCGAGCCCTCTTGAAAATAAGGCTTGAACGGCAACTTTATTTTCCCCTTTGGGATGTAGAGAGTTGAGGGCTCAATTCTCCCTGAGAAACACTGTAGATGCACGTGTTCTCTTCATAGCACAATTGCCTTTGTGATGAGAAGTGAGTTTCTAGGAAAAACCTTTGAGGCTGCCATGCTTTGGTAGGTGCTCATCCTTCTTTAATCTTCAGTGAATTGGCGACCCCATTTGACCACTAGCCTCCAGCTAACCTTCCTCTTGTATCATGCCACAGGTTGCCATGCAGCAGAATCCCTGTAGCTTTATTCAGTGTGGTTCCTGAGCTCTAGGAAACATTCGAAGTCTCCTAGGACTCAGGGGTCTGCACTAGATCCGAAACGTACAACAAGGACGGCCTGTGTCTTCGAGGAGTTGTGAGCAATGCACCGTTGGGAACAGCTAGATGCCAAGTCAGGGGCAGTGAAGGGCTTCTTTTGTTAAACCTCTAGAATGTGGTACGCTGAAACAACTCAATTATCTCCCTTCTACATCACCTTGGAGGTACAAAATAGAGAACGAAACAGCAGGTTCAATGCTCTGTGGTCCCTTTTGAAAATAAGGCTGGAAGGGAAACTTTATTTACCTCCTGGAGATTTAGAGAGTTGCAGGCTCAATTCTCCCTGAGAAACACTGTACTTGCACATCTTCTCTTCATAGCACAATTGCCTGTGTGATGACGTGAGTTTCTACGAAAGAACCTTGGAGGTTGCCATTCCTTGGTAGTTGCTCATCCCTCGGTAATCTTCAGGGAATGAACCAAACACATGGGACCTCTAGCCTCAAGGTAACATTCAGGTTTTCTCATGACAGAGGTAGGCATGCAACAGATCCCATGCAGCCTTAGTCCCTGTGGTTCTTGAACTCTAGGAAGCATATCAGTTCTCTTTGGACTCGCTAGTCTGCCCTAGGTTTGGAAACGTACTAAAAGGGACGCCTGTGTCTGTGGGCAGTTGTGAGCAATGTACCATTGGGAACATCTAGATGCCAAGTGATGAGCAGTGAAGGGCTTCTTTGCTTACACCCTTAGATGGCGATAGCTTGAAAGCAACACACTTATCAACGTTCCATGCTTTCCTTCATGCAAAGCGTATCTGCATTCTTGAGGAAACCTGAGCTGCGCTGAAAAACACAATTAGCCTACCATTGTTTCTGGGAACTAAACGGTGAAGTCTGTCTACCTCAAGCAGCAACTACACTTCATGTCCAGCTTCAATAATTCCAGGGTTTCCCTTAACTGATATTTATTCCCGAGAAACATTGCCACCTCAGCCTCACTAAGCCTTCACCTTGATATCGTTACACCACAATTAAGACTCCCAGCGTGGCAACGGTTGCTAATGTCATGCTCCATTGTGTCCACTGGATGTGCAGTAAGAGAGCCAGAAACGCCAGAGGAATATGCAGTTTGGTCCCCCTGGAAATTGAGGCTTCCTGGGAAAGTTTATTTTCCTCATTGGGAAGTGGTGAGTTGCCCCCTCAGTGTTACCTGGTAAACACTGTTGTTGCCCAGCTTCTCTTCATTGCACAATGGTCTTTGTGAGGACAAGTGATTTTCCAAGAAAGAAACTTGGAGGTTGCCATTCCTTGATATTTGCTCATCCTTCAGTAATCTACAGTGAATTGGCGACCCCATTTGACCACTACCCTCCAGCTAACCTTCCTCTTGTATCATGCCACAGGTTGCCATGCAGCAGAATCCATGTAGCCTAATTCAGTGTTGTTCTTGAGCTCTAGGAAGCATTCCAGGTGTCTTACTAGCTGTAGTTTTGCACTAGGATAAGAAACGTACAAGAAGGATGGCCTGCGTGTTCGGGAGGTGGTGAGAAATGCACCGTTGGGAACAGCTAGATGCCGAGTCATGGGCAATGAAGTGCCTCTTTTGTTAAACCTCTAGAATGTGGCAACTTGAAACAACCCAAGTATCTCCCTTCTAAAGAAACGTGGAGGTACAAAATAGAGAAAAAACAACAAGGTCAATGCTCAGCGAGCCCTCTTGAAAATAAGGCTTGAACGGCAACTTTATTTTCCCCTTTGGGATGTAGAGAGTTGAGGGCTCAATTCTCCCTGAGAAACACTGTAGATGCACGTGTTCTCTTCATAGCACAATTGCCTTTGTGGTGAGAAGTGAGTTTCTAGGAAAAACCTTTGAGGCTGCCATGCTTTGGTAGGTGCTCATCCTTCTTTAATCTTCAGTGAATTGGCGACCCCATTTGACCACTAGCCTCCAGCTAACCTTCCTCTTGTATCATGCCACAGGTTGCCATGCAGCAGAATCCCTGTAGCTTTATTCAGTGTGGTTCCTGAGCTCTAGGAAACATTCGAAGTCTCCTAGGACTCAGGGGTCTGCACTAGATCCGAAACGTACAACAAGGACGGCCTGTGTCTTCGAGGAGTTGTGAGCAATGCACCGTTGGGAACAGCTAGATGCCAAGTCAGGGGCAGTGAAGGGCTTCTTTTGTTAAACCTCTAGAATGTGGTACGCTGAAACAACTCAATTATCTCCCTTCTACATCACCTTGGAGGTACAAAATAGAGAACGAAACAGCAGGTTCAATGCTCTGTGGTCCCTTTTGAAAATAAGGCTGGAAGGGAAACTTTATTTACCTCCTGGAGATTTAGAGAGTTGCAGGCTCAATTCTCCCTGAGAAACACTGTACTTGCACATCTTCTCTTCATAGCACAATTGCCTGTGTGATGACGTGAGTTTCTACGAAAGAACCTTGGAGGTTGCCATTCCTTGGTAGTTGCTCATCCCTCGGTAATCTTCAGGGAATGAACCAAACACATGGGACCTCTAGCCTCAAGGTAACATTCAGGTTTTCTCATGACAGAGGTAGGCATGCAACAGATCCCATGCAGCCTTAGTCCCTGTGGTTCTTGAACTCTAGGAAGCATATCAGTTCTCTTTGGACTCGCTAGTCTGCCCTAGGTTTGGAAACGTACTAAAAGGGACGCCTGTGTCTGTGGGCAGTTGTGAGCAATGTACCATTGGGAACATCTAGATGCCAAGTGATGAGCAGTGAAGGGCTTCTTTGCTTACACCCTTAGATGGCGATAGCTTGAAAGCAACACACTTACCAACGTTCCATGCTTTCCTTCATGCAAAGCGTATCTGCATTCTTGAGGAAACCTGAGCTGCGCTGAAAAACACAATTAGCCTACCATTGTTTCTGGGAACTAAACGGTGAAGTCTGTCTACCTCAAGCAGCAACTACACTTCATGTCCAGCTTCAATAATTCCAGGGTTTCCCTTAACTGATATTCCCGAGAAACATTGCCACCTCAGCCTCACTAAGCCTTCACCTTGATATCGTTACACCACAATTAAGACTCCCAGCGTGGCAACGGTTGCTAATGTCATGCTCCATTGTGTCCACTGGATGTGCAGTAAGAGAGCCAGAAATGCCAGAGGAATATGCAGTTTGGTCCCCCTGGAAATTGAGACTTCCTGGGAAGTTTATTTTCCTCATTGGGAAGTGGTGAGTTGCCCCCTCAGTGTTACCTGGTAAACACTGTTGTTGCCCAGCTTCTCTTCATTGCACAATGGTCTTTGTGAGGACAAGTGATTTTCCAAGAAAGAAACTTGGAGGTTGCCATTCCTTGATATTTGCTCATCCTTCAGTAATCTACAGTGAATTGGCGAACCCATTTGACCACTAGCCTCAAGCTAACCTTCCTCTTGTATCATGCCACAGGTTGCCATGCAGCAGAATCCATGTAGCCTAATTCAGTGTTGTTCTTGAGCTCTAGGAAGCATTCCAGGTGTCTTACTAGCTGTAGTTTTCCACTAGGGTAAGAAACTTACAAGAAGGATGGCCTGCGTGTTCGGGAGGTGGTGAGAAATGCACCGTTGGGAACAGCTAGATGCCGAGTCATGGGCAATGAAGTGCCTCTTTTGTTAAACCTCTAGAATGTGGCAACTTGAAACAACCCAAGTATCTCCCTTCTAAAGAAACGTGGAGGTACAAAATAGAGAAAAAACAACAAGGTCAATGCTCAGCGAGCCCTCTTGAAAATAAGGCTTGAACGGCAACTTTATTTTCCCCTTTGGGATGTAGAGAGTTGAGGGCTCAATTCTCCCTGAGAAACACTGTAGATGCACGTGTTCTCTTCATAGCACAATTGCCTTTGTGATGAGAAGTGAGTTTCTAGGAAAAACCTTTGAGGCTGCCATGCTTTGGTAGGTGCTCATCCTTCTTTAATCTTCAGTGAATTGGCGACCCCATTTGACCACTAGCCTCCAGCTAACCTTCCTCTTGTATCATGCCACAGGTTGCCATGCAGCAGAATCCCTGTAGCTTTATTCAGTGTGGTTCCTGAGCTCTAGGAAACATTCGAAGTCTCCTAGGACTCAGGGGTCTGCACTAGATCCGAAACGTACAACAAGGACGGCCTGTGTCTTCGAGGAGTTGTGAGCAATGCACCGTTGGGAACAGCTAGATGCCAAGTCAGGGGCAGTGAAGGGCTTCTTTTGTTAAACCTCTAGAATGTGGTACGCTGAAACAACTCAATTATCTCCCTTCTACATCACCTTGGAGGTACAAAATAGAGAACGAAACAGCAGGTTCAATGCTCTGTGGTCCCTTTTGAAAATAAGGCTGGAAGGGAAACTTTATTTACCTCCTGGAGATTTAGAGAGTTGCAGGCTCAATTCTCCCTGAGAAACACTGTACTTGCACATCTTCTCTTCATAGCACAATTGCCTGTGTGATGACGTGAGTTTCTACGAAAGAACCTTGGAGGTTGCCATTCCTTGGTAGTTGCTCATCCCTCGGTAATCTTCAGGGAATGAACCAAACACATGGGACCTCTAGCCTCAAGGTAACATTCAGGTTTTCTCATGACAGAGGTAGGCATGCAACAGATCCCATGCAGCCTTAGTCCCTGTGGTTCTTGAACTCTAGGAAGCATATCAGTTCTCTTTGGACTCGCTAGTCTGCCCTAGGTTTGGAAACGTACTAAAAGGGACGCCTGTGTCTGTGGGCAGTTGTGAGCAATGTACCATTGGGAACATCTAGATGCCAAGTGATGAGCAGTGAAGGGCTTCTTTGCTTACACCCTTAGATGGCGATAGCTTGAAAGCAACACAGTTATCAACGTTCCATGCTTTCCTTCATGCAAAGCGTATCTGCATTCTTGAGGAAACCTGAGCTGCGCTGAAAAACACAATTAGCCTACCATTGTTTCTGGGAACTAAACGGTGAAGTCTGTCTACCTCAAGCAGCAACTACACTTCATGTCCAGCTTCAATAATTCCAGGGTTTCCCTTAACTGATATTTATTCCCGAGAAACATTGCCACCTCAGCCTCACTAAGCCTTCACCTTGATATCGTTACACCACAATTAAGACTCCCAGCGTGGCAACGGTTGCTAATGTCATGCTCCATTGTGTCCACTGGATGTGCAGTAAGAGAGCCAGAAACGCCAGAGGAATATGCAGTTTGGTCCCCCTGGAAATAGAGGCTTCCTGGGAAAGTTTATTTTCCTCATTGGGAAGTGGAGAGTTGCCCCCTCAGTGTTACCTGGTAAACACTGTTGTTGCCCAGCTTCTCTTCATTGCACAATGGTCTTTGTGAGGACAAGTGATTTTCCAAGAAAGAAACTTGGAGGTTGCCATTCCTTGATATTTACTCATCCTTCAGTAATCTACAGTGAATTGGCGAACCCATTTGACCACTAGCCTCAAGCTAACCTTCCTCTTGTATCATGCCACAGGTTGCCATGCAGCAGAATCCATGTAGCCTAATTCAGTGTTGTTCTTGAGCTCTAGGAAGCATTCCAGGTGTCTTACTAGCTGTAGTTTTGCACTAGGATAAGAAACGTACAAGAAGGATGGCCTGCGTGTTCGGGAGGTGGTGAGAAATGCACCGTTGGGAACAGCTAGATGCCGAGTCATGGGCAATGAAGTGCCTCTTTTGTTAAACCTCTAGAATGTGGCAACTTGAAACAACCCAAGTATCTCCCTTCTAAAGAAACGTGGAGGTACAAAATAGAGAAAAAACAACAAGGTCAATGCTCAGCGAGCCCTCTTGAAAATAAGGCTTGAACGGCAACTTTATTTTCCCCTTTGGGATGTAGAGAGTTGAGGGCTCAATTCTCCCTGAGAAACACTGTAGATGCACGTGTTCTCTTCATAGCACAATTGCCTTTGTGGTGAGAAGTGAGTTTCTAGGAAAAACCTTTGAGGCTGCCATGCTTTGGTAGGTGCTCATCCTTCTTTAATCTTCAGTGAATTGGCGACCCCATTTGACCACTAGCCTCCAGCTAACCTTCCTCTTGTATCATGCCACAGGTTGCCATGCAGCAGAATCCCTGTAGCTTTATTCAGTGTGGTTCCTGAGCTCTAGGAAACATTCGAAGTCTCCTAGGACTCAGGGGTCTGCACTAGATCCGAAACGTACAACAAGGACGGCCTGTGTCTTCGAGGAGTTGTGAGCAATGCACCGTTGGGAACAGCTAGATGCCAAGTCAGGGGCAGTGAAGGGCTTCTTTTGTTAAACCTCTAGAATGTGGTACGCTGAAACAACTCAATTATCTCCCTTCTACATCACCTTGGAGGTACAAAATAGAGAACGAAACAGCAGGTTCAATGCTCTGTGGTCCCTTTTGAAAATAAGGCTGGAAGGGAAACTTTATTTACCTCCTGGAGATTTAGAGAGTTGCAGGCTCAATTCTCCCTGAGAAACACTGTACTTGCACATCTTCTCTTCATAGCACAATTGCCTGTGTGATGACGTGAGTTTCTACGAAAGAACCTTGGAGGTTGCCATTCCTTGGTAGTTGCTCATCCCTCGGTAATCTTCAGGGAATGAACCAAACACATGGGACCTCTAGCCTCAAGGTAACATTCAGGTTTTCTCATGACAGAGGTAGGCATGCAACAGATCCCATGCAGCCTTAGTCCCTGTGGTTCTTGAACTCTAGGAAGCATATCAGTTCTCTTTGGACTCGCTAGTCTGCCCTAGGTTTGGAAACGTACTAAAAGGGACGCCTGTGTCTGTGGGCAGTTGTGAGCAATGTACCATTGGGAACATCTAGATGCCAAGTGATGAGCAGTGAAGGGCTTCTTTGCTTACACCCTTAGATGGCGATAGCTTGAAAGCAACACACTTATCAACGTTCCATGCTTTCCTTCATGCAAAGCGTATCTGCATTCTTGAGGAAACCTGAGCTGCGCTGAAAAACACAATTAGCCTACCATTGTTTCTGGGAACTAAACGGTGAAGTCTGTCTACCTCAAGCAGCAACTACACTTCATGTCCAGCTTCAATAATTCCAGGGTTTCCCTTAACTGATATTTATTCCCGAGAAACATTGCCACCTCAGCCTCACTAAGCCTTCACCTTGATATCGTTACACCACAATTAAGACTCCCAGCGTGGCAACGGTTGCTAATGTCATGCTCCATTGTGTCCACTGGATGTGCAGTAAGAGAGCCAGAAACGCCAGAGGAATATGCAGTTTGGTCCCCCTGGAAATAGAGGCTTCCTGGGAAAGTTTATTTTCCTCATTGGGAAGTGGAGAGTTGCCCCCTCAGTGTTACCTGGTAAACACTGTTGTTGCCCAGCTTCTCTTCATTGCACAATGGTCTTTGTGAGGACAAGTGATTTTCCAAGAAAGAAACTTGGAGGTTGCCATTCCTTGATATTTACTCATCCTTCAGTAATCTACAGTGAATTGGCGAACCCATTTGACCACTAGCCTCAAGCTAACCTTCCTCTTGTATCATGCCACAGGTTGCCATGCAGCAGAATCCATGTAGCCTAATTCAGTGTTGTTCTTGAGCTCTAGGAAGCATTCCAGGTGTCTTACTAGCTGTAGTTTTGCACTAGGATAAGAAACGTACAAGAAGGATGGCCTGCGTGTTCGGGAGGTGGTGAGAAATGCACCGTTGGGAACAGCTAGATGCCGAGTCATGGGCAATGAAGTGCCTCTTTTGTTAAACCTCTAGAATGTGGCAACTTGAAACAACCCAAGTATCTCCCTTCTAAAGAAACGTGGAGGTACAAAATAGAGAAAAAACAACAAGGTCAATGCTCAGCGAGCCCTCTTGAAAATAAGGCTTGAACGGCAACTTTATTTTCCCCTTTGGGATGTAGAGAGTTGAGGGCTCAATTCTCCCTGAGAAACACTGTAGATGCACGTGTTCTCTTCATAGCACAATTGCCTTTGTGGTGAGAAGTGAGTTTCTAGGAAAAACCTTTGAGGCTGCCATGCTTTGGTAGGTGCTCATCCTTCTTTAATCTTCAGTGAATTGGCGACCCCATTTGACCACTAGCCTCCAGCTAACCTTCCTCTTGTATCATGCCACAGGTTGCCATGCAGCAGAATCCCTGTAGCTTTATTCAGTGTGGTTCCTGAGCTCTAGGAAACATTCGAAGTCTCCTAGGACTCAGGGGTCTGCACTAGATCCGAAACGTACAACAAGGACGGCCTGTGTCTTCGAGGAGTTGTGAGCAATGCACCGTTGGGAACAGCTAGATGCCAAGTCAGGGGCAGTGAAGGGCTTCTTTTGTTAAACCTCTAGAATGTGGTACGCTGAAACAACTCAATTATCTCCCTTCTACATCACCTTGGAGGTACAAAATAGAGAACGAAACAGCAGGTTCAATGCTCTGTGGTCCCTTTTGAAAATAAGGCTGGAAGGGAAACTTTATTTACCTCCTGGAGATTTAGAGAGTTGCAGGCTCAATTCTCCCTGAGAAACACTGTACTTGCACATCTTCTCTTCATAGCACAATTGCCTGTGTGATGACGTGAGTTTCTACGAAAGAACCTTGGAGGTTGCCATTCCTTGGTAGTTGCTCATCCCTCGGTAATCTTCAGGGAATGAACCAAACACATGGGACCTCTAGCCTCAAGGTAACATTCAGGTTTTCTCATGACAGAGGTAGGCATGCAACAGATCCCATGCAGCCTTAGTCCCTGTGGTTCTTGAACTCTAGGAAGCATATCAGTTCTCTTTGGACTCGCTAGTCTGCCCTAGGTTTGGAAACGTACTAAAAGGGACGCCTGTGTCTGTGGGCAGTTGTGAGCAATGTACCATTGGGAACATCTAGATGCCAAGTGATGAGCAGTGAAGGGCTTCTTTGCTTACACCCTTAGATGGCGATAGCTTGAAAGCAACACACTTATCAACGTTCCATGCTTTCCTTCATGCAAAGCGTATCTGCATTCTTGAGGAAACCTGAGCTGCGCTGAAAAACACAATTAGCCTACCATTGTTTCTGGGAACTAAACGGTGAAGTCTGTCTACCTCAAGCAGCAACTACACTTCATGTCCAGCTTCAATAATTCCAGGGTTTCCCTTAACTGATATTTATTCCCGAGAAACATTGCCACCTCAGCCTCACTAAGCCTTCACCTTGATATCGTTACACCACAATTAAGACTCCCAGCGTGGCAACGGTTGCTAATGTCATGCTCCATTGTGTCCACTGGATGTGCAGTAAGAGAGCCAGAAATGCCAGAGGAATATGCAGTTTGGTCCCCCTGGAAATTGAGACTTCCTGGGAAGTTTATTTTCCTCATTGGGAAGTGGTGAGTTGCCCCCTCAGTGTTACCTGGTAAACACTGTTGTTGCCCAGCTTCTCTTCATTGCACAATGGTCTTTGTGAGGACAAGTGATTTTCCAAGAAAGAAACTTGGAGGTTGCCATTCCTTGATATTTGCTCATCCTTCAGTAATCTACAGTGAATTGGCGAACCCATTTGACCACTAGCCTCAAGCTAACCTTCCTCTTGTATCATGCCACAGGTTGCCATGCAGCAGAATCCATGTAGCCTAATTCAGTGTTGTTCTTGAGCTCTAGGAAGCATTCCAGGTGTCTTACTAGCTGTAGTTTTCCACTAGGGTAAGAAACTTACAAGAAGGATGGCCTGCGTGTTCGGGAGGTGGTGAGAAATGCACCGTTGGGAACAGCTAGATGCCGAGTCATGGGCAATGAAGTGCCTCTTTTGTTAAACCTCTAGAATGTGGCAACTTGAAACAACCCAAGTATCTCCCTTCTAAAGAAACGTGGTGGTACAAAATAGAGAAAAAACAACAAGGTCAATGCTCAGCGAGCCTTCTTGAAAATAAGGCTTGAACGGCAACTTTATTTTCCCCTTTGGGATGTAGAGAGTTGAGGGCTCAATTCTCCCTGAGAAACACTGTAGATGCACGTGTTCTCTTCATAGCACAATTGCCTTTGTGATGAGAAGTGAGTTTCTAGGAAAAACCTTTGAGGCTGCCATGCTTTGGTAGGTGCTCATCCTTCTTTAATCTTCAGTGAATTGGCGACCCCATTTGACCACTAGCCTCCAGCTAACCTTCCTCTTGTATCATGCCACAGGTTGCCATGCAGCAGAATCCCTGTAGCTTTATTCAGTGTGGTTCCTGAGCTCTAGGAAACATTCGAAGTCTCCTAGGACTCAGGGGTCTGCACTAGATCCGAAACGTACAACAAGGACGGCCTGTGTCTTCGAGGAGTTGTGAGCAATGCACCGTTGGGAACAGCTAGATGCCAAGTCAGGGGCAGTGAAGGGCTTCTTTTGTTAAACCTCTAGAATGTGGTACGCTGAAACAACTCAATTATCTCCCTTCTACATCACCTTGGAGGTACAAAATAGAGAACGAAACAGCAGGTTCAATGCTCTGTGGTCCCTTTTGAAAATAAGGCTGGAAGGGAAACTTTATTTACCTCCTGGAGATTTAGAGAGTTGCAGGCTCAATTCTCCCTGAGAAACACTGTACTTGCACATCTTCTCTTCATAGCACAATTGCCTGTGTGATGACGTGAGTTTCTACGAAAGAACCTTGGAGGTTGCCATTCCTTGGTAGTTGCTCATCCCTCGGTAATCTTCAGGGAATGAACCAAACACATGGGACCTCTAGCCTCAAGGTAACATTCAGGTTTTCTCATGACAGAGGTAGGCATGCAACAGATCCCATGCAGCCTTAGTCCCTGTGGTTCTTGAACTCTAGGAAGCATATCAGTTCTCTTTGGACTCGCTAGTCTGCCCTAGGTTTGGAAACGTACTAAAAGGGACGCCTGTGTCTGTGGGCAGTTGTGAGCAATGTACCATTGGGAACATCTAGATGCCAAGTGATGAGCAGTGAAGGGCTTCTTTGCTTACACCCTTAGATGGCGATAGCTTGAAAGCAACACAGTTATCAACGTTCCATGCTTTCCTTCATGCAAAGCGTATCTGCATTCTTGAGGAAACCTGAGCTGCGCTGAAAAACACAATTAGCCTACCATTGTTTCTGGGAACTAAACGGTGAAGTCTGTCTACCTCAAGCAGCAACTACACTTCATGTCCAGCTTCAATAATTCCAGGGTTTCCCTTAACTGATATTTAGTCCCGAGAAACATTGCCACCTCAGCCTCACTAAGCCTTCACCTTGATATCGTTACACCACAATTAAGACTCCCAGCGTGGCAACGGTTGCTAATGTCATGCTCCATTGTGTCCACTGGATGTGCAGTAAGAGAGCCAGAAACGCCAGAGGAATATGCAGTTTGGTCCCCCTGGAAATAGAGGCTTCCTGGGAAAGTTTATTTTCCTCATTGGGAAGTGGAGAGTTGCCCCCTCAGTGTTACCTGGTAAACACTGTTGTTGCCCAGCTTCTCTTCATTGCACAATGGTCTTTGTGAGGACAAGTGATTTTCCAAGAAAGAAACTTGGAGGTTGCCATTCCTTGATATTTACTCATCCTTCAGTAATCTACAGTGAATTGGCGAACCCATTTGACCACTAGCCTCAAGCTAACCTTCCTCTTGTATCATGCCACAGGTTGCCATGCAGCAGAATCCATGTAGCCTAATTCAGTGTTGTTCTTGAGCTCTAGGAAGCATTCCAGGTGTCTTACTAGCTGTAGTTTTGCACTAGGATAAGAAACGTACAAGAAGGATGGCCTGCGTGTTCGGGAGGTGGTGAGAAATGCACCGTTGGGAACAGCTAGATGCCGAGTCATGGGCAATGAAGTGCCTCTTTTGTTAAACCTCTAGAATGTGGCAACTTGAAACAACCCAAGTATCTCCCTTCTAAAGAAACGTGGAGGTACAAAATAGAGAAAAAACAACAAGGTCAATGCTCAGCGAGCCCTCTTGAAAATAAGGCTTGAACGGCAACTTTATTTTCCCCTTTGGGATGTAGAGAGTTGAGGGCTCAATTCTCCCTGAGAAACACTGTAGATGCACGTGTTCTCTTCATAGCACAATTGCCTTTGTGATGAGAAGTGAGTTTCTAGGAAAAACCTTTGAGGCTGCCATGCTTTGGTAGGTGCTCATCCTTCTTTAATCTTCAGTGAATTGGCGACCCCATTTGACCACTAGCCTCCAGCTAACCTTCCTCTTGTATCATGCCACAGGTTGCCATGCAGCAGAATCCCTGTAGCTTTATTCAGTGTGGTTCCTGAGCTCTAGGAAACATTCGAAGTCTCCTAGGACTCAGGGGTCTGCACTAGATCCGAAACGTACAACAAGGACGGCCTGTGTCTTCGAGGAGTTGTGAGCAATGCACCGTTGGGAACAGCTAGATGCCAAGTCAGGGGCAGTGAAGGGCTTCTTTTGTTAAACCTCTAGAATGTGGTACGCTGAAACAACTCAATTATCTCCCTTCTACATCACCTTGGAGGTACAAAATAGAGAACGAAACAGCAGGTTCAATGCTCTGTGGTCCCTTTTGAAAATAAGGCTGGAAGGGAAACTTTATTTACCTCCTGGAGATTTAGAGAGTTGCAGGCTCAATTCTCCCTGAGAAACACTGTACTTGCACATCTTCTCTTCATAGCACAATTGCCTGTGTGATGACGTGAGTTTCTACGAAAGAACCTTGGAGGTTGCCATTCCTTGGTAGTTGCTCATCCCTCGGTAATCTTCAGGGAATGAACCAAACACATGGGACCTCTAGCCTCAAGGTAACATTCAGGTTTTCTCATGACAGAGGTAGGCATGCAACAGATCCCATGCAGCCTTAGTCCCTGTGGTTCTTGAACTCTAGGAAGCATATCAGTTCTCTTTGGACTCGCTAGTCTGCCCTAGGTTTGGAAACGTACTAAAAGGGACGCCTGTGTCTGTGGGCAGTTGTGAGCAATGTACCATTGGGAACATCTAGATGCCAAGTGATGAGCAGTGAAGGGCTTCTTTGCTTACACCCTTAGATGGCGATAGCTTGAAAGCAACACAGTTATCAACGTTCCATGCTTTCCTTCATGCAAAGCGTATCTGCATTCTTGAGGAAACCTGAGCTGCGCTGAAAAACACAATTAGCCTACCATTGTTTCTGGGAACTAAACGGTGAAGTCTGTCTACCTCAAGCAGCAACTACACTTCATGTCCAGCTTCAATAATTCCAGGGTTTCCCTTAACTGATATTTATTCCCGAGAAACATTGCCACCTCAGCCTCACTAAGCCTTCACCTTGATATCGTTACACCACAATTAAGACTCCCAGCGTGGCAACGGTTGCTAATGTCATGCTCCATTGTGTCCACTGGATGTGCAGTAAGAGAGCCAGAAACGCCAGAGGAATATGCAGTTTGGTCCCCCTGGAAATAGAGGCTTCCTGGGAAAGTTTATTTTCCTCATTGGGAAGTGGAGAGTTGCCCCCTCAGTGTTACCTGGTAAACACTGTTGTTGCCCAGCTTCTCTTCATTGCACAATGGTCTTTGTGAGGACAAGTGATTTTCCAAGAAAGAAACTTGGAGGTTGCCATTCCTTGATATTTACTCATCCTTCAGTAATCTACAGTGAATTGGCGAACCCATTTGACCACTAGCCTCAAGCTAACCTTCCTCTTGTATCATGCCACAGGTTGCCATGCAGCAGAATCCATGTAGCCTAATTCAGTGTTGTTCTTGAGCTCTAGGAAGCATTCCAGGTGTCTTACTAGCTGTAGTTTTGCACTAGGATAAGAAACGTACAAGAAGGATGGCCTGCGTGTTCGGGAGGTGGTGAGAAATGCACCGTTGGGAACAGCTAGATGCCGAGTCATGGGCAATGAAGTGCCTCTTTTGTTAAACCTCTAGAATGTGGCAACTTGAAACAACCCAAGTATCTCCCTTCTAAAGAAACGTGGAGGTACAAAATAGAGAAAAAACAACAAGGTCAATGCTCAGCGAGCCCTCTTGAAAATAAGGCTTGAACGGCAACTTTATTTTCCCCTTTGGGATGTAGAGAGTTGAGGGCTCAATTCTCCCTGAGAAACACTGTAGATGCACGTGTTCTCTTCATAGCACAATTGCCTTTGTGATGAGAAGTGAGTTTCTAGGAAAAACCTTTGAGGCTGCCATGCTTTGGTAGGTGCTCATCCTTCTTTAATCTTCAGTGAATTGGCGACCCCATTTGACCACTAGCCTCCAGCTAACCTTCCTCTTGTATCATGCCACAGGTTGCCATGCAGCAGAATCCCTGTAGCTTTATTCAGTGTGGTTCCTGAGCTCTAGGAAACATTCGAAGTCTCCTAGGACTCAGGGGTCTGCACTAGATCCGAAACGTACAACAAGGACGGCCTGTGTCTTCGAGGAGTTGTGAGCAATGCACCGTTGGGAACAGCTAGATGCCAAGTCAGGGGCAGTGAAGGGCTTCTTTTGTTAAACCTCTAGAATGTGGTACGCTGAAACAACTCAATTATCTCCCTTCTACATCACCTTGGAGGTACAAAATAGAGAACGAAACAGCAGGTTCAATGCTCTGTGGTCCCTTTTGAAAATAAGGCTGGAAGGGAAACTTTATTTACCTCCTGGAGATTTAGAGAGTTGCAGGCTCAATTCTCCCTGAGAAACACTGTACTTGCACATCTTCTCTTCATAGCACAATTGCCTGTGTGATGACGTGAGTTTCTACGAAAGAACCTTGGAGGTTGCCATTCCTTGGTAGTTGCTCATCCCTCGGTAATCTTCAGGGAATGAACCAAACACATGGGACCTCTAGCCTCAAGGTAACATTCAGGTTTTCTCATGACAGAGGTAGGCATGCAACAGATCCCATGCAGCCTTAGTCCCTGTGGTTCTTGAACTCTAGGAAGCATATCAGTTCTCTTTGGACTCGCTAGTCTGCCCTAGGTTTGGAAACGTACTAAAAGGGACGCCTGTGTCTGTGGGCAGTTGTGAGCAATGTACCATTGGGAACATCTAGATGCCAAGTGATGAGCAGTGAAGGGCTTCTTTGCTTACACCCTTAGATGGCGATAGCTTGAAAGCAACACAGTTATCAACGTTCCATGCTTTCCTTCATGCAAAGCGTATCTGCATTCTTGAGGAAACCTGAGCTGCGCTGAAAAACACAATTAGCCTACCATTGTTTCTGGGAACTAAACGGTGAAGTCTGTCTACCTCAAGCAGCAACTACACTTCATGTCCAGCTTCAATAATTCCAGGGTTTCCCTTAACTGATATTTAGTCCCGAGAAACATTGCCACCTCAGCCTCACTAAGCCTTCACCTTGATATCGTTACACCACAATTAAGACTCCCAGCGTGGCAACGGTTGCTAATGTCATGCTCCATTGTGTCCACTGGATGTGCAGTAAGAGAGCCAGAAACGCCAGAGGAATATGCAGTTTGGTCCCCCTGGAAATTGAGGCTTCCTGGGAAAGTTTATTTTCCTCATTGGGAAGTGGAGAGTTGCCCCCTCAGTGTTACCTGGTAAACACTGTTGTTGCCCAGCTTCTCTTCATTGCACAATGGTCTTTGTGAGGACAAGTGATTTTCCAAGAAAGAAACTTGGAGGTTGCCATTCCTTGATATTTACTCATCCTTCAGTAATCTACAGTGAATTGGCGAACCCATTTGACCACTAGCCTCAAGCTAACCTTCCTCTTGTATCATGCCACAGGTTGCCATGCAGCAGAATCCATGTAGCCTAATTCAGTGTTGTTCTTGAGCTCTAGGAAGCATTCCAGGTGTCTTACTAGCTGTAGTTTTGCACTAGGATAAGAAACGTACAAGAAGGATGGCCTGCGTGTTCGGGAGGTGGTGAGAAATGCACCGTTGGGAACAGCTAGATGCCGAGTCATGGGCAATGAAGTGCCTCTTTTGTTAAACCTCTAGAATGTGGCAACTTGAAACAACCCAAGTATCTCCCTTCTAAAGAAACGTGGAGGTACAAAATAGAGAAAAAACAACAAGGTCAATGCTCAGCGAGCCCTCTTGAAAATAAGGCTTGAACGGCAACTTTATTTTCCCCTTTGGGATGTAGAGAGTTGAGGGCTCAATTCTCCCTGAGAAACACTGTAGATGCACGTGTTCTCTTCATAGCACAATTGCCTTTGTGATGAGAAGTGAGTTTCTAGGAAAAACCTTTGAGGCTGCCATGCTTTGGTAGGTGCTCATCCTTCTTTAATCTTCAGTGAATTGGCGACCCCATTTGACCACTAGCCTCCAGCTAACCTTCCTCTTGTATCATGCCACAGGTTGCCATGCAGCAGAATCCCTGTAGCTTTATTCAGTGTGGTTCCTGAGCTCTAGGAAACATTCGAAGTCTCCTAGGACTCAGGGGTCTGCACTAGATCCGAAACGTACAACAAGGACGGCCTGTGTCTTCGAGGAGTTGTGAGCAATGCACTGTTGGGAACAGCTAGATGCCAAGTCAGGGGCAGTGAAGGGCTTCTTTTGTTAAACCTCTAGAATGTGGTACGCTGAAAGAACTCAATTATCTCCCTTCTACATCACCTTGGAGGTACAAAATAGAGAACGAAACAGCAGGTTCAATGCTCTGTGGTCCCTTTTGAAAATAAGGCTGGAAGGGAAACTTTATTTACCTCCTGGAGATTTAGAGAGTTGCAGGCTCAATTCTCCCTGAGAAACACTGTACTTGCACATCTTCTCTTCATAGCACAATTGCCTGTGTGATGACGTGAGTTTCTACGAAAGAACCTTGGAGGTTGCCATTCCTTGGTAGTTGCTCATCCCTCGGTAATCTTCAGGGAATGAACCAAACACATGGGACCTCTAGCCTCAAGGTAACATTCAGGTTTTCTCATGACAGAGGTAGGCATGCAACAGATCCCATGCAGCCTTAGTCCCTGTGGTTCTTGAACTCTAGGAAGCATATCAGTTCTCTTTGGACTCGCTAGTCTGCCCTAGGTTTGGAAACGTACTAAAAGGGACGCCTGTGTCTGTGGGCAGTTGTGAGCAATGTACCATTGGGAACATCTAGATGCCAAGTGATGAGCAGTGAAGGGCTTCTTTGCTTACACCCTTAGATGGCGATAGCTTGAAAGCAACACAGTTATCAACGTTCCATGCTTTCCTTCATGCAAAGCGTATCTGCATTCTTGAGGAAACCTGAGCTGCGCTGAAAAACACAATTAGCCTACCATTGTTTCTGGGAACTAAACGGTGAAGTCTGTCTACCTCAAGCAGCAACTACACTTCATGTCCAGCTTCAATAATTCCAGGGTTTCCCTTAACTGATATTTAGTCCCGAGAAACATTGCCACCTCAGCCTCACTAAGCCTTCACCTTGATATCGTTACACCACAATTAAGACTCCCAGCGTGGCAACGGTTGCTAATGTCATGCTCCATTGTGTCCACTGGATGTGCAGTAAGAGAGCCAGAAACGCCAGAGGAATATGCAGTTTGGTCCCCCTGGAAATAGAGGCTTCCTGGGAAAGTTTATTTTCCTCATTGGGAAGTGGAGAGTTGCCCCCTCAGTGTTACCTGGTAAACACTGTTGTTGCCCAGCTTCTCTTCATTGCACAATGGTCTTTGTGAGGACAAGTGATTTTCCAAGAAAGAAACTTGGAGGTTGCCATTCCTTGATATTTACTCATCCTTCAGTAATCTACAGTGAATTGGCGAACCCATTTGACCACTAGCCTCAAGCTAACCTTCCTCTTGTATCATGCCACAGGTTGCCATGCAGCAGAATCCATGTAGCCTAATTCAGTGTTGTTCTTGAGCTCTAGGAAGCATTCCAGGTGTCTTACTAGCTGTAGTTTTGCACTAGGATAAGAAACGTACAAGAAGGATGGCCTGCGTGTTCGGGAGGTGGTGAGAAATGCACCGTTGGGAACAGCTAGATGCCGAGTCATGGGCAATGAAGTGCCTCTTTTGTTAAACCTCTAGAATGTGGCAACTTGAAACAACCCAAGTATCTCCCTTCTAAAGAAACGTGGAGGTACAAAATAGAGAAAAAACAACAAGGTCAATGCTCAGCGAGCCCTCTTGAAAATAAGGCTTGAACGGCAACTTTATTTTCCCCTTTGGGATGTAGAGAGTTGAGGGCTCAATTCTCCCTGAGAAACACTGTAGATGCACGTGTTCTCTTCATAGCACAATTGCCTTTGTGATGAGAAGTGAGTTTCTAGGAAAAACCTTTGAGGCTGCCATGCTTTGGTAGGTGCTCATCCTTCTTTAATCTTCAGTGAATTGGCGACCCCATTTGACCACTAGCCTCCAGCTAACCTTCCTCTTGTATCATGCCACAGGTTGCCATGCAGCAGAATCCCTGTAGCTTTATTCAGTGTGGTTCCTGAGCTCTAGGAAACATTCGAAGTCTCCTAGGACTCAGGGGTCTGCACTAGATCCGAAACGTACAACAAGGACGGCCTGTGTCTTCGAGGAGTTGTGAGCAATGCACCGTTGGGAACAGCTAGATGCCAAGTCAGGGGCAGTGAAGGGCTTCTTTTGTTAAACCTCTAGAATGTGGTACGCTGAAACAACTCAATTATCTCCCTTCTACATCACCTTGGAGGTACAAAATAGAGAACGAAACAGCAGGTTCAATGCTCTGTGGTCCCTTTTGAAAATAAGGCTGGAAGGGAAACTTTATTTACCTCCTGGAGATTTAGAGAGTTGCAGGCTCAATTCTCCCTGAGAAACACTGTACTTGCACATCTTCTCTTCATAGCACAATTGCCTGTGTGATGACGTGAGTTTCTACGAAAGAACCTTGGAGGTTGCCATTCCTTGGTAGTTGCTCATCCCTCGGTAATCTTCAGGGAATGAACCAAACACATGGGACCTCTAGCCTCAAGGTAACATTCAGGTTTTCTCATGACAGAGGTAGGCATGCAACAGATCCCATGCAGCCTTAGTCCCTGTGGTTCTTGAACTCTAGGAATCATATCAGTTCTCTTTGGACTCGCTAGTCTGCCCTAGGTTTGGAAACGTACTAAAAGGGACGCCTGTGTCTGTGGGCAGTTGTGAGCAATGTACCATTGGGAACATCTAGATGCCAAGTGATGAGCAGTGAAGGGCTTCTTTGCTTACACCCTTAGATGGCGATAGCTTGAAAGCAACACAGTTATCAACGTTCCATGCTTTCCTTCATGCAAAGCGTATCTGCATTCTTGAGGAAACCTGAGCTGCGCTGAAAAACACAATTAGCCTACCATTGTTTCTGGGAACTAAACGGTGAAGTCTGTCTACCTCAAGCAGCAACTACACTTCATGTCCAGCTTCAATAATTCCAGGGTTTCCCTTAACTGATATTTAGTCCCGAGAAACATTGCCACCTCAGCCTCACTAAGCCTTCACCTTGATATCGTTACACCACAATTAAGACTCCCAGCGTGGCAACGGTTGCTAATGTCATGCTCCATTGTGTCCACTGGATGTGCAGTAAGAGAGCCAGAAACGCCAGAGGAATATGCAGTTTGGTCCCCCTGGAAATAGAGGCTTCCTGGGAAAGTTTATTTTCCTCATTGGGAAGTGGAGAGTTGCCCCCTCAGTGTTACCTGGTAAACACTGTTGTTGCCCAGCTTCTCTTCATTGCACAATGGTCTTTGTGAGGACAAGTGATTTTCCAAGAAAGAAACTTGGAGGTTGCCATTCCTTGATATTTACTCATCCTTCAGTAATCTACAGTGAATTGGCGAACCCATTTGACCACTAGCCTCAAGCTAACCTTCCTCTTGTATCATGCCACAGGTTGCCATGCAGCAGAATCCATGTAGCCTAATTCAGTGTTGTTCTTGAGCTCTAGGAAGCATTCCAGGTGTCTTACTAGCTGTAGTTTTGCACTAGGATAAGAAACGTACAAGAAGGATGGCCTGCGTGTTCGGGAGGTGGTGAGAAATGCACCGTTGGGAACAGCTAGATGCCGAGTCATGGGCAATGAAGTGCCTCTTTTGTTAAACCTCTAGAATGTGGCAACTTGAAACAACCCAAGTATCTCCCTTCTAAAGAAACGTGGAGGTACAAAATAGAGAAAAAAACAACAAGGTCAATGCTCAGCGAGCCCTCTTGAAAATAAGGCTTGAACGGCAACTTTATTTTCCCCTTTGGGATGTAGAGAGTTGAGGGCTCAATTCTCCCTGAGAAACACTGTAGATGCACGTGTTCTCTTCATAGCACAATTGCCTTTGTGATGAGAAGTCAGTTTCTAGGAAAAACCTTTGAGGCTGCCATGCTTTGGTAGGTGCTCATCCTTCTTTAATCTTCAGTGAATTGGCGACCCCATTTGACCACTAGCCTCCAGCTAACCTTCCTCTTGTATCATGCCACAGGTTGCCATGCAGCAGAATCCCTGTAGCTTTATTCAGTGTGGTTCCTGAGCTCTAGGAAACATTCGAAGTCTCCTAGGACTCAGGGGTCTGCACTAGATCCGAAACGTACAACAAGGACGGCCTGTGTCTTCGAGGAGTTGTGAGCAATGCACCGTTGGGAACAGCTAGATGCCAAGTCAGGGGCAGTGAAGGGCTTCTTTTGTTAAACCTCTAGAATGTGGTACGCTGAAACAACTCAATTATCTCCCTTCTACATCACCTTGGAGGTACAAAATAGAGAACGAAACAGCAGGTTCAATGCTCTGTGGTCCCTTTTGAAAATAAGGCTGGAAGGGAAACTTTATTTACCTCCTGGAGATTTAGAGAGTTGCAGGCTCAATTCTCCCTGAGAAACACTGTACTTGCACATCTTCTCTTCATAGCACAATTGCCTGTGTGATGACGTGAGTTTCTACGAAAGAACCTTGGAGGTTGCCATTCCTTGGTAGTTGCTCATCCCTCGGTAATCTTCAGGGAATGAACCAAACACATGGGACCTCTAGCCTCAAGGTAACATTCAGGTTTTCTCATGACAGAGGTAGGCATGCAACAGATCCCATGCAGCCTTAGTCCCTGTGGTTCTTGAACTCTAGGAAGCATATCAGTTCTCTTTGGACTCGCTAGTCTGCCCTAGGTTTGGAAACGTACTAAAAGGGACGCCTGTGTCTGTGGGCAGTTGTGAGCAATGTACCATTGGGAACATCTAGATGCCAAGTGATGAGCAGTGAAGGGCTTCTTTGCTTACACCCTTAGATGGCGATAGCTTGAAAGCAACACAGTTATCAACGTTCCATGCTTTCCTTCATGCAAAGCGTATCTGCATTCTTGAGGAAACCTGAGCTGCGCTGAAAAACACAATTAGCCTACCATTGTTTCTGGGAACTAAACGGTGAAGTCTGTCTACCTCAAGCAGCAACTACACTTCATGTCCAGCTTCAATAATTCCAGGGTTTCCCTTAACTGATATTTAGTCCCGAGAAACATTGCCACCTCAGCCTCACTAAGCCTTCACCTTGATATCGTTACACCACAATTAAGACTCCCAGCGTGGCAACGGTTGCTAATGTCATGCTCCATTGTGTCCACTGGATGTGCAGTAAGAGAGCCAGAAACGCCAGAGGAATATGCAGTTTGGTCCCCCTGGAAATAGAGGCTTCCTGGGAAAGTTTATTTTCCTCATTGGGAAGTGGAGAGTTGCCCCCTCAGTGTTACCTGGTAAACACTGTTGTTGCCCAGCTTCTCTTCATTGCACAATGGTCTTTGTGAGGACAAGTGATTTTCCAAGAAAGAAACTTGGAGGTTGCCATTCCTTGATATTTACTCATCCTTCAGTAATCTACAGTGAATTGGCGAACCCATTTGACCACTAGCCTCAAGCTAACCTTCCTCTTGTATCATGCCACAGGTTGCCATGCAGCAGAATCCATGTAGCCTAATTCAGTGTTGTTCTTGAGCTCTAGGAAGCATTCCAGGTGTCTTACTAGCTGTAGTTTTGCACTAGGATAAGAAACGTACAAGAAGGATGGCCTGCGTGTTCGGGAGGTGGTGAGAAATGCACCGTTGGGAACAGCTAGATGCCGAGTCATGGGCAATGAAGTGCCTCTTTTGTTAAACCTCTAGAATGTGGCAACTTGAAACAACCCAAGTATCTCCCTTCTAAAGAAACGTGGAGGTACAAAATAGAGAAAAAACAACAAGGTCAATGCTCAGCGAGCCCTCTTGAAAATAAGGCTTGAACGGCAACTTTATTTTCCCCTTTGGGATGTAGAGAGTTGAGGGCTCAATTCTCCCTGAGAAACACTGTAGATGCACGTGTTCTCTTCATAGCACAATTGCCTTTGTGATGAGAAGTGAGTTTCTAGGAAAAACCTTTGAGGCTGCCATGCTTTGGTAGGTGCTCATCCTTCTTTAATCTTCAGTGAATTGGCGACCCCATTTGACCACTAGCCTCCAGCTAACCTTCCTCTTGTATCATGCCACAGGTTGCCATGCAGCAGAATCCCTGTAGCTTTATTCAGTGTGGTTCCTGAGCTCTAGGAAACATTCGAAGTCTCCTAGGACTCAGGGGTCTGCACTAGATCCGAAACGTACAACAAGGACGGCCTGTGTCTTCGAGGAGTTGTGAGCAATGCACCGTTGGGAACAGCTAGATGCCAAGTCAGGGGCAGTGAAGGGCTTCTTTTGTTAAACCTCTAGAATGTGGTACGCTGAAACAACTCAATTATCTCCCTTCTACATCACCTTGGAGGTACAAAATAGAGAACGAAACAGCAGGTTCAATGCTCTGTGGTCCCTTTTGAAAATAAGGCTGGAAGGGAAACTTTATTTACCTCCTGGAGATTTAGAGAGTTGCAGGCTCAATTCTCCCTGAGAAACACTGTACTTGCACATCTTCTCTTCATAGCACAATTGCCTGTGTGATGACGTGAGTTTCTACGAAAGAACCTTGGAGGTTGCCATTCCTTGGTAGTTGCTCATCCCTCGGTAATCTTCAGGGAATGAACCAAACACATGGGACCTCTAGCCTCAAGGTAACATTCAGGTTTTCTCATGACAGAGGTAGGCATGCAACAGATCCCATGCAGCCTTAGTCCCTGTGGTTCTTGAACTCTAGGAAGCATATCAGTTCTCTTTGGACTCGCTAGTCTGCCCTAGGTTTGGAAACGTACTAAAAGGGACGCCTGTGTCTGTGGGCAGTTGTGAGCAATGTACCATTGGGAACATCTAGATGCCAAGTGATGAGCAGTGAAGGGCTTCTTTGCTTACACCCTTAGATGGCGATAGCTTGAAAGCAACACAGTTATCAACGTTCCATGCTTTCCTTCATGCAAAGCGTATCTGCATTCTTGAGGAAACCTGAGCTGCGCTGAAAAACACAATTAGCCTACCATTGTTTCTGGGAACTAAACGGTGAAGTCTGTCTACCTCAAGCAGCAACTACACTTCATGTCCAGCTTCAATAATTCCAGGGTTTCCCTTAACTGATATTTAGTCCCGAGAAACATTGCCACCTCAGCCTCACTAAGCCTTCACCTTGATATCGTTACACCACAATTAAGACTCCCAGCGTGGCAACGGTTGCTAATGTCATGCTCCATTGTGTCCACTGGATGTGCAGTAAGAGAGCCAGAAACGCCAGAGGAATATGCAGTTTGGTCCCCCTGGAAATAGAGGCTTCCTGGGAAAGTTTATTTTCCTCATTGGGAAGTGGAGAGTTGCCCCCTCAGTGTTACCTGGTAAACACTGTTGTTGCCCAGCTTCTCTTCATTGCACAATGGTCTTTGTGAGGACAAGTGATTTTCCAAGAAAGAAACTTGGAGGTTGCCATTCCTTGATATTTACTCATCCTTCAGTAATCTACAGTGAATTGGCGAACCCATTTGACCACTAGCCTCAAGCTAACCTTCCTCTTGTATCATGCCACAGGTTGCCATGCAGCAGAATCCATGTAGCCTAATTCAGTGTTGTTCTTGAGCTCTAGGAAGCATTCCAGGTGTCTTACTAGCTGTAGTTTTGCACTAGGATAAGAAACGTACAAGAAGGATGGCCTGCGTGTTCGGGAGGTGGTGAGAAATGCACCGTTGGGAACAGCTAGATGCCGAGTCATGGGCAATGAAGTGCCTCTTTTGTTAAACCTCTAGAATGTGGCAACTTGAAACAACCCAAGTATCTCCCTTCTAAAGAAACGTGGAGGTACAAAATAGAGAAAAAACAACAAGGTCAATGCTCAGCGAGCCCTCTTGAAAATAAGGCTTGAACGGCAACTTTATTTTCCCCTTTGGGATGTAGAGAGTTGAGGGCTCAATTCTCCCTGAGAAACACTGTAGATGCACGTGTTCTCTTCATAGCACAATTGCCTTTGTGATGAGAAGTGAGTTTCTAGGAAAAACCTTTGAGGCTGCCATGCTTTGGTAGGTGCTCATCCTTCTTTAATCTTCAGTGAATTGGCGACCCCATTTGACCACTAGCCTCCAGCTAACCTTCCTCTTGTATCATGCCACAGGTTGCCATGCAGCAGAATCCCTGTAGCTTTATTCAGTGTGGTTCCTGAGCTCTAGGAAACATTCGAAGTCTCCTAGGACTCAGGGGTCTGCACTAGATCCGAAACGTACAACAAGGACGGCCTGTGTCTTCGAGGAGTTGTGAGCAATGCACCGTTGGGAACAGCTAGATGCCAAGTCAGGGGCAGTGAAGGGCTTCTTTTGTTAAACCTCTAGAATGTGGTACGCTGAAACAACTCAATTATCTCCCTTCTACATCACCTTGGAGGTACAAAATAGAGAACGAAACAGCAGGTTCAATGCTCTGTGGTCCCTTTTGAAAATAAGGCTGGAAGGGAAACTTTATTTACCTCCTGGAGATTTAGAGAGTTGCAGGCTCAATTCTCCCTGAGAAACACTGTACTTGCACATCTTCTCTTCATAGCACAATTGCCTGTGTGATGACGTGAGTTTCTACGAAAGAACCTTGGAGGTTGCCATTCCTTGGTAGTTGCTCATCCCTCGGTAATCTTCAGGGAATGAACCAAACACATGGGACCTCTAGCCTCAAGGTAACATTCAGGTTTTCTCATGACAGAGGTAGGCATGCAACAGATCCCATGCAGCCTTAGTCCCTGTGGTTCTTGAACTCTAGGAAGCATATCAGTTCTCTTTGGACTCGCTAGTCTGCCCTAGGTTTGGAAACGTACTAAAAGGGACGCCTGTGTCTGTGGGCAGTTGTGAGCAATGTACCATTGGGAACATCTAGATGCCAAGTGATGAGCAGTGAAGGGCTTCTTTGCTTACACCCTTAGATGGCGATAGCTTGAAAGCAACACAGTTATCAACGTTCCATGCTTTCCTTCATGCAAAGCGTATCTGCATTCTTGAGGAAACCTGAGCTGCGCTGAAAAACACAATTAGCCTACCATTGTTTCTGGGAACTAAACGGTGAAGTCTGTCTACCTCAAGCAGCAACTACACTTCATGTCCAGCTTCAATAATTCCAGGGTTTCCCTTAACTGATATTTAGTCCCGAGAAACATTGCCACCTCAGCCTCACTAAGCCTTCACCTTGATATCGTTACACCACAATTAAGACTCCCAGCGTGGCAACGGTTGCTAATGTCATGCTCCATTGTGTCCACTGGATGTGCAGTAAGAGAGCCAGAAACGCCAGAGGAATATGCAGTTTGGTCCCCCTGGAAATTGAGGCTTCCTGGGAAAGTTTATTTTCCTCATTGGGAAGTGGAGAGTTGCCCCCTCAGTGTTACCTGGTAAACACTGTTGTTGCCCAGCTTCTCTTCATTGCACAATGGTCTTTGTGAGGACAAGTGATTTTCCAAGAAAGAAACTTGGAGGTTGCCATTCCTTGATATTTACTCATCCTTCAGTAATCTACAGTGAATTGGCGAACCCATTTGACCACTAGCCTCAAGCTAACCTTCCTCTTGTATCATGCCACAGGTTGCCATGCAGCAGAATCCATGTAGCCTAATTCAGTGTTGTTCTTGAGCTCTAGGAAGCATTCCAGGTGTCTTACTAGCTGTAGTTTTGCACTAGGATAAGAAACGTACAAGAAGGATGGCCTGCGTGTTCGGGAGGTGGTGAGAAATGCACCGTTGGGAACAGCTAGATGCCGAGTCATGGGCAATGAAGTGCCTCTTTTGTTAAACCTCTAGAATGTGGCAACTTGAAACAACCCAAGTATCTCCCTTCTAAAGAAACGTGGAGGTACAAAATAGAGAAAAAACAACAAGGTCAATGCTCAGCGAGCCCTCTTGAAAATAAGGCTTGAACGGCAACTTTATTTTCCCCTTTGGGATGTAGAGAGTTGAGGGCTCAATTCTCCCTGAGAAACACTGTAGATGCACGTGTTCTCTTCATAGCACAATTGCCTTTGTGATGAGAAGTGAGTTTCTAGGAAAAACCTTTGAGGCTGCCATGCTTTGGTAGGTGCTCATCCTTCTTTAATCTTCAGTGAATTGGCGACCCCATTTGACCACTAGCCTCCAGCTAACCTTCCTCTTGTATCATGCCACAGGTTGCCATGCAGCAGAATCCCTGTAGCTTTATTCAGTGTGGTTCCTGAGCTCTAGGAAACATTCGAAGTCTCCTAGGACTCAGGGGTCTGCACTAGATCCGAAACGTACAACAAGGACGGCCTGTGTCTTCGAGGAGTTGTGAGCAATGCACCGTTGGGAACAGCTAGATGCCAAGTCAGGGGCAGTGAAGGGCTTCTTTTGTTAAACCTCTAGAATGTGGTACGCTGAAAGAACTCAATTATCTCCCTTCTACATCACCTTGGAGGTACAAAATAGAGAACGAAACAGCAGGTTCAATGCTCTGTGGTCCCTTTTGAAAATAAGGCTGGAAGGGAAACTTTATTTACCTCCTGGAGATTTAGAGAGTTGCAGGCTCAATTCTCCCTGAGAAACACTGTACTTGCACATCTTCTCTTCATAGCACAATTGCCTGTGTGATGACGTGAGTTTCTACGAAAGAACCTTGGAGGTTGCCATTCCTTGGTAGTTGCTCATCCCTCGGTAATCTTCAGGGAATGAACCAAACACATGGGACCTCTAGCCTCAAGGTAACATTCAGGTTTTCTCATGACAGAGGTAGGCATGCAACAGATCCCATGCAGCCTTAGTCCCTGTGGTTCTTGAACTCTAGGAAGCATATCAGTTCTCTTTGGACTCGCTAGTCTGCCCTAGGTTTGGAAACGTACTAAAAGGGACGCCTGTGTCTGTGGGCAGTTGTGAGCAATGTACCATTGGGAACATCTAGATGCCAAGTGATGAGCAGTGAAGGGCTTCTTTGCTTACACCCTTAGATGGCGATAGCTTGAAAGCAACACAGTTATCAACGTTCCATGCTTTCCTTCATGCAAAGCGTATCTGCATTCTTGAGGAAACCTGAGCTGCGCTGAAAAACACAATTAGCCTACCATTGTTTCTGGGAACTAAACGGTGAAGTCTGTCTACCTCAAGCAGCAACTACACTTCATGTCCAGCTTCAATAATTCCAGGGTTTCCCTTAACTGATATTTAGTCCCGAGAAACATTGCCACCTCAGCCTCACTAAGCCTTCACCTTGATATCGTTACACCACAATTAAGACTCCCAGCGTGGCAACGGTTGCTAATGTCATGCTCCATTGTGTCCACTGGATGTGCAGTAAGAGAGCCAGAAACGCCAGAGGAATATGCAGTTTGGTCCCCCTGGAAATAGAGGCTTCCTGGGAAAGTTTATTTTCCTCATTGGGAAGTGGAGAGTTGCCCCCTCAGTGTTACCTGGTAAACACTGTTGTTGCCCAGCTTCTCTTCATTGCACAATGGTCTTTGTGAGGACAAGTGATTTTCCAAGAAAGAAACTTGGAGGTTGCCATTCCTTGATATTTACTCATCCTTCAGTAATCTACAGTGAATTGGCGAACCCATTTGACCACTAGCCTCAAGCTAACCTTCCTCTTGTATCATGCCACAGGTTGCCATGCAGCAGAATCCATGTAGCCTAATTCAGTGTTGTTCTTGAGCTCTAGGAAGCATTCCAGGTGTCTTACTAGCTGTAGTTTTGCACTAGGATAAGAAACGTACAAGAAGGATGGCCTGCGTGTTCGGGAGGTGGTGAGAAATGCACCGTTGGGAACAGCTAGATGCCGAGTCATGGGCAATGAAGTGCCTCTTTTGTTAAACCTCTAGAATGTGGCAACTTGAAACAACCCAAGTATCTCCCTTCTAAAGAAACGTGGAGGTACAAAATAGAGAAAAAACAACAAGGTCAATGCTCAGCGAGCCCTCTTGAAAATAAGGCTTGAACGGCAACTTTATTTTCCCCTTTGGGATGTAGAGAGTTGAGGGCTCAATTCTCCCTGAGAAACACTGTAGATGCACGTGTTCTCTTCATAGCACAATTGCCTTTGTGATGAGAAGTGAGTTTCTAGGAAAAACCTTTGAGGCTGCCATGCTTTGGTAGGTGCTCATCCTTCTTTAATCTTCAGTGAATTGGCGACCCCATTTGACCACTAGCCTCCAGCTAACCTTCCTCTTGTATCATGCCACAGGTTGCCATGCAGCAGAATCCCTGTAGCTTTATTCAGTGTGGTTCCTGAGCTCTAGGAAACATTCGAAGTCTCCTAGGACTCAGGGGTCTGCACTAGATCCGAAACGTACAACAAGGACGGCCTGTGTCTTCGAGGAGTTGTGAGCAATGCACCGTTGGGAACAGCTAGATGCCAAGTCAGGGGCAGTGAAGGGCTTCTTTTGTTAAACCTCTAGAATGTGGTACGCTGAAACAACTCAATTATCTCCCTTCTACATCACCTTGGAGGTACAAAATAGAGAACGAAACAGCAGGTTCAATGCTCTGTGGTCCCTTTTGAAAATAAGGCTGGAAGGGAAACTTTATTTACCTCCTGGAGATTTAGAGAGTTGCAGGCTCAATTCTCCCTGAGAAACACTGTACTTGCACATCTTCTCTTCATAGCACAATTGCCTGTGTGATGACGTGAGTTTCTACGAAAGAACCTTGGAGGTTGCCATTCCTTGGTAGTTGCTCATCCCTCGGTAATCTTCAGGGAATGAACCAAACACATGGGACCTCTAGCCTCAAGGTAACATTCAGGTTTTCTCATGACAGAGGTAGGCATGCAACAGATCCCATGCAGCCTTAGTCCCTGTGGTTCTTGAACTCTAGGAAGCATATCAGTTCTCTTTGGACTCGCTAGTCTGCCCTAGGTTTGGAAACGTACTAAAAGGGACGCCTGTGTCTGTGGGCAGTTGTGAGCAATGTACCATTGGGAACATCTAGATGCCAAGTGATGAGCAGTGAAGGGCTTCTTTGCTTACACCCTTAGATGGCGATAGCTTGAAAGCAACACAGTTATCAACGTTCCATGCTTTCCTTCATGCAAAGCGTATCTGCATTCTTGAGGAAACCTGAGCTGCGCTGAAAAACACAATTAGCCTACCATTGTTTCTGGGAACTAAACGGTGAAGTCTGTCTACCTCAAGCAGCAACTACACTTCATGTCCAGCTTCAATAATTCCAGGGTTTCCCTTAACTGATATTTAGTCCCGAGAAACATTGCCACCTCAGCCTCACTAAGCCTTCACCTTGATATCGTTACACCACAATTAAGACTCCCAGCGTGGCAACGGTTGCTAATGTCATGCTCCATTGTGTCCACTGGATGTGCAGTAAGAGAGCCAGAAACGCCAGAGGAATATGCAGTTTGGTCCCCCTGGAAATAGAGGCTTCCTGGGAAAGTTTATTTTCCTCATTGGGAAGTGGAGAGTTGCCCCCTCAGTGTTACCTGGTAAACACTGTTGTTGCCCAGCTTCTCTTCATTGCACAATGGTCTTTGTGAGGACAAGTGATTTTCCAAGAAAGAAACTTGGAGGTTGCCATTCCTTGATATTTACTCATCCTTCAGTAATCTACAGTGAATTGGCGAACCCATTTGACCACTAGCCTCAAGCTAACCTTCCTCTTGTATCATGCCACAGGTTGCCATGCAGCAGAATCCATGTAGCCTAATTCAGTGTTGTTCTTGAGCTCTAGGAAGCATTCCAGGTGTCTTACTAGCTGTAGTTTTGCACTAGGATAAGAAACGTACAAGAAGGATGGCCTGCGTGTTCGGGAGGTGGTGAGAAATGCACCGTTGGGAACAGCTAGATGCCGAGTCATGGGCAATGAAGTGCCTCTTTTGTTAAACCTCTAGAATGTGGCAACTTGAAACAACCCAAGTATCTCCCTTCTAAAGAAACGTGGAGGTACAAAATAGAGAAAAAACAACAAGGTCAATGCTCAGCGAGCCCTCTTGAAAATAAGGCTTGAACGGCAACTTTATTTTCCCCTTTGGGATGTAGAGAGTTGAGGGCTCAATTCTCCCTGAGAAACACTGTAGATGCACGTGTTCTCTTCATAGCACAATTGCCTTTGTGATGAGAAGTGAGTTTCTAGGAAAAACCTTTGAGGCTGCCATGCTTTGGTAGGTGCTCATCCTTCTTTAATCTTCAGTGAATTGGCGACCCCATTTGACCACTAGCCTCCAGCTAACCTTCCTCTTGTATCATGCCACAGGTTGCCATGCAGCAGAATCCCTGTAGCTTTATTCAGTGTGGTTCCTGAGCTCTAGGAAACATTCGAAGTCTCCTAGGACTCAGGGGTCTGCACTAGATCCGAAACGTACAACAAGGACGGCCTGTGTCTTCGAGGAGTTGTGAGCAATGCACCGTTGGGAACAGCTAGATGCCAAGTCAGGGGCAGTGAAGGGCTTCTTTTGTTAAACCTCTAGAATGTGGTACGCTGAAACAACTCAATTATCTCCCTTCTACATCACCTTGGAGGTACAAAATAGAGAACGAAACAGCAGGTTCAATGCTCTGTGGTCCCTTTTGAAAATAAGGCTGGAAGGGAAACTTTATTTACCTCCTGGAGATTTAGAGAGTTGCAGGCTCAATTCTCCCTGAGAAACACTGTACTTGCACATCTTCTCTTCATAGCACAATTGCCTGTGTGATGACGTGAGTTTCTACGAAAGAACCTTGGAGGTTGCCATTCCTTGGTAGTTGCTCATCCCTCGGTAATCTTCAGGGAATGAACCAAACACATGGGACCTCTAGCCTCAAGGTAACATTCAGGTTTTCTCATGACAGAGGTAGGCATGCAACAGATCCCATGCAGCCTTAGTCCCTGTGGTTCTTGAACTCTAGGAATCATATCAGTTCTCTTTGGACTCGCTAGTCTGCCCTAGGTTTGGAAACGTACTAAAAGGGACGCCTGTGTCTGTGGGCAGTTGTGAGCAATGTACCATTGGGAACATCTAGATGCCAAGTGATGAGCAGTGAAGGGCTTCTTTGCTTACACCCTTAGATGGCGATAGCTTGAAAGCAACACAGTTATCAACGTTCCATGCTTTCCTTCATGCAAAGCGTATCTGCATTCTTGAGGAAACCTGAGCTGCGCTGAAAAACACAATTAGCCTACCATTGTTTCTGGGAACTAAACGGTGAAGTCTGTCTACCTCAAGCAGCAACTACACTTCATGTCCAGCTTCAATAATTCCAGGGTTTCCCTTAACTGATATTTAGTCCCGAGAAACATTGCCACCTCAGCCTCACTAAGCCTTCACCTTGATATCGTTACACCACAATTAAGACTCCCAGCGTGGCAACGGTTGCTAATGTCATGCTCCATTGTGTCCACTGGATGTGCAGTAAGAGAGCCAGAAACGCCAGAGGAATATGCAGTTTGGTCCCCCTGGAAATAGAGGCTTCCTGGGAAAGTTTATTTTCCTCATTGGGAAGTGGAGAGTTGCCCCCTCAGTGTTACCTGGTAAACACTGTTGTTGCCCAGCTTCTCTTCATTGCACAATGGTCTTTGTGAGGACAAGTGATTTTCCAAGAAAGAAACTTGGAGGTTGCCATTCCTTGATATTTACTCATCCTTCAGTAATCTACAGTGAATTGGCGAACCCATTTGACCACTAGCCTCAAGCTAACCTTCCTCTTGTATCATGCCACAGGTTGCCATGCAGCAGAATCCATGTAGCCTAATTCAGTGTTGTTCTTGAGCTCTAGGAAGCATTCCAGGTGTCTTACTAGCTGTAGTTTTGCACTAGGATAAGAAACGTACAAGAAGGATGGCCTGCGTGTTCGGGAGGTGGTGAGAAATGCACCGTTGGGAACAGCTAGATGCCGAGTCATGGGCAATGAAGTGCCTCTTTTGTTAAACCTCTAGAATGTGGCAACTTGAAACAACCCAAGTATCTCCCTTCTAAAGAAACGTGGAGGTACAAAATAGAGAAAAAACAACAAGGTCAATGCTCAGCGAGCCCTCTTGAAAATAAGGCTTGAACGGCAACTTTATTTTCCCCTTTGGGATGTAGAGAGTTGAGGGCTCAATTCTCCCTGAGAAACACTGTAGATGCACGTGTTCTCTTCATAGCACAATTGCCTTTGTGATGAGAAGTGAGTTTCTAGGAAAAACCTTTGAGGCTGCCATGCTTTGGTAGGTGCTCATCCTTCTTTAATCTTCAGTGAATTGGCGACCCCATTTGACCACTAGCCTCCAGCTAACCTTCCTCTTGTATCATGCCACAGGTTGCCATGCAGCAGAATCCCTGTAGCTTTATTCAGTGTGGTTCCTGAGCTCTAGGAAACATTCGAAGTCTCCTAGGACTCAGGGGTCTGCACTAGATCCGAAACGTACAACAAGGACGGCCTGTGTCTTCGAGGAGTTGTGAGCAATGCACCGTTGGGAACAGCTAGATGCCAAGTCAGGGGCAGTGAAGGGCTTCTTTTGTTAAACCTCTAGAATGTGGTACGCTGAAACAACTCAATTATCTCCCTTCTACATCACCTTGGAGGTACAAAATAGAGAACGAAACAGCAGGTTCAATGCTCTGTGGTCCCTTTTGAAAATAAGGCTGGAAGGGAAACTTTATTTACCTCCTGGAGATTTAGAGAGTTGCAGGCTCAATTCTCCCTGAGAAACACTGTACTTGCACATCTTCTCTTCATAGCACAATTGCCTGTGTGATGACGTGAGTTTCTACGAAAGAACCTTGGAGGTTGCCATTCCTTGGTAGTTGCTCATCCCTCGGTAATCTTCAGGGAATGAACCAAACACATGGGACCTCTAGCCTCAAGGTAACATTCAGGTTTTCTCATGACAGAGGTAGGCATGCAACAGATCCCATGCAGCCTTAGTCCCTGTGGTTCTTGAACTCTAGGAAGCATATCAGTTCTCTTTGGACTCGCTAGTCTGCCCTAGGTTTGGAAACGTACTAAAAGGGACGCCTGTGTCTGTGGGCAGTTGTGAGCAATGTACCATTGGGAACATCTAGATGCCAAGTGATGAGCAGTGAAGGGCTTCTTTGCTTACACCCTTAGATGGCGATAGCTTGAAAGCAACACAGTTATCAACGTTCCATGCTTTCCTTCATGCAAAGCGTATCTGCATTCTTGAGGAAACCTGAGCTGCGCTGAAAAACACAATTAGCCTACCATTGTTTCTGGGAACTAAACGGTGAAGTCTGTCTACCTCAAGCAGCAACTACACTTCATGTCCAGCTTCAATAATTCCAGGGTTTCCCTTAACTGATATTTAGTCCCGAGAAACATTGCCACCTCAGCCTCACTAAGCCTTCACCTTGATATCGTTACACCACAATTAAGACTCCCAGCGTGGCAACGGTTGCTAATGTCATGCTCCATTGTGTCCACTGGATGTGCAGTAAGAGAGCCAGAAACGCCAGAGGAATATGCAGTTTGGTCCCCCTGGAAATTGAGGCTTCCTGGGAAAGTTTATTTTCCTCATTGGGAAGTGGAGAGTTGCCCCCTCAGTGTTACCTGGTAAACACTGTTGTTGCCCAGCTTCTCTTCATTGCACAATGGTCTTTGTGAGGACAAGTGATTTTCCAAGAAAGAAACTTGGAGGTTGCCATTCCTTGATATTTACTCATCCTTCAGTAATCTACAGTGAATTGGCGAACCCATTTGACCACTAGCCTCAAGCTAACCTTCCTCTTGTATCATGCCACAGGTTGCCATGCAGCAGAATCCATGTAGCCTAATTCAGTGTTGTTCTTGAGCTCTAGGAAGCATTCCAGGTGTCTTACTAGCTGTAGTTTTGCACTAGGATAAGAAACGTACAAGAAGGATGGCCTGCGTGTTCGGGAGGTGGTGAGAAATGCACCGTTGGGAACAGCTAGATGCCGAGTCATGGGCAATGAAGTGCCTCTTTTGTTAAACCTCTAGAATGTGGCAACTTGAAACAACCCAAGTATCTCCCTTCTAAAGAAACGTGGAGGTACAAAATAGAGAAAAAACAACAAGGTCAATGCTCAGCGAGCCCTCTTGAAAATAAGGCTTGAACGGCAACTTTATTTTCCCCTTTGGGATGTAGAGAGTTGAGGGCTCAATTCTCCCTGAGAAACACTGTAGATGCACGTGTTCTCTTCATAGCACAATTGCCTTTGTGATGAGAAGTGAGTTTCTAGGAAAAACCTTTGAGGCTGCCATGCTTTGGTAGGTGCTCATCCTTCTTTAATCTTCAGTGAATTGGCGACCCCATTTGACCACTAGCCTCCAGCTAACCTTCCTCTTGTATCATGCCACAGGTTGCCATGCAGCAGAATCCCTGTAGCTTTATTCAGTGTGGTTCCTGAGCTCTAGGAAACATTCGAAGTCTCCTAGGACTCAGGGGTCTGCACTAGATCCGAAACGTACAACAAGGACGGCCTGTGTCTTCGAGGAGTTGTGAGCAATGCACCGTTGGGAACAGCTAGATGCCAAGTCAGGGGCAGTGAAGGGCTTCTTTTGTTAAACCTCTAGAATGTGGTACGCTGAAACAACTCAATTATCTCCCTTCTACATCACCTTGGAGGTACAAAATAGAGAACGAAACAGCAGGTTCAATGCTCTGTGGTCCCTTTTGAAAATAAGGCTGGAAGGGAAACTTTATTTACCTCCTGGAGATTTAGAGAGTTGCAGGCTCAATTCTCCCTGAGAAACACTGTACTTGCACATCTTCTCTTCATAGCACAATTGCCTGTGTGATGACGTGAGTTTCTACGAAAGAACCTTGGAGGTTGCCATTCCTTGGTAGTTGCTCATCCCTCGGTAATCTTCAGGGAATGAACCAAACACATGGGACCTCTAGCCTCAAGGTAACATTCAGGTTTTCTCATGACAGAGGTAGGCATGCAACAGATCCCATGCAGCCTTAGTCCCTGTGGTTCTTGAACTCTAGGAAGCATATCAGTTCTCTTTGGACTCGCTAGTCTGCCCTAGGTTTGGAAACGTACTAAAAGGGACGCCTGTGTCTGTGGGCAGTTGTGAGCAATGTACCATTGGGAACATCTAGATGCCAAGTGATGAGCAGTGAAGGGCTTCTTTGCTTACACCCTTAGATGGCGATAGCTTGAAAGCAACACAGTTATCAACGTTCCATGCTTTCCTTCATGCAAAGCGTATCTGCATTCTTGAGGAAACCTGAGCTGCGCTGAAAAACACAATTAGCCTACCATTGTTTCTGGGAACTAAACGGTGAAGTCTGTCTACCTCAAGCAGCAACTACACTTCATGTCCAGCTTCAATAATTCCAGGGTTTCCCTTAACTGATATTTAGTCCCGAGAAACATTGCCACCTCAGCCTCACTAAGCCTTCACCTTGATATCGTTACACCACAATTAAGCCTCCCAGCGTGGCAACGGTTGCTAATGTCATGCTCCATTGTGTCCACTGGATGTGCAGTAAGAGAGCCAGAAACGCCAGAGGAATATGCAGTTTGGTCCCCCTGGAAATTGAGGCTTCCTGGGAAAGTTTATTTTCCTCATTGGGAAGTGGTGAGTTGCCCCCTCAGTGTTACCTGGTAAACACTGTTGTTGCCCAGCTTCTCTTCATTGCACAATGGTCTTTGTGAGGACAAGTGATTTTCCAAGAAAGAAACTTGGAGGTTGCCATTCCTTGATATTTACTCATCCTTCAGTAATCTACAGTGAATTGGCGAACCCATTTGACCACTAGCCTCAAGCTAACCTTCCTCTTGTATCATGCCACAGGTTGCCATGCAGCAGAATCCATGTAGCCTAATTCAGTGTTGTTCTTGAGCTCTAGGAAGCATTCCAGGTGTCTTACTAGCTGTAGTTTTGCACTAGGATAAGAAACGTACAAGAAGGATGGCCTGCGTGTTCGGGAGGTGGTGAGAAATGCACCGTTGGGAACAGCTAGATGCCGAGTCATGGGCAATGAAGTGCCTCTTTTGTTAAACCTCTAGAATGTGGCAACTTGAAACAACCCAAGTATCTCCCTTCTAAAGAAACGTGGAGGTACAAAATAGAGAAAAAACAACAAGGTCAATGCTCAGCGAGCCCTTTTGAAAATAAGGCTTGAACGGCAACTTTATTTTCCCCTTTGGGATGTAGAGAGTTGAGGGCTCAATTCTCCCTGAGAAACACTGTAGATGCACGTGTTCTCTTCATAGCACAATTGCCTTTGTGATGAGAAGTGAGTTTCTAGGAAAAACCTTTGAGGCTGCCATGCTTTGGTAGGTGCTCATCCTTCTTTAATCTTCAGTGAATTGGCGACCCCATTTGACCACTAGCCTCCAGCTAACCTTCCTCTTGTATCATGCCACAGGTTGCCATGCAGCAGAATCCCTGTAGCTTTATTCAGTGTGGTTCCTGAGCTCTAGGAAACATTCGAAGTCTCCTAGGACTCAGGGGTCTGCACTAGATCCGAAACGTACAACAAGGATGGCCTGTGTCTTCGAGGAGTTGTGAGCAATGCACCGTTGGGAACAGCTAGATGCCAAGTCAGGGGCAGTGAAGGGCTTCTTTTGTTAAACCTCTAGAATGTGGTACGCTGAAACAACTCAATTATCTCCCTTCTACATCACCTTGGAGGTACAAAATAGAGAACGAAACAGCAGGTTCAATGCTCTGTGGTCCCTTTTGAAAATAAGGCTGGAAGGGAAACTTTATTTACCTCCTGGAGATTTAGAGAGTTGCAGGCTCAATTCTCCCTGAGAAACACTGTACTTGCACATCTTCTCTTCATAGCACAATTGCCTGTGTGATGACGTGAGTTTCTACGAAAGAACCTTGGAGGTTGCCATTCCTTGGTAGTTGCTCATCCCTCGGTAATCTTCAGGGAATGAACCAAACACATGGGACCTCTAGCCTCAAGGTAACATTCAGGTTTTCTCATGACAGAGGTAGGCATGCAACAGATCCCATGCAGCCTTAGTCCCTGTGGTTCTTGAACTCTAGGAAGCATATCAGTTCTCTTTGGACTCGCTAGTCTGCCCTAGGTTTGGAAACGTACTAAAAGGGACGCCTGTGTCTGTGGGCAGTTGTGAGCAATGTACCATTGGGAACATCTAGATGCCAAGTGATGAGCAGTGAAGGGCTTCTTTGCTTACACCCTTAGATGGCGATAGCTTGAAAGCAACACACTTATCAACGTTCCATGCTTTCCTTCATGCAAAGCGTATCTGCATTCTTGAGGAAACCTGAGCTGCGCTGAAAAACACAATTAGCCTACCATTGTTTCTGGGAACTAAACGGTGAAGTCTGTCTACCTCAAGCAGCAACTACACTTCATGTCCAGCTTCAATAATTCCAGGGTTTCCCTTAACTGATATTTAGTCCCGAGAAACATTGCCACCTCAGCCTCACTAAGCCTTCACCTTGATATCGTTACACCACAATTAAGACTCCCAGCGTGGCAACGGTTGCTAATGTCATGCTCCATTGTGTCCACTGGATGTGCAGTAAGAGAGCCAGAAACGCCAGAGGAATATGCAGTTTGGTCCCCCTGGAAATTGAGGCTTCCTGGGAAAGTTTATTTTCCTCATTGGGAAGTGGTGAGTTGCCCCCTCAGTGTTACCTGGTAAACACTGTTGTTGCCCAGCTTCTCTTCATTGCACAATGGTCTTTGTGAGGACAAGTGATTTTCCAAGAAAGAAACTTGGAGGTTGCCATTCCTTGATATTTACTCATCCTTCAGTAATCTACAGTGAATTGGCGAACCCATTTGACCACTAGCCTCAAGCTAACCTTCCTCTTGTATCATGCCACAGGTTGCCATGCAGCAGAATCCATGTAGCCTAATTCAGTGTTGTTCTTGAGCTCTAGGAAGCATTCCAGGTGTCTTACTAGCTGTAGTTTTCCACTAGGGTAAGAAACGTACAAGAAGGATGGCCTGCGTGTTCGGGAGGTGGTGAGAAATGCACCGTTGGGAACAGCTAGATGCCGAGTCATGGGCAATGAAGTGCCTCTTTTGTTAAACCTCTAGAATGTGGCAACTTGAAACAACCCAAGTATCTCCCTTCTAAAGAAACGTGGAGGTACAAAATAGAGAAAAAACAACAAGGTCAATGCTCAGCGAGCCCTCTTGAAAATAAGGCTTGAACGGCAACTTTATTTTCCCCTTTGGGATGTAGAGAGTTGAGGGCTCAATTCTCCCTGAGAAACACTGTAGATGCACGTGTTCTCTTCATAGCACAATTGCCTTTGTGATGAGAAGTGAGTTTCTAGGAAAAACCTTTGAGGCTGCCATGCTTTGGTAGGTGCTCATCCTTCTTTAATCTTCAGTGAATTGGCGACCCCATTTGACCACTAGCCTCCAGCTAACCTTCCTCTTGTATCATGCCACAGGTTGCCATGCAGCAGAATCCCTGTAGCTTTATTCAGTGTGGTTCCTGAGCTCTAGGAAACATTCGAAGTCTCCTAGGACTCAGGGGTCTGCACTAGATCCGAAACGTACAACAAGGACGGCCTGTGTCTTCGAGGAGTTGTGAGCAATGCACCGTTGGGAACAGCTAGATGCCAAGTCAGGGGCAGTGAAGGGCTTCTTTTGTTAAACCTCTAGAATGTGGTACGCTGAAACAACTCAATTATCTCCCTTCTACATCACCTTGGAGGTACAAAATAGAGAACGAAACAGCAGGTTCAATGCTCTGTGGTCCCTTTTGAAAATAAGGCTGGAAGGGAAACTTTATTTACCTCTGGAGATTTAGAGAGTTGCAGGCTCAATTCTCCCTGAGAAACACTGTACTTGCACATCTTCTCTTCATAGCACAATTGCCTGTGTGATGACGTGAGTTTCTACGAAAGAACCTTGGAGGTTGCCATTCCTTGGTAGTTGCTCATCCCTCGGTAATCTTCAGGGAATGAACCAAACACATGGGACCTCTAGCCTCAAGGTAACATTCAGGTTTTCTCATGACAGAGGTAGGCATGCAACAGATCCCATGCAGCCTTAGTCCCTGTGGTTCTTGAACTCTAGGAAGCATATCAGTTCTCTTTGGACTCGCTAGTCTGCCCTAGGTTTGGAAACGTACTAAAAGGGACGCCTGTGTCTGTGGGCAGTTGTGAGCAATGTACCATTGGGAACATCTAGATGCCAAGTGATGAGCAGTGAAGGGCTTCTTTGCTTACACCCTTAGATGGCGATAGCTTGAAAGCAACACACTTATCAACGTTCCATGCTTTCCTTCATGCAAAGCGTATCTGCATTCTTGAGGAAACCTGAGCTGCGCTGAAAAACACAATTAGCCTACCATTGTTTCTGGGAACTAAACGGTGAAGTCTGTCTACCTCAAGCAGCAACTACACTTCATGTCCAGCTTCAATAATTCCAGGGTTTCCCTTAACTGATATTTAGTCCCGAGAAACATTGCCACCTCAGCCTCACTAAGCCTTCACCTTGATATCGTTACACCACAATTAAGACTCCCAGCGTGGCAACGGTTGCTAATGTCATGCTCCATTGTGTCCACTGGATGTGCAGTAAGAGAGCCAGAAACGCCAGAGGAATATGCAGTTTGGTCCCCCTGGAAATTGAGGCTTCCTGGGAAAGTTTATTTTCCTCATTGGGAAGTGGTGAGTTGCCCCCTCAGTGTTACCTGGTAAACACTGTTGTTGCCCAGCTTCTCTTCATTGCACAATGGTCTTTGTGAGGACAAGTGATTTTCCAAGAAAGAAACTTGGAGGTTGCCATTCCTTGATATTTACTCATCCTTCAGTAATCTACAGTGAATTGGCGAACCCATTTGACCACTAGCCTCAAGCTAACCTTCCTCTTGTATCATGCCACAGGTTGCCATGCAGCAGAATCCATGTAGCCTAATTCAGTGTTGTTCTTGAGCTCTAGGAAGCATTCCAGGTGTCTTACTAGCTGTAGTTTTCCACTAGGGTAAGAAACGTACAAGAAGGATGGCCTGCGTGTTCGGGAGGTGGTGAGAAATGCACCGTTGGGAACAGCTAGATGCCGAGTCATGGGCAATGAAGTGCCTCTTTTGTTAAACCTCTAGAATGTGGCAACTTGAAACAACCCAAGTATCTCCCTTCTAAAGAAACGTGGAGGTACAAAATAGAGAAAAAACAACAAGGTCAATGCTCAGCGAGCCCTTTTGAAAATAAGGCTTGAACGGCAACTTTATTTTCCCCTTTGGGATGTAGAGAGTTGAGGGCTCAATTCTCCCTGAGAAACACTGTAGATGCACGTGTTCTCTTCATAGCACAATTGCCTTTGTGATGAGAAGTGAGTTTCTAGGAAAAACCTTTGAGGCTGCCATGCTTTGGTAGGTGCTCATCCTTCTTTAATCTTCAGTGAATTGGCGACCCCATTTGACCACTAGCCTCCAGCTAACCTTCCTCTTGTATCATGCCACAGGTTGCCATGCAGCAGAATCCCTGTAGCTTTATTCAGTGTGGTTCCTGAGCTCTAGGAAACATTCGAAGTCTCCTAGGACTCAGGGGTCTGCACTAGATCCGAAACGTACAACAAGGACGGCCTGTGTCTTCGAGGAGTTGTGAGCAATGCACCGTTGGGAACAGCTAGATGCCAAGTCAGGGGCAGTGAAGGGCTTCTTTTGTTAAACCTCTAGAATGTGGTACGCTGAAACAACTCAATTATCTCCCTTCTACATCACCTTGGAGGTACAAAATAGAGAACGAAACAGCAGGTTCAATGCTCTGTGGTCCCTTTTGAAAATAAGGCTGGAAGGGAAACTTTATTTACCTCCTGGAGATTTAGAGAGTTGCAGGCTCAATTCTCCCTGAGAAACACTGTACTTGCACATCTTCTCTTCATAGCACAATTGCCTGTGTGATGACGTGAGTTTCTACGAAAGAACCTTGGAGGTTGCCATTCCTTGGTAGTTGCTCATCCCTCGGTAATCTTCAGGGAATGAACCAAACACATGGGACCTCTAGCCTCAAGGTAACATTCAGGTTTTCTCATGACAGAGGTAGGCATGCAACAGATCCCATGCAGCCTTAGTCCCTGTGGTTCTTGAACTCTAGGAAGCATATCAGTTCTCTTTGGACTCGCTAGTCTGCCCTAGGTTTGGAAACGTACTAAAAGGGACGCCTGTGTCTGTGGGCAGTTGTGAGCAATGTACCATTGGGAACATCTAGATGCCAAGTGATGAGCAGTGAAGGGCTTCTTTGCTTACACCCTTAGATGGCGATAGCTTGAAAGCAACACAGTTATCAACGTTCCATGCTTTCCTTCATGCAAAGCGTATCTGCATTCTTGAGGAAACCTGAGCTGCGCTGAAAAACACAATTAGCCTACCATTGTTTCTGGGAACTAAACGGTGAAGTCTGTCTACCTCAAGCAGCAACTACACTTCATGTCCAGCTTCAATAATTCCAGGGTTTCCCTTAACTGATATTTATTCCCGAGAAACATTGCCACCTCAGCCTCACTAAGCCTTCACCTTGATATCGTTACACCACAATTAAGACTCCCAGCGTGGCAACGGTTGCTAATGTCATGCTCCATTGTGTCCACTGGATGTGCAGTAAGAGAGCCAGAAACGCCAGAGGAATATGCAGTTTGGTCCCCCTGGAAATAGAGGCTTCCTGGGAAAGTTTATTTTCCTCATTGGGAAGTGGAGAGTTGCCCCCTCAGTGTTACCTGGTAAACACTGTTGTTGCCCAGCTTCTCTTCATTGCACAATGGTCTTTGTGAGGACAAGTGATTTTCCAAGAAAGAAACTTGGAGGTTGCCATTCCTTGATATTTACTCATCCTTCAGTAATCTACAGTGAATTGGCGAACCCATTTGACCACTAGCCTCAAGCTAACCTTCCTCTTGTATCATGCCACAGGTTGCCATGCAGCAGAATCCATGTAGCCTAATTCAGTGTTGTTCTTGAGCTCTAGGAAGCATTCCAGGTGTCTTACTAGCTGTAGTTTTGCACTAGGATAAGAAACGTACAAGAAGGATGGCCTGCGTGTTCGGGAGGTGGTGAGAAATGCACCGTTGGGAACAGCTAGATGCCGAGTCATGGGCAATGAAGTGCCTCTTTTGTTAAACCTCTAGAATGTGGCAACTTGAAACAACCCAAGTATCTCCCTTCTAAAGAAACGTGGAGGTACAAAATAGAGAAAAAACAACAAGGTCAATGCTCAGCGAGCCCTTTTGAAAATAAGGCTTGAACGGCAACTTTATTTTCCCCTTTGGGATGTAGAGAGTTGAGGGCTCAATTCTCCCTGAGAAACACTGTAGATGCACGTGTTCTCTTCATAGCACAATTGCCTTTGTGATGAGAAGTGAGTTTCTAGGAAAAACCTTTGAGGCTGCCATGCTTTGGTAGGTGCTCATCCTTCTTTAATCTTCAGTGAATTGGCGACCCCATTTGACCACTAGCCTCCAGCTAACCTTCCTCTTGTATCATGCCACAGGTTGCCATGCAGCAGAATCCCTGTAGCTTTATTCAGTGTGGTTCCTGAGCTCTAGGAAACATTCGAAGTCTCCTAGGACTCAGGGGTCTGCACTAGATCCGAAACGTACAACAAGGACGGCCTGTGTCTTCGAGGAGTTGTGAGCAATGCACCGTTGGGAACAGCTAGATGCCAAGTCAGGGGCAGTGAAGGGCTTCTTTTGTTAAACCTCTAGAATGTGGTACGCTGAAACAACTCAATTATCTCCCTTCTACATCACCTTGGAGGTACAAAATAGAGAACGAAACAGCAGGTTCAATGCTCTGTGGTCCCTTTTGAAAATAAGGCTGGAAGGGAAACTTTATTTACCTCCTGGAGATTTAGAGAGTTGCAGGCTCAATTCTCCCTGAGAAACACTGTACTTGCACATCTTCTCTTCATAGCACAATTGCCTGTGTGATGACGTGAGTTTCTACGAAAGAACCTTGGAGGTTGCCATTCCTTGGTAGTTGCTCATCCCTCGGTAATCTTCAGGGAATGAACCAAACACATGGGACCTCTAGCCTCAAGGTAACATTCAGGTTTTCTCATGACAGAGGTAGGCATGCAACAGATCCCATGCAGCCTTAGTCCCTGTGGTTCTTGAACTCTAGGAAGCATATCAGTTCTCTTTGGACTCGCTAGTCTGCCCTAGGTTTGGAAACGTACTAAAAGGGACGCCTGTGTCTGTGGGCAGTTGTGAGCAATGTACCATTGGGAACATCTAGATGCCAAGTGATGAGCAGTGAAGGGCTTCTTTGCTTACACCCTTAGATGGCGATAGCTTGAAAGCAACACAGTTATCAACGTTCCATGCTTTCCTTCATGCAAAGCGTATCTGCATTCTTGAGGAAACCTGAGCTGCGCTGAAAAACACAATTAGCCTACCATTGTTTCTGGGAACTAAACGGTGAAGTCTGTCTACCTCAAGCAGCAACTACACTTCATGTCCAGCTTCAATAATTCCAGGGTTTCCCTTAACTGATATTTAGTCCCGAGAAACATTGCCACCTCAGCCTCACTAAGCCTTCACCTTGATATCGTTACACCACAATTAAGACTCCCAGCGTGGCAACGGTTGCTAATGTCATGCTCCATTGTGTCCACTGGATGTGCAGTAAGAGAGCCAGAAACGCCAGAGGAATATGCAGTTTGGTCCCCCTGGAAATAGAGGCTTCCTGGGAAAGTTTATTTTCCTCATTGGGAAGTGGAGAGTTGCCCCCTCAGTGTTACCTGGTAAACACTGTTGTTGCCCAGCTTCTCTTCATTGCACAATGGTCTTTGTGAGGACAAGTGATTTTCCAAGAAAGAAACTTGGAGGTTGCCATTCCTTGATATTTACTCATCCTTCAGTAATCTACAGTGAATTGGCGAACCCATTTGACCACTAGCCTCAAGCTAACCTTCCTCTTGTATCATGCCACAGGTTGCCATGCAGCAGAATCCATGTAGCCTAATTCAGTGTTGTTCTTGAGCTCTAGGAAGCATTCCAGGTGTCTTACTAGCTGTAGTTTTGCACTAGGATAAGAAACGTACAAGAAGGATGGCCTGCGTGTTCGGGAGGTGGTGAGAAATGCACCGTTGGGAACAGCTAGATGCCGAGTCATGGGCAATGAAGTGCCTCTTTTGTTAAACCTCTAGAATGTGGCAACTTGAAACAACCCAAGTATCTCCCTTCTAAAGAAACGTGGAGGTACAAAATAGAGAAAAAACAACAAGGTCAATGCTCAGCGAGCCCTCTTGAAAATAAGGCTTGAACGGCAACTTTATTTTCCCCTTTGGGATGTAGAGAGTTGAGGGCTCAATTCTCCCTGAGAAACACTGTAGATGCACGTGTTCTCTTCATAGCACAATTGCCTTTGTGATGAGAAGTGAGTTTCTAGGAAAAACCTTTGAGGCTGCCATGCTTTGGTAGGTGCTCATCCTTCTTTAATCTTCAGTGAATTGGCGACCCCATTTGACCACTAGCCTCCAGCTAACCTTCCTCTTGTATCATGCCACAGGTTGCCATGCAGCAGAATCCCTGTAGCTTTATTCAGTGTGGTTCCTGAGCTCTAGGAAACATTCGAAGTCTCCTAGGACTCAGGGGTCTGCACTAGATCCGAAACGTACAACAAGGACGGCCTGTGTCTTCGAGGAGTTGTGAGCAATGCACCGTTGGGAACAGCTAGATGCCAAGTCAGGGGCAGTGAAGGGCTTCTTTTGTTAAACCTCTAGAATGTGGTACGCTGAAACAACTCAATTATCTCCCTTCTACATCACCTTGGAGGTACAAAATAGAGAACGAAACAGCAGGTTCAATGCTCTGTGGTCCCTTTTGAAAATAAGGCTGGAAGGGAAACTTTATTTACCTCCTGGAGATTTAGAGAGTTGCAGGCTCAATTCTCCCTGAGAAACACTGTACTTGCACATCTTCTCTTCATAGCACAATTGCCTGTGTGATGACGTGAGTTTCTACGAAAGAACCTTGGAGGTTGCCATTCCTTGGTAGTTGCTCATCCCTCGGTAATCTTCAGGGAATGAACCAAACACATGGGACCTCTAGCCTCAAGGTAACATTCAGGTTTTCTCATGACAGAGGTAGGCATGCAACAGATCCCATGCAGCCTTAGTCCCTGTGGTTCTTGAACTCTAGGAAGCATATCAGTTCTCTTTGGACTCGCTAGTCTGCCCTAGGTTTGGAAACGTACTAAAAGGGACGCCTGTGTCTGTGGGCAGTTGTGAGCAATGTACCATTGGGAACATCTAGATGCCAAGTGATGAGCAGTGAAGGGCTTCTTTGCTTACACCCTTAGATGGCGATAGCTTGAAAGCAACACAGTTATCAACGTTCCATGCTTTCCTTCATGCAAAGCGTATCTGCATTCTTGAGGAAACCTGAGCTGCGCTGAAAAACACAATTAGCCTACCATTGTTTCTGGGAACTAAACGGTGAAGTCTGTCTACCTCAAGCAGCAACTACACTTCATGTCCAGCTTCAATAATTCCAGGGTTTCCCTTAACTGATATTTAGTCCCGAGAAACATTGCCACCTCAGCCTCACTAAGCCTTCACCTTGATATCGTTACACCACAATTAAGCCTCCCAGCGTGGCAACGGTTGCTAATGTCATGCTCCATTGTGTCCACTGGATGTGCAGTAAGAGAGCCAGAAACGCCAGAGGAATATGCAGTTTGGTCCCCCTGGAAATTGAGGCTTCCTGGGAAAGTTTATTTTCCTCATTGGGAAGTGGTGAGTTGCCCCCTCAGTGTTACCTGGTAAACACTGTTGTTGCCCAGCTTCTCTTCATTGCACAATGGTCTTTGTGAGGACAAGTGATTTTCCAAGAAAGAAACTTGGAGGTTGCCATTCCTTGATATTTACTCATCCTTCAGTAATCTACAGTGAATTGGCGAACCCATTTGACCACTAGCCTCAAGCTAACCTTCCTCTTGTATCATGCCACAGGTTGCCATGCAGCAGAATCCATGTAGCCTAATTCAGTGTTGTTCTTGAGCTCTAGGAAGCATTCCAGGTGTCTTACTAGCTGTAGTTTTGCACTAGGATAAGAAACGTACAAGAAGGATGGCCTGCGTGTTCGGGAGGTGGTGAGAAATGCACCGTTGGGAACAGCTAGATGCCGAGTCATGGGCAATGAAGTGCCTCTTTTGTTAAACCTCTAGAATGTGGCAACTTGAAACAACCCAAGTATCTCCCTTCTAAAGAAACGTGGAGGTACAAAATAGAGAAAAAACAACAAGGTCAATGCTCAGCGAGCCCTTTTGAAAATAAGGCTTGAACGGCAACTTTATTTTCCCCTTTGGGATGTAGAGAGTTGAGGGCTCAATTCTCCCTGAGAAACACTGTAGATGCACGTGTTCTCTTCATAGCACAATTGCCTTTGTGATGAGAAGTGAGTTTCTAGGAAAAACCTTTGAGGCTGCCATGCTTTGGTAGGTGCTCATCCTTCTTTAATCTTCAGTGAATTGGCGACCCCATTTGACCACTAGCCTCCAGCTAACCTTCCTCTTGTATCATGCCACAGGTTGCCATGCAGCAGAATCCCTGTAGCTTTATTCAGTGTGGTTCCTGAGCTCTAGGAAACATTCGAAGTCTCCTAGGACTCAGGGGTCTGCACTAGATCCGAAACGTACAACAAGGACGGCCTGTGTCTTCGAGGAGTTGTGAGCAATGCACCGTTGGGAACAGCTAGATGCCAAGTCAGGGGCAGTGAAGGGCTTCTTTTGTTAAACCTCTAGAATGTGGTACGCTGAAACAACTCAATTATCTCCCTTCTACATCACCTTGGAGGTACAAAATAGAGAACGAAACAGCAGGTTCAATGCTCTGTGGTCCCTTTTGAAAATAAGGCTGGAAGGGAAACTTTATTTACCTCCTGGAGATTTAGAGAGTTGCAGGCTCAATTCTCCCTGAGAAACACTGTACTTGCACATCTTCTCTTCATAGCACAATTGCCTGTGTGATGACGTGAGTTTCTACGAAAGAACCTTGGAGGTTGCCATTCCTTGGTAGTTGCTCATCCCTCGGTAATCTTCAGGGAATGAACCAAACACATGGGACCTCTAGCCTCAAGGTAACATTCAGGTTTTCTCATGACAGAGGTAGGCATGCAACAGATCCCATGCAGCCTTAGTCCCTGTGGTTCTTGAACTCTAGGAAGCATATCAGTTCTCTTTGGACTCGCTAGTCTGCCCTAGGTTTGGAAACGTACTAAAAGGGACGCCTGTGTCTGTGGGCAGTTGTGAGCAATGTACCATTGGGAACATCTAGATGCCAAGTGATGAGCAGTGAAGGGCTTCTTTGCTTACACCCTTAGATGGCGATAGCTTGAAAGCAACACACTTATCAACGTTCCATGCTTTCCTTCATGCAAAGCGTATCTGCATTCTTGAGGAAACCTGAGCTGCGCTGAAAAACACAATTAGCCTACCATTGTTTCTGGGAACTAAACGGTGAAGTCTGTCTACCTCAAGCAGCAACTACACTTCATGTCCAGCTTCAATAATTCCAGGGTTTCCCTTAACTGATATTTAGTCCCGAGAAACATTGCCACCTCAGCCTCACTAAGCCTTCACCTTGATATCGTTACACCACAATTAAGACTCCCAGCGTGGCAACGGTTGCTAATGTCATGCTCCATTGTGTCCACTGGATGTGCAGTAAGAGAGCCAGAAACGCCAGAGGAATATGCAGTTTGGTCCCCCTGGAAATTGAGGCTTCCTGGGAAAGTTTATTTTCCTCATTGGGAAGTGGTGAGTTGCCCCCTCAGTGTTACCTGGTAAACACTGTTGTTGCCCAGCTTCTCTTCATTGCACAATGGTCTTTGTGAGGACAAGTGATTTTCCAAGAAAGAAACTTGGAGGTTGCCATTCCTTGATATTTACTCATCCTTCAGTAATCTACAGTGAATTGGCGAACCCATTTGACCACTAGCCTCAAGCTAACCTTCCTCTTGTATCATGCCACAGGTTGCCATGCAGCAGAATCCATGTAGCCTAATTCAGTGTTGTTCTTGAGCTCTAGGAAGCATTCCAGGTGTCTTACTAGCTGTAGTTTTCCACTAGGGTAAGAAACGTACAAGAAGGATGGCCTGCGTGTTCGGGAGGTGGTGAGAAATGCACCGTTGGGAACAGCTAGATGCCGAGTCATGGGCAATGAAGTGCCTCTTTTGTTAAACCTCTAGAATGTGGCAACTTGAAACAACCCAAGTATCTCCCTTCTAAAGAAACGTGGAGGTACAAAATAGAGAAAAAACAACAAGGTCAATGCTCAGCGAGCCCTTTTGAAAATAAGGCTTGAACGGCAACTTTATTTTCCCCTTTGGGATGTAGAGAGTTGAGGGCTCAATTCTCCCTGAGAAACACTGTAGATGCACGTGTTCTCTTCATAGCACAATTGCCTTTGTGATGAGAAGTGAGTTTCTAGGAAAAACCTTTGAGGCTGCCATGCTTTGGTAGGTGCTCATCCTTCTTTAATCTTCAGTGAATTGGCGACCCCATTTGACCACTAGCCTCCAGCTAACCTTCCTCTTGTATCATGCCACAGGTTGCCATGCAGCAGAATCCCTGTAGCTTTATTCAGTGTGGTTCCTGAGCTCTAGGAAACATTCGAAGTCTCCTAGGACTCAGGGGTCTGCACTAGATCCGAAACGTACAACAAGGACGGCCTGTGTCTTCGAGGAGTTGTGAGCAATGCACCGTTGGGAACAGCTAGATGCCAAGTCAGGGGCAGTGAAGGGCTTCTTTTGTTAAACCTCTAGAATGTGGTACGCTGAAACAACTCAATTATCTCCCTTCTACATCACCTTGGAGGTACAAAATAGAGAACGAAACAGCAGGTTCAATGCTCTGTGGTCCCTTTTGAAAATAAGGCTGGAAGGGAAACTTTATTTACCTCCTGGAGATTTAGAGAGTTGCAGGCTCAATTCTCCCTGAGAAACACTGTACTTGCACATCTTCTCTTCATAGCACAATTGCCTGTGTGATGACGTGAGTTTCTACGAAAGAACCTTGGAGGTTGCCATTCCTTGGTAGTTGCTCATCCCTCGGTAATCTTCAGGGAATGAACCAAACACATGGGACCTCTAGCCTCAAGGTAACATTCAGGTTTTCTCATGACAGAGGTAGGCATGCAACAGATCCCATGCAGCCTTAGTCCCTGTGGTTCTTGAACTCTAGGAAGCATATCAGTTCTCTTTGGACTCGCTAGTCTGCCCTAGGTTTGGAAACGTACTAAAAGGGACGCCTGTGTCTGTGGGCAGTTGTGAGCAATGTACCATTGGGAACATCTAGATGCCAAGTGATGAGCAGTGAAGGGCTTCTTTGCTTACACCCTTAGATGGCGATAGCTTGAAAGCAACACACTTATCAACGTTCCATGCTTTCCTTCATGCAAAGCGTATCTGCATTCTTGAGGAAACCTGAGCTGCGCTGAAAAACACAATTAGCCTACCATTGTTTCTGGGAACTAAACGGTGAAGTCTGTCTACCTCAAGCAGCAACTACACTTCATGTCCAGCTTCAATAATTCCAGGGTTTCCCTTAACTGATATTTAGTCCCGAGAAACATTGCCACCTCAGCCTCACTAAGCCTTCACCTTGATATCGTTACACCACAATTAAGACTCCCAGCGTGGCAACGGTTGCTAATGTCATGCTCCATTGTGTCCACTGGATGTGCAGTAAGAGAGCCAGAAACGCCAGAGGAATATGCAGTTTGGTCCCCCTGGAAATTGAGGCTTCCTGGGAAAGTTTATTTTCCTCATTGGGAAGTGGTGAGTTGCCCCCTCAGTGTTACCTGGTAAACACTGTTGTTGCCCAGCTTCTCTTCATTGCACAATGGTCTTTGTGAGGACAAGTGATTTTCCAAGAAAGAAACTTGGAGGTTGCCATTCCTTGATATTTACTCATCCTTCAGTAATCTACAGTGAATTGGCGAACCCATTTGACCACTAGCCTCAAGCTAACCTTCCTCTTGTATCATGCCACAGGTTGCCATGCAGCAGAATCCATGTAGCCTAATTCAGTGTTGTTCTTGAGCTCTAGGAAGCATTCCAGGTGTCTTACTAGCTGTAGTTTTCCACTAGGGTAAGAAACGTACAAGAAGGATGGCCTGCGTGTTCGGGAGGTGGTGAGAAATGCACCGTTGGGAACAGCTAGATGCCGAGTCATGGGCAATGAAGTGCCTCTTTTGTTAAACCTCTAGAATGTGGCAACTTGAAACAACCCAAGTATCTCCCTTCTAAAGAAACGTGGAGGTACAAAATAGAGAAAAAACAACAAGGTCAATGCTCAGCGAGCCCTCTTGAAAATAAGGCTTGAACGGCAACTTTATTTTCCCCTTTGGGATGTAGAGAGTTGAGGGCTCAATTCTCCCTGAGAAACACTGTAGATGCACGTGTTCTCTTCATAGCACAATTGCCTTTGTGATGAGAAGTGAGTTTCTAGGAAAAACCTTTGAGGCTGCCATGCTTTGGTAGGTGCTCATCCTTCTTTAATCTTCAGTGAATTGGCGACCCCATTTGACCACTAGCCTCCAGCTAACCTTCCTCTTGTATCATGCCACAGGTTGCCATGCAGCAGAATCCCTGTAGCTTTATTCAGTGTGGTTCCTGAGCTCTAGGAAACATTCGAAGTCTCCTAGGACTCAGGGGTCTGCACTAGATCCGAAACGTACAACAAGGACGGCCTGTGTCTTCGAGGAGTTGTGAGCAATGCACCGTTGGGAACAGCTAGATGCCAAGTCAGGGGCAGTGAAGGGCTTCTTTTGTTAAACCTCTAGAATGTGGTACGCTGAAACAACTCAATTATCTCCCTTCTACATCACCTTGGAGGTACAAAATAGAGAACGAAACAGCAGGTTCAATGCTCTGTGGTCCCTTTTGAAAATAAGGCTGGAAGGGAAACTTTATTTACCTCCTGGAGATTTAGAGAGTTGCAGGCTCAATTCTCCCTGAGAAACACTGTACTTGCACATCTTCTCTTCATAGCACAATTGCCTGTGTGATGACGTGAGTTTCTACGAAAGAACCTTGGAGGTTGCCATTCCTTGGTAGTTGCTCATCCCTCGGTAATCTTCAGGGAATGAACCAAACACATGGGACCTCTAGCCTCAAGGTAACATTCAGGTTTTCTCATGACAGAGGTAGGCATGCAACAGATCCCATGCAGCCTTAGTCCCTGTGGTTCTTGAACTCTAGGAAGCATATCAGTTCTCTTTGGACTCGCTAGTCTGCCCTAGGTTTGGAAACGTACTAAAAGGGACGCCTGTGTCTGTGGGCAGTTGTGAGCAATGTACCATTGGGAACATCTAGATGCCAAGTGATGAGCAGTGAAGGGCTTCTTTGCTTACACCCTTAGATGGCGATAGCTTGAAAGCAACACAGTTATCAACGTTCCATGCTTTCCTTCATGCAAAGCGTATCTGCATTCTTGAGGAAACCTGAGCTGCGCTGAAAAACACAATTAGCCTACCATTGTTTCTGGGAACTAAACGGTGAAGTCTGTCTACCTCAAGCAGCAACTACACTTCATGTCCAGCTTCAATAATTCCAGGGTTTCCCTTAACTGATATTTATTCCCGAGAAACATTGCCACCTCAGCCTCACTAAGCCTTCACCTTGATATCGTTACACCACAATTAAGACTCCCAGCGTGGCAACGGTTGCTAATGTCATGCTCCATTGTGTCCACTGGATGTGCAGTAAGAGAGCCAGAAACGCCAGAGGAATATGCAGTTTGGTCCCCCTGGAAATAGAGGCTTCCTGGGAAAGTTTATTTTCCTCATTGGGAAGTGGAGAGTTGCCCCCTCAGTGTTACCTGGTAAACACTGTTGTTGCCCAGCTTCTCTTCATTGCACAATGGTCTTTGTGAGGACAAGTGATTTTCCAAGAAAGAAACTTGGAGGTTGCCATTCCTTGATATTTACTCATCCTTCAGTAATCTACAGTGAATTGGCGAACCCATTTGACCACTAGCCTCAAGCTAACCTTCCTCTTGTATCATGCCACAGGTTGCCATGCAGCAGAATCCATGTAGCCTAATTCAGTGTTGTTCTTGAGCTCTAGGAAGCATTCCAGGTGTCTTACTAGCTGTAGTTTTGCACTAGGATAAGAAACGTACAAGAAGGATGGCCTGCGTGTTCGGGAGGTGGTGAGAAATGCACGTTGGGAACAGCTAGATGCCGAGTCATGGGCAATGAAGTGCCTCTTTTGTTAAACCTCTAGAATGTGGCAACTTGAAACAACCCAAGTATCTCCCTTCTAAAGAAACGTGGAGGTACAAAATAGAGAAAAAACAACAAGGTCAATGCTCAGCGAGCCCTCTTGAAAATAAGGCTTGAACGGCAACTTTATTTTCCCCTTTGGGATGTAGAGAGTTGAGGGCTCAATTCTCCCTGAGAAACACTGTAGATGCACGTGTTCTCTTCATAGCACAATTGCCTTTGTGATGAGAAGTGAGTTTCTAGGAAAAACCTTTGAGGCTGCCATGCTTTGGTAGGTGCTCATCCTTCTTTAATCTTCAGTGAATTGGCGACCCCATTTGACCACTAGCCTCCAGCTAACCTTCCTCTTGTATCATGCCACAGGTTGCCATGCAGCAGAATCCCTGTAGCTTTATTCAGTGTGGTTCCTGAGCTCTAGGAAACATTCGAAGTCTCCTAGGACTCAGGGGTCTGCACTAGATCCGAAACGTACAACAAGGACGGCCTGTGTCTTCGAGGAGTTGTGAGCAATGCACCGTTGGGAACAGCTAGATGCCAAGTCAGGGGCAGTGAAGGGCTTCTTTTGTTAAACCTCTAGAATGTGGTACGCTGAAACAACTCAATTATCTCCCTTCTACATCACCTTGGAGGTACAAAATAGAGAACGAAACAGCAGGTTCAATGCTCTGTGGTCCCTTTTGAAAATAAGGCTGGAAGGGAAACTTTATTTACCTCCTGGAGATTTAGAGAGTTGCAGGCTCAATTCTCCCTGAGAAACACTGTACTTGCACATCTTCTCTTCATAGCACAATTGCCTGTGTGATGACGTGAGTTTCTACGAAAGAACCTTGGAGGTTGCCATTCCTTGGTAGTTGCTCATCCCTCGGTAATCTTCAGGGAATGAACCAAACACATGGGACCTCTAGCCTCAAGGTAACATTCAGGTTTTCTCATGACAGAGGTAGGCATGCAACAGATCCCATGCAGCCTTAGTCCCTGTGGTTCTTGAACTCTAGGAAGCATATCAGTTCTCTTTGGACTCGCTAGTCTGCCCTAGGTTTGGAAACGTACTAAAAGGGACGCCTGTGTCTGTGGGCAGTTGTGAGCAATGTACCATTGGGAACATCTAGATGCCAAGTGATGAGCAGTGAAGGGCTTCTTTGCTTACACCCTTAGATGGCGATAGCTTGAAAGCAACACACTTATCAACGTTCCATGCTTTCCTTCATGCAAAGCGTATCTGCATTCTTGAGGAAACCTGAGCTGCGCTGAAAAACACAATTAGCCTACCATTGTTTCTGGGAACTAAACGGTGAAGTCTGTCTACCTCAAGCAGCAACTACACTTCATGTCCAGCTTCAATAATTCCAGGGTTTCCCTTAACTGATATTTATTCCCGAGAAACATTGCCACCTCAGCCTCACTAAGCCTTCACCTTGATATCGTTACACCACAATTAAGACTCCCAGCGTGGCAACGGTTGCTAATGTCATGCTCCATTCTGTCCACTGGATGTGCAGTAAGAGAGCCAGAAACGCCAGAGGAATATGCAGTTTGGTCCCCCTGGAAATTGAGGCTTCCTGGGAAAGTTTATTTTCCTCATTGGGAAGTGGTGAGTTGCCCCCTCAGTGTTACCTGGTAAACACTGTTGTTGCCCAGCTTCTCTTCATTGCACAATGGTCTTTGTGAGGACAAGTGATTTTCCAAGAAAGAAACTTGGAGGTTGCCATTCCTTGATATTTACTCATCCTTCAGTAATCTACAGTGAATTGGCGAACCCATTTGACCACTAGCCTCAAGCTAACCTTCCTCTTGTATCATGCCACAGGTTGCCATGCAGCAGAATCCATGTAGCCTAATTGAGTGTTGTTCTTGAGCTCTAGGAAGCATTCCAGGTGTCTTACTAGCTGTAGTTTTGCACTAGGGTAAGAAACGTACAAGAAGGATGGCCTGCGTGTTCGGGAGGTGGTGAGAAATGCACCGTTGGGAACAGCTAGATGCCGAGTCATGGGCAATGAAGTGCCTCTTTTGTTAAACCTCTAGAATGTGGCAACTTGAAACAACCCAAGTATCTCCCTTCTAAAGAAACGTGGAGGTACAAAATAGAGAAAAAACAACAAGGTCAATGCTCAGCGAGCCCTCTTGAAAATAAGGCTTGAACGGCAACTTTATTTTCCCCTTTGGGATGTAGAGAGTTGAGGGCTCAATTCTCCCTGAGAAACACTGTAGATGCACGTGTTCTCTTCATAGCACAATTGCCTTTGTGATGAGAAGTGAGTTTCTAGGAAAAACCTTTGAGGCTGCCATGCTTTGGTAGGTGCTCATCCTTCTTTAATCTTCAGTGAATTGGCGACCCCATTTGACCACTAGCCTCCAGCTAACCTTCCTCTTGTATCATGCCACAGGTTGCCATGCAGCAGAATCCCTGTAGCTTTATTCAGTGTGGTTCCTGAGCTCTAGGAAACATTCGAAGTCTCCTAGGACTCAGGGGTCTGCACTAGATCCGAAACGTACAACAAGGACGGCCTGTGTCTTCGAGGAGTTGTGAGCAATGCACCGTTGGGAACAGCTAGATGCCAAGTCAGGGGCAGTGAAGGGCTTCTTTTGTTAAACCTCTAGAATGTGGTACGCTGAAACAACTCAATTATCTCCCTTCTACATCACCTTGGAGGTACAAAATAGAGAACGAAACAGCAGGTTCAATGCTCTGTGGTCCCTTTTGAAAATAAGGCTGGAAGGGAAACTTTATTTACCTCCTGGAGATTTAGAGAGTTGCAGGCTCAATTCTCCCTGAGAAACACTGTACTTGCACATCTTCTCTTCATAGCACAATTGCCTGTGTGATGACGTGAGTTTCTACGAAAGAACCTTGGAGGTTGCCATTCCTTGGTAGTTGCTCATCCCTCGGTAATCTTCAGGGAATGAACCAAACACATGGGACCTCTAGCCTCAAGGTAACATTCAGGTTTTCTCATGACAGAGGTAGGCATGCAACAGATCCCATGCAGCCTTAGTCCCTGTGGTTCTTGAACTCTAGGAAGCATATCAGTTCTCTTTGGACTCGCTAGTCTGCCCTAGGTTTGGAAACGTACTAAAAGGGACGCCTGTGTCTGTGGGCAGTTGTGAGCAATGTACCATTGGGAACATCTAGATGCCAAGTGATGAGCAGTGAAGGGCTTCTTTGCTTACACCCTTAGATGGCGATAGCTTGAAAGCAACACACTTATCAACGTTCCATGCTTTCCTTCATGCAAAGCGTATCTGCATTCTTGAGGAAACCTGAGCTGCGCTGAAAAACACAATTAGCCTACCATTGTTTCTGGGAACTAAACGGTGAAGTCTGTCTACCTCAAGCAGCAACTACACTTCATGTCCAGCTTCAATAATTCCAGGGTTTCCCTTAACTGATATTTATTCCCGAGAAACATTGCCACCTCAGCCTCACTAAGCCTTCACCTTGATATCGTTACACCACAATTAAGACTCCCAGCGTGGCAACGGTTGCTAATGTCATGCTCCATTGTGTCCACTGGATGTGCAGTAAGAGAGCCAGAAACGCCAGAGGAATATGCAGTTTGGTCCCCCTGGAAATTGAGGCTTCCTGGGAAGTTTATTTTCCTCATTGGGAAGTGGTGAGTTGCCCCCTCAGTGTTACCTGGTAAACACTGTTGTTGCCCAGCTTCTCTTCATTGCACAATGGTCTTTGTGAGGACAAGTGATTTTCCAAGAAAGAAACTTGGAGGTTGCCATTCCTTGATATTTGCTCATCCTTCAGTAATCTACAGTGAATTGGCGAACCCATTTGACCACTAGCCTCAAGCTAACCTTCCTCTTGTATCATGCCACAGGTTGCCATGCAGCAGAATCCATGTAGCCTAATTCAGTGTTGTTCTTGAGCTCTAGGAAGCATTCCAGGTGTCTTACTAGCTGTAGTTTTGCACTAGGGTAAGAAACGTACAAGAAGGATGGCCTGCGTGTTCGGGAGGTGGTGAGAAATGCACCGTTGGGAACAGCTAGATGCCGAGTCATGGGCAATGAAGTGCCTCTTTTGTTAAACCTCTAGAATGTGGCAACTTGAAACAACCCAAGTATCTCCCTTCTAAAGAAACGTGGAGGTACAAAATAGAGAAAAAACAACAAGGTCAATGCTCAGCGAGCCCTCTTGAAAATAAGGCTTGAACGGCAACTTTATTTTCCCCTTTGGGATGTAGAGAGTTGAGGGCTCAATTCTCCCTGAGAAACACTGTAGATGCACGTGTTCTCTTCATAGCACAATTGCCTTTGTGATGAGAAGTGAGTTTCTAGGAAAAACCTTTGAGGCTGCCATGCTTTGGTAGGTGCTCATCCTTCTTTAATCTTCAGTGAATTGGCGACCCCATTTGACCACTAGCCTCCAGCTAACCTTCCTCTTGTATCATGCCACAGGTTGCCATGCAGCAGAATCCCTGTAGCTTTATTCAGTGTGGTTCCTGAGCTCTAGGAAACATTCGAAGTCTCCTAGGACTCAGGGGTCTGCACTAGATCCGAAACGTACAACAAGGACGGCCTGTGTCTTCGAGGAGTTGTGAGCAATGCACCGTTGGGAACAGCTAGATGCCAAGTCAGGGGCAGTGAAGGGCTTCTTTTGTTAAACCTCTAGAATGTGGTACGCTGAAACAACTCAATTATCTCCCTTCTACATCACCTTGGAGGTACAAAATAGAGAACGAAACAGCAGGTTCAATGCTCTGTGGTCCCTTTTGAAAATAAGGCTGGAAGGGAAACTTTATTTACCTCCTGGAGATTTAGAGAGTTGCAGGCTCAATTCTCCCTGAGAAACACTGTACTTGCACATCTTCTCTTCATAGCACAATTGCCTGTGTGATGACGTGAGTTTCTACGAAAGAACCTTGGAGGTTGCCATTCCTTGGTAGTTGCTCATCCCTCGGTAATCTTCAGGGAATGAACCAAACACATGGGACCTCTAGCCTCAAGGTAACATTCAGGTTTTCTCATGACAGAGGTAGGCATGCAACAGATCCCATGCAGCCTTAGTCCCTGTGGTTCTTGAACTCTAGGAAGCATATCAGTTCTCTTTGGACTCGCTAGTCTGCCCTAGGTTTGGAAACGTACTAAAAGGGACGCCTGTGTCTGTGGGCAGTTGTGAGCAATGTACCATTGGGAACATCTAGATGCCAAGTGATGAGCAGTGAAGGGCTTCTTTGCTTACACCCTTAGATGGCGATAGCTTGAAAGCAACACAGTTATCAACGTTCCATGCTTTCCTTCATGCAAAGCGTATCTGCATTCTTGAGGAAACCTGAGCTGCGCTGAAAAACACAATTAGCCTACCATTGTTTCTGGGAACTAAACGGTGAAGTCTGTCTACCTCAAGCAGCAACTACACTTCATGTCCAGCTTCAATAATTCCAGGGTTTCCCTTAACTGATATTTAGTCCCGAGAAACATTGCCACCTCAGCCTCACTAAGCCTTCACCTTGATATCGTTACACCACAATTAAGACTCCCAGCGTGGCAACGGTTGCTAATGTCATGCTCCATTGTGTCCACTGGATGTGCAGTAAGAGAGCCAGAAACGCCAGAGGAATATGCAGTTTGGTCCCCCTGGAAATAGAGGCTTCCTGGGAAAGTTTATTTTCCTCATTGGGAAGTGGAGAGTTGCCCCCTCAGTGTTACCTGGTAAACACTGTTGTTGCCCAGCTTCTCTTCATTGCACAATGGTCTTTGTGAGGACAAGTGATTTTCCAAGAAAGAAACTTGGAGGTTGCCATTCCTTGATATTTACTCATCCTTCAGTAATCTACAGTGAATTGGCGAACCCATTTGACCACTAGCCTCAAGCTAACCTTCCTCTTGTATCATGCCACAGGTTGCCATGCAGCAGAATCCATGTAGCCTAATTCAGTGTTGTTCTTGAGCTCTAGGAAGCATTCCAGGTGTCTTACTAGCTGTAGTTTTGCACTAGGATAAGAAACGTACAAGAAGGATGGCCTGCGTGTTCGGGAGGTGGTGAGAAATGCACCGTTGGGAACAGCTAGATGCCGAGTCATGGGCAATGAAGTGCCTCTTTTGTTAAACCTCTAGAATGTGGCAACTTGAAACAACCCAAGTATCTCCCTTCTAAAGAAACGTGGAGGTACAAAATAGAGAAAAAACAACAAGGTCAATGCTCAGCGAGCCCTCTTGAAAATAAGGCTTGAACGGCAACTTTATTTTCCCCTTTGGGATGTAGAGAGTTGAGGGCTCAATTCTCCCTGAGAAACACTGTAGATGCACGTGTTCTCTTCATAGCACAATTGCCTTTGTGATGAGAAGTGAGTTTCTAGGAAAAACCTTTGAGGCTGCCATGCTTTGGTAGGTGCTCATCCTTCTTTAATCTTCAGTGAATTGGCGACCCCATTTGACCACTAGCCTCCAGCTAACCTTCCTCTTGTATCATGCCACAGGTTGCCATGCAGCAGAATCCCTGTAGCTTTATTCAGTGTGGTTCCTGAGCTCTAGGAAACATTCGAAGTCTCCTAGGACTCAGGGGTCTGCACTAGATCCGAAACGTACAACAAGGACGGCCTGTGTCTTCGAGGAGTTGTGAGCAATGCACCGTTGGGAACAGCTAGATGCCAAGTCAGGGGCAGTGAAGGGCTTCTTTTGTTAAACCTCTAGAATGTGGTACGCTGAAACAACTCAATTATCTCCCTTCTACATCACCTTGGAGGTACAAAATAGAGAACGAAACAGCAGGTTCAATGCTCTGTGGTCCCTTTTGAAAATAAGGCTGGAAGGGAAACTTTATTTACCTCCTGGAGATTTAGAGAGTTGCAGGCTCAATTCTCCCTGAGAAACACTGTACTTGCACATCTTCTCTTCATAGCACAATTGCCTGTGTGATGACGTGAGTTTCTACGAAAGAACCTTGGAGGTTGCCATTCCTTGGTAGTTGCTCATCCCTCGGTAATCTTCAGGGAATGAACCAAACACATGGGACCTCTAGCCTCAAGGTAACATTCAGGTTTTCTCATGACAGAGGTAGGCATGCAACAGATCCCATGCAGCCTTAGTCCCTGTGGTTCTTGAACTCTAGGAAGCATATCAGTTCTCTTTGGACTCGCTAGTCTGCCCTAGGTTTGGAAACGTACTAAAAGGGACGCCTGTGTCTGTGGGCAGTTGTGAGCAATGTACCATTGGGAACATCTAGATGCCAAGTGATGAGCAGTGAAGGGCTTCTTTGCTTACACCCTTAGATGGCGATAGCTTGAAAGCAACACAGTTATCAACGTTCCATGCTTTCCTTCATGCAAAGCGTATCTGCATTCTTGAGGAAACCTGAGCTGCGCTGAAAAACACAATTAGCCTACCATTGTTTCTGGGAACTAAACGGTGAAGTCTGTCTACCTCAAGCAGCAACTACACTTCATGTCCAGCTTCAATAATTCCAGGGTTTCCCTTAACTGATATTTAGTCCCGAGAAACATTGCCACCTCAGCCTCACTAAGCCTTCACCTTGATATCGTTACACCACAATTAAGACTCCCAGCGTGGCAACGGTTGCTAATGTCATGCTCCATTGTGTCCACTGGATGTGCAGTAAGAGAGCCAGAAACGCCAGAGGAATATGCAGTTTGGTCCCCCTGGAAATTGAGGCTTCCTGGGAAAGTTTATTTTCCTCATTGGGAAGTGGAGAGTTGCCCCCTCAGTGTTACCTGGTAAACACTGTTGTTGCCCAGCTTCTCTTCATTGCACAATGGTCTTTGTGAGGACAAGTGATTTTCCAAGAAAGAAACTTGGAGGTTGCCATTCCTTGATATTTACTCATCCTTCAGTAATCTACAGTGAATTGGCGAACCCATTTGACCACTAGCCTCAAGCTAACCTTCCTCTTGTATCATGCCACAGGTTGCCATGCAGCAGAATCCATGTAGCCTAATTCAGTGTTGTTCTTGAGCTCTAGGAAGCATTCCAGGTGTCTTACTAGCTGTAGTTTTGCACTAGGATAAGAAACGTACAAGAAGGATGGCCTGCGTGTTCGGGAGGTGGTGAGAAATGCACCGTTGGGAACAGCTAGATGCCGAGTCATGGGCAATGAAGTGCCTCTTTTGTTAAACCTCTAGAATGTGGCAACTTGAAACAACCCAAGTATCTCCCTTCTAAAGAAACGTGGAGGTACAAAATAGAGAAAAAACAACAAGGTCAATGCTCAGCGAGCCCTCTTGAAAATAAGGCTTGAACGGCAACTTTATTTTCCCCTTTGGGATGTAGAGAGTTGAGGGCTCAATTCTCCCTGAGAAACACTGTAGATGCACGTGTTCTCTTCATAGCACAATTGCCTTTGTGATGAGAAGTGAGTTTCTAGGAAAAACCTTTGAGGCTGCCATGCTTTGGTAGGTGCTCATCCTTCTTTAATCTTCAGTGAATTGGCGACCCCATTTGACCACTAGCCTCCAGCTAACCTTCCTCTTGTATCATGCCACAGGTTGCCATGCAGCAGAATCCCTGTAGCTTTATTCAGTGTGGTTCCTGAGCTCTAGGAAACATTCGAAGTCTCCTAGGACTCAGGGGTCTGCACTAGATCCGAAACGTACAACAAGGACGGCCTGTGTCTTCGAGGAGTTGTGAGCAATGCACCGTTGGGAACAGCTAGATGCCAAGTCAGGGGCAGTGAAGGGCTTCTTTTGTTAAACCTCTAGAATGTGGTACGCTGAAACAACTCAATTATCTCCCTTCTACATCACCTTGGAGGTACAAAATAGAGAACGAAACAGCAGGTTCAATGCTCTGTGGTCCCTTTTGAAAATAAGGCTGGAAGGGAAACTTTATTTACCTCCTGGAGATTTAGAGAGTTGCAGGCTCAATTCTCCCTGAGAAACACTGTACTTGCACATCTTCTCTTCATAGCACAATTGCCTGTGTGATGACGTGAGTTTCTACGAAAGAACCTTGGAGGTTGCCATTCCTTGGTAGTTGCTCATCCCTCGGTAATCTTCAGGGAATGAACCAAACACATGGGACCTCTAGCCTCAAGGTAACATTCAGGTTTTCTCATGACAGAGGTAGGCATGCAACAGATCCCATGCAGCCTTAGTCCCTGTGGTTCTTGAACTCTAGGAAGCATATCAGTTCTCTTTGGACTCGCTAGTCTGCCCTAGGTTTGGAAACGTACTAAAAGGGACGCCTGTGTCTGTGGGCAGTTGTGAGCAATGTACCATTGGGAACATCTAGATGCCAAGTGATGAGCAGTGAAGGGCTTCTTTGCTTACACCCTTAGATGGCGATAGCTTGAAAGCAACACAGTTATCAACGTTCCATGCTTTCCTTCATGCAAAGCGTATCTGCATTCTTGAGGAAACCTGAGCTGCGCTGAAAAACACAATTAGCCTACCATTGTTTCTGGGAACTAAACGGTGAAGTCTGTCTACCTCAAGCAGCAACTACACTTCATGTCCAGCTTCAATAATTCCAGGGTTTCCCTTAACTGATATTTAGTCCCGAGAAACATTGCCACCTCAGCCTCACTAAGCCTTCACCTTGATATCGTTACACCACAATTAAGACTCCCAGCGTGGCAACGGTTGCTAATGTCATGCTCCATTGTGTCCACTGGATGTGCAGTAAGAGAGCCAGAAACGCCAGAGGAATATGCAGTTTGGTCCCCCTGGAAATTGAGGCTTCCTGGGAAAGTTTATTTTCCTCATTGGGAAGTGGAGAGTTGCCCCCTCAGTGTTACCTGGTAAACACTGTTGTTGCCCAGCTTCTCTTCATTGCACAATGGTCTTTGTGAGGACAAGTGATTTTCCAAGAAAGAAACTTGGAGGTTGCCATTCCTTGATATTTACTCATCCTTCAGTAATCTACAGTGAATTGGCGAACCCATTTGACCACTAGCCTCAAGCTAACCTTCCTCTTGTATCATGCCACAGGTTGCCATGCAGCAGAATCCATGTAGCCTAATTCAGTGTTGTTCTTGAGCTCTAGGAAGCATTCCAGGTGTCTTACTAGCTGTAGTTTTGCACTAGGATAAGAAACGTACAAGAAGGATGGCCTGCGTGTTCGGGAGGTGGTGAGAAATGCACCGTTGGGAACAGCTAGATGCCGAGTCATGGGCAATGAAGTGCCTCTTTTGTTAAACCTCTAGAATGTGGCAACTTGAAACAACCCAAGTATCTCCCTTCTAAAGAAACGTGGAGGTACAAAATAGAGAAAAAACAACAAGGTCAATGCTCAGCGAGCCCTCTTGAAAATAAGGCTTGAACGGCAACTTTATTTTCCCCTTTGGGATGTAGAGAGTTGAGGGCTCAATTCTCCCTGAGAAACACTGTAGATGCACGTGTTCTCTTCATAGCACAATTGCCTTTGTGATGAGAAGTGAGTTTCTAGGAAAAACCTTTGAGGCTGCCATGCTTTGGTAGGTGCTCATCCTTCTTTAATCTTCAGTGAATTGGCGACCCCATTTGACCACTAGCCTCCAGCTAACCTTCCTCTTGTATCATGCCACAGGTTGCCATGCAGCAGAATCCCTGTAGCTTTATTCAGTGTGGTTCCTGAGCTCTAGGAAACATTCGAAGTCTCCTAGGACTCAGGGGTCTGCACTAGATCCGAAACGTACAACAAGGACGGCCTGTGTCTTCGAGGAGTTGTGAGCAATGCACCGTTGGGAACAGCTAGATGCCAAGTCAGGGGCAGTGAAGGGCTTCTTTTGTTAAACCTCTAGAATGTGGTACGCTGAAACAACTCAATTATCTCCCTTCTACATCACCTTGGAGGTACAAAATAGAGAACGAAACAGCAGGTTCAATGCTCTGTGGTCCCTTTTGAAAATAAGGCTGGAAGGGAAACTTTATTTACCTCCTGGAGATTTAGAGAGTTGCAGGCTCAATTCTCCCTGAGAAACACTGTACTTGCACATCTTCTCTTCATAGCACAATTGCCTGTGTGATGACGTGAGTTTCTACGAAAGAACCTTGGAGGTTGCCATTCCTTGGTAGTTGCTCATCCCTCGGTAATCTTCAGGGAATGAACCAAACACATGGGACCTCTAGCCTCAAGGTAACATTCAGGTTTTCTCATGACAGAGGTAGGCATGCAACAGATCCCATGCAGCCTTAGTCCCTGTGGTTCTTGAACTCTAGGAATCATATCAGTTCTCTTTGGACTCGCTAGTCTGCCCTAGGTTTGGAAACGTACTAAAAGGGACGCCTGTGTCTGTGGGCAGTTGTGAGCAATGTACCATTGGGAACATCTAGATGCCAAGTGATGAGCAGTGAAGGGCTTCTTTGCTTACACCCTTAGATGGCGATAGCTTGAAAGCAACACAGTTATCAACGTTCCATGCTTTCCTTCATGCAAAGCGTATCTGCATTCTTGAGGAAACCTGAGCTGCGCTGAAAAACACAATTAGCCTACCATTGTTTCTGGGAACTAAACGGTGAAGTCTGTCTACCTCAAGCAGCAACTACACTTCATGTCCAGCTTCAATAATTCCAGGGTTTCCCTTAACTGATATTTAGTCCCGAGAAACATTGCCACCTCAGCCTCACTAAGCCTTCACCTTGATATCGTTACACCACAATTAAGACTCCCAGCGTGGCAACGGTTGCTAATGTCATGCTCCATTGTGTCCACTGGATGTGCAGTAAGAGAGCCAGAAACGCCAGAGGAATATGCAGTTTGGTCCCCCTGGAAATAGAGGCTTCCTGGGAAAGTTTATTTTCCTCATTGGGAAGTGGAGAGTTGCCCCCTCAGTGTTACCTGGTAAACACTGTTGTTGCCCAGCTTCTCTTCATTGCACAATGGTCTTTGTGAGGACAAGTGATTTTCCAAGAAAGAAACTTGGAGGTTGCCATTCCTTGATATTTACTCATCCTTCAGTAATCTACAGTGAATTGGCGAACCCATTTGACCACTAGCCTCAAGCTAACCTTCCTCTTGTATCATGCCACAGGTTGCCATGCAGCAGAATCCATGTAGCCTAATTCAGTGTTGTTCTTGAGCTCTAGGAAGCATTCCAGGTGTCTTACTAGCTGTAGTTTTGCACTAGGATAAGAAACGTACAAGAAGGATGGCCTGCGTGTTCGGGAGGTGGTGAGAAATGCACCGTTGGGAACAGCTAGATGCCGAGTCATGGGCAATGAAGTGCCTCTTTTGTTAAACCTCTAGAATGTGGCAACTTGAAACAACCCAAGTATCTCCCTTCTAAAGAAACGTGGAGGTACAAAATAGAGAAAAAACAACAAGGTCAATGCTCAGCGAGCCCTCTTGAAAATAAGGCTTGAACGGCAACTTTATTTTCCCCTTTGGGATGTAGAGAGTTGAGGGCTCAATTCTCCCTGAGAAACACTGTAGATGCACGTGTTCTCTTCATAGCACAATTGCCTTTGTGATGAGAAGTGAGTTTCTAGGAAAAACCTTTGAGGCTGCCATGCTTTGGTAGGTGCTCATCCTTCTTTAATCTTCAGTGAATTGGCGACCCCATTTGACCACTAGCCTCCAGCTAACCTTCCTCTTGTATCATGCCACAGGTTGCCATGCAGCAGAATCCCTGTAGCTTTATTCAGTGTGGTTCCTGAGCTCTAGGAAACATTCGAAGTCTCCTAGGACTCAGGGGTCTGCACTAGATCCGAAACGTACAACAAGGACGGCCTGTGTCTTCGAGGAGTTGTGAGCAATGCACCGTTGGGAACAGCTAGATGCCAAGTCAGGGGCAGTGAAGGGCTTCTTTTGTTAAACCTCTAGAATGTGGTACGCTGAAACAACTCAATTATCTCCCTTCTACATCACCTTGGAGGTACAAAATAGAGAACGAAACAGCAGGTTCAATGCTCTGTGGTCCCTTTTGAAAATAAGGCTGGAAGGGAAACTTTATTTACCTCCTGGAGATTTAGAGAGTTGCAGGCTCAATTCTCCCTGAGAAACACTGTACTTGCACATCTTCTCTTCATAGCACAATTGCCTGTGTGATGACGTGAGTTTCTACGAAAGAACCTTGGAGGTTGCCATTCCTTGGTAGTTGCTCATCCCTCGGTAATCTTCAGGGAATGAACCAAACACATGGGACCTCTAGCCTCAAGGTAACATTCAGGTTTTCTCATGACAGAGGTAGGCATGCAACAGATCCCATGCAGCCTTAGTCCCTGTGGTTCTTGAACTCTAGGAAGCATATCAGTTCTCTTTGGACTCGCTAGTCTGCCCTAGGTTTGGAAACGTACTAAAAGGGACGCCTGTGTCTGTGGGCAGTTGTGAGCAATGTACCATTGGGAACATCTAGATGCCAAGTGATGAGCAGTGAAGGGCTTCTTTGCTTACACCCTTAGATGGCGATAGCTTGAAAGCAACACAGTTATCAACGTTCCATGCTTTCCTTCATGCAAAGCGTATCTGCATTCTTGAGGAAACCTGAGCTGCGCTGAAAAACACAATTAGCCTACCATTGTTTCTGGGAACTAAACGGTGAAGTCTGTCTACCTCAAGCAGCAACTACACTTCATGTCCAGCTTCAATAATTCCAGGGTTTCCCTTAACTGATATTTAGTCCCGAGAAACATTGCCACCTCAGCCTCACTAAGCCTTCACCTTGATATCGTTACACCACAATTAAGACTCCCAGCGTGGCAACGGTTGCTAATGTCATGCTCCATTGTGTCCACTGGATGTGCAGTAAGAGAGCCAGAAACGCCAGAGGAATATGCAGTTTGGTCCCCCTGGAAATTGAGGCTTCCTGGGAAAGTTTATTTTCCTCATTGGGAAGTGGAGAGTTGCCCCCTCAGTGTTACCTGGTAAACACTGTTGTTGCCCAGCTTCTCTTCATTGCACAATGGTCTTTGTGAGGACAAGTGATTTTCCAAGAAAGAAACTTGGAGGTTGCCATTCCTTGATATTTACTCATCCTTCAGTAATCTACAGTGAATTGGCGAACCCATTTGACCACTAGCCTCAAGCTAACCTTCCTCTTGTATCATGCCACAGGTTGCCATGCAGCAGAATCCATGTAGCCTAATTCAGTGTTGTTCTTGAGCTCTAGGAAGCATTCCAGGTGTCTTACTAGCTGTAGTTTTGCACTAGGATAAGAAACGTACAAGAAGGATGGCCTGCGTGTTCGGGAGGTGGTGAGAAATGCACCGTTGGGAACAGCTAGATGCCGAGTCATGGGCAATGAAGTGCCTCTTTTGTTAAACCTCTAGAATGTGGCAACTTGAAACAACCCAAGTATCTCCCTTCTAAAGAAACGTGGAGGTACAAAATAGAGAAAAAACAACAAGGTCAATGCTCAGCGAGCCCTCTTGAAAATAAGGCTTGAACGGCAACTTTATTTTCCCCTTTGGGATGTAGAGAGTTGAGGGCTCAATTCTCCCTGAGAAACACTGTAGATGCACGTGTTCTCTTCATAGCACAATTGCCTTTGTGATGAGAAGTGAGTTTCTAGGAAAAACCTTTGAGGCTGCCATGCTTTGGTAGGTGCTCATCCTTCTTTAATCTTCAGTGAATTGGCGACCCCATTTGACCACTAGCCTCCAGCTAACCTTCCTCTTGTATCATGCCACAGGTTGCCATGCAGCAGAATCCCTGTAGCTTTATTCAGTGTGGTTCCTGAGCTCTAGGAAACATTCGAAGTCTCCTAGGACTCAGGGGTCTGCACTAGATCCGAAACGTACAACAAGGACGGCCTGTGTCTTCGAGGAGTTGTGAGCAATGCACCGTTGGGAACAGCTAGATGCCAAGTCAGGGGCAGTGAAGGGCTTCTTTTGTTAAACCTCTAGAATGTGGTACGCTGAAACAACTCAATTATCTCCCTTCTACATCACCTTGGAGGTACAAAATAGAGAACGAAACAGCAGGTTCAATGCTCTGTGGTCCCTTTTGAAAATAAGGCTGGAAGGGAAACTTTATTTACCTCCTGGAGATTTAGAGAGTTGCAGGCTCAATTCTCCCTGAGAAACACTGTACTTGCACATCTTCTCTTCATAGCACAATTGCCTGTGTGATGACGTGAGTTTCTACGAAAGAACCTTGGAGGTTGCCATTCCTTGGTAGTTGCTCATCCCTCGGTAATCTTCAGGGAATGAACCAAACACATGGGACCTCTAGCCTCAAGGTAACATTCAGGTTTTCTCATGACAGAGGTAGGCATGCAACAGATCCCATGCAGCCTTAGTCCCTGTGGTTCTTGAACTCTAGGAATCATATCAGTTCTCTTTGGACTCGCTAGTCTGCCCTAGGTTTGGAAACGTACTAAAAGGGACGCCTGTGTCTGTGGGCAGTTGTGAGCAATGTACCATTGGGAACATCTAGATGCCAAGTGATGAGCAGTGAAGGGCTTCTTTGCTTACACCCTTAGATGGCGATAGCTTGAAAGCAACACAGTTATCAACGTTCCATGCTTTCCTTCATGCAAAGCGTATCTGCATTCTTGAGGAAACCTGAGCTGCGCTGAAAAACACAATTAGCCTACCATTGTTTCTGGGAACTAAACGGTGAAGTCTGTCTACCTCAAGCAGCAACTACACTTCATGTCCAGCTTCAATAATTCCAGGGTTTCCCTTAACTGATATTTAGTCCCGAGAAACATTGCCACCTCAGCCTCACTAAGCCTTCACCTTGATATCGTTACACCACAATTAAGACTCCCAGCGTGGCAACGGTTGCTAATGTCATGCTCCATTGTGTCCACTGGATGTGCAGTAAGAGAGCCAGAAACGCCAGAGGAATATGCAGTTTGGTCCCCCTGGAAATAGAGGCTTCCTGGGAAAGTTTATTTTCCTCATTGGGAAGTGGAGAGTTGCCCCCTCAGTGTTACCTGGTAAACACTGTTGTTGCCCAGCTTCTCTTCATTGCACAATGGTCTTTGTGAGGACAAGTGATTTTCCAAGAAAGAAACTTGGAGGTTGCCATTCCTTGATATTTACTCATCCTTCAGTAATCTACAGTGAATTGGCGAACCCATTTGACCACTAGCCTCAAGCTAACCTTCCTCTTGTATCATGCCACAGGTTGCCATGCAGCAGAATCCATGTAGCCTAATTCAGTGTTGTTCTTGAGCTCTAGGAAGCATTCCAGGTGTCTTACTAGCTGTAGTTTTGCACTAGGATAAGAAACGTACAAGAAGGATGGCCTGCGTGTTCGGGAGGTGGTGAGAAATGCACCGTTGGGAACAGCTAGATGCCGAGTCATGGGCAATGAAGTGCCTCTTTTGTTAAACCTCTAGAATGTGGCAACTTGAAACAACCCAAGTATCTCCCTTCTAAAGAAACGTGGAGGTACAAAATAGAGAAAAAACAACAAGGTCAATGCTCAGCGAGCCCTCTTGAAAATAAGGCTTGAACGGCAACTTTATTTTCCCCTTTGGGATGTAGAGAGTTGAGGGCTCAATTCTCCCTGAGAAACACTGTAGATGCACGTGTTCTCTTCATAGCACAATTGCCTTTGTGATGAGAAGTGAGTTTCTAGGAAAAACCTTTGAGGCTGCCATGCTTTGGTAGGTGCTCATCCTTCTTTAATCTTCAGTGAATTGGCGACCCCATTTGACCACTAGCCTCCAGCTAACCTTCCTCTTGTATCATGCCACAGGTTGCCATGCAGCAGAATCCCTGTAGCTTTATTCAGTGTGGTTCCTGAGCTCTAGGAAACATTCGAAGTCTCCTAGGACTCAGGGGTCTGCACTAGATCCGAAACGTACAACAAGGACGGCCTGTGTCTTCGAGGAGTTGTGAGCAATGCACCGTTGGGAACAGCTAGATGCCAAGTCAGGGGCAGTGAAGGGCTTCTTTTGTTAAACCTCTAGAATGTGGTACGCTGAAACAACTCAATTATCTCCCTTCTACATCACCTTGGAGGTACAAAATAGAGAACGAAACAGCAGGTTCAATGCTCTGTGGTCCCTTTTGAAAATAAGGCTGGAAGGGAAACTTTATTTACCTCCTGGAGATTTAGAGAGTTGCAGGCTCAATTCTCCCTGAGAAACACTGTACTTGCACATCTTCTCTTCATAGCACAATTGCCTGTGTGATGACGTGAGTTTCTACGAAAGAACCTTGGAGGTTGCCATTCCTTGGTAGTTGCTCATCCCTCGGTAATCTTCAGGGAATGAACCAAACACATGGGACCTCTAGCCTCAAGGTAACATTCAGGTTTTCTCATGACAGAGGTAGGCATGCAACAGATCCCATGCAGCCTTAGTCCCTGTGGTTCTTGAACTCTAGGAAGCATATCAGTTCTCTTTGGACTCGCTAGTCTGCCCTAGGTTTGGAAACGTACTAAAAGGGACGCCTGTGTCTGTGGGCAGTTGTGAGCAATGTACCATTGGGAACATCTAGATGCCAAGTGATGAGCAGTGAAGGGCTTCTTTGCTTACACCCTTAGATGGCGATAGCTTGAAAGCAACACAGTTATCAACGTTCCATGCTTTCCTTCATGCAAAGCGTATCTGCATTCTTGAGGAAACCTGAGCTGCGCTGAAAAACACAATTAGCCTACCATTGTTTCTGGGAACTAAACGGTGAAGTCTGTCTACCTCAAGCAGCAACTACACTTCATGTCCAGCTTCAATAATTCCAGGGTTTCCCTTAACTGATATTTAGTCCCGAGAAACATTGCCACCTCAGCCTCACTAAGCCTTCACCTTGATATCGTTACACCACAATTAAGACTCCCAGCGTGGCAACGGTTGCTAATGTCATGCTCCATTGTGTCCACTGGATGTGCAGTAAGAGAGCCAGAAACGCCAGAGGAATATGCAGTTTGGTCCCCCTGGAAATTGAGGCTTCCTGGGAAAGTTTATTTTCCTCATTGGGAAGTGGAGAGTTGCCCCCTCAGTGTTACCTGGTAAACACTGTTGTTGCCCAGCTTCTCTTCATTGCACAATGGTCTTTGTGAGGACAAGTGATTTTCCAAGAAAGAAACTTGGAGGTTGCCATTCCTTGATATTTACTCATCCTTCAGTAATCTACAGTGAATTGGCGAACCCATTTGACCACTAGCCTCAAGCTAACCTTCCTCTTGTATCATGCCACAGGTTGCCATGCAGCAGAATCCATGTAGCCTAATTCAGTGTTGTTCTTGAGCTCTAGGAAGCATTCCAGGTGTCTTACTAGCTGTAGTTTTGCACTAGGATAAGAAACGTACAAGAAGGATGGCCTGCGTGTTCGGGAGGTGGTGAGAAATGCACCGTTGGGAACAGCTAGATGCCGAGTCATGGGCAATGAAGTGCCTCTTTTGTTAAACCTCTAGAATGTGGCAACTTGAAACAACCCAAGTATCTCCCTTCTAAAGAAACGTGGAGGTACAAAATAGAGAAAAAACAACAAGGTCAATGCTCAGCGAGCCCTCTTGAAAATAAGGCTTGAACGGCAACTTTATTTTCCCCTTTGGGATGTAGAGAGTTGAGGGCTCAATTCTCCCTGAGAAACACTGTAGATGCACGTGTTCTCTTCATAGCACAATTGCCTTTGTGATGAGAAGTGAGTTTCTAGGAAAAACCTTTGAGGCTGCCATGCTTTGGTAGGTGCTCATCCTTCTTTAATCTTCAGTGAATTGGCGACCCCATTTGACCACTAGCCTCCAGCTAACCTTCCTCTTGTATCATGCCACAGGTTGCCATGCAGCAGAATCCCTGTAGCTTTATTCAGTGTGGTTCCTGAGCTCTAGGAAACATTCGAAGTCTCCTAGGACTCAGGGGTCTGCACTAGATCCGAAACGTACAACAAGGACGGCCTGTGTCTTCGAGGAGTTGTGAGCAATGCACCGTTGGGAACAGCTAGATGCCAAGTCAGGGGCAGTGAAGGGCTTCTTTTGTTAAACCTCTAGAATGTGGTACGCTGAAACAACTCAATTATCTCCCTTCTACATCACCTTGGAGGTACAAAATAGAGAACGAAACAGCAGGTTCAATGCTCTGTGGTCCCTTTTGAAAATAAGGCTGGAAGGGAAACTTTATTTACCTCCTGGAGATTTAGAGAGTTGCAGGCTCAATTCTCCCTGAGAAACACTGTACTTGCACATCTTCTCTTCATAGCACAATTGCCTGTGTGATGACGTGAGTTTCTACGAAAGAACCTTGGAGGTTGCCATTCCTTGGTAGTTGCTCATCCCTCGGTAATCTTCAGGGAATGAACCAAACACATGGGACCTCTAGCCTCAAGGTAACATTCAGGTTTTCTCATGACAGAGGTAGGCATGCAACAGATCCCATGCAGCCTTAGTCCCTGTGGTTCTTGAACTCTAGGAATCATATCAGTTCTCTTTGGACTCGCTAGTCTGCCCTAGGTTTGGAAACGTACTAAAAGGGACGCCTGTGTCTGTGGGCAGTTGTGAGCAATGTACCATTGGGAACATCTAGATGCCAAGTGATGAGCAGTGAAGGGCTTCTTTGCTTACACCCTTAGATGGCGATAGCTTGAAAGCAACACAGTTATCAACGTTCCATGCTTTCCTTCATGCAAAGCGTATCTGCATTCTTGAGGAAACCTGAGCTGCGCTGAAAAACACAATTAGCCTACCATTGTTTCTGGGAACTAAACGGTGAAGTCTGTCTACCTCAAGCAGCAACTACACTTCATGTCCAGCTTCAATAATTCCAGGGTTTCCCTTAACTGATATTTAGTCCCGAGAAACATTGCCACCTCAGCCTCACTAAGCCTTCACCTTGATATCGTTACACCACAATTAAGACTCCCAGCGTGGCAACGGTTGCTAATGTCATGCTCCATTGTGTCCACTGGATGTGCAGTAAGAGAGCCAGAAACGCCAGAGGAATATGCAGTTTGGTCCCCCTGGAAATAGAGGCTTCCTGGGAAAGTTTATTTTCCTCATTGGGAAGTGGAGAGTTGCCCCCTCAGTGTTACCTGGTAAACACTGTTGTTGCCCAGCTTCTCTTCATTGCACAATGGTCTTTGTGAGGACAAGTGATTTTCCAAGAAAGAAACTTGGAGGTTGCCATTCCTTGATATTTACTCATCCTTCAGTAATCTACAGTGAATTGGCGAACCCATTTGACCACTAGCCTCAAGCTAACCTTCCTCTTGTATCATGCCACAGGTTGCCATGCAGCAGAATCCATGTAGCCTAATTCAGTGTTGTTCTTGAGCTCTAGGAAGCATTCCAGGTGTCTTACTAGCTGTAGTTTTGCACTAGGATAAGAAACGTACAAGAAGGATGGCCTGCGTGTTCGGGAGGTGGTGAGAAATGCACCGTTGGGAACAGCTAGATGCCGAGTCATGGGCAATGAAGTGCCTCTTTTGTTAAACCTCTAGAATGTGGCAACTTGAAACAACCCAAGTATCTCCCTTCTAAAGAAACGTGGAGGTACAAAATAGAGAAAAAACAACAAGGTCAATGCTCAGCGAGCCCTCTTGAAAATAAGGCTTGAACGGCAACTTTATTTTCCCCTTTGGGATGTAGAGAGTTGAGGGCTCAATTCTCCCTGAGAAACACTGTAGATGCACGTGTTCTCTTCATAGCACAATTGCCTTTGTGATGAGAAGTGAGTTTCTAGGAAAAACCTTTGAGGCTGCCATGCTTTGGTAGGTGCTCATCCTTCTTTAATCTTCAGTGAATTGGCGACCCCATTTGACCACTAGCCTCCAGCTAACCTTCCTCTTGTATCATGCCACAGGTTGCCATGCAGCAGAATCCCTGTAGCTTTATTCAGTGTGGTTCCTGAGCTCTAGGAAACATTCGAAGTCTCCTAGGACTCAGGGGTCTGCACTAGATCCGAAACGTACAACAAGGACGGCCTGTGTCTTCGAGGAGTTGTGAGCAATGCACCGTTGGGAACAGCTAGATGCCAAGTCAGGGGCAGTGAAGGGCTTCTTTTGTTAAACCTCTAGAATGTGGTACGCTGAAACAACTCAATTATCTCCCTTCTACATCACCTTGGAGGTACAAAATAGAGAACGAAACAGCAGGTTCAATGCTCTGTGGTCCCTTTTGAAAATAAGGCTGGAAGGGAAACTTTATTTACCTCCTGGAGATTTAGAGAGTTGCAGGCTCAATTCTCCCTGAGAAACACTGTACTTGCACATCTTCTCTTCATAGCACAATTGCCTGTGTGATGACGTGAGTTTCTACGAAAGAACCTTGGAGGTTGCCATTCCTTGGTAGTTGCTCATCCCTCGGTAATCTTCAGGGAATGAACCAAACACATGGGACCTCTAGCCTCAAGGTAACATTCAGGTTTTCTCATGACAGAGGTAGGCATGCAACAGATCCCATGCAGCCTTAGTCCCTGTGGTTCTTGAACTCTAGGAAGCATATCAGTTCTCTTTGGACTCGCTAGTCTGCCCTAGGTTTGGAAACGTACTAAAAGGGACGCCTGTGTCTGTGGGCAGTTGTGAGCAATGTACCATTGGGAACATCTAGATGCCAAGTGATGAGCAGTGAAGGGCTTCTTTGCTTACACCCTTAGATGGCGATAGCTTGAAAGCAACACAGTTATCAACGTTCCATGCTTTCCTTCATGCAAAGCGTATCTGCATTCTTGAGGAAACCTGAGCTGCGCTGAAAAACACAATTAGCCTACCATTGTTTCTGGGAACTAAACGGTGAAGTCTGTCTACCTCAAGCAGCAACTACACTTCATGTCCAGCTTCAATAATTCCAGGGTTTCCCTTAACTGATATTTAGTCCCGAGAAACATTGCCACCTCAGCCTCACTAAGCCTTCACCTTGATATCGTTACACCACAATTAAGACTCCCAGCGTGGCAACGGTTGCTAATGTCATGCTCCATTGTGTCCACTGGATGTGCAGTAAGAGAGCCAGAAACGCCAGAGGAATATGCAGTTTGGTCCCCCTGGAAATTGAGGCTTCCTGGGAAAGTTTATTTTCCTCATTGGGAAGTGGAGAGTTGCCCCCTCAGTGTTACCTGGTAAACACTGTTGTTGCCCAGCTTCTCTTCATTGCACAATGGTCTTTGTGAGGACAAGTGATTTTCCAAGAAAGAAACTTGGAGGTTGCCATTCCTTGATATTTACTCATCCTTCAGTAATCTACAGTGAATTGGCGAACCCATTTGACCACTAGCCTCAAGCTAACCTTCCTCTTGTATCATGCCACAGGTTGCCATGCAGCAGAATCCATGTAGCCTAATTCAGTGTTGTTCTTGAGCTCTAGGAAGCATTCCAGGTGTCTTACTAGCTGTAGTTTTGCACTAGGATAAGAAACGTACAAGAAGGATGGCCTGCGTGTTCGGGAGGTGGTGAGAAATGCACCGTTGGGAACAGCTAGATGCCGAGTCATGGGCAATGAAGTGCCTCTTTTGTTAAACCTCTAGAATGTGGCAACTTGAAACAACCCAAGTATCTCCCTTCTAAAGAAACGTGGAGGTACAAAATAGAGAAAAAACAACAAGGTCAATGCTCAGCGAGCCCTCTTGAAAATAAGGCTTGAACGGCAACTTTATTTTCCCCTTTGGGATGTAGAGAGTTGAGGGCTCAATTCTCCCTGAGAAACACTGTAGATGCACGTGTTCTCTTCATAGCACAATTGCCTTTGTGATGAGAAGTGAGTTTCTAGGAAAAACCTTTGAGGCTGCCATGCTTTGGTAGGTGCTCATCCTTCTTTAATCTTCAGTGAATTGGCGACCCCATTTGACCACTAGCCTCCAGCTAACCTTCCTCTTGTATCATGCCACAGGTTGCCATGCAGCAGAATCCCTGTAGCTTTATTCAGTGTGGTTCCTGAGCTCTAGGAAACATTCGAAGTCTCCTAGGACTCAGGGGTCTGCACTAGATCCGAAACGTACAACAAGGACGGCCTGTGTCTTCGAGGAGTTGTGAGCAATGCACCGTTGGGAACAGCTAGATGCCAAGTCAGGGGCAGTGAAGGGCTTCTTTTGTTAAACCTCTAGAATGTGGTACGCTGAAACAACTCAATTATCTCCCTTCTACATCACCTTGGAGGTACAAAATAGAGAACGAAACAGCAGGTTCAATGCTCTGTGGTCCCTTTTGAAAATAAGGCTGGAAGGGAAACTTTATTTACCTCCTGGAGATTTAGAGAGTTGCAGGCTCAATTCTCCCTGAGAAACACTGTACTTGCACATCTTCTCTTCATAGCACAATTGCCTGTGTGATGACGTGAGTTTCTACGAAAGAACCTTGGAGGTTGCCATTCCTTGGTAGTTGCTCATCCCTCGGTAATCTTCAGGGAATGAACCAAACACATGGGACCTCTAGCCTCAAGGTAACATTCAGGTTTTCTCATGACAGAGGTAGGCATGCAACAGATCCCATGCAGCCTTAGTCCCTGTGGTTCTTGAACTCTAGGAATCATATCAGTTCTCTTTGGACTCGCTAGTCTGCCCTAGGTTTGGAAACGTACTAAAAGGGACGCCTGTGTCTGTGGGCAGTTGTGAGCAATGTACCATTGGGAACATCTAGATGCCAAGTGATGAGCAGTGAAGGGCTTCTTTGCTTACACCCTTAGATGGCGATAGCTTGAAAGCAACACAGTTATCAACGTTCCATGCTTTCCTTCATGCAAAGCGTATCTGCATTCTTGAGGAAACCTGAGCTGCGCTGAAAAACACAATTAGCCTACCATTGTTTCTGGGAACTAAACGGTGAAGTCTGTCTACCTCAAGCAGCAACTACACTTCATGTCCAGCTTCAATAATTCCAGGGTTTCCCTTAACTGATATTTAGTCCCGAGAAACATTGCCACCTCAGCCTCACTAAGCCTTCACCTTGATATCGTTACACCACAATTAAGACTCCCAGCGTGGCAACGGTTGCTAATGTCATGCTCCATTGTGTCCACTGGATGTGCAGTAAGAGAGCCAGAAACGCCAGAGGAATATGCAGTTTGGTCCCCCTGGAAATAGAGGCTTCCTGGGAAAGTTTATTTTCCTCATTGGGAAGTGGAGAGTTGCCCCCTCAGTGTTACCTGGTAAACACTGTTGTTGCCCAGCTTCTCTTCATTGCACAATGGTCTTTGTGAGGACAAGTGATTTTCCAAGAAAGAAACTTGGAGGTTGCCATTCCTTGATATTTACTCATCCTTCAGTAATCTACAGTGAATTGGCGAACCCATTTGACCACTAGCCTCAAGCTAACCTTCCTCTTGTATCATGCCACAGGTTGCCATGCAGCAGAATCCATGTAGCCTAATTCAGTGTTGTTCTTGAGCTCTAGGAAGCATTCCAGGTGTCTTACTAGCTGTAGTTTTGCACTAGGATAAGAAACGTACAAGAAGGATGGCCTGCGTGTTCGGGAGGTGGTGAGAAATGCACCGTTGGGAACAGCTAGATGCCGAGTCATGGGCAATGAAGTGCCTCTTTTGTTAAACCTCTAGAATGTGGCAACTTGAAACAACCCAAGTATCTCCCTTCTAAAGAAACGTGGAGGTACAAAATAGAGAAAAAACAACAAGGTCAATGCTCAGCGAGCCCTCTTGAAAATAAGGCTTGAACGGCAACTTTATTTTCCCCTTTGGGATGTAGAGAGTTGAGGGCTCAATTCTCCCTGAGAAACACTGTAGATGCACGTGTTCTCTTCATAGCACAATTGCCTTTGTGATGAGAAGTGAGTTTCTAGGAAAAACCTTTGAGGCTGCCATGCTTTGGTAGGTGCTCATCCTTCTTTAATCTTCAGTGAATTGGCGACCCCATTTGACCACTAGCCTCCAGCTAACCTTCCTCTTGTATCATGCCACAGGTTGCCATGCAGCAGAATCCCTGTAGCTTTATTCAGTGTGGTTCCTGAGCTCTAGGAAACATTCGAAGTCTCCTAGGACTCAGGGGTCTGCACTAGATCCGAAACGTACAACAAGGACGGCCTGTGTCTTCGAGGAGTTGTGAGCAATGCACCGTTGGGAACAGCTAGATGCCAAGTCAGGGGCAGTGAAGGGCTTCTTTTGTTAAACCTCTAGAATGTGGTACGCTGAAACAACTCAATTATCTCCCTTCTACATCACCTTGGAGGTACAAAATAGAGAACGAAACAGCAGGTTCAATGCTCTGTGGTCCCTTTTGAAAATAAGGCTGGAAGGGAAACTTTATTTACCTCCTGGAGATTTAGAGAGTTGCAGGCTCAATTCTCCCTGAGAAACACTGTACTTGCACATCTTCTCTTCATAGCACAATTGCCTGTGTGATGACGTGAGTTTCTACGAAAGAACCTTGGAGGTTGCCATTCCTTGGTAGTTGCTCATCCCTCGGTAATCTTCAGGGAATGAACCAAACACATGGGACCTCTAGCCTCAAGGTAACATTCAGGTTTTCTCATGACAGAGGTAGGCATGCAACAGATCCCATGCAGCCTTAGTCCCTGTGGTTCTTGAACTCTAGGAAGCATATCAGTTCTCTTTGGACTCGCTAGTCTGCCCTAGGTTTGGAAACGTACTAAAAGGGACGCCTGTGTCTGTGGGCAGTTGTGAGCAATGTACCATTGGGAACATCTAGATGCCAAGTGATGAGCAGTGAAGGGCTTCTTTGCTTACACCCTTAGATGGCGATAGCTTGAAAGCAACACAGTTATCAACGTTCCATGCTTTCCTTCATGCAAAGCGTATCTGCATTCTTGAGGAAACCTGAGCTGCGCTGAAAAACACAATTAGCCTACCATTGTTTCTGGGAACTAAACGGTGAAGTCTGTCTACCTCAAGCAGCAACTACACTTCATGTCCAGCTTCAATAATTCCAGGGTTTCCCTTAACTGATATTTAGTCCCGAGAAACATTGCCACCTCAGCCTCACTAAGCCTTCACCTTGATATCGTTACACCACAATTAAGACTCCCAGCGTGGCAACGGTTGCTAATGTCATGCTCCATTGTGTCCACTGGATGTGCAGTAAGAGAGCCAGAAACGCCAGAGGAATATGCAGTTTGGTCCCCCTGGAAATTGAGGCTTCCTGGGAAAGTTTATTTTCCTCATTGGGAAGTGGAGAGTTGCCCCCTCAGTGTTACCTGGTAAACACTGTTGTTGCCCAGCTTCTCTTCATTGCACAATGGTCTTTGTGAGGACAAGTGATTTTCCAAGAAAGAAACTTGGAGGTTGCCATTCCTTGATATTTACTCATCCTTCAGTAATCTACAGTGAATTGGCGAACCCATTTGACCACTAGCCTCAAGCTAACCTTCCTCTTGTATCATGCCACAGGTTGCCATGCAGCAGAATCCATGTAGCCTAATTCAGTGTTGTTCTTGAGCTCTAGGAAGCATTCCAGGTGTCTTACTAGCTGTAGTTTTGCACTAGGATAAGAAACGTACAAGAAGGATGGCCTGCGTGTTCGGGAGGTGGTGAGAAATGCACCGTTGGGAACAGCTAGATGCCGAGTCATGGGCAATGAAGTGCCTCTTTTGTTAAACCTCTAGAATGTGGCAACTTGAAACAACCCAAGTATCTCCCTTCTAAAGAAACGTGGAGGTACAAAATAGAGAAAAAACAACAAGGTCAATGCTCAGCGAGCCCTCTTGAAAATAAGGCTTGAACGGCAACTTTATTTTCCCCTTTGGGATGTAGAGAGTTGAGGGCTCAATTCTCCCTGAGAAACACTGTAGATGCACGTGTTCTCTTCATAGCACAATTGCCTTTGTGATGAGAAGTGAGTTTCTAGGAAAAACCTTTGAGGCTGCCATGCTTTGGTAGGTGCTCATCCTTCTTTAATCTTCAGTGAATTGGCGACCCCATTTGACCACTAGCCTCCAGCTAACCTTCCTCTTGTATCATGCCACAGGTTGCCATGCAGCAGAATCCCTGTAGCTTTATTCAGTGTGGTTCCTGAGCTCTAGGAAACATTCGAAGTCTCCTAGGACTCAGGGGTCTGCACTAGATCCGAAACGTACAACAAGGACGGCCTGTGTCTTCGAGGAGTTGTGAGCAATGCACCGTTGGGAACAGCTAGATGCCAAGTCAGGGGCAGTGAAGGGCTTCTTTTGTTAAACCTCTAGAATGTGGTACGCTGAAACAACTCAATTATCTCCCTTCTACATCACCTTGGAGGTACAAAATAGAGAACGAAACAGCAGGTTCAATGCTCTGTGGTCCCTTTTGAAAATAAGGCTGGAAGGGAAACTTTATTTACCTCCTGGAGATTTAGAGAGTTGCAGGCTCAATTCTCCCTGAGAAACACTGTACTTGCACATCTTCTCTTCATAGCACAATTGCCTGTGTGATGACGTGAGTTTCTACGAAAGAACCTTGGAGGTTGCCATTCCTTGGTAGTTGCTCATCCCTCGGTAATCTTCAGGGAATGAACCAAACACATGGGACCTCTAGCCTCAAGGTAACATTCAGGTTTTCTCATGACAGAGGTAGGCATGCAACAGATCCCATGCAGCCTTAGTCCCTGTGGTTCTTGAACTCTAGGAAGCATATCAGTTCTCTTTGGACTCGCTAGTCTGCCCTAGGTTTGGAAACGTACTAAAAGGGACGCCTGTGTCTGTGGGCAGTTGTGAGCAATGTACCATTGGGAACATCTAGATGCCAAGTGATGAGCAGTGAAGGGCTTCTTTGCTTACACCCTTAGATGGCGATAGCTTGAAAGCAACACAGTTATCAACGTTCCATGCTTTCCTTCATGCAAAGCGTATCTGCATTCTTGAGGAAACCTGAGCTGCGCTGAAAAACACAATTAGCCTACCATTGTTTCTGGGAACTAAACGGTGAAGTCTGTCTACCTCAAGCAGCAACTACACTTCATGTCCAGCTTCAATAATTCCAGGGTTTCCCTTAACTGATATTTAGTCCCGAGAAACATTGCCACCTCAGCCTCACTAAGCCTTCACCTTGATATCGTTACACCACAATTAAGACTCCCAGCGTGGCAACGGTTGCTAATGTCATGCTCCATTGTGTCCACTGGATGTGCAGTAAGAGAGCCAGAAACGCCAGAGGAATATGCAGTTTGGTCCCCCTGGAAATTGAGGCTTCCTGGGAAAGTTTATTTTCCTCATTGGGAAGTGGAGAGTTGCCCCCTCAGTGTTACCTGGTAAACACTGTTGTTGCCCAGCTTCTCTTCATTGCACAATGGTCTTTGTGAGGACAAGTGATTTTCCAAGAAAGAAACTTGGAGGTTGCCATTCCTTGATATTTACTCATCCTTCAGTAATCTACAGTGAATTGGCGAACCCATTTGACCACTAGCCTCAAGCTAACCTTCCTCTTGTATCATGCCACAGGTTGCCATGCAGCAGAATCCATGTAGCCTAATTCAGTGTTGTTCTTGAGCTCTACGAAGCATTCCAGGTGTCTTACTAGCTGTAGTTTTGCACTAGGATAAGAAACGTACAAGAAGGATGGCCTGCGTGTTCGGGAGGTGGTGAGAAATGCACCGTTGGGAACAGCTAGATGCCGAGTCATGGGCAATGAAGTGCCTCTTTTGTTAAACCTCTAGAATGTGGCAACTTGAAACAACCCAAGTATCTCCCTTCTAAAGAAACGTGGAGGTACAAAATAGAGAAAAAACAACAAGGTCAATGCTCAGCGAGCCCTCTTGAAAATAAGGCTTGAACGGCAACTTTATTTTCCCCTTTGGGATGTAGAGAGTTGAGGGCTCAATTCTCCCTGAGAAACACTGTAGATGCACGTGTTCTCTTCATAGCACAATTGCCTTTGTGATGAGAAGTCAGTTTCTAGGAAAAACCTTTGAGGCTGCCATGCTTTGGTAGGTGCTCATCCTTCTTTAATCTTCAGTGAATTGGCGACCCCATTTGACCACTAGCCTCCAGCTAACCTTCCTCTTGTATCATGCCACAGGTTGCCATGCAGCAGAATCCCTGTAGCTTTATTCAGTGTGGTTCCTGAGCTCTAGGAAACATTCGAAGTCTCCTAGGACTCAGGGGTCTGCACTAGATCCGAAACGTACAACAAGGACGGCCTGTGTCTTCGAGGAGTTGTGAGCAATGCACCGTTGGGAACAGCTAGATGCCAAGTCAGGGGCAGTGAAGGGCTTCTTTTGTTAAACCTCTAGAATGTGGTACGCTGAAACAACTCAATTATCTCCCTTCTACATCACCTTGGAGGTACAAAATAGAGAACGAAACAGCAGGTTCAATGCTCTGTGGTCCCTTTTGAAAATAAGGCTGGAAGGGAAACTTTATTTACCTCCTGGAGATTTAGAGAGTTGCAGGCTCAATTCTCCCTGAGAAACACTGTACTTGCACATCTTCTCTTCATAGCACAATTGCCTGTGTGATGACGTGAGTTTCTACGAAAGAACCTTGGAGGTTGCCATTCCTTGGTAGTTGCTCATCCCTCGGTAATCTTCAGGGAATGAACCAAACACATGGGACCTCTAGCCTCAAGGTAACATTCAGGTTTTCTCATGACAGAGGTAGGCATGCAACAGATCCCATGCAGCCTTAGTCCCTGTGGTTCTTGAACTCTAGGAAGCATATCAGTTCTCTTTGGACTCGCTAGTCTGCCCTAGGTTTGGAAACGTACTAAAAGGGACGCCTGTGTCTGTGGGCAGTTGTGAGCAATGTACCATTGGGAACATCTAGATGCCAAGTGATGAGCAGTGAAGGGCTTCTTTGCTTACACCCTTAGATGGCGATAGCTTGAAAGCAACACACTTATCAACGTTCCATGCTTTCCTTCATGCAAAGCGTATCTGCATTCTTGAGGAAACCTGAGCTGCGCTGAAAAACACAATTAGCCTACCATTGTTTCTGGGAACTAAACGGTGAAGTCTGTCTACCTCAAGCAGCAACTACACTTCATGTCCAGCTTCAATAATTCCAGGGTTTCCCTTAACTGATATTTAGTCCCGAGAAACATTGCCACCTCAGCCTCACTAAGCCTTCACCTTGATATCGTTACACCACAATTAAGACTCCCAGCGTGGCAACGGTTGCTAATGTCATGCTCCATTGTGTCCACTGGATGTGCAGTAAGAGAGCCAGAAACGCCAGAGGAATATGCAGTTTGGTCCCCCTGGAAATTGAGGCTTCCTGGGAAAGTTTATTTTCCTCATTGGGAAGTGGTGAGTTGCCCCCTCAGTGTTACCTGGTAAACACTGTTGTTGCCCAGCTTCTCTTCATTGCACAATGGTCTTTGTGAGGACAAGTGATTTTCCAAGAAAGAAACTTGGAGGTTGCCATTCCTTGATATTTGCTCATCCTTCAGTAATCTACAGTGAATTGGCGAACCCATTTGACCACTAGCCTCAAGCTAACCTTCCTCTTGTATCATGCCACAGGTTGCCATGCAGCAGAATCCATGTAGCCTAATTCAGTGTTGTTCTTGAGCTCTAGGAAGCATTCCAGGTGTCTTACTAGCTGTAGTTTTGCACTAGGATAAGAAACGTACAAGAAGGATGGCCTGCGTGTTCGGGAGGTGGTGAGAAATGCACCGTTGGGAACAGCTAGATGCCGAGTCATGGGCAATGAAGTGCCTCTTTTGTTAAACCTCTAGAATGTGGCAACTTGAAACAACCCAAGTATCTCCCTTCTAAAGAAACGTGGAGGTACAAAATAGAGAAAAAACAACAAGGTCAATGCTCAGCGAGCCCTCTTGAAAATAAGGCTTGAACGGCAACTTTATTTTCCCCTTTGGGATGTAGAGAGTTGAGGGCTCAATTCTCCCTGAGAAACACTGTAGATGCACGTGTTCTCTTCATAGCACAATTGCCTTTGTGATGAGAAGTGAGTTTCTAGGAAAAACCTTTGAGGCTGCCATGCTTTGGTAGGTGCTCATCCTTCTTTAATCTTCAGTGAATTGGCGACCCCATTTGACCACTAGCCTCCAGCTAACCTTCCTCTTGTATCATGCCACAGGTTGCCATGCAGCAGAATCCCTGTAGCTTTATTCAGTGTGGTTCCTGAGCTCTAGGAAACATTCGAAGTCTCCTAGGACTCAGGGGTCTGCACTAGATCCGAAACGTACAACAAGGACGGCCTGTGTCTTCGAGGAGTTGTGAGCAATGCACCGTTGGGAACAGCTAGATGCCAAGTCAGGGGCAGTGAAGGGCTTCTTTTGTTAAACCTCTAGAATGTGGTACGCTGAAACAACTCAATTATCTCCCTTCTACATCACCTTGGAGGTACAAAATAGAGAACGAAACAGCAGGTTCAATGCTCTGTGGTCCCTTTTGAAAATAAGGCTGGAAGGGAAACTTTATTTACCTCCTGGAGATTTAGAGAGTTGCAGGCTCAATTCTCCCTGAGAAACACTGTACTTGCACATCTTCTCTTCATAGCACAATTGCCTGTGTGATGACGTGAGTTTCTACGAAAGAACCTTGGAGGTTGCCATTCCTTGGTAGTTGCTCATCCCTCGGTAATCTTCAGGGAATGAACCAAACACATGGGACCTCTAGCCTCAAGGTAACATTCAGGTTTTCTCATGACAGAGGTAGGCATGCAACAGATCCCATGCAGCCTTAGTCCCTGTGGTTCTTGAACTCTAGGAAGCATATCAGTTCTCTTTGGACTCGCTAGTCTGCCCTAGGTTTGGAAACGTACTAAAAGGGACGCCTGTGTCTGTGGGCAGTTGTGAGCAATGTACCATTGGGAACATCTAGATGCCAAGTGATGAGCAGTGAAGGGCTTCTTTGCTTACACCCTTAGATGGCGATAGCTTGAAAGCAACACACTTATCAACGTTCCATGCTTTCCTTCATGCAAAGCGTATCTGCATTCTTGAGGAAACCTGAGCTGCGCTGAAAAACACAATTAGCCTACCATTGTTTCTGGGAACTAAACGGTGAAGTCTGTCTACCTCAAGCAGCAACTACACTTCATGTCCAGCTTCAATAATTCCAGGGTTTCCCTTAACTGATATTTAGTCCCGAGAAACATTGCCACCTCAGCCTCACTAAGCCTTCACCTTGATATCGTTACACCACAATTAAGACTCCCAGCGTGGCAACGGTTGCTAATGTCATGCTCCATTGTGTCCACTGGATGTGCAGTAAGAGAGCCAGAAACGCCAGAGGAATATGCAGTTTGGTCCCCCTGGAAATTGAGGCTTCCTGGGAAAGTTTATTTTCCTCATTGGGAAGTGGAGAGTTGCCCCCTCAGTGTTACCTGGTAAACACTGTTGTTGCCCAGCTTCTCTTCATTGCACAATGGTCTTTGTGAGGACAAGTGATTTTCCAAGAAAGAAACTTGGAGGTTGCCATTCCTTGATATTTACTCATCCTTCAGTAATCTACAGTGAATTGGCGAACCCATTTGACCACTAGCCTCAAGCTAACCTTCCTCTTGTATCATGCCACAGGTTGCCATGCAGCAGAATCCATGTAGCCTAATTCAGTGTTGTTCTTGAGCTCTAGGAAGCATTCCAGGTGTCTTACTAGCTGTAGTTTTGCACTAGGATAAGAAACGTACAAGAAGGATGGCCTGCGTGTTCGGGAGGTGGTGAGAAATGCACCGTTGGGAACAGCTAGATGCCGAGTCATGGGCAATGAAGTGCCTCTTTTGTTAAACCTCTAGAATGTGGCAACTTGAAACAACCCAAGTATCTCCCTTCTAAAGAAACGTGGAGGTACAAAATAGAGAAAAAACAACAAGGTCAATGCTCAGCGAGCCCTCTTGAAAATAAGGCTTGAACGGCAACTTTATTTTCCCCTTTGGGATGTAGAGAGTTGAGGGCTCAATTCTCCCTGAGAAACACTGTAGATGCACGTGTTCTCTTCATAGCACAATTGCCTTTGTGATGAGAAGTCAGTTTCTAGGAAAAACCTTTGAGGCTGCCATGCTTTGGTAGGTGCTCATCCTTCTTTAATCTTCAGTGAATTGGCGACCCCATTTGACCACTAGCCTCCAGCTAACCTTCCTCTTGTATCATGCCACAGGTTGCCATGCAGCAGAATCCCTGTAGCTTTATTCAGTGTGGTTCCTGAGCTCTAGGAAACATTCGAAGTCTCCTAGGACTCAGGGGTCTGCACTAGATCCGAAACGTACAACAAGGACGGCCTGTGTCTTCGAGGAGTTGTGAGCAATGCACCGTTGGGAACAGCTAGATGCCAAGTCAGGGGCAGTGAAGGGCTTCTTTTGTTAAACCTCTAGAATGTGGTACGCTGAAACAACTCAATTATCTCCCTTCTACATCACCTTGGAGGTACAAAATAGAGAACGAAACAGCAGGTTCAATGCTCTGTGGTCCCTTTTGAAAATAAGGCTGGAAGGGAAACTTTATTTACCTCCTGGAGATTTAGAGAGTTGCAGGCTCAATTCTCCCTGAGAAACACTGTACTTGCACATCTTCTCTTCATAGCACAATTGCCTGTGTGATGACGTGAGTTTCTACGAAAGAACCTTGGAGGTTGCCATTCCTTGGTAGTTGCTCATCCCTCGGTAATCTTCAGGGAATGAACCAAACACATGGGACCTCTAGCCTCAAGGTAACATTCAGGTTTTCTCATGACAGAGGTAGGCATGCAACAGATCCCATGCAGCCTTAGTCCCTGTGGTTCTTGAACTCTAGGAAGCATATCAGTTCTCTTTGGACTCGCTAGTCTGCCCTAGGTTTGGAAACGTACTAAAAGGGACGCCTGTGTCTGTGGGCAGTTGTGAGCAATGTACCATTGGGAACATCTAGATGCCAAGTGATGAGCAGTGAAGGGCTTCTTTGCTTACACCCTTAGATGGCGATAGCTTGAAAGCAACACACTTATCAACGTTCCATGCTTTCCTTCATGCAAAGCGTATCTGCATTCTTGAGGAAACCTGAGCTGCGCTGAAAAACACAATTAGCCTACCATTGTTTCTGGGAACTAAACGGTGAAGTCTGTCTACCTCAAGCAGCAACTACACTTCATGTCCAGCTTCAATAATTCCAGGGTTTCCCTTAACTGATATTTAGTCCCGAGAAACATTGCCACCTCAGCCTCACTAAGCCTTCACCTTGATATCGTTACACCACAATTAAGACTCCCAGCGTGGCAACGGTTGCTAATGTCATGCTCCATTGTGTCCACTGGATGTGCAGTAAGAGAGCCAGAAACGCCAGAGGAATATGCAGTTTGGTCCCCCTGGAAATTGAGGCTTCCTGGGAAAGTTTATTTTCCTCATTGGGAAGTGGTGAGTTGCCCCCTCAGTGTTACCTGGTAAACACTGTTGTTGCCCAGCTTCTCTTCATTGCACAATGGTCTTTGTGAGGACAAGTGATTTTCCAAGAAAGAAACTTGGAGGTTGCCATTCCTTGATATTTGCTCATCCTTCAGTAATCTACAGTGAATTGGCGAACCCATTTGACCACTAGCCTCAAGCTAACCTTCCTCTTGTATCATGCCACAGGTTGCCATGCAGCAGAATCCATGTAGCCTAATTCAGTGTTGTTCTTGAGCTCTAGGAAGCATTCCAGGTGTCTTACTAGCTGTAGTTTTGCACTAGGATAAGAAACGTACAAGAAGGATGGCCTGCGTGTTCGGGAGGTGGTGAGAAATGCACCGTTGGGAACAGCTAGATGCCGAGTCATGGGCAATGAAGTGCCTCTTTTGTTAAACCTCTAGAATGTGGCAACTTGAAACAACCCAAGTATCTCCCTTCTAAAGAAACGTGGAGGTACAAAATAGAGAAAAAACAACAAGGTCAATGCTCAGCGAGCCCTCTTGAAAATAAGGCTTGAACGGCAACTTTATTTTCCCCTTTGGGATGTAGAGAGTTGAGGGCTCAATTCTCCCTGAGAAACACTGTAGATGCACGTGTTCTCTTCATAGCACAATTGCCTTTGTGATGAGAAGTGAGTTTCTAGGAAAAACCTTTGAGGCTGCCATGCTTTGGTAGGTGCTCATCCTTCTTTAATCTTCAGTGAATTGGCGACCCCATTTGACCACTAGCCTCCAGCTAACCTTCCTCTTGTATCATGCCACAGGTTGCCATGCAGCAGAATCCCTGTAGCTTTATTCAGTGTGGTTCCTGAGCTCTAGGAAACATTCGAAGTCTCCTAGGACTCAGGGGTCTGCACTAGATCCGAAACGTACAACAAGGACGGCCTGTGTCTTCGAGGAGTTGTGAGCAATGCACCGTTGGGAACAGCTAGATGCCAAGTCAGGGGCAGTGAAGGGCTTCTTTTGTTAAACCTCTAGAATGTGGTACGCTGAAACAACTCAATTATCTCCCTTCTACATCACCTTGGAGGTACAAAATAGAGAACGAAACAGCAGGTTCAATGCTCTGTGGTCCCTTTTGAAAATAAGGCTGGAAGGGAAACTTTATTTACCTCCTGGAGATTTAGAGAGTTGCAGGCTCAATTCTCCCTGAGAAACACTGTACTTGCACATCTTCTCTTCATAGCACAATTGCCTGTGTGATGACGTGAGTTTCTACGAAAGAACCTTGGAGGTTGCCATTCCTTGGTAGTTGCTCATCCCTCGGTAATCTTCAGGGAATGAACCAAACACATGGGACCTCTAGCCTCAAGGTAACATTCAGGTTTTCTCATGACAGAGGTAGGCATGCAACAGATCCCATGCAGCCTTAGTCCCTGTGGTTCTTGAACTCTAGGAAGCATATCAGTTCTCTTTGGACTCGCTAGTCTGCCCTAGGTTTGGAAACGTACTAAAAGGGACGCCTGTGTCTGTGGGCAGTTGTGAGCAATGTACCATTGGGAACATCTAGATGCCAAGTGATGAGCAGTGAAGGGCTTCTTTGCTTACACCCTTAGATGGCGATAGCTTGAAAGCAACACACTTATCAACGTTCCATGCTTTCCTTCATGCAAAGCGTATCTGCATTCTTGAGGAAACCTGAGCTGCGCTGAAAAACACAATTAGCCTACCATTGTTTCTGGGAACTAAACGGTGAAGTCTGTCTACCTCAAGCAGCAACTACACTTCATGTCCAGCTTCAATAATTCCACGGTTTCCCTTAACTGATATTTAGTCCCGAGAAACATTGCCACCTCAGCCTCACTAAGCCTTCACCTTGATATCGTTACACCACAATTAAGACTCCCAGCGTGGCAACGGTTGCTAATGTCATGCTCCATTGTGTCCACTGGATGTGCAGTAAGAGAGCCAGAAACGCCAGAGGAATATGCAGTTTGGTCCCCCTGGAAATTGAGGCTTCCTGGGAAAGTTTATTTTCCTCATTGGGAAGTGGTGAGTTGCCCCCTCAGTGTTACCTGGTAAACACTGTTGTTGCCCAGCTTCTCTTCATTGCACAATGGTCTTTGTGAGGACAAGTGATTTTCCAAGAAAGAAACTTGGAGGTTGCCATTCCTTGATATTTGCTCATCCTTCAGTAATCTACAGTGAATTGGCGAACCCATTTGACCACTAGCCTCAAGCTAACCTTCCTCTTGTATCATGCCACAGGTTGCCATGCAGCAGAATCCATGTAGCCTAATTCAGTGTTGTTCTTGAGCTCTAGGAAGCATTCCAGGTGTCTTACTAGCTGTAGTTTTGCACTAGGATAAGAAACGTACAAGAAGGATGGCCTGCGTGTTCGGGAGGTGGTGAGAAATGCACCGTTGGGAACAGCTAGATGCCGAGTCATGGGCAATGAAGTGCCTCTTTTGTTAAACCTCTAGAATGTGGCAACTTGAAACAACCCAAGTATCTCCCTTCTAAAGAACCGTGGAGGTACAAAATAGAGAAAAAACAACAAGGTCAATGCTCAGCGAGCCCTCTTGAAAATAAGGCTTGAACGGCAACTTTATTTTCCCCTTTGGGATGTAGAGAGTTGAGGGCTCAATTCTCCCTGAGAAACACTGTAGATGCACGTGTTCTCTTCATAGCACAATTGCCTTTGTGATGAGAAGTGAGTTTCTAGGAAAAACCTTTGAGGCTGCCATGCTTTGGTAGGTGCTCATCCTTCTTTAATCTTCAGTGAATTGGCGACCCCATTTGACCACTAGCCTCCAGCTAACCTTCCTCTTGTATCATGCCACAGGTTGCCATGCAGCAGAATCCCTGTAGCTTTATTCAGTGTGGTTCCTGAGCTCTAGGAAACATTCGAAGTCTCCTAGGACTCAGGGGTCTGCACTAGATCCGAAACGTACAACAAGGACGGCCTGTGTCTTCGAGGAGTTGTGAGCAATGCACCGTTGGGAACAGCTAGATGCCAAGTCAGGGGCAGTGAAGGGCTTCTTTTGTTAAACCTCTAGAATGTGGTACGCTGAAACAACTCAATTATCTCCCTTCTACATCACCTTGGAGGTACAAAATAGAGAACGAAACAGCAGGTTCAATGCTCTGTGGTCCCTTTTGAAAATAAGGCTGGAAGGGAAACTTTATTTACCTCCTGGAGATTTAGAGAGTTGCAGGCTCAATTCTCCCTGAGAAACACTGTACTTGCACATCTTCTCTTCATAGCACAATTGCCTGTGTGATGACGTGAGTTTCTACGAAAGAACCTTGGAGGTTGCCATTCCTTGGTAGTTGCTCATCCCTCGGTAATCTTCAGGGAATGAACCAAACACATGGGACCTCTAGCCTCAAGGTAACATTCAGGTTTTCTCATGACAGAGGTAGGCATGCAACAGATCCCATGCAGCCTTAGTCCCTGTGGTTCTTGAACTCTAGGAATCATATCAGTTCTCTTTGGACTCGCTAGTCTGCCCTAGGTTTGGAAACGTACTAAAAGGGACGCCTGTGTCTGTGGGCAGTTGTGAGCAATGTACCATTGGGAACATCTAGATGCCAAGTGATGAGCAGTGAAGGGCTTCTTTGCTTACACCCTTAGATGGCGATAGCTTGAAAGCAACACACTTATCAACGTTCCATGCTTTCCTTCATGCAAAGCGTATCTGCATTCTTGAGGAAACCTGAGCTGCGCTGAAAAACACAATTAGCCTACCATTGTTTCTGGGAACTAAACGGTGAAGTCTGTCTACCTCAAGCAGCAACTACACTTCATGTCCAGCTTCAATAATTCCAGGGTTTCCCTTAACTGATATTTATTCCCGAGAAACATTGCCACCTCAGCCTCACTAAGCCTTCACCTTGATATCGTTACACCACAATTAAGACTCCCAGCGTGGCAACGGTTGCTAATGTCATGCTCCATTGTGTCCACTGGATGTGCAGTAAGAGAGCCAGAAACGCCAGAGGAATATGCAGTTTGGTCCCCCTGGAAATTGAGGCTTCCTGGGAAAGTTTATTTTCCTCATTGGGAAGTGGTGAGTTGCCCCCTCAGTGTTACCTGGTAAACACTGTTGTTGCCCAGCTTCTCTTCATTGCACAATGGTCTTTGTGAGGACAAGTGATTTTCCAAGAAAGAAACTTGGAGGTTGCCATTCCTTGATATTTACTCATCCTTCAGTAATCTACAGTGAATTGGCGAACCCATTTGACCACTAGCCTCAAGCTAACCTTCCTCTTGTATCATGCCACAGGTTGCCATGCAGCAGAATCCATGTAGCCTAATTCAGTGTTGTTCTTGAGCTCTAGGAAGCATTCCAGGTGTCTTACTAGCTGTAGTTTTGCACTAGGATAAGAAACGTACAAGAAGGATGGCCTGCGTGTTCGGGAGGTGGTGAGAAATGCACCGTTGGGAACAGCTAGATGCCGAGTCATGGGCAATGAAGTGCCTCTTTTGTTAAACCTCTAGAATGTGGCAACTTGAAACAACCCAAGTATCTCCCTTCTAAAGAAACGTGGAGGTACAAAATAGAGAAAAAACAACAAGGTCAATGCTCAGCGAGCCCTCTTGAAAATAAGGCTTGAACGGCAACTTTATTTTCCCCTTTGGGATGTAGAGAGTTGAGGGCTCAATTCTCCCTGAGAAACACTGTAGATGCACGTGTTCTCTTCATAGCACAATTGCCTTTGTGATGAGAAGTCAGTTTCTAGGAAAAACCTTTGAGGCTGCCATGCTTTGGTAGGTGCTCATCCTTCTTTAATCTTCAGTGAATTGGCGACCCCATTTGACCACTAGCCTCCAGCTAACCTTCCTCTTGTATCATGCCACAGGTTGCCATGCAGCAGAATCCCTGTAGCTTTATTCAGTGTGGTTCCTGAGCTCTAGGAAACATTCGAAGTCTCCTAGGACTCAGGGGTCTGCACTAGATCCGAAACGTACAACAAGGACGGCCTGTGTCTTCGAGGAGTTGTGAGCAATGCACCGTTGGGAACAGCTAGATGCCAAGTCAGGGGCAGTGAAGGGCTTCTTTTGTTAAACCTCTAGAATGTGGTACGCTGAAACAACTCAATTATCTCCCTTCTACATCACCTTGGAGGTACAAAATAGAGAACGAAACAGCAGGTTCAATGCTCTGTGGTCCCTTTTGAAAATAAGGCTGGAAGGGAAACTTTATTTACCTCCTGGAGATTTAGAGAGTTGCAGGCTCAATTCTCCCTGAGAAACACTGTACTTGCACATCTTCTCTTCATAGCACAATTGCCTGTGTGATGACGTGAGTTTCTACGAAAGAACCTTGGAGGTTGCCATTCCTTGGTAGTTGCTCATCCCTCGGTAATCTTCAGGGAATGAACCAAACACATGGGACCTCTAGCCTCAAGGTAACATTCAGGTTTTCTCATGACAGAGGTAGGCATGCAACAGATCCCATGCAGCCTTAGTCCCTGTGGTTCTTGAACTCTAGGAATCATATCAGTTCTCTTTGGACTCGCTAGTCTGCCCTAGGTTTGGAAACGTACTAAAAGGGACGCCTGTGTCTGTGGGCAGTTGTGAGCAATGTACCATTGGGAACATCTAGATGCCAAGTGATGAGCAGTGAAGGGCTTCTTTGCTTACACCCTTAGATGGCGATAGCTTGAAAGCAACACACTTATCAACGTTCCATGCTTTCCTTCATGCAAAGCGTATCTGCATTCTTGAGGAAACCTGAGCTGCGCTGAAAAACACAATTAGCCTACCATTGTTTCTGGGAACTAAACGGTGAAGTCTGTCTACCTCAAGCAGCAACTACACTTCATGTCCAGCTTCAATAATTCCAGGGTTTCCCTTAACTGATATTTATTCCCGAGAAACATTGCCACCTCAGCCTCACTAAGCCTTCACCTTGATATCGTTACACCACAATTAAGACTCCCAGCGTGGCAACGGTTGCTAATGTCATGCTCCATTGTGTCCACTGGATGTGCAGTAAGAGAGCCAGAAACGCCAGAGGAATATGCAGTTTGGTCCCCCTGGAAATTGAGGCTTCCTGGGAAAGTTTATTTTCCTCATTGGGAAGTGGTGAGTTGCCCCCTCAGTGTTACCTGGTAAACACTGTTGTTGCCCAGCTTCTCTTCATTGCACAATGGTCTTTGTGAGGACAAGTGATTTTCCAAGAAAGAAACTTGGAGGTTGCCATTCCTTGATATTTACTCATCCTTCAGTAATCTACAGTGAATTGGCGAACCCATTTGACCACTAGCCTCAAGCTAACCTTCCTCTTGTATCATGCCACAGGTTGCCATGCAGCAGAATCCATGTAGCCTAATTCAGTGTTGTTCTTGAGCTCTAGGAAGCATTCCAGGTGTCTTACTAGCTGTAGTTTTGCACTAGGATAAGAAACGTACAAGAAGGATGGCCTGCGTGTTCGGGAGGTGGTGAGAAATGCACCGTTGGGAACAGCTAGATGCCGAGTCATGGGCAATGAAGTGCCTCTTTTGTTAAACCTCTAGAATGTGGCAACTTGAAACAACCCAAGTATCTCCCTTCTAAAGAAACGTGGAGGTACAAAATAGAGAAAAAACAACAAGGTCAATGCTCAGCGAGCCCTCTTGAAAATAAGGCTTGAACGGCAACTTTATTTTCCCCTTTGGGATGTAGAGAGTTGAGGGCTCAATTCTCCCTGAGAAACACTGTAGATGCACGTGTTCTCTTCATAGCACAATTGCCTTTGTGATGAGAAGTGAGTTTCTAGGAAAAACCTTTGAGGCTGCCATGCTTTGGTAGGTGCTCATCCTTCTTTAATCTTCAGTGAATTGGCGACCCCATTTGACCACTAGCCTCCAGCTAACCTTCCTCTTGTATCATGCCACAGGTTGCCATGCAGCAGAATCCCTGTAGCTTTATTCAGTGTGGTTCCTGAGCTCTAGGAAACATTCGAAGTCTCCTAGGACTCAGGGGTCTGCACTAGATCCGAAACGTACAACAAGGACGGCCTGTGTCTTCGAGGAGTTGTGAGCAATGCACCGTTGGGAACAGCTAGATGCCAAGTCAGGGGCAGTGAAGGGCTTCTTTTGTTAAACCTCTAGAATGTGGTACGCTGAAACAACTCAATTATCTCCCTTCTACATCACCTTGGAGGTACAAAATAGAGAACGAAACAGCAGGTTCAATGCTCTGTGGTCCCTTTTGAAAATAAGGCTGGAAGGGAAACTTTATTTACCTCCTGGAGATTTAGAGAGTTGCAGGCTCAATTCTCCCTGAGAAACACTGTACTTGCACATCTTCTCTTCATAGCACAATTGCCTGTGTGATGACGTGAGTTTCTACGAAAGAACCTTGGAGGTTGCCATTCCTTGGTAGTTGCTCATCCCTCGGTAATCTTCAGGGAATGAACCAAACACATGGGACCTCTAGCCTCAAGGTAACATTCAGGTTTTCTCATGACAGAGGTAGGCATGCAACAGATCCCATGCAGCCTTAGTCCCTGTGGTTCTTGAACTCTAGGAATCATATCAGTTCTCTTTGGACTCGCTAGTCTGCCCTAGGTTTGGAAACGTACTAAAAGGGACGCCTGTGTCTGTGGGCAGTTGTGAGCAATGTACCATTGGGAACATCTAGATGCCAAGTGATGAGCAGTGAAGGGCTTCTTTGCTTACACCCTTAGATGGCGATAGCTTGAAAGCAACACACTTATCAACGTTCCATGCTTTCCTTCATGCAAAGCGTATCTGCATTCTTGAGGAAACCTGAGCTGCGCTGAAAAACACAATTAGCCTACCATTGTTTCTGGGAACTAAACGGTGAAGTCTGTCTACCTCAAGCAGCAACTACACTTCATGTCCAGCTTCAATAATTCCAGGGTTTCCCTTAACTGATATTTAGTCCCGAGAAACATTGCCACCTCAGCCTCACTAAGCCTTCACCTTGATATCGTTACACCACAATTAAGACTCCCAGCGTGGCAACGGTTGCTAATGTCATGCTCCATTGTGTCCACTGGATGTGCAGTAAGAGAGCCAGAAACGCCAGAGGAATATGCAGTTTGGTCCCCCTGGAAATTGAGGCTTCCTGGGAAAGTTTATTTTCCTCATTGGGAAGTGGTGAGTTGCCCCCTCAGTGTTACCTGGTAAACACTGTTGTTGCCCAGCTTCTCTTCATTGCACAATGGTCTTTGTGAGGACAAGTGATTTTCCAAGAAAGAAACTTGGAGGTTGCCATTCCTTGATATTTACTCATCCTTCAGTAATCTACAGTGAATTGGCGAACCCATTTGACCACTAGCCTCAAGCTAACCTTCCTCTTGTATCATGCCACAGGTTGCCATGCAGCAGAATCCATGTAGCCTAATTCAGTGTTGTTCTTGAGCTCTAGGAAGCATTCCAGGTGTCTTACTAGCTGTAGTTTTGCACTAGGATAAGAAACGTACAAGAAGGATGGCCTGCGTGTTCGGGAGGTGGTGAGAAATGCACCGTTGGGAACAGCTAGATGCCGAGTCATGGGCAATGAAGTGCCTCTTTTGTTAAACCTCTAGAATGTGGCAACTTGAAACAACCCAAGTATCTCCCTTCTAAAGAAACGTGGAGGTACAAAATAGAGAAAAAACAACAAGGTCAATGCTCAGCGAGCCCTCTTGAAAATAAGGCTTGAACGGCAACTTTATTTTCCCCTTTGGGATGTAGAGAGTTGAGGGCTCAATTCTCCCTGAGAAACACTGTAGATGCACGTGTTCTCTTCATAGCACAATTGCCTTTGTGATGAGAAGTCAGTTTCTAGGAAAAACCTTTGAGGCTGCCATGCTTTGGTAGGTGCTCATCCTTCTTTAATCTTCAGTGAATTGGCGACCCCATTTGACCACTAGCCTCCAGCTAACCTTCCTCTTGTATCATGCCACAGGTTGCCATGCAGCAGAATCCCTGTAGCTTTATTCAGTGTGGTTCCTGAGCTCTAGGAAACATTCGAAGTCTCCTAGGACTCAGGGGTCTGCACTAGATCCGAAACGTACAACAAGGACGGCCTGTGTCTTCGAGGAGTTGTGAGCAATGCACCGTTGGGAACAGCTAGATGCCAAGTCAGGGGCAGTGAAGGGCTTCTTTTGTTAAACCTCTAGAATGTGGTACGCTGAAACAACTCAATTATCTCCCTTCTACATCACCTTGGAGGTACAAAATAGAGAACGAAACAGCAGGTTCAATGCTCTGTGGTCCCTTTTGAAAATAAGGCTGGAAGGGAAACTTTATTTACCTCCTGGAGATTTAGAGAGTTGCAGGCTCAATTCTCCCTGAGAAACACTGTACTTGCACATCTTCTCTTCATAGCACAATTGCCTGTGTGATGACGTGCGTTTCTACGAAAGAACCTTGGAGGTTGCCATTCCTTGGTAGTTGCTCATCCCTCGGTAATCTTCAGGGAATGAACCAAACACATGGGACCTCTAGCCTCAAGGTAACATTCAGGTTTTCTCATGACAGAGGTAGGCATGCAACAGATCCCATGCAGCCTTAGTCCCTGTGGTTCTTGAACTCTAGGAATCATATCAGTTCTCTTTGGACTCGCTAGTCTGCCCTAGGTTTGGAAACGTACTAAAAGGGACGCCTGTGTCTGTGGGCAGTTGTGAGCAATGTACCATTGGGAACATCTAGATGCCAAGTGATGAGCAGTGAAGGGCTTCTTTGCTTACACCCTTAGATGGCGATAGCTTGAAAGCAACACAGTTATCAACGTTCCATGCTTTCCTTCATGCAAAGCGTATCTGCATTCTTGAGGAAACCTGAGCTGCGCTGAAAAACACAATTAGCCTACCATTGTTTCTGGGAACTAAACGGTGAAGTCTGTCTACCTCAAGCAGCAACTACACTTCATGTCCAGCTTCAATAATTCCAGGGTTTCCCTTAACTGATATTTATTCCCGAGAAACATTGCCACCTCAGCCTCACTAAGCCTTCACCTTGATATCGTTACACCACAATTAAGACTCCCAGCGTGGCAACGGTTGCTAATGTCATGCTCCATTGTGTCCACTGGATGTGCAGTAAGAGAGCCAGAAACGCCAGAGGAATATGCAGTTTGGTCCCCCTGGAAATTGAGGCTTCCTGGGAAAGTTTATTTTCCTCATTGGGAAGTGGTGAGTTGCCCCCTCAGTGTTACCTGGTAAACACTGTTGTTGCCCAGCTTCTCTTCATTGCACAATGGTCTTTGTGAGGACAAGTGATTTTCCAAGAAAGAAACTTGGAGGTTGCCATTCCTTGATATTTACTCATCCTTCAGTAATCTACAGTGAATTGGCGAACCCATTTGACCACTAGCCTCAAGCTAACCTTCCTCTTGTATCATGCCACAGGTTGCCATGCAGCAGAATCCATGTAGCCTAATTCAGTGTTGTTCTTGAGCTCTAGGAAGCATTCCAGGTGTCTTACTAGCTGTAGTTTTGCACTAGGATAAGAAACGTACAAGAAGGATGGCCTGCGTGTTCGGGAGGTGGTGAGAAATGCACCGTTGGGAACAGCTAGATGCCGAGTCATGGGCAATGAAGTGCCTCTTTTGTTAAACCTCTAGAATGTGGCAACTTGAAACAACCCAAGTATCTCCCTTCTAAAGAAACGTGGAGGTACAAAATAGAGAAAAAACAACAAGGTCAATGCTCAGCGAGCCCTCTTGAAAATAAGGCTTGAACGGCAACTTTATTTTCCCCTTTGGGATGTAGAGAGTTGAGGGCTCAATTCTCCCTGAGAAACACTGTAGATGCACGTGTTCTCTTCATAGCACAATTGCCTTTGTGATGAGAAGTCAGTTTCTAGGAAAAACCTTTGAGGCTGCCATGCTTTGGTAGGTGCTCATCCTTCTTTAATCTTCAGTGAATTGGCGACCCCATTTGACCACTAGCCTCCAGCTAACCTTCCTCTTGTATCATGCCACAGGTTGCCATGCAGCAGAATCCCTGTAGCTTTATTCAGTGTGGTTCCTGAGCTCTAGGAAACATTCGAAGTCTCCTAGGACTCAGGGGTCTGCACTAGATCCGAAACGTACAACAAGGACGGCCTGTGTCTTCGAGGAGTTGTGAGCAATGCACCGTTGGGAACAGCTAGATGCCAAGTCAGGGGCAGTGAAGGGCTTCTTTTGTTAAACCTCTAGAATGTGGTACGCTGAAACAACTCAATTATCTCCCTTCTACATCACCTTGGAGGTACAAAATAGAGAACGAAACAGCAGGTTCAATGCTCTGTGGTCCCTTTTGAAAATAAGGCTGGAAGGGAAACTTTATTTACCTCCTGGAGATTTAGAGAGTTGCAGGCTCAATTCTCCCTGAGAAACACTGTACTTGCACATCTTCTCTTCATAGCACAATTGCCTGTGTGATGACGTGAGTTTCTACGAAAGAACCTTGGAGGTTGCCATTCCTTGGTAGTTGCTCATCCCTCGGTAATCTTCAGGGAATGAACCAAACACATGGGACCTCTAGCCTCAAGGTAACATTCAGGTTTTCTCATGACAGAGGTAGGCATGCAACAGATCCCATGCAGCCTTAGTCCCTGTGGTTCTTGAACTCTAGGAATCATATCAGTTCTCTTTGGACTCGCTAGTCTGCCCTAGGTTTGGAAACGTACTAAAAGGGACGCCTGTGTCTGTGGGCAGTTGTGAGCAATGTACCATTGGGAACATCTAGATGCCAAGTGATGAGCAGTGAAGGGCTTCTTTGCTTACACCCTTAGATGGCGATAGCTTGAAAGCAACACACTTATCAACGTTCCATGCTTTCCTTCATGCAAAGCGTATCTGCATTCTTGAGGAAACCTGAGCTGCGCTGAAAAACACAATTAGCCTACCATTGTTTCTGGGAACTAAACGGTGAAGTCTGTCTACCTCAAGCAGCAACTACACTTCATGTCCAGCTTCAATAATTCCAGGGTTTCCCTTAACTGATATTTATTCCCGAGAAACATTGCCACCTCAGCCTCACTAAGCCTTCACCTTGATATCGTTACACCACAATTAAGACTCCCAGCGTGGCAACGGTTGCTAATGTCATGCTCCATTGTGTCCACTGGATGTGCAGTAAGAGAGCCAGAAACGCCAGAGGAATATGCAGTTTGGTCCCCCTGGAAATTGAGGCTTCCTGGGAAAGTTTATTTTCCTCATTGGGAAGTGGTGAGTTGCCCCCTCAGTGTTACCTGGTAAACACTGTTGTTGCCCAGCTTCTCTTCATTGCACAATGGTCTTTGTGAGGACAAGTGATTTTCCAAGAAAGAAACTTGGAGGTTGCCATTCCTTGATATTTACTCATCCTTCAGTAATCTACAGTGAATTGGCGAACCCATTTGACCACTAGCCTCAAGCTAACCTTCCTCTTGTATCATGCCACAGGTTGCCATGCAGCAGAATCCATGTAGCCTAATTCAGTGTTGTTCTTGAGCTCTAGGAAGCATTCCAGGTGTCTTACTAGCTGTAGTTTTGCACTAGGATAAGAAACGTACAAGAAGGATGGCCTGCGTGTTCGGGAGGTGGTGAGAAATGCACCGTTGGGAACAGCTAGATGCCGAGTCATGGGCAATGAAGTGCCTCTTTTGTTAAACCTCTAGAATGTGGCAACTTGAAACAACCCAAGTATCTCCCTTCTAAAGAAACGTGGAGGTACAAAATAGAGAAAAAACAACAAGGTCAATGCTCAGCGAGCCCTTTTGAAAATAAGGCTTGAACGGCAACTTTATTTTCCCCTTTGGGATGTAGAGAGTTGAGGGCTCAATTCTCCCTGAGAAACACTGTAGATGCACGTGTTCTCTTCATAGCACAATTGCCTTTGTGATGAGAAGTGAGTTTCTAGGAAAAACCTTTGAGGCTGCCATGCTTTGGTAGGTGCTCATCCTTCTTTAATCTTCAGTGAATTGGCGACCCCATTTGACCACTAGCCTCCAGCTAACCTTCCTCTTGTATCATGCCACAGGTTGCCATGCAGCAGAATCCCTGTAGCTTTATTCAGTGTGGTTCCTGAGCTCTAGGAAACATTCGAAGTCTCCTAGGACTCAGGGGTCTGCACTAGATCCGAAACGTACAACAAGGACGGCCTGTGTCTTCGAGGAGTTGTGAGCAATGCACCGTTGGGAACAGCTAGATGCCAAGTCAGGGGCAGTGAAGGGCTTCTTTTGTTAAACCTCTAGAATGTGGTACGCTGAAACAACTCAATTATCTCCCTTCTACATCACCTTGGAGGTACAAAATAGAGAACGAAACAGCAGGTTCAATGCTCTGTGGTCCCTTTTGAAAATAAGGCTGGAAGGGAAACTTTATTTACCTCCTGGAGATTTAGAGAGTTGCAGGCTCAATTCTCCCTGAGAAACACTGTACTTGCACATCTTCTCTTCATAGCACAATTGCCTGTGTGATGACGTGAGTTTCTACGAAAGAACCTTGGAGGTTGCCATTCCTTGGTAGTTGCTCATCCCTCGGTAATCTTCAGGGAATGAACCAAACACATGGGACCTCTAGCCTCAAGGTAACATTCAGGTTTTCTCATGACAGAGGTAGGCATGCAACAGATCCCATGCAGCCTTAGTCCCTGTGGTTCTTGAACTCTAGGAAGCATATCAGTTCTCTTTGGACTCGCTAGTCTGCCCTAGGTTTGGAAACGTACTAAAAGGGACGCCTGTGTCTGTGGGCAGTTGTGAGCAATGTACCATTGGGAACATCTAGATGCCAAGTGATGAGCAGTGAAGGGCTTCTTTGCTTACACCCTTAGATGGCGATAGCTTGAAAGCAACACACTTATCAACGTTCCATGCTTTCCTTCATGCAAAGCGTATCTGCATTCTTGAGGAAACCTGAGCTGCGCTGAAAAACACAATTAGCCTACCATTGTTTCTGGGAACTAAACGGTGAAGTCTGTCTACCTCAAGCAGCAACTACACTTCATGTCCAGCTTCAATAATTCCAGGGTTTCCCTTAACTGATATTTATTCCCGAGAAACATTGCCACCTCAGCCTCACTAAGCCTTCACCTTGATATCGTTACACCACAATTAAGACTCCCAGCGTGGCAACGGTTGCTAATGTCATGCTCCATTGTGTCCACTGGATGTGCAGTAAGAGAGCCAGAAACGCCAGAGGAATATGCAGTTTGGTCCCCCTGGAAATTGAGGCTTCCTGGGAAAGTTTATTTTCCTCATTGGGAAGTGGTGAGTTGCCCCCTCAGTGTTACCTGGTAAACACTGTTGTTGCCCAGCTTCTCTTCATTGCACAATGGTCTTTGTGAGGACAAGTGATTTTCCAAGAAAGAAACTTGGAGGTTGCCATTCCTTGATATTTACTCATCCTTCAGTAATCTACAGTGAATTGGCGAACCCATTTGACCACTAGCCTCAAGCTAACCTTCCTCTTGTATCATGCCACAGGTTGCCATGCAGCAGAATCCATGTAGCCTAATTCAGTGTTGTTCTTGAGCTCTAGGAAGCATTCCAGGTGTCTTACTAGCTGTAGTTTTGCACTAGGATAAGAAACGTACAAGAAGGATGGCCTGCGTGTTCGGGAGGTGGTGAGAAATGCACCGTTGGGAACAGCTAGATGCCGAGTCATGGGCAATGAAGTGCCTCTTTTGTTAAACCTCTAGAATGTGGCAACTTGAAACAACCCAAGTATCTCCCTTCTAAAGAAACGTGGAGGTACAAAATAGAGAAAAAAACAACAAGGTCAATGCTCAGCGAGCCCTTTTGAAAATAAGGCTTGAACGGCAACTTTATTTTCCCCTTTGGGATGTAGAGAGTTGAGGGCTCAATTCTCCCTGAGAAACACTGTAGATGCACGTGTTCTCTTCATAGCACAATTGCCTTTGTGATGAGAAGTGAGTTTCTAGGAAAAACCTTTGAGGCTGCCATGCTTTGGTAGGTGCTCATCCTTCTTTAATCTTCAGTGAATTGGCGACCCCATTTGACCACTAGCCTCCAGCTAACCTTCCTCTTGTATCATGCCACAGGTTGCCATGCAGCAGAATCCCTGTAGCTTTATTCAGTGTGGTTCCTGAGCTCTAGGAAACATTCGAAGTCTCCTAGGACTCAGGGGTCTGCACTAGATCCGAAACGTACAACAAGGACGGCCTGTGTCTTCGAGGAGTTGTGAGCAATGCACCGTTGGGAACAGCTAGATGCCAAGTCAGGGGCAGTGAAGGGCTTCTTTTGTTAAACCTCTAGAATGTGGTACGCTGAAACAACTCAATTATCTCCCTTCTACATCACCTTGGAGGTACAAAATAGAGAACGAAACAGCAGGTTCAATGCTCTGTGGTCCCTTTTGAAAATAAGGCTGGAAGGGAAACTTTATTTACCTCCTGGAGATTTAGAGAGTTGCAGGCTCAATTCTCCCTGAGAAACACTGTACTTGCACATCTTCTCTTCATAGCACAATTGCCTGTGTGATGACGTGAGTTTCTACGAAAGAACCTTGGAGGTTGCCATTCCTTGGTAGTTGCTCATCCCTCGGTAATCTTCAGGGAATGAACCAAACACATGGGACCTCTAGCCTCAAGGTAACATTCAGGTTTTCTCATGACAGAGGTAGGCATGCAACAGATCCCATGCAGCCTTAGTCCCTGTGGTTCTTGAACTCTAGGAATCATATCAGTTCTCTTTGGACTCGCTAGTCTGCCCTAGGTTTGGAAACGTACTAAAAGGGACGCCTGTGTCTGTGGGCAGTTGTGAGCAATGTACCATTGGGAACATCTAGATGCCAAGTGATGAGCAGTGAAGGGCTTCTTTGCTTACACCCTTAGATGGCGATAGCTTGAAAGCAACACACTTATCAACGTTCCATGCTTTCCTTCATGCAAAGCGTATCTGCATTCTTGAGGAAACCTGAGCTGCGCTGAAAAACACAATTAGCCTACCATTGTTTCTGGGAACTAAACGGTGAAGTCTGTCTACCTCAAGCAGCAACTACACTTCATGTCCAGCTTCAATAATTCCAGGGTTTCCCTTAACTGATATTTATTCCCGAGAAACATTGCCACCTCAGCCTCACTAAGCCTTCACCTTGATATCGTTACACCACAATTAAGACTCCCAGCGTGGCAACGGTTGCTAATGTCATGCTCCATTGTGTCCACTGGATGTGCAGTAAGAGAGCCAGAAACGCCAGAGGAATATGCAGTTTGGTCCCCCTGGAAATTGAGGCTTCCTGGGAAAGTTTATTTTCCTCATTGGGAAGTGGTGAGTTGCCCCCTCAGTGTTACCTGGTAAACACTGTTGTTGCCCAGCTTCTCTTCATTGCACAATGGTCTTTGTGAGGACAAGTGATTTTCCAAGAAAGAAACTTGGAGGTTGCCATTCCTTGATATTTACTCATCCTTCAGTAATCTACAGTGAATTGGCGAACCCATTTGACCACTAGCCTCAAGCTAACCTTCCTCTTGTATCATGCCACAGGTTGCCATGCAGCAGAATCCATGTAGCCTAATTCAGTGTTGTTCTTGAGCTCTAGGAAGCATTCCAGGTGTCTTACTAGCTGTAGTTTTGCACTAGGATAAGAAACGTACAAGAAGGATGGCCTGCGTGTTCGGGAGGTGGTGAGAAATGCACCGTTGGGAACAGCTAGATGCCGAGTCATGGGCAATGAAGTGCCTCTTTTGTTAAACCTCTAGAATGTGGCAACTTGAAACAACCCAAGTATCTCCCTTCTAAAGAAACGTGGAGGTACAAAATAGAGAAAACAACAACAAGGTCAATGCTCAGCGAGCCCTCTTGAAAATAAGGCTTGAACGGCAACTTTATTTTCCCCTTTGGGATGTAGAGAGTTGAGGGCTCAATTCTCCCTGAGAAACACTGTAGATGCACGTGTTCTCTTCATAGCACAATTGCCTTTGTGATGAGAAGTGAGTTTCTAGGAAAAACCTTTGAGGCTGCCATGCTTTGGTAGGTGCTCATCCTTCTTTAATCTTCAGTGAATTGGCGACCCCATTTGACCAGTAGCCTCCAGCTAACCTTCCTCTTGTATCATGCCACAGGTTGCCATGCAGCAGAATCCCTGTAGCTTTATTCAGTGTGGTTCCTGAGCTCTAGGAAACATTCGAAGTCTCCTAGGACTCAGGGGTCTGCACTAGATCCGAAACGTACAACAAGGACGGCCTGTGTCTTCGAGGAGTTGTGAGCAATGCACCGTTGGGAACAGCTAGATGCCAAGTCAGGGGCAGTGAAGGGCTTCTTTTGTTAAACCTCTAGAATGTGGTACGCTGAAACAACTCAATTATCTCCCTTCTACATCACCTTGGAGGTACAAAATAGAGAACGAAACAGCAGGTTCAATGCTCTGTGGTCCCTTTTGAAAATAAGGCTGGAAGGGAAACTTTATTTACCTCCTGGAGATTTAGAGACTTGCAGGCTCAATTCTCCCTGAGAAACACTGTACTTGCACATCTTCTCTTCATAGCACAATTGCCTGTGTGATGACGTGAGTTTCTACGAAAGAACCTTGGAGGTTGCCATTCCTTGGTAGTTGCTCATCCCTCGGTAATCTTCAGGGAATGAACCAAACACATGGGACCTCTAGCCTCAAGGTAACATTCAGGTTTTCTCATGACAGAGGTAGGCATGCAACAGATCCCATGCAGCCTTAGTCCCTGTGGTTCTTGAACTCTAGGAATCATATCAGTTCTCTTTGGACTCGCTAGTCTGCCCTAGGTTTGGAAACGTACTAAAAGGGACGCCTGTGTCTGTGGGCAGTTGTGAGCAATGTACCATTGGGAACATCTAGATGCCAAGTGATGAGCAGTGAAGGGCTTCTTTGCTTACACCCTTAGATGGCGATAGCTTGAAAGCAACACAGTTATCAACGTTCCATGCTTTCCTTCATGCAAAGCGTATCTGCATTCTTGAGGAAACCTGAGCTGCGCTGAAAAACACAATTAGCCTACCATTGTTTCTGGGAACTAAACGGTGAAGTCTGTCTACCTCAAGCAGCAACTACACTTCATGTCCAGCTTCAATAATTCCAGGGTTTCCCTTAACTGATATTTATTCCCGAGAAACATTGCCACCTCAGCCTCACTAAGCCTTCACCTTGATATCGTTACACCACAATTAAGACTCCCAGCGTGGCAACGGTTGCTAATGTCATGCTCCATTGTGTCCACTGGATGTGCAGTAAGAGAGCCAGAAACGCCAGAGGAATATGCAGTTTGGTCCCCCTGGAAATTGAGGCTTCCTGGGAAAGTTTATTTTCCTCATTGGGAAGTGGTGAGTTGCCCCCTCAGTGTTACCTGGTAAACACTGTTGTTGCCCAGCTTCTCTTCATTGCACAATGGTCTTTGTGAGGACAAGTGATTTTCCAAGAAAGAAACTTGGAGGTTGCCATTCCTTGATATTTACTCATCCTTCAGTAATCTACAGTGAATTGGCGAACCCATTTGACCACTAGCCTCAAGCTAACCTTCCTCTTGTATCATGCCACAGGTTGCCATGCAGCAGAATCCATGTAGCCTAATTCAGTGTTGTTCTTGAGCTCTAGGAAGCATTCCAGGTGTCTTACTAGCTGTAGTTTTGCACTAGGATAAGAAACGTACAAGAAGGATGGCCTGTGTGTTCGGGAGGTGGTGAGAAATGCACCGTTGGGAACAGCTAGATGCCGAGTCATGGGCAATGAAGTGCCTCTTTTGTTAAACCTCTAGAATGTGGCAACTTGAAACAACCCAAGTATCTCCCTTCTAAAGAAACGTGGAGGTACAAAATAGAGAAAACAACAACAAGGTCAATGCTCAGCGAGCCCTCTTGAAAATAAGGCTTGAACGGCAACTTTATTTTCCCCTTTGGGATGTAGAGAGTTGAGGGCTCAATTCTCCCTGAGAAACACTGTAGATGCACGTGTTCTCTTCATAGCACAATTGCCTTTGTGATGAGAAGTGAGTTTCTAGGAAAAACCTTTGAGGCTGCCATGCTTTGGTAGGTGCTCATCCTTCTTTAATCTTCAGTGAATTGGCGACCCCATTTGACCAGTAGCCTCCAGCTAACCTTCCTCTTGTATCATGCCACAGGTTGCCATGCAGCAGAATCCCTGTAGCTTTATTCAGTGTGGTTCCTGAGCTCTAGGAAACATTCGAAGTCTCCTAGGACTCAGGGGTCTGCACTAGATCCGAAACGTACAACAAGGACGGCCTGTGTCTTCGAGGAGTTGTGAGCAATGCACCGTTGGGAACAGCTAGATGCCAAGTCAGGGGCAGTGAAGGGCTTCTTTTGTTAAACCTCTAGAATGTGGTACGCTGAAACAACTCAATTATCTCCCTTCTACATCACCTTGGAGGTACAAAATAGAGAACGAAACAGCAGGTTCAATGCTCTGTGGTCCCTTTTGAAAATAAGGCTGGAAGGGAAACTTTATTTACCTCCTGGAGATTTAGAGACTTGCAGGCTCAATTCTCCCTGAGAAACACTGTACTTGCACATCTTCTCTTCATAGCACAATTGCCTGTGTGATGACGTGAGTTTCTACGAAAGAACCTTGGAGGTTGCCATTCCTTGGTAGTTGCTCATCCCTCGGTAATCTTCAGGGAATGAACCAAACACATGGGACCTCTAGCCTCAAGGTAACATTCAGGTTTTCTCATGACAGAGGTAGGCATGCAACAGATCCCATGCAGCCTTAGTCCCTGTGGTTCTTGAACTCTAGGAATCATATCAGTTCTCTTTGGACTCGCTAGTCTGCCCTAGGTTTGGAAACGTACTAAAAGGGACGCCTGTGTCTGTGGGCAGTTGTGAGCAATGTACCATTGGGAACATCTAGATGCCAAGTGATGAGCAGTGAAGGGCTTCTTTGCTTACACCCTTAGATGGCGATAGCTTGAAAGCAACACAGTTATCAACGTTCCATGCTTTCCTTCATGCAAAGCGTATCTGCATTCTTGAGGAAACCTGAGCTGCGCTGAAAAACACAATTAGCCTACCATTGTTTCTGGGAACTAAACGGTGAAGTCTGTCTACCTCAAGCAGCAACTACACTTCATGTCCAGCTTCAATAATTCCAGGGTTTCCCTTAACTGATATTTATTCCCGAGAAACATTGCCACCTCAGCCTCACTAAGCCTTCACCTTGATATCGTTACACCACAATTAAGACTCCCAGCGTGGCAACGGTTGCTAATGTCATGCTCCATTGTGTCCACTGGATGTGCAGTAAGAGAGCCAGAAACGCCAGAGGAATATGCAGTTTGGTCCCCCTGGAAATTGAGGCTTCCTGGGAAAGTTTATTTTCCTCATTGGGAAGTGGTGAGTTGCCCCCTCAGTGTTACCTGGTAAACACTGTTGTTGCCCAGCTTCTCTTCATTGCACAATGGTCTTTGTGAGGACAAGTGATTTTCCAAGAAAGAAACTTGGAGGTTGCCATTCCTTGATATTTACTCATCCTTCAGTAATCTACAGTGAATTGGCGAACCCATTTGACCACTAGCCTCAAGCTAACCTTCCTCTTGTATCATGCCACAGGTTGCCATGCAGCAGAATCCATGTAGCCTAATTCAGTGTTGTTCTTGAGCTCTAGGAAGCATTCCAGGTGTCTTACTAGCTGTAGTTTTGCACTAGGATAAGAAACGTACAAGAAGGATGGCCTGCGTGTTCGGGAGGTGGTGAGAAATGCACCGTTGGGAACAGCTAGATGCCGAGTCATGGGCAATGAAGTGCCTCTTTTGTTAAACCTCTAGAATGTGGCAACTTGAAACAACCCAAGTATCTCCCTTCTAAAGAAACGTGGAGGTACAAAATAGAGAAAAAAACAACAAGGTCAATGCTCAGCGAGCCCTTTTGAAAATAAGGCTTGAACGGCAACTTTATTTTCCCCTTTGGGATGTAGAGAGTTGAGGGCTCAATTCTCCCTGAGAAACACTGTAGATGCACGTGTTCTCTTCATAGCACAATTGCCTTTGTGATGAGAAGTGAGTTTCTAGGAAAAACCTTTGAGGCTGCCATGCTTTGGTAGGTGCTCATCCTTCTTTAATCTTCAGTGAATTGGCGACCCCATTTGACCACTAGCCTCCAGCTAACCTTCCTCTTGTATCATGCCACAGGTTGCCATGCAGCAGAATCCCTGTAGCTTTATTCAGTGTGGTTCCTGAGCTCTAGGAAACATTCGAAGTCTCCTAGGACTCAGGGGTCTGCACTAGATCCGAAACGTACAACAAGGACGGCCTGTGTCTTCGAGGAGTTGTGAGCAATGCACCGTTGGGAACAGCTAGATGCCAAGTCAGGGGCAGTGAAGGGCTTCTTTTGTTAAACCTCTAGAATGTGGTACGCTGAAACAACTCAATTATCTCCCTTCTACATCACCTTGGAGGTACAAAATAGAGAACGAAACAGCAGGTTCAATGCTCTGTGGTCCCTTTTGAAAATAAGGCTGGAAGGGAAACTTTATTTACCTCCTGGAGATTTAGAGACTTGCAGGCTCAATTCTCCCTGAGAAACACTGTACTTGCACATCTTCTCTTCATAGCACAATTGCCTGTGTGATGACGTGAGTTTCTACGAAAGAACCTTGGAGGTTGCCATTCCTTGGTAGTTGCTCATCCCTCGGTAATCTTCAGGGAATGAACCAAACACATGGGACCTCTAGCCTCAAGGTAACATTCAGGTTTTCTCATGACAGAGGTAGGCATGCAACAGATCCCATGCAGCCTTAGTCCCTGTGGTTCTTGAACTCTAGGAATCATATCAGTTCTCTTTGGACTCGCTAGTCTGCCCTAGGTTTGGAAACGTACTAAAAGGGACGCCTGTGTCTGTGGGCAGTTGTGAGCAATGTACCATTGGGAACATCTAGATGCCAAGTGATGAGCAGTGAAGGGCTTCTTTGCTTACACCCTTAGATGGCGATAGCTTGAAAGCAACACAGTTATCAACGTTCCATGCTTTCCTTCATGCAAAGCGTATCTGCATTCTTGAGGAAACCTGAGCTGCGCTGAAAAACACAATTAGCCTACCATTGTTTCTGGGAACTAAACGGTGAAGTCTGTCTACCTCAAGCAGCAACTACACTTCATGTCCAGCTTCAATAATTCCAGGGTTTCCCTTAACTGATATTTATTCCCGAGAAACATTGCCACCTCAGCCTCACTAAGCCTTCACCTTGATATCGTTACACCACAATTAAGACTCCCAGCGTGGCAACGGTTGCTAATGTCATGCTCCATTGTGTCCACTGGATGTGCAGTAAGAGAGCCAGAAACGCCAGAGGAATATGCAGTTTGGTCCCCCTGGAAATTGAGGCTTCCTGGGAAAGTTTATTTTCCTCATTGGGAAGTGGTGAGTTGCCCCCTCAGTGTTACCTGGTAAACACTGTTGTTGCCCAGCTTCTCTTCATTGCACAATGGTCTTTGTGAGGACAAGTGATTTTCCAAGAAAGAAACTTGGAGGTTGCCATTCCTTGATATTTACTCATCCTTCAGTAATCTACAGTGAATTGGCGAACCCATTTGACCACTAGCCTCAAGCTAACCTTCCTCTTGTATCATGCCACAGGTTGCCATGCAGCAGAATCCATGTAGCCTAATTCAGTGTTGTTCTTGAGCTCTAGGAAGCATTCCAGGTGTCTTACTAGCTGTAGTTTTGCACTAGGATAAGAAACGTACAAGAAGGATGGCCTGCGTGTTCGGGAGGTGGTGAGAAATGCACCGTTGGGAACAGCTAGATGCCGAGTCATGGGCAATGAAGTGCCTCTTTTGTTAAACCTCTAGAATGTGGCAACTTGAAACAACCCAAGTATCTCCCTTCTAAAGAACCGTGGAGGTACAAAATAGAGAAAAAAACAACAAGGTCAATGCTCAGCGAGCCCTTTTGAAAATAAGGCTTGAACGGCAACTTTATTTTCCCCTTTGGGATGTAGAGAGTTGAGGGCTCAATTCTCCCTGAGAAACACTGTAGATGCACGTGTTCTCTTCATAGCACAATTGCCTTTGTGATGAGAAGTGAGTTTCTAGGAAAAACCTTTGAGGCTGCCATGCTTTGGTAGGTGCTCATCCTTCTTTAATCTTCAGTGAATTGGCGACCCCATTTGACCACTAGCCTCCAGCTAACCTTCCTCTTGTATCATGCCACAGGTTGCCATGCAGCAGAATCCCTGTAGCTTTATTCAGTGTGGTTCCTGAGCTCTAGGAAACATTCGAAGTCTCCTAGGACTCAGGGGTCTGCACTAGATCCGAAACGTACAACAAGGACGGCCTGTGTCTTCGAGGAGTTGTGAGCAATGCACCGTTGGGAACAGCTAGATGCCAAGTCAGGGGCAGTGAAGGGCTTCTTTTGTTAAACCTCTAGAATGTGGTACGCTGAAACAACTCAATTATCTCCCTTCTACATCACCTTGGAGGTACAAAATAGAGAACGAAACAGCAGGTTCAATGCTCTGTGGTCCCTTTTGAAAATAAGGCTGGAAGGGAAACTTTATTTACCTCCTGGAGATTTAGAGACTTGCAGGCTCAATTCTCCCTGAGAAACACTGTACTTGCACATCTTCTCTTCATAGCACAATTGCCTGTGTGATGACGTGAGTTTCTACGAAAGAACCTTGGAGGTTGCCATTCCTTGGTAGTTGCTCATCCCTCGGTAATCTTCAGGGAATGAACCAAACACATGGGACCTCTAGCCTCAAGGTAACATTCAGGTTTTCTCATGACAGAGGTAGGCATGCAACAGATCCCATGCAGCCTTAGTCCCTGTGGTTCTTGAACTCTAGGAATCATATCAGTTCTCTTTGGACTCGCTAGTCTGCCCTAGGTTTGGAAACGTACTAAAAGGGACGCCTGTGTCTGTGGGCAGTTGTGAGCAATGTACCATTGGGAACATCTAGATGCCAAGTGATGAGCAGTGAAGGGCTTCTTTGCTTACACCCTTAGATGGCGATAGCTTGAAAGCAACACAGTTATCAACGTTCCATGCTTTCCTTCATGCAAAGCGTATCTGCATTCTTGAGGAAACCTGAGCTGCGCTGAAAAACACAATTAGCCTACCATTGTTTCTGGGAACTAAACGGTGAAGTCTGTCTACCTCAAGCAGCAACTACACTTCATGTCCAGCTTCAATAATTCCAGGGTTTCCCTTAACTGATATTTATTCCCGAGAAACATTGCCACCTCAGCCTCACTAAGCCTTCACCTTGATATCGTTACACCACAATTAAGACTCCCAGCGTGGCAACGGTTGCTAATGTCATGCTCCATTGTGTCCACTGGATGTGCAGTAAGAGAGCCAGAAACGCCAGAGGAATATGCAGTTTGGTCCCCCTGGAAATTGAGGCTTCCTGGGAAAGTTTATTTTCCTCATTGGGAAGTGGTGAGTTGCCCCCTCAGTGTTACCTGGTAAACACTGTTGTTGCCCAGCTTCTCTTCATTGCACAATGGTCTTTGTGAGGACAAGTGATTTTCCAAGAAAGAAACTTGGAGGTTGCCATTCCTTGATATTTACTCATCCTTCAGTAATCTACAGTGAATTGGCGAACCCATTTGACCACTAGCCTCAAGCTAACCTTCCTCTTGTATCATGCCACAGGTTGCCATGCAGCAGAATCCATGTAGCCTAATTCAGTGTTGTTCTTGAGCTCTAGGAAGCATTCCAGGTGTCTTACTAGCTGTAGTTTTGCACTAGGATAAGAAACGTACAAGAAGGATGGCCTGCGTGTTCGGGAGGTGGTGAGAAATGCACCGTTGGGAACAGCTAGATGCCGAGTCATGGGCAATGAAGTGCCTCTTTTGTTAAACCTCTAGAATGTGGCAACTTGAAACAACCCAAGTATCTCCCTTCTAAAGAAACGTGGAGGTACAAAATAGAGAAAAAAACAACAAGGTCAATGCTCAGCGAGCCCTTTTGAAAATAAGGCTTGAACGGCAACTTTATTTTCCCCTTTGGGATGTAGAGAGTTGAGGGCTCAATTCTCCCTGAGAAACACTGTAGATGCACGTGTTCTCTTCATAGCACAATTGCCTTTGTGATGAGAAGTGAGTTTCTAGGAAAAACCTTTGAGGCTGCCATGCTTTGGTAGGTGCTCATCCTTCTTTGATCTTCAGTGAATTGGCGACCCCATTTGACCACTAGCCTCCAGCTAACCTTCCTCTTGTATCATGCCACAGGTTGCCATGCAGCAGAATCCCTGTAGCTTTATTCAGTGTGGTTCCTGAGCTCTAGGAAATATTCGAAGTCTCCTAGGACTCAGGGGTCTGCACTAGATCCGAAACGTACAACAAGGACGGCCTGTGTCTTCGAGGAGTTGTGAGCAATGCACCATTGGGAACAGCTAGATGCCAAGTCAGGGGCAGTGAAGGGCTTCTTTTGTTAAACCTCTAGAATGTGGTACGCTGAAACAACTCAATTATCTCCCTTCTACATCACCTTGGAGGTACAAAATAGAGAACGAAACAGCAGGTTCAATGCTCTGTGGTCCCTTTTGAAAATAAGGCTGGAAGGGAAACTTTATTTACCTCCTGGAGATTTAGAGAGTTGCAGGCTCAATTCTCCCTGAGAAACACTGTACTTGCACATCTTCTCTTCATAGCACAATTGCCTGTGTGATGACGTGAGTTTCTACGAAAGAACCTTGGAGGTTGCCATTCCTTGGTAGTTGCTCATCCCTCGGTAATCTTCAGGGAATGAACCAAACACATGGGACCTCTAGCCTCAAGGTAACATTCAGGTTTTCTCATGACAGAGGTAGGCATGCAACAGATCCCATGCAGCCTTAGTCCCTGTGGTTCTTGAACTCTAGGAATCATATCAGTTCTCTTTGGACTCGCTAGTCTGCCCTAGGTTTGGAAACGTACTAAAAGGGACGCCTGTGTCTGTGGGCAGTTGTGAGCAATGTACCATTGGGAACATCTAGATGCCAAGTGATGAGCAGTGAAGGGCTTCTTTGCTTACACCCTTAGATGGCGATAGCTTGAAAGCAACACAGTTATCAACGTTCCATGCTTTCCTTCATGCAAAGCGTATCTGCATTCTTGAGGAAACCTGAGCTGCGCTGAAAAACACAATTAGCCTACCATTGTTTCTGGGAACTAAACGGTGAAGTCTGTCTACCTCAAGCAGCAACTACACTTCATGTCCAGCTTCAATAATTCCAGGGTTTCCCTTAACTGATATTTATTCCCGAGAAACATTGCCACGTCAGCCTCACTAAGCCTTCACCTTGATATCGTTACACCACAATTAAGACTCCCAGCGTGGCAACGGTTGCTAATGTCATGCTCCATTGTGTCCACTGGATGTGCAGTAAGAGAGCCAGAAACGCCAGAGGAATATGCAGTTTGGTCCCCCTGGAAATTGAGGCTTCCTGGGAAAGTTTATTTTCCTCATTGGGAAGTGGTGAGTTGCCCCCTCAGTGTTACCTGGTAAACACTGTTGTTGCCCAGCTTCTCTTCATTGCACAATGGTCTTTGTGAGGACAAGTGATTTTCCAAGAAAGAAACTTGGAGGTTGCCATTCCTTGATATTTACTCATCCTTCAGTAATCTACAGTGAATTGGCGAACCCATTTGACCACTAGCCTCAAGCTAACCTTCCTCTTGTATCATGCCACAGGTTGCCATGCAGCAGAATCCATGTAGCCTAATTCAGTGTTGTTCTTGAGCTCTAGGAAGCATTCCAGGTGTCTTACTAGCTGTAGTTTTGCACTAGGATAAGAAACGTACAAGAAGGATGGCCTGCGTGTTCGGGAGGTGGTGAGAAATGCACCGTTGGGAACAGCTAGATGCCGAGTCATGGGCAATGAAGTGCCTCTTTTGTTAAACCTCTAGAATGTGGCAACTTGAAACAACCCAAGTATCTCCCTTCTAAAGAAACGTGGAGGTACAAAATAGAGAAAAAAACAACAAGGTCAATGCTCAGCGAGCCCTTTTGAAAATAAGGCTTGAACGGCAACTTTATTTTCCCCTTTGGGATGTAGAGAGTTGAGGGCTCAATTCTCCCTGAGAAACACTGTAGATGCACGTGTTCTCTTCATAGCACAATTGCCTTTGTGATGAGAAGTGAGTTTCTAGGAAAAACCTTTGAGGCTGCCATGCTTTGGTAGGTGCTCATCCTTCTTTAATCTTCAGTGAATTGGCGACCCCATTTGACCACTAGCCTCCAGCTAACCTTCCTCTTGTATCATGCCACAGGTTGCCATGCAGCAGAATCCCTGTAGCTTTATTCAGTGTGGTTCCTGAGCTCTAGGAAACATTCGAAGTCTCCTAGGACTCAGGGGTCTGCACTAGATCCGAAACGTACAACAAGGACGGCCTGTGTCTTCGAGGAGTTGTGAGCAATGCACCGTTGGGAACAGCTAGATGCCAAGTCAGGGGCAGTGAAGGGCTTCTTTTGTTAAACCTCTAGAATGTGGTACGCTGAAACAACTCAATTATCTCCCTTCTACATCACCTTGGAGGTACAAAATAGAGAACGAAACAGCAGGTTCAATGCTCTGTGGTCCCTTTTGAAAATAAGGCTGGAAGGGAAACTTTATTTACCTCCTGGAGATTTAGAGACTTGCAGGCTCAATTCTCCCTGAGAAACACTGTACTTGCACATCTTCTCTTCATAGCACAATTGCCTGTGTGATGACGTGAGTTTCTACGAAAGAACCTTGGAGGTTGCCATTCCTTGGTAGTTGCTCATCCCTCGGTAATCTTCAGGGAATGAACCAAACACATGGGACCTCTAGCCTCAAGGTAACATTCAGGTTTTCTCATGACAGAGGTAGGCATGCAACAGATCCCATGCAGCCTTAGTCCCTGTGGTTCTTGAACTCTAGGAATCATATCAGTTCTCTTTGGACTCGCTAGTCTGCCCTAGGTTTGGAAACGTACTAAAAGGGACGCCTGTGTCTGTGGGCAGTTGTGAGCAATGTACCATTGGGAACATCTAGATGCCAAGTGATGAGCAGTGAAGGGCTTCTTTGCTTACACCCTTAGATGGCGATAGCTTGAAAGCAACACAGTTATCAACGTTCCATGCTTTCCTTCATGCAAAGCGTATCTGCATTCTTGAGGAAACCTGAGCTGCGCTGAAAAACACAATTAGCCTACCATTGTTTCTGGGAACTAAACGGTGAAGTCTGTCTACCTCAAGCAGCAACTACACTTCATGTCCAGCTTCAATAATTCCAGGGTTTCCCTTAACTGATATTTATTCCCGAGAAACATTGCCATGTCAGCCTCACTAAGCCTTCACCTTGATATCGTTACACCACAATTAAGACTCCCAGCGTGGCAACGGTTGCTAATGTCATGCTCCATTGTGTCCACTGGATGTGCAGTAAGAGAGCCAGAAACGCCAGAGGAATATGCAGTTTGGTCCCCCTGGAAATTGAGGCTTCCTGGGAAAGTTTATTTTCCTCATTGGGAAGTGGTGAGTTGCCCCCTCAGTGTTACCTGGTAAACACTGTTGTTGCCCAGCTTCTCTTCATTGCACAATGGTCTTTGTGAGGACAAGTGATTTTCCAAGAAAGAAACTTGGAGGTTGCCATTCCTTGATATTTACTCATCCTTCAGTAATCTACAGTGAATTGGCGAACCCATTTGACCACTAGCCTCAAGCTAACCTTCCTCTTGTATCATGCCACAGGTTGCCATGCAGCAGAATCCATGTAGCCTAATTCAGTGTTGTTCTTGAGCTCTAGGAAGCATTCCAGGTGTCTTACTAGCTGTAGTTTTGCACTAGGATAAGAAACGTACAAGAAGGATGGCCTGCGTGTTCGGGAGGTGGTGAGAAATGCACCGTTGGGAACAGCTAGATGCCGAGTCATGGGCAATGAAGTGCCTCTTTTGTTAAACCTCTAGAATGTGGCAACTTGAAACAACCCAAGTATCTCCCTTCTAAAGAACCGTGGAGGTACAAAATAGAGAAAAAAACAACAAGGTCAATGCTCAGCGAGCCCTTTTGAAAATAAGGCTTGAACGGCAACTTTATTTTCCCCTTTGGGATGTAGAGAGTTGAGGGCTCAATTCTCCCTGAGAAACACTGTAGATGCACGTGTTCTCTTCATAGCACAATTGCCTTTGTGATGAGAAGTGAGTTTCTAGGAAAAACCTTTGAGGCTGCCATGCTTTGGTAGGTGCTCATCCTTCTTTAATCTTCAGTGAATTGGCGACCCCATTTGACCACTAGCCTCCAGCTAACCTTCCTCTTGTATCATGCCACAGGTTGCCATGCAGCAGAATCCCTGTAGCTTTATTCAGTGTGGTTCCTGAGCTCTAGGAAACATTCGAAGTCTCCTAGGACTCAGGGGTCTGCACTAGATCCGAAACGTACAACAAGGACGGCCTGTGTCTTCGAGGAGTTGTGAGCAATGCACCGTTGGGAACAGCTAGATGCCAAGTCAGGGGCAGTGAAGGGCTTCTTTTGTTAAACCTCTAGAATGTGGTACGCTGAAACAACTCAATTATCTCCCTTCTACATCACCTTGGAGGTACAAAATAGAGAACGAAACAGCAGGTTCAATGCTCTGTGGTCCCTTTTGAAAATAAGGCTGGAAGGGAAACTTTATTTACCTCCTGGAGATTTAGAGACTTGCAGGCTCAATTCTCCCTGAGAAACACTGTACTTGCACATCTTCTCTTCATAGCACAATTGCCTGTGTGATGACGTGAGTTTCTACGAAAGAACCTTGGAGGTTGCCATTCCTTGGTAGTTGCTCATCCCTCGGTAATCTTCAGGGAATGAACCAAACACATGGGACCTCTAGCCTCAAGGTAACATTCAGGTTTTCTCATGACAGAGGTAGGCATGCAACAGATCCCATGCAGCCTTAGTCCCTGTGGTTCTTGAACTCTAGGAATCATATCAGTTCTCTTTGGACTCGCTAGTCTGCCCTAGGTTTGGAAACGTACTAAAAGGGACGCCTGTGTCTGTGGGCAGTTGTGAGCAATGTACCATTGGGAACATCTAGATGCCAAGTGATGAGCAGTGAAGGGCTTCTTTGCTTACACCCTTAGATGGCGATAGCTTGAAAGCAACACAGTTATCAACGTTCCATGCTTTCCTTCATGCAAAGCGTATCTGCATTCTTGAGGAAACCTGAGCTGCGCTGAAAAACACAATTAGCCTACCATTGTTTCTGGGAACTAAACGGTGAAGTCTGTCTACCTCAAGCAGCAACTACACTTCATGTCCAGCTTCAATAATTCCAGGGTTTCCCTTAACTGATATTTATTCCCGAGAAACATTGCCACCTCAGCCTCACTAAGCCTTCACCTTGATATCGTTACACCACAATTAAGACTCCCAGCGTGGCAACGGTTGCTAATGTCATGCTCCATTGTGTCCACTGGATGTGCAGTAAGAGAGCCAGAAACGCCAGAGGAATATGCAGTTTGGTCCCCCTGGAAATTGAGGCTTCCTGGGAAAGTTTATTTTCCTCATTGGGAAGTGGTGAGTTGCCCCCTCAGTGTTACCTGGTAAACACTGTTGTTGCCCAGCTTCTCTTCATTGCACAATGGTCTTTGTGAGGACAAGTGATTTTCCAAGAAAGAAACTTGGAGGTTGCCATTCCTTGATATTTACTCATCCTTCAGTAATCTACAGTGAATTGGCGAACCCATTTGACCACTAGCCTCAAGCTAACCTTCCTCTTGTATCATGCCACAGGTTGCCATGCAGCAGAATCCATGTAGCCTAATTCAGTGTTGTTCTTGAGCTCTAGGAAGCATTCCAGGTGTCTTACTAGCTGTAGTTTTGCACTAGGATAAGAAACGTACAAGAAGGATGGCCTGCGTGTTCGGGAGGTGGTGAGAAATGCACCGTTGGGAACAGCTAGATGCCGAGTCATGGGCAATGAAGTGCCTCTTTTGTTAAACCTCTAGAATGTGGCAACTTGAAACAACCCAAGTATCTCCCTTCTAAAGAAACGTGGAGGTACAAAATAGAGAAAAAAACAACAAGGTCAATGCTCAGCGAGCCCTTTTGAAAATAAGGCTTGAACGGCAACTTTATTTTCCCCTTTGGGATGTAGAGAGTTGAGGGCTCAATTCTCCCTGAGAAACACTGTAGATGCACGTGTTCTCTTCATAGCACAATTGCCTTTGTGATGAGAAGTGAGTTTCTAGGAAAAACCTTTGAGGCTGCCATGCTTTGGTAGGTGCTCATCCTTCTTTAATCTTCAGTGAATTGGCGACCCCATTTGACCACTAGCCTCCAGCTAACCTTCCTCTTGTATCATGCCACAGGTTGCCATGCAGCAGAATCCCTGTAGCTTTATTCAGTGTGGTTCCTGAGCTCTAGGAAACATTCGAAGTCTCCTAGGACTCAGGGGTCTGCACTAGATCCGAAACGTACAACAAGGACGGCCTGTGTCTTCGAGGAGTTGTGAGCAATGCACCGTTGGGAACAGCTAGATGCCAAGTCAGGGGCAGTGAAGGGCTTCTTTTGTTAAACCTCTAGAATGTGGTACGCTGAAACAACTCAATTATCTCCCTTCTACATCACCTTGGAGGTACAAAATAGAGAACGAAACAGCAGGTTCAATGCTCTGTGGTCCCTTTTGAAAATAAGGCTGGAAGGGAAACTTTATTTACCTCCTGGAGATTTAGAGACTTGCAGGCTCAATTCTCCCTGAGAAACACTGTACTTGCACATCTTCTCTTCATAGCACAATTGCCTGTGTGATGACGTGAGTTTCTACGAAAGAACCTTGGAGGTTGCCATTCCTTGGTAGTTGCTCATCCCTCGGTAATCTTCAGGGAATGAACCAAACACATGGGACCTCTAGCCTCAAGGTAACATTCAGGTTTTCTCATGACAGAGGTAGGCATGCAACAGATCCCATGCAGCCTTAGTCCCTGTGGTTCTTGAACTCTAGGAATCATATCAGTTCTCTTTGGACTCGCTAGTCTGCCCTAGGTTTGGAAACGTACTAAAAGGGACGCCTGTGTCTGTGGGCAGTTGTGAGCAATGTACCATTGGGAACATCTAGATGCCAAGTGATGAGCAGTGAAGGGCTTCTTTGCTTACACCCTTAGATGGCGATAGCTTGAAAGCAACACAGTTATCAACGTTCCATGCTTTCCTTCATGCAAAGCGTATCTGCATTCTTGAGGAAACCTGAGCTGCGCTGAAAAACACAATTAGCCTACCATTGTTTCTGGGAACTAAACGGTGAAGTCTGTCTACCTCAAGCAGCAACTACACTTCATGTCCAGCTTCAATAATTCCAGGGTTTCCCTTAACTGATATTTATTCCCGAGAAACATTGCCACCTCAGCCTCACTAAGCCTTCACCTTGATATCGTTACACCACAATTAAGACTCCCAGCGTGGCAACGGTTGCTAATGTCATGCTCCATTGTGTCCACTGGATGTGCAGTAAGAGAGCCAGAAACGCCAGAGGAATATGCAGTTTGGTCCCCCTGGAAATTGAGGCTTCCTGGGAAAGTTTATTTTCCTCATTGGGAAGTGGTGAGTTGCCCCCTCAGTGTTACCTGGTAAACACTGTTGTTGCCCAGCTTCTCTTCATTGCACAATGGTCTTTGTGAGGACAAGTGATTTTCCAAGAAAGAAACTTGGAGGTTGCCATTCCTTGATATTTACTCATCCTTCAGTAATCTACAGTGAATTGGCGAACCCATTTGACCACTAGCCTCAAGCTAACCTTCCTCTTGTATCATGCCACAGGTTGCCATGCAGCAGAATCCATGTAGCCTAATTCAGTGTTGTTCTTGAGCTCTAGGAAGCATTCCAGGTGTCTTACTAGCTGTAGTTTTGCACTAGGATAAGAAACGTACAAGAAGGATGGCCTGCGTGTTCGGGAGGTGGTGAGAAATGCACCGTTGGGAACAGCTAGATGCCGAGTCATGGGCAATGAAGTGCCTCTTTTGTTAAACCTCTAGAATGTGGCAACTTGAAACAACCCAAGTATCTCCCTTCTAAAGAAACGTGGAGGTACAAAATAGAGAAAAAAACAACAAGGTCAATGCTCAGCGAGCCCTTTTGAAAATAAGGCTTGAACGGCAACTTTATTTTCCCCTTTGGGATGTAGAGAGTTGAGGGCTCAATTCTCCCTGAGAAACACTGTAGATGCACGTGTTCTCTTCATAGCACAATTGCCTTTGTGATGAGAAGTGAGTTTCTAGGAAAAACCTTTGAGGCTGCCATGCTTTGGTAGGTGCTCATCCTTCTTTAATCTTCAGTGAATTGGCGACCCCATTTGACCACTAGCCTCCAGCTAACCTTCCTCTTGTATCATGCCACAGGTTGCCATGCAGCAGAATCCCTGTAGCTTTATTCAGTGTGGTTCCTGAGCTCTAGGAAACATTCGAAGTCTCCTAGGACTCAGGGGTCTGCACTAGATCCGAAACGTACAACAAGGACGGCCTGTGTCTTCGAGGAGTTGTGAGCAATGCACCGTTGGGAACAGCTAGATGCCAAGTCAGGGGCAGTGAAGGGCTTCTTTTGTTAAACCTCTAGAATGTGGTACGCTGAAACAACTCAATTATCTCCCTTCTACATCACCTTGGAGGTACAAAATAGAGAACGAAACAGCAGGTTCAATGCTCTGTGGTCCCTTTTGAAAATAAGGCTGGAAGGGAAACTTTATTTACCTCCTGGAGATTTAGAGAGTTGCAGGCTCAATTCTCCCTGAGAAACACTGTACTTGCACATCTTCTCTTCATAGCACAATTGCCTGTGTGATGACGTGAGTTTCTACGAAAGAACCTTGGAGGTTGCCATTCCTTGGTAGTTGCTCATCCCTCGGTAATCTTCAGGGAATGAACCAAACACATGGGACCTCTAGCCTCAAGGTAACATTCAGGTTTTCTCATGACAGAGGTAGGCATGCAACAGATCCCATGCAGCCTTAGTCCCTGTGGTTCTTGAACTCTAGGAATCATATCAGTTCTCTTTGGACTCGCTAGTCTGCCCTAGGTTTGGAAACGTACTAAAAGGGACGCCTGTGTCTGTGGGCAGTTGTGAGCAATGTACCATTGGGAACATCTAGATGCCAAGTGATGAGCAGTGAAGGGCTTCTTTGCTTACACCCTTAGATGGCGATAGCTTGAAAGCAACACAGTTATCAACGTTCCATGCTTTCCTTCATGCAAAGCGTATCTGCATTCTTGAGGAAACCTGAGCTGCGCTGAAAAACACAATTAGCCTACCATTGTTTCTGGGAACTAAACGGTGAAGTCTGTCTACCTCAAGCAGCAACTACACTTCATGTCCAGCTTCAATAATTCCAGGGTTTCCCTTAACTGATATTTATTCCCGAGAAACATTGCCACGTCAGCCTCACTAAGCCTTCACCTTGATATCGTTACACCACAATTAAGACTCCCAGCGTGGCAACGGTTGCTAATGTCATGCTCCATTGTGTCCACTGGATGTGCAGTAAGAGAGCCAGAAACGCCAGAGGAATATGCAGTTTGGTCCCCCTGGAAATTGAGGCTTCCTGGGAAAGTTTATTTTCCTCATTGGGAAGTGGTGAGTTGCCCCCTCAGTGTTACCTGGTAAACACTGTTGTTGCCCAGCTTCTCTTCATTGCACAATGGTCTTTGTGAGGACAAGTGATTTTCCAAGAAAGAAACTTGGAGGTTGCCATTCCTTGATATTTACTCATCCTTCAGTAATCTACAGTGAATTGGCGAACCCATTTGACCACTAGCCTCAAGCTAACCTTCCTCTTGTATCATGCCACAGGTTGCCATGCAGCAGAATCCATGTAGCCTAATTCAGTGTTGTTCTTGAGCTCTAGGAAGCATTCCAGGTGTCTTACTAGCTGTAGTTTTGCACTAGGATAAGAAACGTACAAGAAGGATGGCCTGCGTGTTCGGGAGGTGGTGAGAAATGCACCGTTGGGAACAGCTAGATGCCGAGTCATGGGCAATGAAGTGCCTCTTTTGTTAAACCTCTAGAATGTGGCAACTTGAAACAACCCAAGTATCTCCCTTCTAAAGAAACGTGGAGGTACAAAATAGAGAAAAAAACAACAAGGTCAATGCTCAGCGAGCCCTTTTGAAAATAAGGCTTGAACGGCAACTTTATTTTCCCCTTTGGGATGTAGAGAGTTGAGGGCTCAATTCTCCCTGAGAAACACTGTAGATGCACGTGTTCTCTTCATAGCACAATTGCCTTTGTGATGAGAAGTGAGTTTCTAGGAAAAACCTTTGAGGCTGCCATGCTTTGGTAGGTGCTCATCCTTCTTTGATCTTCAGTGAATTGGCGACCCCATTTGACCACTAGCCTCCAGCTAACCTTCCTCTTGTATCATGCCACAGGTTGCCATGCAGCAGAATCCCTGTAGCTTTATTCAGTGTGGTTCCTGAGCTCTAGGAAATATTCGAAGTCTCCTAGGACTCAGGGGTCTGCACTAGATCCGAAACGTACAACAAGGACGGCCTGTGTCTTCGAGGAGTTGTGAGCAATGCACCATTGGGAACAGCTAGATGCCAAGTCAGGGGCAGTGAAGGGCTTCTTTTGTTAAACCTCTAGAATGTGGTACGCTGAAACAACTCAATTATCTCCCTTCTACATCACCTTGGAGGTACAAAATAGAGAACGAAACAGCAGGTTCAATGCTCTGTGGTCCCTTTTGAAAATAAGGCTGGAAGGGAAACTTTATTTACCTCCTGGAGATTTAGAGAGTTGCAGGCTCAATTCTCCCTGAGAAACACTGTACTTGCACATCTTCTCTTCATAGCACAATTGCCTGTGTGATGACGTGAGTTTCTACGAAAGAACCTTGGAGGTTGCCATTCCTTGGTAGTTGCTCATCCCTCGGTAATCTTCAGGGAATGAACCAAACACATGGGACCTCTAGCCTCAAGGTAACATTCAGGTTTTCTCATGACAGAGGTAGGCATGCAACAGATCCCATGCAGCCTTAGTCCCTGTGGTTCTTGAACTCTAGGAATCATATCAGTTCTCTTTGGACTCGCTAGTCTGCCCTAGGTTTGGAAACGTACTAAAAGGGACGCCTGTGTCTGTGGGCAGTTGTGAGCAATGTACCATTGGGAACATCTAGATGCCAAGTGATGAGCAGTGAAGGGCTTCTTTGCTTACACCCTTAGATGGCGATAGCTTGAAAGCAACACACTTATCAACGTTCCATGCTTTCCTTCATGCAAAGCGTATCTGCATTCTTGAGGAAACCTGAGCTGCGCTGAAAAACACAATTAGCCTACCATTGTTTCTGGGAACTAAACGGTGAAGTCTGTCTACCTCAAGCAGCAACTACACTTCATGTCCAGCTTCAATAATTCCAGGGTTTCCCTTAACTGATATTTATTCCCGAGAAACATTGCCACGTCAGCCTCACTAAGCCTTCACCTTGATATCGTTACACCACAATTAAGACTCCCAGCGTGGCAACGGTTGCTAATGTCATGCTCCATTGTGTCCACTGGATGTGCAGTAAGAGAGCCAGAAACGCCAGAGGAATATGCAGTTTGGTCCCCCTGGAAATTGAGGCTTCCTGGGAAAGTTTATTTTCCTCATTGGGAAGTGGTGAGTTGCCCCCTCAGTGTTACCTGGTAAACACTGTTGTTGCCCAGCTTCTCTTCATTGCACAATGGTCTTTGTGAGGACAAGTGATTTTCCAAGAAAGAAACTTGGAGGTTGCCATTCCTTGATATTTACTCATCCTTCAGTAATCTACAGTGAATTGGCGAACCCATTTGACCACTAGCCTCAAGCTAACCTTCCTCTTGTATCATGCCACAGGTTGCCATGCAGCAGAATCCATGTAGCCTAATTCAGTGTTGTTCTTGAGCTCTAGGAAGCATTCCAGGTGTCTTACTAGCTGTAGTTTTGCACTAGGATAAGAAACGTACAAGAAGGATGGCCTGCGTGTTCGGGAGGTGGTGAGAAATGCACCGTTGGGAACAGCTAGATGCCGAGTCATGGGCAATGAAGTGCCTCTTTTGTTAAACCTCTAGAATGTGGCAACTTGAAACAACCCAAGTATCTCCCTTCTAAAGAAACGTGGAGGTACAAAATAGAGAAAAAAACAACAAGGTCAATGCTCAGCGAGCCCTTTTGAAAATAAGGCTTGAACGGCAACTTTATTTTCCCCTTTGGGATGTAGAGAGTTGAGGGCTCAATTCTCCCTGAGAAACACTGTAGATGCACGTGTTCTCTTCATAGCACAATTGCCTTTGTGATGAGAAGTGAGTTTCTAGGAAAAACCTTTGAGGCTGCCATGCTTTGGTAGGTGCTCATCCTTCTTTAATCTTCAGTGAATTGGCGACCCCATTTGACCACTAGCCTCCAGCTAACCTTCCTCTTGTATCATGCCACAGGTTGCCATGCAGCAGAATCCCTGTAGCTTTATTCAGTGTGGTTCCTGAGCTCTAGGAAACATTCGAAGTCTCCTAGGACTCAGGGGTCTGCACTAGATCCGAAACGTACAACAAGGACGGCCTGTGTCTTCGAGGAGTTGTGAGCAATGCACCGTTGGGAACAGCTAGATGCCAAGTCAGGGGCAGTGAAGGGCTTCTTTTGTTAAACCTCTAGAATGTGGTACGCTGAAACAACTCAATTATCTCCCTTCTACATCACCTTGGAGGTACAAAATAGAGAACGAAACAGCAGGTTCAATGCTCTGTGGTCCCTTTTGAAAATAAGGCTGGAAGGGAAACTTTATTTACCTCCTGGAGATTTAGAGAGTTGCAGGCTCAATTCTCCCTGAGAAACACTGTACTTGCACATCTTCTCTTCATAGCACAATTGCCTGTGTGATGACGTGAGTTTCTACGAAAGAACCTTGGAGGTTGCCATTCCTTGGTAGTTGCTCATCCCTCGGTAATCTTCAGGGAATGAACCAAACACATGGGACCTCTAGCCTCAAGGTAACATTCAGGTTTTCTCATGACAGAGGTAGGCATGCAACAGATCCCATGCAGCCTTAGTCCCTGTGGTTCTTGAACTCTAGGAATCATATCAGTTCTCTTTGGACTCGCTAGTCTGCCCTAGGTTTGGAAACGTACTAAAAGGGACGCCTGTGTCTGTGGGCAGTTGTGAGCAATGTACCATTGGGAACATCTAGATGCCAAGTGATGAGCAGTGAAGGGCTTCTTTGCTTACACCCTTAGATGGCGATAGCTTGAAAGCAACACACTTATCAACGTTCCATGCTTTCCTTCATGCAAAGCGTATCTGCATTCTTGAGGAAACCTGAGCTGCGCTGAAAAACACAATTAGCCTACCATTGTTTCTGGGAACTAAACGGTGAAGTCTGTCTACCTCAAGCAGCAACTACACTTCATGTCCAGCTTCAATAATTCCAGGGTTTCCCTTAACTGATATTTATTCCCGAGAAACATTGCCACCTCAGCCTCACTAAGCCTTCACCTTGATATCGTTACACCACAATTAAGACTCCCAGCGTGGCAACGGTTGCTAATGTCATGCTCCATTCTGTCCACTGGATGTGCAGTAAGAGAGCCAGAAACGCCAGAGGAATATGCAGTTTGGTCCCCCTGGAAATTGAGGCTTCCTGGGAAAGTTTATTTTCCTCATTGGGAAGTGGTGAGTTGCCCCCTCAGTGTTACCTGGTAAACACTGTTGTTGCCCAGCTTCTCTTCATTGCACAATGGTCTTTGTGAGGACAAGTGATTTTCCAAGAAAGAAACTTGGAGGTTGCCATTCCTTGATATTTACTCATCCTTCAGTAATCTACAGCGAATTGGCGAACCCATTTGACCACTAGCCTCAAGCTAACCTTCCTCTTGTATCATGCCACAGGTTGCCATGCAGCAGAATCCATGTAGCCTAATTCAGTGTTGTTCTTGAGCTCTAGGAAGCATTCCAGGTGTCTTACTAGCTGTAGTTTTGCACTAGGATAAGAAACGTACAAGAAGGATGGCCTGCGTGTTCGGGAGGTGGTGAGAAATGCACCGTTGGGAACAGCTAGATGCCGAGTCATGGGCAATGAAGTGCCTCTTTTGTTAAACCTCTAGAATGTGGCAACTTGAAACAACCCAAGTATCTCCCTTCTAAAGAAACGTGGAGGTACAAAATAGAGAAAAAAACAACAAGGTCAATGCTCAGCGAGCCCTTTTGAAAATAAGGCTTGAACGGCAACTTTATTTTCCCCTTTGGGATGTAGAGAGTTGAGGGCTCAATTCTCCCTGAGAAACACTGTAGATGCACGTGTTCTCTTCATAGCACAATTGCCTTTGTGATGAGAAGTGAGTTTCTAGGAAAAACCTTTGAGGCTGCCATGCTTTGGTAGGTGCTCATCCTTCTTTAATCTTCAGTGAATTGGCGACCCCATTTGACCACTAGCCTCCAGCTAACCTTCCTCTTGTATCATGCCACAGGTTGCCATGCAGCAGAATCCCTGTAGCTTTATTCAGTGTGGTTCCTGAGCTCTAGGAAACATTCGAAGTCTCCTAGGACTCAGGGGTCTGCACTAGATCCGAAACGTACAACAAGGACGGCCTGTGTCTTCGAGGAGTTGTGAGCAATGCACCGTTGGGAACAGCTAGATGCCAAGTCAGGGGCAGTGAAGGGCTTCTTTTGTTAAACCTCTAGAATGTGGTACGCTGAAACAACTCAATTATCTCCCTTCTACATCACCTTGGAGGTACAAAATAGAGAACGAAACAGCAGGTTCAATGCTCTGTGGTCCCTTTTGAAAATAAGGCTGGAAGGGAAACTTTATTTACCTCCTGGAGATTTAGAGAGTTGCAGGCTCAATTCTCCCTGAGAAACACTGTACTTGCACATCTTCTCTTCATAGCACAATTGCCTGTGTGATGACGTGAGTTTCTACGAAAGAACCTTGGAGGTTGCCATTCCTTGGTAGTTGCTCATCCCTCGGTAATCTTCAGGGAATGAACCAAACACATGGGACCTCTAGCCTCAAGGTAACATTCAGGTTTTCTCATGACAGAGGTAGGCATGCAACAGATCCCATGCAGCCTTAGTCCCTGTGGTTCTTGAACTCTAGGAATCATATCAGTTCTCTTTGGACTCGCTAGTCTGCCCTAGGTTTGGAAACGTACTAAAAGGGACGCCTGTGTCTGTGGGCAGTTGTGAGCAATGTACCATTGGGAACATCTAGATGCCAAGTGATGAGCAGTGAAGGGCTTCTTTGCTTACACCCTTAGATGGCGATAGCTTGAAAGCAACACAGTTATCAACGTTCCATGCTTTCCTTCATGCAAAGCGTATCTGCATTCTTGAGGAAACCTGAGCTGCGCTGAAAAACACAATTAGCCTACCATTGTTTCTGGGAACTAAACGGTGAAGTCTGTCTACCTCAAGCAGCAACTACACTTCATGTCCAGCTTCAATAATTCCAGGGTTTCCCTTAACTGATATTTATTCCCGAGAAACATTGCCACGTCAGCCTCACTAAGCCTTCACCTTGATATCGTTACACCACAATTAAGACTCCCAGCGTGGCAACGGTTGCTAATGTCATGCTCCATTCTGTCCACTGGATGTGCAGTAAGAGAGCCAGAAACGCCAGAGGAATATGCAGTTTGGTCCCCCTGGAAATTGAGGCTTCCTGGGAAAGTTTATTTTCCTCATTGGGAAGTGGTGAGTTGCCCCCTCAGTGTTACCTGGTAAACACTGTTGTTGCCCAGCTTCTCTTCATTGCACAATGGTCTTTGTGAGGACAAGTGATTTTCCAAGAAAGAAACTTGGAGGTTGCCATTCCTTGATATTTACTCATCCTTCAGTAATCTACAGTGAATTGGCGAACCCATTTGACCACTAGCCTCAAGCTAACCTTCCTCTTGTATCATGCCACAGGTTGCCATGCAGCAGAATCCATGTAGCCTAATTCAGTGTTGTTCTTGAGCTCTAGGAAGCATTCCAGGTGTCTTACTAGCTGTAGTTTTGCACTAGGATAAGAAACGTACAAGAAGGATGGCCTGCGTGTTCGGGAGGTGGTGAGAAATGCACCGTTGGGAACAGCTAGATGCCGAGTCATGGGCAATGAAGTGCCTCTTTTGTTAAACCTCTAGAATGTGGCAACTTGAAACAACCCAAGTATCTCCCTTCTAAAGAAACGTGGAGGTACAAAATAGAGAAAAAAACAACAAGGTCAATGCTCAGCGAGCCCTTTTGAAAATAAGGCTTGAACGGCAACTTTATTTTCCCCTTTGGGATGTAGAGAGTTGAGGGCTCAATTCTCCCTGAGAAACACTGTAGATGCACGTGTTCTCTTCATAGCACAATTGCCTTTGTGATGAGAAGTGAGTTTCTAGGAAAAACCTTTGAGGCTGCCATGCTTTGGTAGGTGCTCATCCTTCTTTAATCTTCAGTGAATTGGCGACCCCATTTGACCACTAGCCTCCAGCTAACCTTCCTCTTGTATCATGCCACAGGTTGCCATGCAGCAGAATCCCTGTAGCTTTATTCAGTGTGGTTCCTGAGCTCTAGGAAACATTCGAAGTCTCCTAGGACTCAGGGGTCTGCACTAGATCCGAAACGTACAACAAGGACGGCCTGTGTCTTCGAGGAGTTGTGAGCAATGCACCGTTGGGAACAGCTAGATGCCAAGTCAGGGGCAGTGAAGGGCTTCTTTTGTTAAACCTCTAGAATGTGGTACGCTGAAACAACTCAATTATCTCCCTTCTACATCACCTTGGAGGTACAAAATAGAGAACGAAACAGCAGGTTCAATGCTCTGTGGTCCCTTTTGAAAATAAGGCTGGAAGGGAAACTTTATTTACCTCCTGGAGATTTAGAGAGTTGCAGGCTCAATTCTCCCTGAGAAACACTGTACTTGCACATCTTCTCTTCATAGCACAATTGCCTGTGTGATGACGTGAGTTTCTACGAAAGAACCTTGGAGGTTGCCATTCCTTGGTAGTTGCTCATCCCTCGGTAATCTTCAGGGAATGAACCAAACACATGGGACCTCTAGCCTCAAGGTAACATTCAGGTTTTCTCATGACAGAGGTAGGCATGCAACAGATCCCATGCAGCCTTAGTCCCTGTGGTTCTTGAACTCTAGGAATCATATCAGTTCTCTTTGGACTCGCTAGTCTGCCCTAGGTTTGGAAACGTACTAAAAGGGACGCCTGTGTCTGTGGGCAGTTGTGAGCAATGTACCATTGGGAACATCTAGATGCCAAGTGATGAGCAGTGAAGGGCTTCTTTGCTTACACCCTTAGATGGCGATAGCTTGAAAGCAAAACACTTATCAACGTTCCATGCTTTCCTTCATGCAAAGCGTATCTGCATTCTTGAGGAAACCTGAGCTGCGCTGAAAAACACAATTAGCCTACCATTGTTTCTGGGAACTAAACGGTGAAGTCTGTCTACCTCAAGCAGCAACTACACTTCATGTCCAGCTTCAATAATTCCAGGGTTTCCCTTAACTGATATTTATTCCCGAGAAACATTGCCACCTCAGCCTCACTAAGCCTTCACCTTGATATCGTTACACCACAATTAAGACTCCCAGCGTGGCAACGGTTGATAATGTCATGCTCCATTCTGTCCACTGGATGTGCAGTAAGAGAGCCAGAAACGCCAGAGGAATATGCAGTTTGGTCCCCCTGGAAATTGAGGCTTCCTGGGAAAGTTTATTTTCCTCATTGGGAAGTGGTGAGTTGCCCCCTCAGTGTTACCTGGTAAACACTGTTGTTGCCCAGCTTCTCTTCATTGCACAATGGTCTTTGTGAGGACAAGTGATTTTCCAAGAAAGAAACTTGGAGGTTGCCATTCCTTGATATTTACTCATCCTTCAGTAATCTACAGCGAATTGGCGAACCCATTTGACCACTAGCCTCAAGCTAACCTTCCTCTTGTATCATGCCACAGGTTGCCATGCAGCAGAATCCATGTAGCCTAATTCAGTGTTGTTCTTGAGCTCTAGGAAGCATTCCAGGTGTCTTACTAGCTGTAGTTTTGCACTAGGATAAGAAACGTACAAGAAGGATGGCCTGCGTGTTCGGGAGGTGGTGAGAAATGCACCGTTGGGAACAGCTAGATGCCGAGTCATGGGCAATGAAGTGCCTCTTTTGTTAAACCTCTAGAATGTGGCAACTTGAAACAACCCAAGTATCTCCCTTCTAAAGAAACGTGGAGGTACAAAATAGAGAAAAAAACAACAAGGTCAATGCTCAGCGAGCCCTTTTGAAAATAAGGCTTGAACGGCAACTTTATTTTCCCCTTTGGGATGTAGAGAGTTGAGGGCTCAATTCTCCCTGAGAAACACTGTAGATGCACGTGTTCTCTTCATAGCACAATTGCCTTTGTGATGAGAAGTGAGTTTCTAGGAAAAACCTTTGAGGCTGCCATGCTTTGGTAGGTGCTCATCCTTCTTTAATCTTCAGTGAATTGGCGACCCCATTTGACCACTAGCCTCCAGCTAACCTTCCTCTTGTATCATGCCACAGGTTGCCATGCAGCAGAATCCCTGTAGCTTTATTCAGTGTGGTTCCTGAGCTCTAGGAAACATTCGAAGTCTCCTAGGACTCAGGGGTCTGCACTAGATCCGAAACGTACAACAAGGACGGCCTGTGTCTTCGAGGAGTTGTGAGCAATGCACCGTTGGGAACAGCTAGATGCCAAGTCAGGGGCAGTGAAGGGCTTCTTTTGTTAAACCTCTAGAATGTGGTACGCTGAAACAACTCAATTATCTCCCTTCTACATCACCTTGGAGGTACAAAATAGAGAACGAAACAGCAGGTTCAATGCTCTGTGGTCCCTTTTGAAAATAAGGCTGGAAGGGAAACTTTATTTACCTCCTGGAGATTTAGAGACTTGCAGGCTCAATTCTCCCTGAGAAACACTGTACTTGCACATCTTCTCTTCATAGCACAATTGCCTGTGTGATGACGTGAGTTTCTACGAAAGAACCTTGGAGGTTGCCATTCCTTGGTAGTTGCTCATCCCTCGGTAATCTTCAGGGAATGAACCAAACACATGGGACCTCTAGCCTCAAGGTAACATTCAGGTTTTCTCATGACAGAGGTAGGCATGCAACAGATCCCATGCAGCCTTAGTCCCTGTGGTTCTTGAACTCTAGGAATCATATCAGTTCTCTTTGGACTCGCTAGTCTGCCCTAGGTTTGGAAACGTACTAAAAGGGACGCCTGTGTCTGTGGGCAGTTGTGAGCAATGTACCATTGGGAACATCTAGATGCCAAGTGATGAGCAGTGAAGGGCTTCTTTGCTTACACCCTTAGATGGCGATAGCTTGAAAGCAACACAGTTATCAACGTTCCATGCTTTCCTTCATGCAAAGCGTATCTGCATTCTTGAGGAAACCTGAGCTGCGCTGAAAAACACAATTAGCCTACCATTGTTTCTGGGAACTAAACGGTGAAGTCTGTCTACCTCAAGCAGCAACTACACTTCATGTCCAGCTTCAATAATTCCAGGGTTTCCCTTAACTGATATTTATTCCCGAGAAACATTGCCACGTCAGCCTCACTAAGCCTTCACCTTGATATCGTTACACCACAATTAAGACTCCCAGCGTGGCAACGGTTGCTAATGTCATGCTCCATTGTGTCCACTGGATGTGCAGTAAGAGAGCCAGAAACGCCAGAGGAATATGCAGTTTGGTCCCCCTGGAAATTGAGGCTTCCTGGGAAAGTTTATTTTCCTCATTGGGAAGTGGTGAGTTGCCCCCTCAGTGTTACCTGGTAAACACTGTTGTTGCCCAGCTTCTCTTCATTGCACAATGGTCTTTGTGAGGACAAGTGATTTTCCAAGAAAGAAACTTGGAGGTTGCCATTCCTTGATATTTACTCATCCTTCAGTAATCTACAGTGAATTGGCGAACCCATTTGACCACTAGCCTCAAGCTAACCTTCCTCTTGTATCATGCCACAGGTTGCCATGCAGCAGAATCCATGTAGCCTAATTCAGTGTTGTTCTTGAGCTCTAGGAAGCATTCCAGGTGTCTTACTAGCTGTAGTTTTGCACTAGGATAAGAAACGTACAAGAAGGATGGCCTGCGTGTTCGGGAGGTGGTGAGAAATGCACCGTTGGGAACAGCTAGATGCCGAGTCATGGGCAATGAAGTGCCTCTTTTGTTAAACCTCTAGAATGTGGCAACTTGAAACAACCCAAGTATCTCCCTTCTAAAGAAACGTGGAGGTACAAAATAGAGAAAAAAACAACAAGGTCAATGCTCAGCGAGCCCTTTTGAAAATAAGGCTTGAACGGCAACTTTATTTTCCCCTTTGGGATGTAGAGAGTTGAGGGCTCAATTCTCCCTGAGAAACACTGTAGATGCACGTGTTCTCTTCATAGCACAATTGCCTTTGTGATGAGAAGTGAGTTTCTAGGAAAAACCTTTGAGGCTGCCATGCTTTGGTAGGTGCTCATCCTTCTTTAATCTTCAGTGAATTGGCGACCCCATTTGACCACTAGCCTCCAGCTAACCTTCCTCTTGTATCATGCCACAGGTTGCCATGCAGCAGAATCCCTGTAGCTTTATTCAGTGTGGTTCCTGAGCTCTAGGAAACATTCGAAGTCTCCTAGGACTCAGGGGTCTGCACTAGATCCGAAACGTACAACAAGGACGGCCTGTGTCTTCGAGGAGTTGTGAGCAATGCACCGTTGGGAACAGCTAGATGCCAAGTCAGGGGCAGTGAAGGGCTTCTTTTGTTAAACCTCTAGAATGTGGTACGCTGAAACAACTCAATTATCTCCCTTCTACATCACCTTGGAGGTACAAAATAGAGAACGAAACAGCAGGTTCAATGCTCTGTGGTCCCTTTTGAAAATAAGGCTGGAAGGGAAACTTTATTTACCTCCTGGAGATTTAGAGACTTGCAGGCTCAATTCTCCCTGAGAAACACTGTACTTGCACATCTTCTCTTCATAGCACAATTGCCTGTGTGATGACGTGAGTTTCTACGAAAGAACCTTGGAGGTTGCCATTCCTTGGTAGTTGCTCATCCCTCGGTAATCTTCAGGGAATGAACCAAACACATGGGACCTCTAGCCTCAAGGTAACATTCAGGTTTTCTCATGACAGAGGTAGGCATGCAACAGATCCCATGCAGCCTTAGTCCCTGTGGTTCTTGAACTCTAGGAATCATATCAGTTCTCTTTGGACTCGCTAGTCTGCCCTAGGTTTGGAAACGTACTAAAAGGGACGCCTGTGTCTGTGGGCAGTTGTGAGCAATGTACCATTGGGAACATCTAGATGCCAAGTGATGAGCAGTGAAGGGCTTCTTTGCTTACACCCTTAGATGGCGATAGCTTGAAAGCAACACAGTTATCAACGTTCCATGCTTTCCTTCATGCAAAGCGTATCTGCATTCTTGAGGAAACCTGAGCTGCGCTGAAAAACACAATTAGCCTACCATTGTTTCTGGGAACTAAACGGTGAAGTCTGTCTACCTCAAGCAGCAACTACACTTCATGTCCAGCTTCAATAATTCCAGGGTTTCCCTTAACTGATATTTATTCCCGAGAAACATTGCCACCTCAGCCTCACTAAGCCTTCACCTTGATATCGTTACACCACAATTAAGACTCCCAGCGTGGCAACGGTTGCTAATGTCATGCTCCATTGTGTCCACTGGATGTGCAGTAAGAGAGCCAGAAACGCCAGAGGAATATGCAGTTTGGTCCCCCTGGAAATTGAGGCTTCCTGGGAAAGTTTATTTTCCTCATTGGGAAGTGGTGAGTTGCCCCCTCAGTGTTACCTGGTAAACACTGTTGTTGCCCAGCTTCTCTTCATTGCACAATGGTCTTTGTGAGGACAAGTGATTTTCCAAGAAAGAAACTTGGAGGTTGCCATTCCTTGATATTTACTCATCCTTCAGTAATCTACAGTGAATTGGCGAACCCATTTGACCACTAGCCTCAAGCTAACCTTCCTCTTGTATCATGCCACAGGTTGCCATGCAGCAGAATCCATGTAGCCTAATTCAGTGTTGTTCTTGAGCTCTAGGAAGCATTCCAGGTGTCTTACTAGCTGTAGTTTTGCACTAGGATAAGAAACGTACAAGAAGGATGGCCTGCGTGTTCGGGAGGTGGTGAGAAATGCACCGTTGGGAACAGCTAGATGCCGAGTCATGGGCAATGAAGTGCCTCTTTTGTTAAACCTCTAGAATGTGGCAACTTGAAACAACCCAAGTATCTCCCTTCTAAAGAAACGTGGAGGTACAAAATAGAGAAAAAAACAACAAGGTCAATGCTCAGCGAGCCCTTTTGAAAATAAGGCTTGAACGGCAACTTTATTTTCCCCTTTGGGATGTAGAGAGTTGAGGGCTCAATTCTCCCTGAGAAACACTGTAGATGCACGTGTTCTCTTCATAGCACAATTGCCTTTGTGATGAGAAGTGAGTTTCTAGGAAAAACCTTTGAGGCTGCCATGCTTTGGTAGGTGCTCATCCTTCTTTGATCTTCAGTGAATTGGCGACCCCATTTGACCACTAGCCTCCAGCTAACATTCCTCTTGTATCATGCCACAGGTTGCCATGCAGCAGAATCCCTGTAGCTTTATTCAGTGTGGTTCCTGAGCTCTAGGAAACATTCGAAGTCTCCTAGGACTCAGGGGTCTGCACTAGATCCGAAACGTACAACAAGGACGGCCTGTGTCTTCGAGGAGTTGTGAGCAATGCACCGTTGGGAACAGCTAGATGCCAAGTCAGGGGCAGTGAAGGGCTTCTTTTGTTAAACCTCTAGAATGTGGTACGCTGAAACAACTCAATTATCTCCCTTCTACATCACCTTGGAGGTACAAAATAGAGAACGAAACAGCAGGTTCAATGCTCTGTGGTCCCTTTTGAAAATAAGGCTGGAAGGGAAACTTTATTTACCTCCTGGAGATTTAGAGAGTTGCAGGCTCAATTCTCCCTGAGAAACACTGTACTTGCACATCTTCTCTTCATAGCACAATTGCCTGTGTGATGACGTGAGTTTCTACGAAAGAACCTTGGAGGTTGCCATTCCTTGGTAGTTGCTCATCCCTCGGTAATCTTCAGGGAATGAACCAAACACATGGGACCTCTAGCCTCAAGGTAACATTCAGGTTTTCTCATGACAGAGGTAGGCATGCAACAGATCCCATGCAGCCTTAGTCCCTGTGGTTCTTGAACTCTAGGAATCATATCAGTTCTCTTTGGACTCGCTAGTCTGCCCTAGGTTTGGAAACGTACTAAAAGGGACGCCTGTGTCTGTGGGCAGTTGTGAGCAATGTACCATTGGGAACATCTAGATGCCAAGTGATGAGCAGTGAAGGGCTTCTTTGCTTACACCCTTAGATGGCGATAGCTTGAAAGCAACACACTTATCAACGTTCCATGCTTTCCTTCATGCAAAGCGTATCTGCATTCTTGAGGAAACCTGAGCTGCGCTGAAAAACACAATTAGCCTACCATTGTTTCTGGGAACTAAACGGTGAAGTCTGTCTACCTCAAGCAGCAACTACACTTCATGTCCAGCTTCAATAATTCCAGGGTTTCCCTTAACTGATATTTATTCCCGAGAAACATTGCCACCTCAGCCTCACTAAGCCTTCACCTTGATATCGTTACACCACAATTAAGACTCCCAGCGTGGCAACGGTTGCTAATGTCATGCTCCATTGTGTCCACTGGATGTGCAGTAAGAGAGCCAGAAACGCCAGAGGAATATGCAGTTTGGTCCCCCTGGAAATTGAGGCTTCCTGGGAAAGTTTATTTTCCTCATTGGGAAGTGGTGAGTTGCCCCCTCAGTGTTACCTGGTAAACACTGTTGTTGCCCAGCTTCTCTTCATTGCACAATGGTCTTTGTGAGGACAAGTGATTTTCCAAGAAAGAAACTTGGAGGTTGCCATTCCTTGATATTTACTCATCCTTCAGTAATCTACAGTGAATTGGCGAACCCATTTGACCACTAGCCTCAAGCTAACCTTCCTCTTGTATCATGCCACAGGTTGCCATGCAGCAGAATCCATGTAGCCTAATTCAGTGTTGTTCTTGAGCTCTAGGAAGCATTCCAGGTGTCTTACTAGCTGTAGTTTTGCACTAGGATAAGAAACGTACAAGAAGGATGGCCTGCGTGTTCGGGAGGTGGTGAGAAATGCACCGTTGGGAACAGCTAGATGCCGAGTCATGGGCAATGAAGTGCCTCTTTTGTTAAACCTCTAGAATGTGGCAACTTGAAACAACCCAAGTATCTCCCTTCTAAAGAAACGTGGAGGTACAAAATAGAGAAAAAAACAACAAGGTCAATGCTCAGCGAGCCCTTTTGAAAATAAGGCTTGAACGGCAACTTTAATTTCCCCTTTGGGATGTAGAGAGTTGAGGGCTCAATTCTCCCTGAGAAACACTGTAGATGCACGTGTTCTCTTCATAGCACAATTGCCTTTGTGATGAGAAGTGAGTTTCTAGGAAAAACCTTTGAGGCTGCCATGCTTTGGTAGGTGCTCATCCTTCTTTGATCTTCAGTGAATTGGCGACCCCATTTGACCACTAGCCTCCAGCTAACCTTCCTCTTGTATCATGCCACAGGTTGCCATGCAGCAGAATCCCTGTAGCTTTATTCAGTGTGGTTCCTGAGCTCTAGGAAACATTCGAAGTCTCCTAGGACTCAGGGGTCTGCACTAGATCCGACACGTACAACAAGGACGGCCTGTGTCTTCGAGGAGTTGTGAGCAATGCACCATTGGGAACAGCTAGATGCCAAGTCAGGGGCAGTGAAGGGCTTCTTTTGTTAAACCTCTAGAATGTGGTACGCTGAAACAACTCAATTATCTCCCTTCTACATCACCTTGGAGGTACAAAATAGAGAACGAAACAGCAGGTTCAATGCTCTGTGGTCCCTTTTGAAAATAAGGCTGGAAGGGAAACTTTATTTACCTCCTGGAGATTTAGAGAGTTGCAGGCTCAATTCTCCCTGAGAAACACTGTACTTGCACATCTTCTCTTCATAGCACAATTGCCTGTGTGATGACGTGAGTTTCTACGAAAGAACCTTGGAGGTTGCCATTCCTTGGTAGTTGCTCATCCCTCGGTAATCTTCAGGGAATGAACCAAACACATGGGACCTCTAGCCTCAAGGTAACATTCAGGTTTTCTCATGACAGAGGTAGGCATGCAACAGATCCCATGCAGCCTTAGTCCCTGTGGTTCTTGAACTCTAGGAATCATATCAGTTCTCTTTGGACTCGCTAGTCTGCCCTAGGTTTGGAAACGTACTAAAAGGGACGCCTGTGTCTGTGGGCAGTTGTGAGCAATGTACCATTGGGAACATCTAGATGCCAAGTGATGAGCAGTGAAGGGCTTCTTTGCTTACACCCTTAGATGGCGATAGCTTGAAAGCAACACACTTATCAACGTTCCATGCTTTCCTTCATGCAAAGCGTATCTGCATTCTTGAGGAAACCTGAGCTGCGCTGAAAAACACAATTAGCCTACCATTGTTTCTGGGAACTAAACGGTGAAGTCTGTCTACCTCAAGCAGCAACTACACTTCATGTCCAGCTTCAATAATTCCAGGGTTTCCCTTAACTGATATTTATTCCCGAGAAACATTGCCACCTCAGCCTCACTAAGCCTTCACCTTGATATCGTTACACCACAATTAAGACTCCCAGCGTGGCAACGGTTGCTAATGTCATGCTCCATTGTGTCCACTGGATGTGCAGTAAGAGAGCCAGAAACGCCAGAGGAATATGCAGTTTGGTCCCCCTGGAAATTGAGGCTTCCTGGGAAAGTTTATTTTCCTCATTGGGAAGTGGTGAGTTGCCCCCTCAGTGTTACCTGGTAAACACTGTTGTTGCCCAGCTTCTCTTCATTGCACAATGGTCTTTGTGAGGACAAGTGATTTTCCAAGAAAGAAACTTGGAGGTTGCCATTCCTTGATATTTACTCATCCTTCAGTAATCTACAGTGAATTGGCGAACCCATTTGACCACTAGCCTCAAGCTAACCTTCCTCTTGTATCATGCCACAGGTTGCCATGCAGCAGAATCCATGTAGCCTAATTCAGTGTTGTTCTTGAGCTCTAGGAAGCATTCCAGGTGTCTTACTAGCTGTAGTTTTGCACTAGGATAAGAAACGTACAAGAAGGATGGCCTGCGTGTTCGGGAGGTGGTGAGAAATGCACCGTTGGGAACAGCTAGATGCCGAGTCATGGGCAATGAAGTGCCTCTTTTGTTAAACCTCTAGAATGTGGCAACTTGAAACAACCCAAGTATCTCCCTTCTAAAGAAACGTGGAGGTACAAAATAGAGAAAAAAACAACAAGGTCAATGCTCAGTGAGCCCTTTTGAAAATAAGGCTTGAACGGCAACTTTATTTTCCCCTTTGGGATGTAGAGAGTTGAGGGTTCAATTCTCCCTGAGAAACACTGTAGATGCACGTGTTCTCTTCATAGCACAATTGCCTTTGTGATGAGAAGTGAGTTTCTAGGAAAAACCTTTGAGGCTGCCATGCTTTGGTAGGTGCTCATCCTTCTTTAATCTTCAGTGAATTGGCGACCCCATTTGACCACTAGCCTCCAGCTAACCTTCCTCTTGTATCATGCCACAGGTTGCCATGCAGCAGAATCCCTGTAGCTTTATTCAGTGTGGTTCCTGAGCTCTAGGAAACATTCGAAGTCTCCTAGGACTCAGGGGTCTGCACTAGATCCGAAACGTACAACAAGGACGGCCTGTGTCTTCGAGGAGTTGTGAGCAATGCACCGTTGGGAACAGCTAGATGCCAAGTCAGGGGCAGTGAAGGGCTTCTTTTGTTAAACCTCTAGAATGTGGTACGCTGAAACAACTCAATTATCTCCCTTCTACATCACCTTGGAGGTACAAAATAGAGAACGAAACAGCAGGTTCAATGCTCTGTGGTCCCTTTTGAAAATAAGGCTGGAAGGGAAACTTTATTTACCTCCTGGAGATTTAGAGAGTTGCAGGCTCAATTCTCCCTGAGAAACACTGTACTTGCACATCTTCTCTTCATAGCACAATTGCCTGTGTGATGACGTGAGTTTCTACGAAAGAACCTTGGAGGTTGCCATTCCTTGGTAGTTGCTCATCCCTCGGTAATCTTCAGGGAATGAACCAAACACATGGGACCTCTAGCCTCAAGGTAACATTCAGGTTTTCTCATGACAGAGGTAGGCATGCAACAGATCCCATGCAGCCTTAGTCCCTGTGGTTCTTGAACTCTAGGAATCATATCAGTTCTCTTTGGACTCGCTAGTCTGCCCTAGGTTTGGAAACGTACTAAAAGGGACGCCTGTGTCTGTGGGCAGTTGTGAGCAATGTACCATTGGGAACATCTAGATGCCAAGTGATGAGCAGTGAAGGGCTTCTTTGCTTACACCCTTAGATGGCGATAGCTTGAAAGCAACACAGTTATCAACGTTCCATGCTTTCCTTCATGCAAAGCGTATCTGCATTCTTGAGGAAACCTGAGCTGCGCTGAAAAACACAATTAGCCTACCATTGTTTCTGGGAACTAAACGGTGAAGTCTGTCTACCTCAAGCAGCAACTACACTTCATGTCCAGCTTCAATAATTCCAGGGTTTCCCTTAACTGATATTTATTCCCGAGAAACATTGCCACCTCAGCCTCACTAAGCCTTCACCTTGATATCGTTACACCACAATTAAGACTCCCAGCGTGGCAACGGTTGCTAATGTCATGCTCCATTCTGTCCACTGGATGTGCAGTAAGAGAGCCAGAAACGCCAGAGGAATATGCAGTTTGGTCCCCCTGGAAATTGAGGCTTCCTGGGAAAGTTTATTTTCCTCATTGGGAAGTGGTGAGTTGCCCCCTCAGTGTTACCTGGTAAACACTGTTGTTGCCCAGCTTCTCTTCATTGCACAATGGTCTTTGTGAGGACAAGTGATTTTCCAAGAAAGAAACTTGGAGGTTGCCATTCCTTGATATTTACTCATCCTTCAGTAATCTACAGTGAATTGGCGAACCCATTTGACCACTAGCCTCAAGCTAACCTTCCTCTTGTATCATGCCACAGGTTGCCATGCAGCAGAATCCATGTAGCCTAATTCAGTGTTGTTCTTGAGCTCTAGGAAGCATTCCAGGTGTCTTACTAGCTGTAGTTTTGCACTAGGATAAGAAACGTACAAGAAGGATGGCCTGCGTGTTCGGGAGGTGGTGAGAAATGCACCGTTGGGAACAGCTAGATGCCGAGTCATGGGCAATGAAGTGCCTCTTTTGTTAAACCTCTAGAATGTGGCAACTTGAAACAACCCAAGTATCTCCCTTCTAAAGAAACGTGGAGGTACAAAATAGAGAAAAAAACAACAAGGTCAATGCTCAGCGAGCCCTTTTGAAAATAAGGCTTGAACGGCAACTTTATTTTCCCCTTTGGGATGTAGAGAGTTGAGGGCTCAATTCTCCCTGAGAAACACTGTAGATGCACGTGTTCTCTTCATAGCACAATTGCCTTTGTGATGAGAAGTGAGTTTCTAGGAAAAACCTTTGAGGCTGCCATGCTTTGGTAGGTGCTCATCCTTCTTTGATCTTCAGTGAATTGGCGACCCCATTTGACCACTAGCCTCCAGCTAACATTCCTCTTGTATCATGCCACAGGTTGCCATGCAGCAGAATCCCTGTAGCTTTATTCAGTGTGGTTCCTGAGCTCTAGGAAACATTCGAAGTCTCCTAGGACTCAGGGGTCTGCACTAGATCCGAAACGTACAACAAGGACGGCCTGTGTCTTCGAGGAGTTGTGAGCAATGCACCGTTGGGAACAGCTAGATGCCAAGTCAGGGGCAGTGAAGGGCTTCTTTTGTTAAACCTCTAGAATGTGGTACGCTGAAACAACTCAATTATCTCCCTTCTACATCACCTTGGAGGTACAAAATAGAGAACGAAACAGCAGGTTCAATGCTCTGTGGTCCCTTTTGAAAATAAGGCTGGAAGGGAAACTTTATTTACCTCCTGGAGATTTAGAGAGTTGCAGGCTCAATTCTCCCTGAGAAACACTGTACTTGCACATCTTCTCTTCATAGCACAATTGCCTGTGTGATGACGTGAGTTTCTACGAAAGAACCTTGGAGGTTGCCATTCCTTGGTAGTTGCTCATCCCTCGGTAATCTTCAGGGAATGAACCAAACACATGGGACCTCTAGCCTCAAGGTAACATTCAGGTTTTCTCATGACAGAGGTAGGCATGCAACAGATCCCATGCAGCCTTAGTCCCTGTGGTTCTTGAACTCTAGGAATCATATCAGTTCTCTTTGGACTCGCTAGTCTGCCCTAGGTTTGGAAACGTACTAAAAGGGACGCCTGTGTCTGTGGGCAGTTGTGAGCAATGTACCATTGGGAACATCTAGATGCCAAGTGATGAGCAGTGAAGGGCTTCTTTGCTTACACCCTTAGATGGCGATAGCTTGAAAGCAACACACTTATCAACGTTCCATGCTTTCCTTCATGCAAAGCGTATCTGCATTCTTGAGGAAACCTGAGCTGCGCTGAAAAACACAATTAGCCTACCATTGTTTCTGGGAACTAAACGGTGAAGTCTGTCTACCTCAAGCAGCAACTACACTTCATGTCCAGCTTCAATAATTCCAGGGTTTCCCTTAACTGATATTTATTCCCGAGAAACATTGCCACCTCAGCCTCACTAAGCCTTCACCTTGATATCGTTACACCACAATTAAGACTCCCAGCGTGGCAACGGTTGCTAATGTCATGCTCCATTGTGTCCACTGGATGTGCAGTAAGAGAGCCAGAAACGCCAGAGGAATATGCAGTTTGGTCCCCCTGGAAATTGAGGCTTCCTGGGAAAGTTTATTTTCCTCATTGGGAAGTGGTGAGTTGCCCCCTCAGTGTTACCTGGTAAACACTGTTGTTGCCCAGCTTCTCTTCATTGCACAATGGTCTTTGTGAGGACAAGTGATTTTCCAAGAAAGAAACTTGGAGGTTGCCATTCCTTGATATTTACTCATCCTTCAGTAATCTACAGTGAATTGGCGAACCCATTTGACCACTAGCCTCAAGCTAACCTTCCTCTTGTATCATGCCACAGGTTGCCATGCAGCAGAATCCATGTAGCCTAATTCAGTGTTGTTCTTGAGCTCTAGGAAGCATTCCAGGTGTCTTACTAGCTGTAGTTTTGCACTAGGATAAGAAACGTACAAGAAGGATGGCCTGCGTGTTCGGGAGGTGGTGAGAAATGCACCGTTGGGAACAGCTAGATGCCGAGTCATGGGCAATGAAGTGCCTCTTTTGTTAAACCTCTAGAATGTGGCAACTTGAAACAACCCAAGTATCTCCCTTCTAAAGAAACGTGGAGGTACAAAATAGAGAAAAAAACAACAAGGTCAATGCTCAGCGAGCCCTTTTGAAAATAAGGCTTGAACGGCAACTTTATTTTCCCCTTTGGGATGTAGAGAGTTGAGGGCTCAATTCTCCCTGAGAAACACTGTAGATGCACGTGTTCTCTTCATAGCACAATTGCCTTTGTGATGAGAAGTGAGTTTCTAGGAAAAACCTTTGAGGCTGCCATGCTTTGGTAGGTGCTCATCCTTCTTTAATCTTCAGTGAATTGGCGACCCCATTTGACCACTAGCCTCCAGCTAACCTTCCTCTTGTATCATGCCACAGGTTGCCATGCAGCAGAATCCCTGTAGCTTTATTCAGTGTGGTTCCTGAGCTCTAGGAAACATTCGAAGTCTCCTAGGACTCAGGGGTCTGCACTAGATCCGAAACGTACAACAAGGACGGCCTGTGTCTTCGAGGAGTTGTGAGCAATGCACCGTTGGGAACAGCTAGATGCCAAGTCAGGGGCAGTGAAGGGCTTCTTTTGTTAAACCTCTAGAATGTGGTACGCTGAAACAACTCAATTATCTCCCTTCTACATCACCTTGGAGGTACAAAATAGAGAACGAAACAGCAGGTTCAATGCTCTGTGGTCCCTTTTGAAAATAAGGCTGGAAGGGAAACTTTATTTACCTCCTGGAGATTTAGAGAGTTGCAGGCTCAATTCTCCCTGAGAAACACTGTACTTGCACATCTTCTCTTCATAGCACAATTGCCTGTGTGATGACGTGAGTTTCTACGAAAGAACCTTGGAGGTTGCCATTCCTTGGTAGTTGCTCATCCCTCGGTAATCTTCAGGGAATGAACCAAACACATGGGACCTCTAGCCTCAAGGTAACATTCAGGTTTTCTCATGACAGAGGTAGGCATGCAACAGATCCCATGCAGCCTTAGTCCCTGTGGTTCTTGAACTCTAGGAATCATATCAGTTCTCTTTGGACTCGCTAGTCTGCCCTAGGTTTGGAAACGTACTAAAAGGGACGCCTGTGTCTGTGGGCAGTTGTGAGCAATGTACCATTGGGAACATCTAGATGCCAAGTGATGAGCAGTGAAGGGCTTCTTTGCTTACACCCTTAGATGGCGATAGCTTGAAAGCAACACAGTTATCAACGTTCCATGCTTTCCTTCATGCAAAGCGTATCTGCATTCTTGAGGAAACCTGAGCTGCGCTGAAAAACACAATTAGCCTACCATTGTTTCTGGGAACTAAACGGTGAAGTCTGTCTACCTCAAGCAGCAACTACACTTCATGTCCAGCTTCAATAATTCCAGGGTTTCCCTTAACTGATATTTATTCCCGAGAAACATTGCCACCTCAGCCTCACTAAGCCTTCACCTTGATATCGTTACACCACAATTAAGACTCCCAGCGTGGCAACGGTTGCTAATGTCATGCTCCATTGTGTCCACTGGATGTGCAGTAAGAGAGCCAGAAACGCCAGAGGAATATGCAGTTTGGTCCCCCTGGAAATTGAGGCTTCCTGGGAAAGTTTATTTTCCTCATTGGGAAGTGGTGAGTTGCCCCCTCAGTGTTACCTGGTAAACACTGTTGTTGCCCAGCTTCTCTTCATTGCACAATGGTCTTTGTGAGGACAAGTGATTTTCCAAGAAAGAAACTTGGAGGTTGCCATTCCTTGATATTTACTCATCCTTCAGTAATCTACAGTGAATTGGCGAACCCATTTGACCACTAGCCTCAAGCTAACCTTCCTCTTGTATCATGCCACAGGTTGCCATGCAGCAGAATCCATGTAGCCTAATTCAGTGTTGTTCTTGAGCTCTAGGAAGCATTCCAGGTGTCTTACTAGCTGTAGTTTTGCACTAGGATAAGAAACGTACAAGAAGGATGGCCTGCGTGTTCGGGAGGTGGTGAGAAATGCACCGTTGGGAACAGCTAGATGCCGAGTCATGGGCAATGAAGTGCCTCTTTTGTTAAACCTCTAGAATGTGGCAACTTGAAACAACCCAAGTATCTCCCTTCTAAAGAAACGTGGAGGTACAAAATAGAGAAAAAAACAACAAGGTCAATGCTCAGCGAGCCCTTTTGAAAATAAGGCTTGAACGGCAACTTTATTTTCCCCTTTGGGATGTAGAGAGTTGAGGGCTCAATTCTCCCTGAGAAACACTGTAGATGCACGTGTTCTCTTCATAGCACAATTGCCTTTGTGATGAGAAGTGAGTTTCTAGGAAAAACCTTTGAGGCTGCCATGCTTTGGTAGGTGCTCATTCTTCTTTGATCTTCAGTGAATTGGCGACCCCATTTGACCACTAGCCTCCAGCTAACATTCCTCTTGTATCATGCCACAGGTTGCCATGCAGCAGAATCCCTGTAGCTTTATTCAGTGTGGTTCCTGAGCTCTAGGAAACATTCGAAGTCTCCTAGGACTCAGGGGTCTGCACTAGATCCGAAACGTACAACAAGGACGGCCTGTGTCTTCGAGGAGTTGTGAGCAATGCACCGTTGGGAACAGCTAGATGCCAAGTCAGGGGCAGTGAAGGGCTTCTTTTGTTAAACCTCTAGAATGTGGTACGCTGAAACAACTCAATTATCTCCCTTCTACATCACCTTGGAGGTACAAAATAGAGAACGAAACAGCAGGTTCAATGCTCTGTGGTCCCTTTTGAAAATAAGGCTGGAAGGGAAACTTTATTTACCTCCTGGAGATTTAGAGAGTTGCAGGCTCAATTCTCCCTGAGAAACACTGTACTTGCACATCTTCTCTTCATAGCACAATTGCCTGTGTGATGACGTGAGTTTCTACGAAAGAACCTTGGAGGTTGCCATTCCTTGGTAGTTGCTCATCCCTCGGTAATCTTCAGGGAATGAACCAAACACATGGGACCTCTAGCCTCAAGGTAACATTCAGGTTTTCTCATGACAGAGGTAGGCATGCAACAGATCCCATGCAGCCTTAGTCCCTGTGGTTCTTGAACTCTAGGAATCATATCAGTTCTCTTTGGACTCGCTAGTCTGCCCTAGGTTTGGAAACGTACTAAAAGGGACGCCTGTGTCTGTGGGCAGTTGTGAGCAATGTACCATTGGGAACATCTAGATGCCAAGTGATGAGCAGTGAAGGGCTTCTTTGCTTACACCCTTAGATGGCGATAGCTTGAAAGCAACACACTTATCAACGTTCCATGCTTTCCTTCATGCAAAGCGTATCTGCATTCTTGAGGAAACCTGAGCTGCGCTGAAAAACACAATTAGCCTACCATTGTTTCTGGGAACTAAACGGTGAAGTCTGTCTACCTCAAGCAGCAACTACACTTCATGTCCAGCTTCAATAATTCCAGGGTTTCCCTTAACTGATATTTATTCCCGAGAAACATTGCCACCTCAGCCTCACTAAGCCTTCACCTTGATATCGTTACACCACAATTAAGACTCCCAGCGTGGCAACGGTTGCTAATGTCATGCTCCATTGTGTCCACTGGATGTGCAGTAAGAGAGCCAGAAACGCCAGAGGAATATGCAGTTTGGTCCCCCTGGAAATTGAGGCTTCCTGGGAAAGTTTATTTTCCTCATTGGGAAGTGGTGAGTTGCCCCCTCAGTGTTACCTGGTAAACACTGTTGTTGCCCAGCTTCTCTTCATTGCACAATGGTCTTTGTGAGGACAAGTGATTTTCCAAGAAAGAAACTTGGAGGTTGCCATTCCTTGATATTTACTCATCCTTCAGTAATCTACAGTGAATTGGCGAACCCATTTGACCACTAGCCTCAAGCTAACCTTCCTCTTGTATCATGCCACAGGTTGCCATGCAGCAGAATCCATGTAGCCTAATTCAGTGTTGTTCTTGAGCTCTAGGAAGCATTCCAGGTGTCTTACTAGCTGTAGTTTTGCACTAGGATAAGAAACGTACAAGAAGGATGGCCTGCGTGTTCGGGAGGTGGTGAGAAATGCACCGTTGGGAACAGCTAGATGCCGAGTCATGGGCAATGAAGTGCCTCTTTTGTTAAACCTCTAGAATGTGGCAACTTGAAACAACCCAAGTATCTCCCTTCTAAAGAAACGTGGAGGTACAAAATAGAGAAAAAAACAACAAGGTCAATGCTCAGCGAGCCCTTTTGAAAATAAGGCTTGAACGGCAACTTTATTTTCCCCTTTGGGATGTAGAGAGTTGAGGGCTCAATTCTCCCTGAGAAACACTGTAGATGCACGTGTTCTCTTCATAGCACAATTGCCTTTGTGATGAGAAGTGAGTTTCTAGGAAAAACCTTTGAGGCTGCCATGCTTTGGTAGGTGCTCATCCTTCTTTGATCTTCAGTGAATTGGCGACCCCATTTGACCACTAGCCTCCAGCTAACATTCCTCTTGTATCATGCCACAGGTTGCCATGCAGCAGAATCCCTGTAGCTTTATTCAGTGTGGTTCCTGAGCTCTAGGAAACATTCGAAGTCTCCTAGGACTCAGGGGTCTGCACTAGATCCGAAACGTACAACAAGGACGGCCTGTGTCTTCGAGGAGTTGTGAGCAATGCACCGTTGGGAACAGCTAGATGCCAAGTCAGGGGCAGTGAAGGGCTTCTTTTGTTAAACCTCTAGAATGTGGTACGCTGAAACAACTCAATTATCTCCCTTCTACATCACCTTGGAGGTACAAAATAGAGAACGAAACAGCAGGTTCAATGCTCTGTGGTCCCTTTTGAAAATAAGGCTGGAAGGGAAACTTTATTTACCTCCTGGAGATTTAGAGAGTTGCAGGCTCAATTCTCCCTGAGAAACACTGTACTTGCACATCTTCTCTTCATAGCACAATTGCCTGTGTGATGACGTGAGTTTCTACGAAAGAACCTTGGAGGTTGCCATTCCTTGGTAGTTGCTCATCCCTCGGTAATCTTCAGGGAATGAACCAAACACATGGGACCTCTAGCCTCAAGGTAACATTCAGGTTTTCTCATGACAGAGGTAGGCATGCAACAGATCCCATGCAGCCTTAGTCCCTGTGGTTCTTGAACTCTAGGAATCATATCAGTTCTCTTTGGACTCGCTAGTCTGCCCTAGGTTTGGAAACGTACTAAAAGGGACGCCTGTGTCTGTGGGCAGTTGTGAGCAATGTACCATTGGGAACATCTAGATGCCAAGTGATGAGCAGTGAAGGGCTTCTTTGCTTACACCCTTAGATGGCGATAGCTTGAAAGCAACACACTTATCAACGTTCCATGCTTTCCTTCATGCAAAGCGTATCTGCATTCTTGAGGAAACCTGAGCTGCGCTGAAAAACACAATTAGCCTACCATTGTTTCTGGGAACTAAACGGTGAAGTCTGTCTACCTCAAGCAGCAACTACACTTCATGTCCAGCTTCAATAATTCCAGGGTTTCCCTTAACTGATATTTATTCCCGAGAAACATTGCCACCTCAGCCTCACTAAGCCTTCACCTTGATATCGTTACACCACAATTAAGACTCCCAGCGTGGCAACGGTTGCTAATGTCATGCTCCATTGTGTCCACTGGATGTGCAGTAAGAGAGCCAGAAACGCCAGAGGAATATGCAGTTTGGTCCCCCTGGAAATTGAGGCTTCCTGGGAAAGTTTATTTTCCTCATTGGGAAGTGGTGAGTTGCCCCCTCAGTGTTACCTGGTAAACACTGTTGTTGCCCAGCTTCTCTTCATTGCACAATGGTCTTTGTGAGGACAAGTGATTTTCCAAGAAAGAAACTTGGAGGTTGCCATTCCTTGATATTTACTCATCCTTCAGTAATCTACAGTGAATTGGCGAACCCATTTGACCACTAGCCTCAAGCTAACCTTCCTCTTGTACCATGCCACAGGTTGCCATGCAGCAGAATCCATGTAGCCTAATTCAGCGTTGTTCTTGAGCTCTAGGAAGCATTCCAGGTGTCTTACTAGCTGTAGTTTTGCACTAGGATAAGAAACGTACAAGAAGGATGGCCTGCGTGTTCGGGAGGTGGTGAGAAATGCACCGTTGGGAACAGCTAGATGCCGAGTCATGGGCAATGAAGTTCCTCTTTTGTTAAACCTCTAGAATGTGGCAACTTGAAACAACCCAAGTATCTCCCTTCTAAAGAAACGTGGAGGTACAAAATAGAGAAAAAACAACAAGGTCAATGCTCAGCGAGCCCTTTTGAAAATAAGGCTTGAACGGCAACTTTATTTTCCCCTTTGGGATGTAGAGAGTTGAGGGCTCAATTCTCCCTGAGAAACACTGTAGTTGCACGTGTTCTCTTCATAGCACAATTGCCTTTGTGATGACAAGTCAGTTTCTAGGAAAGAAACATGGAGGTTGCCATTCTTTGGTAGGTGCTCATCCTTCGGTAATCTTGAGTGAATTGGTGAACCCGTTTGACCACTAGCCTCAAGCTCACGTTCCTCTTGTATCATGCCACAGGTTGGCATGCAGCTGAATCCAGGTAGCCTTATTCAGTGTGGTCCTTGCGCTCTAGGAGGCATTCCAGGTCTCTTAGCACTCACCGGTGTGCACTGGGAAGAGAAACATACAAGAAGGACGACCTGTGTGTTCGGGGAGTTGTGAGCAATGCACCGTTGGGAAGAGCTAGATGCTGAGTCATGGAAGGTGAAGGGCTTCTTTTGTTAAACCTCTAGAATCTGGTAAGTTGAAACAACTCAAGTGTCTCCCTTCTAACGCACCTTGGAGGTACAAAATAGAGAAAGAAACAGCAGGGTCAATGCTCTGTGGTCTCTTTTGAAAATACGACTCGAAGGGAAACTTTATTTTCTTCCTTGGGAACTAGAGAGTTGCAGGCTGAATTCTTCAGGGAAATACTGTAGTTGCAATTGTTCTCTTCATAGCACAATTGCCTTTGTGATGACAAGTGAGTTTCTAGGAAGGAAACTTGAGGATTGCAATTCTTTGGTAGGTGCTCATTCTTCAGAACTCTTCAGTGAAATGTCGAACCTATTTGTCCACTAGCCTCAAGCTAACGTTCCTCTTCTATCATGCCACAGGTTGGCATGCAGCTGAATCCATGTAGCCTTATTCAGTGTGGTCCTTGAGCTCTAGGAAGCATTCCAGGTCTCTTAGTACTGGCCGGTCTGCACTAGGATGAGAAACGTGCAAGAAGGACGGCCTGTGTGTTCGGGGAGTTGTGAGCAATGCACCTTTCGGAAGAGCTAGGTGTCGAGTCATAGGCAGTGTAGAGTTTCGTTGGATAAACACCTAGATTGCGACAGCTTGAAAACACCCAGCTATCAGCGTTCTCTTCAATCCTTCATGCCAAGCGTGTCTGCTTTTCTGCCTATCCGTGAGCACACAAAATATAATATGATCCTACCCCTCCTTCTGGGAACTCACACGTGATGGAATCTACCCCCAGCAGCCAGTGGAATTTAAGTGCAGCCTGAAAAATTACAGGGTTTCCCTTGAAAGCTAGGTATTCCGGAGATACAAGGTACACCCAGGCCTCACTCACTGATGACCCTGTAATACTTTCACCACAATCACGACTCCCTGTATCGCAAAGTTTACTCACAAAAGGGTCTAGTTGGTAAATGGAATGTCCAATAAGTACTCAGAAACTGCAGCATAAGAGGCTGTGCTCTCCCATTGGAGATTGAGTCTTCAAGGGAAATTTATTTTCCACATTCGAATGTCGACACTTGCGGCCTCAGTGTTACCTGATAAACAGTGTAGTTGCCCATCGTCTCTTCGCTGCAGAATTGCCTTTTCAGGACAAGTGATTTTTCGTGAAACGAACGTTGCCTTTCAATTCCTGCTAGGTGCTCCTCCTTCAGCACTTGTTAGTGAATAGGCCAACCTCATGGGACGACTGGCCTCAAGGTAATGTTCTGTTTTTCTCGTCACAATGGTAGTCAGGCAGCAGGTTCAATGCACCGTCTGTCAAAGCACTACTTGAACTGTAGGAAACATTTCTGGTGTGTTAGGACACGCGGGTGTGCACTAGGATCCAAGATGTACACGAAGGACTGCCAGTCTCTTCTGGAACTTGTGAGCACCGTTCAGTTGATGACAACTATAAGCCAAGAAAGGGCAGTGAAAGTCTTCTTCTCTTAATCCTCTAGAATGTGGTAAGTTGAAACAACTCAAATATCTCCCTCCTAAGGAACCTTGGAGGAAGAAAACAGAGAAAGAAATAGCAGGGTCAATGCTCTGTGGTCCCTTTGGAAAGCAAGGCATGGAGGGAAAGTTCATTTACCTCCTTGGGATTTAGAGAGTTGCAGGCTCAATTCTCCCTGAGAAACACTGTAGATGCACGTGTTCTCTTCATAGCACAATTGCCTTTGTGATGACAAGTGAGTTTCTAGGAAAAAACTTTGAGGCTGCCATTCGTTAGGAGGTGGTCATCCTTCTTTAATCTTCAGTGAATTGGCGACCCCATTTGACCACTAGCCTCAAGCTAACGTTCCTCTTGTATCAGGCCACAGGTTGCCATGCAGCAGAATCCCTGTAGCTTTATTCAGTGTGGTTCTTGAGCTCTAGGAAACATTCGAAGTCTCCTAGGACTCAGGGTTCTGCACTAGATCCGAAATGTACAAAAAGGACGGCCTGTGTGTTCGAGGAGTTGTGAGCAATGCACCGTTGGGAACAGCTAGATGCCAAGTCAGGGGCAGCGAAGGGCATCTTTTGTTAAACCTCAAGAATGTGGTACGCTGAAACAACTCAAGTATCTCCCTTCTAAATCACCTTGGAGGTACAAAATAGAGAAAGAAACAGCAGGTTCAATGCTCTGTGGTCCCTTTTGAAAATAAGGCTGGAAGGGAAACTTTATTTACCTCCCGGAGATTTAGAGAGTTGCAGGCTCAATTCTCCCTGAGAAACACTGTACTTGCACATCTCCTCTTCATAACACAATTGCCTTTGTGATGACGTGAGTTTCTAGGAAAGAACCTTAGAGGTTGCCATTCCTTGGTAGTTGCTCATCCCTCGGTAATCTTCAGGGAATGAACCAAACCCATGGGACCTCTAGCCTCAGGTTAACGTTCAGGTTTCCTCATGACAGGGGTAGGCAGGCAACAGATCCCATGCAGCCTTAGTCCCTGTGGTTCTTGAACTCTAGGAATCATATCAGTTCTCTTTGGACTCGCTGGTCTGCCCTAGGTTTTGAAACGTACTAAAAGGGCCGCCTGTGTCTGTGGGCAGTTGTGAGCATTGTACCATTGGGACCATCTAGATGCCAAGTGATGAGCAGTGAAGGGCTTCGTTGGTTACACCCCTAGATTGCGATAGCTTGAAAGCAACACAGTTATCAACGTTCCATGCTTTCCTTCATGCAAAGCATGTCTGCATTCTTGAGGAAACCTGAGCTGCACTGAAAAACACAATTAGCCTACCGTTGTTTCTGGGAAGTAAACCGTGATGTCTGTCTACCTCAAGCAGCAACTACACTTCATGTCCAGCTTCAATAATTCCAGGAGGGCTTCCCTGGTGGCGCAGTGGTTGAGAATCTGCCTGCTAATGCAGGGGACACGGGTTCGAGCCCTGGTCTGGAAAGATCCCACATGCCACGGAGCAGCTGGGCCCGTGAGCCACAATTGCTGAGCCTGCGCGTCTGGAGCCTGTGCCCCGCAACGGGAGGGGCCGCGATGGAGAAAGGCCCGCGCACCGCGATGAAGAGCGGTCCCCGCACCGCGATGAAGAGTGGCCCCCGCTTGCCGCAACTGGAGAAAGCCCTCGCACGAACCGAAGACCCAATACAGACAAAAATAAATAAATAAATAAATTAAAAAGAAAATCCTTAAAAAAAAAAAAAAAGTTGGTGAGTTTAAGGAGTGCTGTTTTAAAAAAATAATAATAATAATAATTCCAGGGTTTCCCTTAACTGATATTTATTCCCGAAAAACATTGCCACCTAAGCCTCACTAAGGCTTCACCTTGATATCGTTACACCACAATTATGACTCCCAGCATGGCAATGGCTGCTAATGTCATGCTCCATTGTGTCCACTGGATGTGCAGTAAGAGAGCCAGAAATGCCAGAGGAATATGCTGTTTGGTCCCCCTGGAAATTGAGGCTTCCTGGGAAAGTTTATTTTCCTCATTGGGAAGTGGTGAGTTGCCCCCTCAGTGTTACCTGGTAAACACTGTTGTTGCCCAGCTTCTCTTCATTGCACAATGGTCTTTGTGAGGACAAGTGATGTTCCAAGAAAGAAACGTGGAGGTTGCCATTCCTTGATATTTGCTCATCCTTCAGTAATCTACAGTGAATTGGCGAACCCATTTGACCAGTTGCCTCAAGCTAACGTTCCTCTTGTATCATGCCACAGGTTGCCATGCAGCAGAATCCATGTTGCCTAATTCAGTGTTGTTCTTGAGCTCTAGGAAGCATTCCAGGTGTCTTACTAGCTGTAGTTTTACACTAGGATAAGAAACGTACAAGAAGGATGGCCTGGGTGTTCGGGAAGTGGTGAGAAATGCACCGTTGGGAACAGCTAGATGGCGAGTCATGGGCAATGAAGTGCCTCTTTTGATAAACCTCTAGAATGTGGCAACTTGAAACAAACCAAGTATCTCCCTTCTAAAAAACCTTGGAGGTACAAAAGAGAAAGAAAGAAACAGCACGGTCAATGCTCAGCGAGCCCTTTTGAAAATAAGGCTTGAACGGCAACTTTATTTTCCCCTTTGGGATGTAGAGAGTTGAGGGCTCAATTCTCCCTGAGAAACACTGTAGTTGCACGTGTTCTCTTCATAGCACAATTGCCTTTGTGATGACAAGTCAGTTTCTAGGAAAGAAACTTGGAGGTTGCCATTCTTTGGTAGGTGCTCATCCTTCGGTAATCTTGAGTGAATTGGCGAACCCGTTTGACCACTAGCCTCAAGCTCACGTTCCTCTTGTATAATGCCACAGGTTGGCATGCAGCTAAATCCAGGTAGCCTTATTCAGTGTGGTCCTTGCGCTCTAGGAGGCATTCCAGGTCTCTTAGCACTCACCGGTGTGCACTGGGAAGAGAAACGTACAAGAAGGACGACCTGTGTGTTCGGGGAGTTGTGAGCAATGCACCGTTGGGAAGAGCTAGATGCTGAGTCATGGAAGGTGAAGGGCTTCTTTTGTTAAACCTCTAGAATCTGGTAAGTTGAAACAACTCAAGTGTCTCCCTTCTAACGCACCTTGGAGGTACAAAATAGAGAAAGAAACAGCAGGGTCAATGCTCTGTGGTCTCTTTTGAAAATACGACTCGAAGGGAAACTTTATTTTCTTCCTTGGGAACTAGAGACTTGCAGGCTGAATTCTTCAGGGAAACACTGTAGTTGCACTTGTTCTCTTCATAGCACAATTGCCTTTGTGATGACAAGTGAGTTTCTAGGAAGGAAACTTGAGGATTGCAATTCTTTGGTAGGTGCTCATTCTTCAGAACTCTTCAGTGAAATGTCGAACCTATTTGTCCACTAGCCTCAAGCTCACGTTCCTCTTCTATCATGCCACAGGTTGGCATGCAGCTGAATCCATGTAGCCTTATTCAGTGTGGTCCTTGAGCTCTAGGAAGCATTCCAGGTCTCTTAGTACTGGCCGGTCTGCACTAGGATGAGAAACGTGCAAGAAGGACGGCCTGTGTGTTCGGGGAGTTGTGAGCAATGCACCTTTCGGAAGAGCTAGGTGTCGAGTCATAGGCAGTGTAGAGTTTCGTTGGATAAACACCTAGATTGCGACAGCTTGAAAACACCCAGCTATCAGCGTTCTCTTCAATCCTTCATGCCAAGCGTGTCTGCTTTTCTGCCTATCCGTGAGCACACAAAATATAATATGATCCTACCCCTCCTTCTGGGAACTCACACGTGATGGAATCTACCCCCAGCAGCCAGTGGAATTTAAGTGCAGCCTGAAAAATTACAGGGTTTCCCTTGAAAGCTAGGTATTCCGGAGATACAAGGTACACCCAGGCCTCACTCACCGATGACCCTGTAATACTTTCACCACCATCACGACTCCCTGTATCGCAAAGTTTACTCACAAAAGGGTCTAGTTGGTAAATGGAATGTCCAATAAGTACTCAGAAACTGCAGCATAAGATGCTGTGCTCTCCCATTGGAGATTGAGTCTTCAAGGGAAATTTATTTTCCACATTCGAATGTCGACACTTGCGGCCTCAGTGTTACCTGATAAACAGTGTAGTTGCCCGTCGTCTCTTCGCTGCAGAATTGCCTTTTCAGGACAAGTGATTTTTCGTGAAACGAACGTTGCCTTTCAATTCCTGCTAGGTGCTCCTCCTTCAGCACTTGTTAGTGAATAGGCCAACCTCATGGGACGACTGGCCTCAAGGTAATGTTCTGTTTTTCTCGTCACAATGGTAGGCAGGCAGCAGGTTCAATGCAGCGTCTGTCAAAGCACTACTTGAAATGTAGGAAACATTTCTGGTGTGTTAGGACACGTGGGTGTGCACTAGGATCCAAGATGTACACGAAGGACTGCCAGTCTCTTCTGGAACTTGTGAGCAACGTTCAGTTGATGACAACTAGAAGCCAAGAAAGGGCCGTGAAAGTCTTCTTCTCTTAATCCTCCAAAATGCGGTAAGTTGAAACAACTCAAGTATCTCCCTTCTAAGGAACCTTGGAGGAAGAAAACAGAGAAAGAAACAGCAGGGTCAATGCTCTGTGGTCCCTTTGGAAAGCAAGGCATGAAGGGAAAGTTCATTTACCTCCTTGGGATTTAGAGAGTTGCAGGCTCAATTCTCCCTGAGAAACACTGTAGATGCACGTGTTCTCTTCATAGCACAATTGCCTTTGTGATGACAAGTGAGTTTCTAGGAAAAAACTTTGAGGCTGCCATTCGTTAGTAGGTGGTCATCCTTCTTTAATCTTCAGTGAATTGGCGACCCCATTTGACCACTAGCCTCAAGCTAACGTTCCTCTTGTATCATGCCACAGGTTGCCATGCAGCAGAATCCCTGTAGCTTTATTCAGTGTGGTTCTTGAGCTCTAGGAAACATTCGAAGTCTCCTAGGACTCAGGGTTCTGCACTAGATCCGAAATGTACAAAAAGGACGGCCTGTGTGTTCGAGGAGTTGTGAACAATGCACCGTTGGGAACAGCTAGATGCCAAGTCAGGGGCAGTGAAGGGCATCTTTTGTTAAACCTCTAGAATGTGGTACGCTGAAACAACTCAAGTATCTCCCTTCTAAATCACCTTGGAGGTACAAAATAGAGAAAGAAGCAGCAGGTTCAATGCTCTGTGGTCCCTTTTGAAAATAAGGCTGGAAGGGAAACTTTATTTACCTCCTGGAGATTTAGAGAGTTGCAGGCTCAATTCTCCCTGAGAAACACTGTACTTGCACATCTCCTCTTCATAACACAATTGCCTTTGTGATGACGTGAGTTTCTAGGAAAGAACCTTGGAGGTTGCCATTCATTGGTAGTTACTCATCCCTCGGTAATCTTCAGGGAATGAACCAAACACATGGGACCTCTAGCCTCAGGTTAACGTTCAGGTTTTCTCATGACAGGGGTAGGCATGCAACAGATCCCATGCAGCCTTAGTCCCTGCGGTTCTTGAACTCTAGGAATCATATCAGTTCTCTTTGGATTCGCTGGTCTGCCCTACGTTTTGAAACGCACTAAAAGGGCCGCCTGTGTCTGTGGGCCGCTGTGAGCAATGTACCATTGGGAACATCTAGATGCCAAGCGATGAGCAGTGAAGGGCTTCGTTGGTTACACCCCTAGATTGCGATAGCTTGAAAGCAACACAGTTATCAACGTTCCATGCTTTCCTTCATGCAAAGCATGTCTGCATTCTTGAGGAAACCTGAGCTGCACTGAAAAACACAATTAGCCTACCATTGTTTCTGGGAACTAAACGGTGAAGTCTGTCTACCACAAGCAGCAACTACACTTCATTTCCAGCTTCAATAATTCCAGGGTTTCCCTTAACTGATATTTATTCCCGAGAAACATTGCCACCTAAGCCTCATTAAGGCTTCACCTTGATATCGTTACACCACTATTATGACTCCCAGCATGGCAATGGTTGCTAATGTCATGCTCCATTGTGTCCACTGGATGTGCAGTAACAGAGCCAGAAATGCCAGAGGAATATGCTGTTTGGTCCCCCTGGAAATTGAGGCTTCCTGGGAAAGTTTATTTTCCTCATTGGGAAGTGGAGAGTTGCCCCCTCAGTGTTACCTGGTAAACACTGTTGTTGCCCAGCTTCTCTTCATTGCACAATGGTCTTTGTGAGGACAAGTGATTTTCCAAGAAAGAAACGTGGAGGTTGCCATTCCTTGATATTTGCTCATCCTTCAGTAATCTACAGTGAATTGGCGAACCCATTTGACCAGTTGCCTCAAGCTAACGTTCCTCTTGTATCATGCCACAGGTTGCCATGCAGCAGAATCCATGTTGCCTAATTCAGTGTTGTTCTTGAGCTCTAGGAAGCATTCCAGGTGTCTTACTAGCTGTAGTTTTGCACTAGGATAAGAAACGTACAAGAAGGATGGCCTGCCTGTTCGGGAAGTGGTGAGAAATGCACCGTTGGGAACAGCTAGATGCCGAGTCATGGGCAATGAAGTGCCTCTTTTGTTAAGCCTCTAGAATGTGGCAACTTGAAACAAACCAAGTATCTCCCTTCTAAAAAACCTTGGAGGTACAAAATAGAGAAAGAAACAGCACGGTCAATGCTCAGCGAGGCCTTTTGAAAATAAGCCTTGAACGGCAACTTTATTTTCCCCTTTGGGATGTAGAGAGTTGAGGGCTCAATTCTCCCTGAGAAACACTGTAGTTGCACGTGTTCTCTTCATAGCACAATTGCCTTTGTGATGACCAGTCAGTTTCTAGGAAAGAAACTTGGAGGTTGCCATTCTTTGGTAGGTGCTCATCCTTCGGTAATCTTGAGTGAATTGGCGAACCCGTTTGACCACTAGCCTCAAGCTCACGTTCCTCTTGTATCATGCCACCGGTTGGCATGCAGCTGAATCCAGGTAGCCTTATTCAGTGTGGTCCTTGCGCTCTAGGAGGCATTCCAGGTCTCTTAGCACTCACCGGTGTGCACTGGGAAGAGAAACGTACAAGAAGGACGACCTGTGTGTTCGGGGAGTTGTGAGCAATGCACCGTTGGGAAGAGCTAGATGCTGAGTCATGGAATGTGAAGGGCTTCTTCTCTTAAACCTCTAGAATCTGGTAAGTTGAAACAACTCAAGTGTCTCCTTTCTAAAGCACCTTGGAGGTACAAAATAGAGAAAGAAACAGCAGGGTCAATGCTCTCTGGTCTCTTTTGAAAATACGACTCGAAGGGAAACTTTATTTTCTTCCTTGGGATCTAGAGAGTTGCGGGCTGAATTCTTCTGAGAAACACTGTAGTTGCACTTGTTCTCTTCATAGCACAATTGCCTTTGTGATGACAAGTGAGTTTCTAGGAAGGAAACTTGAGGATTGCAATTCTTTGGTAGGTGCTCATTCTTCAGAACTCTTCAGTGAAATGTCGAACCTATTTGTCCACTAGCCTCAAGCTCACGTTCCTCTTCTATCATGCCACAGGTTGGCATGCAGCTGAATCCATGTAGCCTTATTCAGTGTGGTCCTTGAGCTCTAGGAAGCATTCCAGGTCTCTTAGTACTGGCCGGTCTGCACTAGGATGAGAAACGTGCAAGAAGGACGGCCTGTGTGTTCGGGGAGTTGTGAGCAATGCACCTTTCGGAAGAGCTAGGTGTCGAGTCATAGGCAGTGTAGAGTTTCGTTGGATAAACACCTAGATTGCGACAGCTTGAAAACACCCAGCTATCAGCGTTCTCTTCAATCCTTCATGCCAAACGTGTCTGCTTTTCTGCCTATCCGTGAGCACACAAAATATAATATGATCCTACCCCTCCTTCTGGGAACTCACACGTGATGGAATCTACCCCAAGCAGCCAGTGGAATTTAAGTGCAGCCTGAAAAATTACAGGGTTTCCCTTGAAAGCTAGGTATTCCGGAGATACAATGTACACCCAGGCCTCACTCACTGATAACCCTGAAATACTTTCACCACCATCACGACTCCCTGTATCGCAAAGTTTACTCACAAAAGGGTCTAGTTGGTAAATGGAATGTCCAATAGGTACTCAGAAACTGCAGCATAAGAGGCGGTGCTCTCCCATTGGAGATTGAGTCTTCAAGGGAAATTTATTTTCCACATTCGAATGTCGACACTTGCGGCCTCAGTGTTACCTGATAAACAGTGTAGTTGCCCATCGTCTCTTCGCTGCAGAATTGCCTTTTCAGGACAAGTGATTTTTCGTGAAACGAACGTTGCCTTTCAATTCCTGCTAGGTGCTCCTCCTTCAGCACTTGTTAGTGAATAGGCCAACCTCATGGGACGACTGGCCTCAAGGTAATGTTCTGTTTTTCTCGTCACAATGGTAGGCAGGCAGCAGGTTCAATGCAGCGTCTGTCAAAGCACTACTTGAACTGTAGGAAACATTTCTGGTGTGTTAGGACACGCGGGTGTGCACTAGGATCCAAGATGTACACGAAGGACTGCCAGTCTCTTCTGGAACTTGTGAGCAACGTTCAGTTGATGACAACTATAAGCCAAGAAAGGGCAGTGAAAGTCTTCTTCTCTTAATCCTCTAGAATGTGGTAAGTTGAAACAACTCAAGTATCTCCCTTCTAAGGAACCTTGGAGGAAGAAAACAGAGAAAGAAACAGCAGGGTCAATGCTCTGTTGTCCCTTTGGACAGCAAGGCATGAAGGGAAAGTTCATTTACCTCCTTGGGATTTAGAGAGTTGCAGGCTCAATTCTCCCTGAGAAACACTGTAGATGCACGTGTTCTCTTCATAGCACAATTGCCTTTGTGATGACAAGTGAGTTTCTAGGAAAAAACTTTGAGGCTGCCATTCGTTAGGAGGTGGTCATCCTTCTTTAATCTTCAGTGAATTGGCGACCCCATTTGACCACTAGCCTCAAGCTAACGTTCCTCTTGTATCATGCCACAGGTTGCCATGCAGCAGAAACCCTGTAGCTTTATTCAGTGTGGTTCTTGAGCTCTAGGAAACATTCGAAGTCTCCTAGGACTCAGGGTTCTGCACTAGATCCGAAATGTACAAAAAGGACGGCCTGTGTGTTCGAGGAGTTGTGAGCAATGCACCGTTGGGAACAGCTAGATGCCAAGTCAGGGGCAGTGAAGGGCTTCTTTTGTTAAACCTCTAGAATCTGGTAAGTTGAAACAACTCAAGTGTCTCCCTTCTAAATCACCTTGGAGGTACAAAATAGAGAAAGAAACAGCAGGTTCAATGCTCTGTGGTCCCTTTTGAAAATAAGGCTGGAAGGGAAACTTTATTTACCTCCTGGAGATTTAGAGAGTTGCAGGCTCAATTCTCCCTGAGAAACACTGTACTTGCACATCTCCTCTTCATAACACAATTGCCTTTGTGATGACGTGAGTTTCTAGGAAAGAACCTTGGAGGTTGCCATTCCTTGGTAGTTGCTCATCCCTCGGTAATCTTCAGGGAATGAACCAAACCCATGGGACCTCTAGCCTCAGGTTAACGTTCAGGTTTTCTCATGACAGGGATAGGCAGGCAACAGATCCCATGCAGCCTTAGTCCCTGCGGTTCTTGAACTCTAGGAATCATATCAGTTCTCTTTGGACTCGCTGGTCTGCCCTAGGTTTTGAAACGTACTAAAAGGGCCGCCTCTGTCTGTGGGCAGTTGTGAACAATGTACCATTGGGAACATCTAGATGCCAAGTGATGAGCAGTGAAGGGCTTCGTTGGTTACACCCCTAGATTGCGATAGCTTGAAAGCAACACAGTTATCAACGTTCCATGCTTTCCTTCAGGCAAAGCATGTCTGCCTTCTTGAGGAAACCTGAGCTGCACTGAAAAACACTATTAGCCTACCATTGTTTCTGGGAACTAAACCGTCAAGTCTGTCTACCTCAAGCAGCAACTACACTTCATGTCCAGCTTCAATAATTCCAGGGTTTCCCTTAACTGATATTTATTCCCGAGAAACATTGCCCCCTAAGCCTCACTAAGGCTTCACCTTGATATCGTTACACCACAATTACGACTCCCAGCATGGCAATGGCTGCTAATGGCATGCTCCATTGTGTCCACTGGATGTGCAGTAAGGGAGCCAGAAAGGCCAGAGGGATATGCTGTTTGGTCCCCGTGCAAATTGAGGCTTCCTGGGAAAGTTTATTTTCCTCATTGGGAAGTGGTGAGTTGCCCCCTCAGTGTTACCTGGTAAATACTGTTGTTGCCCAGCTTCCCTTCATTGCACAATGGTCTTTGTGAGGACAAGTGATTTTCCAAGAAAGAAACGTGGAGGTTGCCATTCCTTGATATTTGCTCATCCTTCAGTAATCTACAGTGAATTGGCGAACCCATTTGACCACTAGCCTCAAACTAACGTTCCTCGTGTCTCATGCCACAGGTTGCCATGCAGCAGAATCCAGGTAGCCTTATTCAGTGTGGTCCTTGAGATATAGGAAGCATTCCAGTTCTCTTAGTACTCACCGGTGTGCACTGGGAAGAGAAACGTACAAGAAGGACGACCTGTGTGTTCGGGGAGTTGTGAGCAATGCACCGTTGGGAAGAGCTAGATGCTGAGTCATGGAAGGTGAAGGGCTTCTTTTGTTAAACCTCTAGAATCTGGTAAGTTGAAACAACTCAAGTGTCTCCCTTCTAAAGCACCTTGGAGGTACAAAATAGAGAAAGAAACAGCAGGGTCAATGCTCTGTGGTCTCTTTTGAAAATACGACTCGAAGGAAAACTTTATTTTCTTCCTTGGGATCTAGAGAGTTGCGGGCTCAATTCTTCTGAGAAACACTGTAGTTGCACTTGTTCTCTTCATAGCACAATAGCCTTTGTGATGACAAGTGAGTTTCTAGGAAGGAAACTTGAGGATTGCAATTCTTTGGTGGGTGCTCATTCTTCAGAACTCTTCAGTGAAATGTCGAACCTATTTGTCCACTAGCCTCAAGCTAACGTTCCTCTTCTATCATGCCACAGGTTGGCATGCAGCTGAATCCATGTAGCCTTATTCAGTGTGGTCCTTGAGCTCTAGGAAGCATTCCAGGTCTCTTAGTACTGGCCGGTCTGCACTAGGATGAGAAACGTGCAAGAAGCACGGCCTGTGTGTTCGGGGAGTTGTGAGCAATGCACCTTTTGGAAGAGCTAGGTGTCGAGTCATAGGCAGTGTAGAGTTTCGTTGGATAAACACCTAGATTGCGACAGCTTGAAAACACCCAGCTATCAGCGTTCTCTTCAATCCTTCATGCCAAACGTGTCTGCTTTTCTGCCTATCCGTGAGCACACAAAATATAATATGATCCTACCCCTCCTTCTGGGAACTCACACGTGATGGAATCTACCCCAAGCAGCCAGTGGAATTTAAGTGCAGCCTGAAAAATTACAGGGTTTCCCTTGAAAGCTAGGTATTCCAGAGATACAATGTACACCCAGGCCTCACTCACCGATGACCCTGTAATAATTTCACCACAATCACGACTCCCTGTATCGCAAAGTTTACTCACAAAAGGGTCTAGTTGGTAAATGGAATGTCCAAAAAGTACTCAGAAACTGCAGCATAAGAGGCTGTGCTCTCCCATTGGAGAATGAGTCTTCAAGGGAAAATTATTTTCCACATTCGAATGTCGACACTTGCGGCCTCAGTGTTACCTGATAAACAGTGTAGTTGCCCATCGTCTCTTCACTGCAGATTTGCCTTTTCAGGACAAGTGATTTTTCGTGAAACGAACGTTGCCTTTCAATTCCTGCTAGGTGCTCCTCCTTCAGCACTTGTTACTGAATAGGCCAACCTCATGGGACGACTGGCCTCAAGGTAATGTTCTGGTTTTCTCGTCACAATGGTAGGCAGGCAGCAGGTTCAATGCAGCGTCTGTCAAAGCACTACTTGAACTGTAGGAAACATTTCTGGTGTGTTAGGACACGCGGGTGTGCACTAGGATCCAAGATGTACACGAAGGACTGCCAGTCTCTTCTGGAACTTGTGAGCAACATTCAGTTGATGACAACTATAAGCCAAGAAAGGGCAGTGAAAGTCTTCTTCTCTTAATCCTCTAGAATGTGGTAAGTTGAAACAACTCAAGTATCTCCCTTCTAAGGAACCTTGGAGGAAGAAAACGGAGAAAGAAACAGCAGGGTCAATGCTCTGTGGTGCCTTTGGAAAGCAAGGCATGAAGGGAAAGTTCATTTACCTCCTTGGGATTTAGAGAGTTGCAGGCTCAATTCTCCCTGAGAAACACTGTAGATGCACGTGTTCTCTTCATAGCACAATTGCCTTTGTGATGACAAGTGAGTTTCTAGGAAAAAACTTTGAGACTGCCATTCGTTAGTAGGTGGTCATCCTTCTTTAATCTTCAGTGAATTTACAACCACATTTGACCACTAGCCTCAAGCTAACGTTCCTCTTGTATCATGCCACAGGTTGCCAAGCAGCAGAATCCCTGTAGCTTTATTCAGTGTGGTTTTTGAGCTGTAGGAAACATTCGAAGTCTCCTAGGACTCAGGGTTCTGCACTAGATCCGAAATGTACAAAAAGGACGGCCTGTGTGTTCGAGGAGTTGTGAGCAATGCACCGTTGGGAACAGCTAGATGCCAAGTCAGGGGCAGTGAAGGCTTCTTTTGTTAAACCTCTAGAATGAGGTACGCTGAAACAACTCAAGTATCTCCCTTCTAAATCACCTTGGAGGTACAAAATAGAGAAAGAAACAGCAGGTTCAATGCTCTGTGGTCCCTTTTGAAAATAAGGCTGGAAGGGAAACTTTATTTACCTCCTGGAGATTTAGAGAGTTGCAGGCTCCATTCTCCCTGAGAAACACTGTACTTGCACATCTCCTCTTCATAACACAATTGCCTTTGTGATGACGTGAGTTTCTAGGAAAGAACCTTGGAGGTTGCCATTCCTTTGTAGTTGCTCATCCCTCGGTAATCTTCAGGGAATGAACCAAACACATGGGACCTCTAGCCTCAGGTTAACGTTCAGGTTTTCTCATGACAGGGGTAGGCATGCAACAGATCCCATGCAGCCTTAGTCCCTGTGGTTCTTGGACTCTAGGAATCATATCAGTTCTCTTTGGACTCGCTGGTCTGCCCTAGGTTTTGAAACGTACTAAAAGGGCCGCCTGAGTCTGTGGGCAGTTGTGAGCAATGTACCATTGGGAACATCTAGATGCCAAGCGATGAGCAGTGAAGGGCTTCGTTGGTTACACCCCTAGATTGCGATAGCTTGAAAGCAACACAGTTATCAACGTTCCATGCTTTCCTTCATGCAAAGCATGTCTGCATTCTTGAGGAAACCCGAGCTGCACTGAAAAACACAATTAGCCTACCGTTGTTTCTGGGAAGTAAACCGTGATGTCTGTCTACCTCAAGCAGCAACTACACTTCATGTCCAGCTTCAATAATTCCAGGGTTTCCCTTAACTGATATTTATTCCCGAGAAACATTGCCACCTAAGCCTCACTAAGGCTTCACCTTGATATCGTTACACCACAATTACGACTCCCAGCATGGCAATGGCTGCTAATGTCATGCTCCATTGTGTCCACTGGATGTGCAGTAAGAGAGCCAGAAATGCCAGAGGAATATGCTGTTTGGTCCCCCTGGAAATTGAGGCTTCCTGGGAAAGTTTATTTTCCTCATTGGGAAGTGGTGAGTTGCCCCCTCAGTGTTACTTGGTATAAACACTGTTGTTGCCCAGCTTCTCTTAATTGCACAATGGTCTTTGTGAGGACAAGTGATTTTCCAAGAAAGAAACGTGGAGGTTGCCATTCCTTGATATTTGCTCATCCTTCAGTAATCTACAGTGAATTGGCGAACCCATTTGACCACTAGCCTCAAGCTAACGTTCTTCTTGTATCATGCCACAGGTTGCCATGCAGCAGAATCCATGTTGCCTAATTCAGTGTTGTTCTTGAGATCTAGGAAGCATTCCAGGTGTCTTACTACCTGTACTTTTGCACTAGGATAAGAAACGTACCAGAAGGATGGCCTGCGTGTTCGGGAAGTGGTGAGAAATGCACCGTTGGGAACAGCTGGATGCCGAGTCATGGGCAATGAAGTTCCTCTTTTGTTAAACCTCTAGAATGTGGCAACTTGAAACAAACCAAGTATCTCCCTTCTAATAAACCTTGGAGGTACAAAAGAGAAAGAAAGAAACAGCACGGTCAATGCTCAGCGAGCCCTTTTGAAAATAAGGCTTGAACGGCAACTTTATTTTCCCCTTTGGGATGGAGAGAGTTGAGGGCTCAATTCTCCCTGAGGAACACTGTAGTTGCACGTGTTCTCTTCATAGCACAATTGCCTTTGTGATGACAAGTCAGTTTCTAGGAAAGAAACTTGGAGGTTGCCATTCTTTGGTAGGTGCTCATCCTTCGGTAATCTTGAGTGAATTGGCGAACCCGTTTGACCACTAGCCTCAAGCTCACGTTCCTCTTGTACCATGCCACAGGTTGGCATGCAGCTGAATCCAGGTAGCCTTATTCAGTGTGGTCCTTGCGCTCTAGGAGGCATTCCAGGTCTCTTAGGACTCACCGGTGTGCACTGGGAAGAGAAACGTACAAGAAGGACGACCTGTGTGTTCGGGGAGTTGTGAGCAATGCACCGTTGGGAAGAGCTAGATGCTGAGTCATGGAAGGTGAAGGGCTTCTTTTGTTAAACCTCTAGAAGCTGGTAAGTTGAAACAACTCAAGTGTCTCCCTTCTAAAGCACCTTGGAGGTACAAAATAGAGAAAGAAACAGCAGGGTCAATGCTCTGTGGTCTCTTTTGAAAATACGACTCGAAGGGAAACTTTATTTTCTTCCTTGGGATCTAGAGAGTTGCGGGCTCAATTCTTCTGAGAAACACTGTAGTTGCACTTGTTCTCTTCATAGCACAATAGCCTTTGTGATGACAAGTGAGTTTCTAGGAAGGAAACTTGAGGATTGCAATTCTTTGGTGGGTGCTCATTCTTCAGAACTCTTCAGTGAAATGTCGAACCTATTTGTCCACTAGCCTCAAGCTAACGTTCCTCTTCTATCATGCCACAGGTTGGCATGCAGCTGAATCCATGTAGCCTTATTCAGTGTGGTCCTTGAGCTCTAGGAAGCATTCCAGGTCTCTTAGTACTGGCCGGTCTGCACTAGGATGAGAAACGTGCAAGAAGCACGGCCTGTGTGTTCGGGGAGTTGTGAGCAATGCACCTTTTGGAAGAGCTAGGTGTCGAGTCATAGGCAGTGTAGAGTTTCGTTGGATAAACACCTAGATTGCGACAGCTTGAAAACACCCAGCTATCAGCGTTCTCTTCAATCCTTCATGCCAAACGTGTCTGCTTTTCTGCCTATCCGTGAGCACACAAAATATAATATGATCCTACCCCTCCTTCTGGGAACTCACACGTGATGGAATCTACCCCAAGCAGCCAGTGGAATTTAAGTGCAGCCTGAAAAATTACAGGGTTTCCCTTGAAAGCTAGGTATTCCAGAGATACAATGTACACCCAGGCCTCACTCACCGATGACCCTGTAATAATTTCACCACAATCACGACTCCCTGTATCGCAAAGTTTACTCACAAAAGGGTCTAGTTGGTAAATGGAATGTCCAAAAAGTACTCAGAAACTGCAGCATAAGAGGCTGTGCTCTCCCATTGGAGAATGAGTCTTCAAGGGAAAATTATTTTCCACATTCGAATGTCGACACTTGCGGCCTCAGTGTTACCTGATAAACAGTGTAGTTGCCCATCGTCTCTTCACTGCAGATTTGCCTTTTCAGGACAAGTGATTTTTCGTGAAACGAACGTTGCCTTTCAATTCCTGCTAGGTGCTCCTCCTTCAGCACTTGTTACTGAATAGGCCAACCTCATGGGACGACTGGCCTCAAGGTAATGTTCTGGTTTTCTCGTCACAATGGTAGGCAGGCAGCAGGTTCAATGCAGCGTCTGTCAAAGCACTACTTGAACTGTAGGAAACATTTCTGGTGTGTTAGGACACGCGGGTGTGCACTAGGATCCAAGATGTACACGAAGGACTGCCAGTCTCTTCTGGAACTTGTGAGCAACATTCAGTTGATGACAACTATAAGCCAAGAAAGGGCAGTGAAAGTCTTCTTCTCTTAATCCTCTAGAATGTGGTAAGTTGAAACAACTCAAGTATCTCCCTTCTAAGGAACCTTGGAGGAAGAAAACGGAGAAAGAAACAGCAGGGTCAATGCTCTGTGGTGCCTTTGGAAAGCAAGGCATGAAGGGAAAGTTCATTTACCTCCTTGGGATTTAGAGAGTTGCAGGCTCAATTCTCCCTGAGAAACACTGTAGATGCACGTGTTCTCTTCATAGCACAATTGCCTTTGTGATGACAAGTGAGTTTCTAGGAAAAAACTTTGAGACTGCCATTCGTTAGTAGGTGGTCATCCTTCTTTAATCTTCAGTGAATTTACAACCACATTTGACCACTAGCCTCAAGCTAACGTTCCTCTTGTATCATGCCACAGGTTGCCAAGCAGCAGAATCCCTGTAGCTTTATTCAGTGTGGTTTTTGAGCTGTAGGAAACATTCGAAGTCTCCTAGGACTCAGGGTTCTGCACTAGATCCGAAATGTACAAAAAGGACGGCCTGTGTGTTCGAGGAGTTGTGAGCAATGCACCGTTGGGAACAGCTAGATGCCAAGTCAGGGGCAGTGAAGGCTTCTTTTGTTAAACCTCTAGAATGAGGTACGCTGAAACAACTCAAGTATCTCCCTTCTAAATCACCTTGGAGGTACAAAATAGAGAAAGAAACAGCAGGTTCAATGCTCTGTGGTCCCTTTTGAAAATAAGGCTGGAAGGGAAACTTTATTTAACTCCTGGAGATTTAGAGAGTTGCAGGCTCCATTCTCCCTGAGAAACACTGTACTTGCACATCTCCTCTTCATAACACAATTGCCTTTGTGATGACGTGAGTTTCTAGGAAAGAACCTTGGAGGTTGCCATTCCTTTGTAGTTGCTCATCCCTCGGTAATCTTCAGGGAATGAACCAAACACATGGGACCTCTAGCCTCAGGTTAACGTTCAGGTTTTCTCATGACAGGGGTAGGCATGCAACAGATCCCATGCAGCCTTAGTCCCTGTGGTTCTTGGACTCTAGGAATCATATCAGTTCTCTTTGGACTCGCTGGTCTGCCCTAGGTTTTGAAACGTACTAAAAGGGCCGCCTGTGTCTGTGGGCAGTTGTGAGCAATGTACCATTGGGAACATCTAGATGCCAAGCGATGAGCAGTGAAGGGCTTCGTTGGTTACACCCCTAGATTGCGATAGCTTGAAAGCAACACAGTTATCAACGTTCCATGCTTTCCTTCATGCAAAGCATGTCTGCATTCTTGAGGAAACCCGAGCTGCACTGAAAAACACAATTAGCCTACCGTTGTTTCTGGGAAGTAAACCGTGATGTCTGTCTACCTCAAGCAGCAACTACACTTCATGTCCAGCTTCAATAATTCCAGGGTTTCCCTTAACTGATATTTATTCCCGAGAAACATTGCCACCTAAGCCTCACTAAGGCTTCACCTTGATATCGTTACACCACAATTACGACTCCCAGCATGGCAATGGCTGCTAATGTCATGCTCCATTGTGTCCACTGGATGTGCAGTAAGAGAGCCAGAAATGCCAGAGGAATATGCTGTTTGGTCCCCCTGGAAATTGAGGCTTCCTGGGAAAGTTTATTTTCCTCATTGGGAAGTGGTGAGTTGCCCCCTCAGTGTTACTTGGTATAAACACTGTTGTTGCCCAGCTTCTCTTAATTGCACAATGGTCTTTGTGAGGACAAGTGATTTTCCAAGAAAGAAACGTGGAGGTTGCCATTCCTTGATATTTGCTCATCCTTCAGTAATCTACAGTGAATTGGCGAACCCATTTGACCACTAGCCTCAAGCTAACGTTCTTCTTGTATCATGCCACAGGTTGCCATGCAGCAGAATCCATGTTGCCTAATTCAGTGTTGTTCTTGAGATCTAGGAAGCATTCCAGGTGTCTTACTACCTGTACTTTTGCACTAGGATAAGAAACGTACCAGAAGGATGGCCTGCGTGTTCGGGAAGTGGTGAGAAATGCACCGTTGGGAACAGCTGGATGCCGAGTCATGGGCAATGAAGTTCCTCTTTTGTTAAACCTCTAGAATGTGGCAACTTGAAACAAACCAAGTATCTCCCTTCTAATAAACCTTGGAGGTACAAAAGAGAAAGAAAGAAACAGCACGGTCAATGCTCAGCGAGCCCTTTTGAAAATAAGGCTTGAACGGCAACTTTATTTTCCCCTTTGGGATGGAGAGAGTTGAGGGCTCAATTCTCCCTGAGGAACACTGTAGTTGCACGTGTTCTCTTCATAGCACAATTGCCTTTGTGATGACAAGTCAGTTTCTAGGAAAGAAACTTGGAGGTTGCCATTCTTTGGTAGGTGCTCATCCTTCGGTAATCTTGAGTGAATTGGCGAACCCGTTTGACCACTAGCCTCAAGCTCACGTTCCTCTTGTACCATGCCACAGGTTGGCATGCAGCTGAATCCAGGTAGCCTTATTCAGTGTGGTCCTTGCGCTCTAGGAGGCATTCCAGGTCTCTTAGGACTCACCGGTGTGCACTGGGAAGAGAAACGTACAAGAAGGACGACCTGTGTGTTCGGGGAGTTGTGAGCAATGCACCGTTGGGAAGAGCTAGATGCTGAGTCATGGAAGGTGAAGGGCTTCTTTTGTTAAACCTCTAGAAGCTGGTAAGTTGAAACAACTCAAGTGTCTCCCTTCTAAAGCACCTTGGAGGTACAAAATAGAGAAAGAAACAGCAGGGTCAATGCTCTGTGGTCTCTTTTGAAAATACGACTCGAAGGGAAACTTTATTTTCTTCCTTGGGATCTAGAGAGTTGCGGGCTCAATTCTTCTGAGAAACACTGTAGTTGCACTTGTTCTCTTCATAGCACAATAGCCTTTGTGATGACAAGTGAGTTTCTAGGAAGGAAACTTGAGGATTGCAATTCTTTGGTGGGTGCTCATTCTTCAGAACTCTTCAGTGAAATGTCGAACCTATTTGTCCACTAGCCTCAAGCTAACGTTCCTCTTCTATCATGCCACAGGTTGGCATGCAGCTGAATCCATGTAGCCTTATTCAGTGTGGTCCTTGAGCTCTAGGAAGCATTCCAGGTCTCTTAGTACTGGCCGGTCTGCACTAGGATGAGAAACGTGCAAGAAGCACGGCCTGTGTGTTCGGGGAGTTGTGAGCAATGCACCTTTTGGAAGAGCTAGGTGTCGAGTCATAGGCAGTGTAGAGTTTCGTTGGATAAACACCTAGATTGCGACAGCTTGAAAACACCCAGCTATCAGCGTTCTCTTCAATCCTTCATGCCAAACGTGTCTGCTTTTCTGCCTATCCGTGAGCACACAAAATATAATATGATCCTACCCCTCCTTCTGGGAACTCACACGTGATGGAATCTACCCCAAGCAGCCAGTGGAATTTAAGTGCAGCCTGAAAAATTACAGGGTTTCCCTTGAAAGCTAGGTATTCCAGAGATACAATGTACACCCAGGCCTCACTCACCGATGACCCTGTAATAATTTCACCACAATCACGACTCCCTGTATCGCAAAGTTTACTCACAAAAGGGTCTAGTTGGTAAATGGAATGTCCAAAAAGTACTCAGAAACTGCAGCATAAGAGGCTGTGCTCTCCCATTGGAGAATGAGTCTTCAAGGGAAAATTATTTTCCACATTCGAATGTCGACACTTGCGGCCTCAGTGTTACCTGATAAACAGTGTAGTTGCCCATCGTCTCTTCACTGCAGATTTGCCTTTTCAGGACAAGTGATTTTTCGTGAAACGAACGTTGCCTTTCAATTCCTGCTAGGTGCTCCTCCTTCAGCACTTGTTACTGAATAGGCCAACCTCATGGGACGACTGGCCTCAAGGTAATGTTCTGGTTTTCTCGTCACAATGGTAGGCAGGCAGCAGGTTCAATGCAGCGTCTGTCAAAGCACTACTTGAACTGTAGGAAACATTTCTGGTGTGTTAGGACACGCGGGTGTGCACTAGGATCCAAGATGTACACGAAGGACTGCCAGTCTCTTCTGGAACTTGTGAGCAACATTCAGTTGATGACAACTATAAGCCAAGAAAGGGCAGTGAAAGTCTTCTTCTCTTAATCCTCTAGAATGTGGTAAGTTGAAACAACTCAAGTATCTCCCTTCTAAGGAACCTTGGAGGAAGAAAACGGAGAAAGAAACAGCAGGGTCAATGCTCTGTGGTGCCTTTGGAAAGCAAGGCATGAAGGGAAAGTTCATTTACCTCCTTGGGATTTAGAGAGTTGCAGGCTCAATTCTCCCTGAGAAACACTGTAGATGCACGTGTTCTCTTCATAGCACAATTGCCTTTGTGATGACAAGTGAGTTTCTAGGAAAAAACTTTGAGACTGCCATTCGTTAGTAGGTGGTCATCCTTCTTTAATCTTCAGTGAATTTACAACCACATTTGACCACTAGCCTCAAGCTAACGTTCCTCTTGTATCATGCCACAGGTTGCCAAGCAGCAGAATCCCTGTAGCTTTATTCAGTGTGGTTTTTGAGCTCTAGGAAACATTCGAAGTCTCCTAGGACTCAGGGTTCTGCACTAGATCCGAAATGTACAAAAAGGACGGCCTGTGTGTTCGAGGAGTTGTGAGCAATGCACCGTTGGGAACAGCTAGATGCCAAGTCAGGGGCAGTGAAGGGCTTCTTTTGTTAAACCTCTAGAATGAGGTACGCTGAAACAACTCAAGTATCTCCCTTCTAAATCACCTTGGAGGTACAAAATAGAGAAAGAAACAGCAGGTTCAATGCTCTGTGGTCCCTTTTGAAAATAAGGCTGGAAGGGAAACTTTATTTAACTCCTGGAGATTTAGAGAGTTGCAGGCTCCATTCTCCCTGAGAAACACTGTACTTGCACATCTCCTCTTCATAACACAATTGCCTTTGTGATGACGTGAGTTTCTAGGAAAGAACCTTGGAGGTTGCCATTCCTTTGTAGTTGCTCATCCCTCGGTAATCTTCAGGGAATGAACCAAACACATGGGACCTCTAGCCTCAGGTTAACGTTCAGGTTTTCTCATGACAGGGGTAGGCATGCAACAGATCCCATGCAGCCTTAGTCCCTGTGGTTCTTGGACTCTAGGAATCATATCAGTTCTCTTTGGACTCGCTGGTCTGCCCTAGGTTTTGAAACGTACTAAAAGGGCCGCCTGTGTCTGTGGGCAGTTGTGAGCAATGTACCATTGGGAACATCTAGATGCCAAGCGATGAGCAGTGAAGGGCTTCGTTGGTTACACCCCTAGATTGCGATAGCTTGAAAGCAACACAGTTATCAACGTTCCATGCTTTCCTTCATGCAAAGCATGTCTGCATTCTTGAGGAAACCCGAGCTGCACTGAAAAACACAATTAGCCTACCGTTGTTTCTGGGAAGTAAACCGTGATGTCTGTCTACCTCAAGCAGCAACTACACTTCATGTCCAGCTTCAATAATTCCAGGGTTTCCCTTAACTGATATTTATTCCCGAGAAACATTGCCACCTAAGCCTCACTAAGGCTTCACCTTGATATCGTTACACCACAATTACGACTCCCAGCATGGCAATGGCTGCTAATGTCATGCTCCATTGTGTCCACTGGATGTGCAGTAAGAGAGCCAGAAATGCCAGAGGAATATGCTGTTTGGTCCCCCTGGAAATTGAGGCTTCCTGGGAAAGTTGATTTTCCTCATTGGGAAGTGGTGAGTTGCCCCCTCAGTGTTACTTGGTATAAACACTGTTGTTGCCCAGCTTCTCTTAATTGCACAATGGTCTTTGTGAGGACAAGTGATTTTCCAAGAAAGAAACGTGGAGGTTGCCATTCCTTGATATTTGCTCATCCTTCAGTAATCTACAGTGAATTGGCGAACCCATTTGACCACTAGCCTCAAGCTAACGTTCTTCTTGTATCATGCCACAGGTTGCCATGCAGCAGAATCCATGTTGCCTAATTCAGTGTTGTTCTTGAGATCTAGGAAGCATTCCAGGTGTCTTACTACCTGTACTTTTGCACTAGGATAAGAAACGTACCAGAAGGATGGCCTGCGTGTTCGGGAAGTGGTGAGAAATGCACCGTTGGGAACAGCTGGATGCCGAGTCATGGGCAATGAAGTTCCTCTTTTGTTAAACCTCTAGAATGTGGCAACTTGAAACAAACCAAGTATCTCCCTTCTAATAAACCTTGGAGGTACAAAAGAGAAAGAAAGAAACAGCACGGTCAATGCTCAGCGAGCCCTTTTGAAAATAAGGCTTGAACGGCAACTTTATTTTCCCCTTTGGGATGGAGAGAGTTGAGGGCTCAATTCTCCCTGAGGAACACTGTAGTTGCACGTGTTCTCTTCATAGCACAATTGCCTTTGTGATGACAAGTCAGTTTCTAGGAAAGAAACTTGGAGGTTGCCATTCTTTGGTAGGTGCTCATCCTTCGGTAATCTTGAGTGAATTGGCGAACCCGTTTGACCACTAGCCTCAAGCTCACGTTCCTCTTGTACCATGCCACAGGTTGGCATGCAGCTGAATCCAGGTAGCCTTATTCAGTGTGGTCCTTGCGCTCTAGGAGGCATTCCAGGTCTCTTAGGACTCACCGGTGTGCACTGGGAAGAGAAACGTACAAGAAGGACGACCTGTGTGTTCGGGGAGTTGTGAGCAATGCACCGTTGGGAAGAGCTAGATGCTGAGTCATGGAAGGTGAAGGGCTTCTTTTGTTAAACCTCTAGAAGCTGGTAAGTTGAAACAACTCAAGTGTCTCCCTTCTAAAGCACCTTGGAGGTACAAAATAGAGAAAGAAACAGCAGGGTCAATGCTCTGTGGTCTCTTTTGAAAATACGACTCGAAGGGAAACTTTATTTTCTTCCTTGGGATCTAGAGAGTTGCGGGCTCAATTCTTCTGAGAAACACTGTAGTTGCACTTGTTCTCTTCATAGCACAATAGCCTTTGTGATGACAAGTGAGTTTCTAGGAAGGAAACTTGAGGATTGCAATTCTTTGGTGGGTGCTCATTCTTCAGAACTCTTCAGTGAAATGTCGAACCTATTTGTCCACTAGCCTCAAGCTCACGTTCCTCTTCTATCATGCCACAGGTTGGCATGCAGCTGAATCCATGTAGCCTTATTCAGTGTGGTCCTTGAGCTCTAGGAAGCATTCCAGGTCTCTTAGTACTGGCCGGTCTGCACTAGGATGAGAAACGTGCAAGAAGCACGGCCTGTGTGTTCGGGGAGTTGTGAGCAATGCACCTTTTGGAAGAGCTAGGTGTCCAGTCATAGGCAGTGTAGAGTTTCGTTGGATAAACACCTAGATTGCGACAGCTTGAAAACACCCAGCTATCAGCGTTCTCTTCAATCCTTCATGCCAAACGTGTCTGCTTTTCTGCCTATCCGTGAGCACACAAAATATAATATGATCCTACCCCTCCTTCTGGGAACTCACACGTGATGAAATCTACCCCAAGCAGCCAGTGGAATTTAAGTGCAACCTGAAAAATTACAGGGTTTCCCTTGAAAGCTAGGTATTCCGGAGATACAATGTACACCCAGGCCTCACTCACCGATGACCCTGTAATACTTTCACCACCATCACGACTCCCTGTATCGCAAAGTTTACTCACAAAAGGGTCTACTTGGTAAATGGAATGTCCAATAAGTACTCAGAAACTGCAGCATAAGAGGCTGTGCTCTCCCATTGGAGATTGAGTCTTCAAGGGAAATTTATTTTCCACATTCGAATGTCGACACTTGCGGCCTCAGTGTTACCTGATAAACAGTGTAGTTGCCCATCGTCTCTTCGCTGCAGAATTGCCTTTTCAGGACAAGTGATTTTTCGTGAAACGAACGTTGCCTTTCAATTCCTGCTAGGTGCTCCTCCTTCAGCACTTGTTAGTGAAAAGGCCAAACTCATGGGACGACTGGCCTCAAGGTAATGTTCTGTTTTTCTCGTCACAATGGTAGGCAGGCAGCAGGTTCAATGCAGCGTCTGTCAAAGCACTACTTGAACTGTAGGAAACATTTCTGGTGTGTTAGGACACGTGGGTGTGCACTAGGATCCAAGATGTACAAGAAGGACTGCCAGTCTCTTCTGGAACTTGTGAGCAACGTTCAGTTGATGACAACTGTAAGCCAAGAAAGGGCAGTGAAAGTCTTCTTCTCTTAATCCGCTTGTATCATGCCACAGGTTGCCATGCAGCAGAATCCCTGTAGCTTTATTCAGTGTGGTTCTTGAGCTCTAGGAAACATTGGAAGTCTCCTAGCACTCAGGGTTCTGAACTAGATCCGAAATGTACAAAAAGGACGGCCTGTGTGTTCGAGGAGTTGTGAGCAATGCACCGTTGGGAACAGCTAGATGCCAAGTCAGGGGCAGTGAAGGGCTTCTTTTGTTAAACCTCTAGAATGTGGTACGCTGAAACAACTCAAGTATCTCCCTTCTAAATCACCTTGGAGGTACAGAATAGAGAAAGAAACAGCAGGTTCAATGCTCTGTTGTCCCTTTTGAAAATAAGGCTGGAAGGGAAACTTTATTTACCTCCTGGAGATTTAGAGAGTTGCAGGCTCAATTCTCCCTGAGAAACACTGTAGATGCACGTGTTCTCTTCATAGCACAATTGCCTTTGTGATGACAAGTGAGTTTCTAGGAAAAAACTTTGAGGCTGCCATTCGTTAGGAGGTGGTTATCCTTCTTTAAACTTCAGTGAATTGGCGACCCCATTTGACCACTAGCCTCAAGCTAACGTTCCTCTTGTATCATGCCACAGGTTGCCATGCAGCAGAATCCCTGTAGCTTTATTCAGTGTGGTTCTTGAGCTCTAGGAAACATTCGAAGTCTCCTAGGACTCAGGGTTCTGCACTAGATCCGAAATGTACAAAAAGGACGGCCTGTGTGTTCGGGGAGTTGTGAGCAATGCACCGTTGGGAACAGCTAGATGCCAAGTCAGGGGCAGTGAAGGGCTTCTTTTGTTAAAACTCTAGAATGTGGTACGCTGAAACAACTCAAGTATCTCCCTTCTACATCACCTTGGAGGTACAAAATAGAGAAAGAAACAGCAGGTTCAATGCTCTGTGGTCCCTTTTGAAAATAAGGCTGGAAGGGAAACTTTATTTACCTCCTGGAGATTTAGAGAGTTGCAGGCTCAATTCTCCCTGAGAAACACTGTACTTGCAAATCTCCTCTTCATAACACAATTGCCTTTCTGATGACGTGAGTTTCTAGGAAAGAACCTTGGAGGTTGCCATTCCTTGGTAGTTGCTCATCCCTCGGTAATCTTCAGGGAATGAACCAAACCCATGGGACCTCTAGCCTCAGGTTAACGTTCAGGTTTTCTCATGACAGGGGTAGGCATGCAACAGATCCCATGCAGCCTTAGTCCCTGTGGTTCTTGGACTCTAGGAATCATATCAGTTCTCTTTGGACTCGCTGGTCTGCCCTAGGTTTTGAAACGTACTAAAAGGGCCGCCTGTGTCTGTGGGCAGTTGTGAGCAATGTACCATTGGAAACATCTAGATGCCAAGCGATGAGCAGTGAAGGGCTTCGTTGGTTACACCCCTAGATTGCGATAGCTTGAAAGCAACACAGTTATCAACGTTCCATGCTTTCCTTCATGCAAAGCATGTCTACCTTCTTGAGGAAACCTGAGCTGCACTGAAAAACACAATTAGCCTACCATTGTTTCTGGGAACTAAACCGTGAAGTCTGTCTACCTCAAGCAGCAACTACACTTCATGTCCAGCTTCAATAATTCCAGGGTTTCCCTTAACTGATATTTATTCCCGAGAAACATTGCCACCTCAGCCTCACTAAGGCTTCACCTTGATATCGTTACACCACAATTACGACTCCCAGCATGGCAATGGTTGCTAATGTCATGCTCCATTGTGTCCACTGGATGTGCAGTAAGAGAGCCAGAAATGCCAGAGGAATATGCTGTTTGGTCCCCCTGGAAATTGAGGCTTCCTGGGAAAGTTTATTTTCCTCATTGGGAAGTGGTGATTTGCCCTCTCAGTGTTACCTGGTAAACACTGTTGTTGCCCAGCCTCTCTTCATTGCACAATGGTCTTTGTGAGACAAGTGATTTTCCAAGAAAGAAACGTGGAGGTTGCCATTCCTTGATATTTGCTCATCCTTCAGTAATCTACAGTGAATTGGCGAACCCATTTGACCACTAGCCTCAAGCTAACGTTCCTCTTGTATCATGCCACCGGTTGCCATGCAGCAGAATCCATGTTGCCTAATTCAGTGTTGTTCTTGAGCTCTAGGAAGCATTCCAGGTGTCTTACTACCTGTACTTTTGCACTAGGATAAGAAACGTACAAGAAGGATGGCCTGGGTGTTCGGGAAGTGGTGAGAAATGCACCGTTGGGAACAGCTAGATGCCGAGTCATGGGCAATGAAGTGCCTCTTTTGTTAAGCCTCTAGAATGTGGCAACTTAAAACAAACCAAGTATCTCCCTTCTAAAAAACCTTGGAGGTACAAAATAGAGAAAGAAACAGCACGGTCAATGCTCAGCGAGCCCTTTTGAAAATAAGCCTTGAACGGCAACTTTATTTTCCCCTTTGGGATGTAGAGAGTTGAGGGCTCAATTCTCCCTGAGAAACACTGTAGTTGCACGTGTTCTCTTCATAGCACAATTGCCTTTGTGATGACCAGTCAGTTTCTAGGAAAGAAACTTGGAGGTTGCCATTCTTTGGTAGGTGCTCATCCTTCGGTAATCTTGAGTGAATTGGCGAACCCGTTTGACCACTAGCCTCAAGCTCACGTTCCTCTTGTATCATGCCACAGGTTGGCATGCAGCTGAATCCAGGTAGCCTTATTCAGTGTGGTTCTTGCGCTCTAGGAGGCATTCCAGGTCTCTTAGCACTCACCGGTGTGCACTGGGAAGAGAAACGTACAAGAAGGACGACCTGTGTGTTCGGGGAGTTGTGAGCAATGCACCGTTGGGAAGAGCTAGATGCTGAGTCATGGAATGTGAAGGGCTTCTTCTCTTAAACCTCTAGAATCTGGTAAGTTGAAACAACTCAAGTGTCTCCTTTCTAAAGCACCTTGGAGGTACAAAATAGAGAAAGAAACAGCAGGGTCAATGCTCTGTGGTCTCTTTTCAAAATACGACTCGAAGGGAAACTTTATTTTCTTCCTTGGGATCTAGAGAGTTGCGGGCTGAATTCTTCTGAGAAACACTGTAGTTGCACTTGTTCTCTTCATAGCACAATTGCCTTTGTGATGACAAGTGAGTTTCTAGGAAGGAAACTTGAGGATTGCAATTCTTTGATAGGTGCTCATTCTTCAGAACTCTTCAGTGAAATGTCGAACCTATTTGTCCACTAGCCTCAAGCTAACGTTCCTCTTCTATCATGCCACAGGTTGGCATGCAGCTGAATCCATGTAGCCTTATTCAGTGTGGTCCTTGAGCTCTAGGAAGCATTCCAGGTCTCTTAGTACTGGCCGGTCTGCACTAGGATGAGAAACGTGCAAGAAGGACAGCCTGTGTGTTCGGGGAGTTGTGAGCAATGCACCTTTCGGAAGAGCTAGGTGTCGAGTCATAGGCAGTGTAGAGTTTCGTTGGATAAACACCTAGATTGCGACAGCTTGAAAACACCCAGCTATCAGCGTTCTCTTCAATCCTTCATGCCAAACGTGTCTGCTTTTCTGCCTATCCGTGAGCACACAAAATATAATATGATCCTACCCCTCCTTCTGGGAACTCACACGTGATGGAATCTACCCCAAGCAGCCAGTGGAATTTAAGTGCAGCCTGAAAAATTACAGGGTTTCCCTTGAAAGCTAGGTATTCCGGAGATACAATGTACACCCAGGCCTCACTCACTGATGACCCTGAAATACTTTCACCACCATCACGACTCCCTGTATCGCAAAGTTTACTCACAAAAGGGTCTAGTTGGTAAATGGAATGTCCAATAAGTACTCAGAAACTGCAGCATAAGAGGCTGTGCTCTCCCATTGGAGATTGAGTCTTCAAGGGAAATTTATTTTCCACATTCGAATGTCGACACTTGCGGCCTCAGTGTTACCTGATAAACAGTGTAGTTGCCCATCGTCTCTTCGCTGCAGAATTGCCTTTTCAGGACAAGTGATTTTTCGTGAAACGAACGTTGCCTTTCAATTCCTGCTAGGTGCTCCTCCTTCAGCACTTGTTAGTGAATAGGCCAACCTCATGGGACGACTGGCCTCAAGGTAATGTTCTGTTTTTCTCGTCACAATGGTAGGCAGGCAGCAGGTTCAATGCAGCGTCTGTCAAAGCACTACTTGAACTGTAGGAAACATTTCTGGTGTGTTAGGACACGCGGGTGTGCACTAGGATCCAAGATGTACACGAAGGACTGCCAGTCTCTTCTGGAACTTGTGAGCAACGTTCAGTTGATGACAACTATAAGCCAAGAAAGGGCAGTGAAAGTCTTCTTCTCTTAATCCTCTAGAATGTGGTAAGTTGAAACAACTCAAGTATCTCCCTTCTAAGGAACCTTGGAGGAAGAAAACAGAGAAAGAAACAGCAGGGTCAATGCTCTGTGGTCCCTTTGGACAGCAAGGCATGAAGGGAAAGTTCATTTACCTCCTTGGGATTTAGAGAGTTGCAGGCTCAATTCTCCCTGAGAAACACTGTAGATGCACGTGTTCTCTTCATAGCACAATTGCCTTTGTGATGACAAGTGAGTTTCTAGGAAAAAACTTTGAGGCTGCCATTCGTTAGGAGGTGGTCATCCTTCTTTAAACTTCAGTGAATTGGCGACCCCATTTGACCACTAGCCTCAAGCTAACGTTCCTCTTGTATCATGCCACAGGTTGCCATGCAGCAGAATCCCTGTAGCTTTATTCAGTGTGGTTCTTGAGCTCTAGGAAACATTCGAAGTCTCCTAGGACTCAGGGTTCTGCACTAGATCCGAAATGTACAAAAAGGACGGCCTGTGTGTTCGAGGAGTTGTGAGCAATGCACCGTTGGGAACAGCTAGATGCCAAGTCAGGGGCAGTGAAGGGCTTCTTTTGTTAAACCTCTAGAATGTGGTACGCTGAAACAACTCAAGTATCTCCCTTCTAAATCACCTTGGAGGTACAAAATAGAGAAAGAAACAGCAGGTTCAATGCTCTGTGGTCCCTTTTGAAAATAAGGCTGGAAGGGAAACTTTATTTACCTCCTGGAGATTTAGAGAGTTGCAGGCTCAATTCTCCCTGAGAAACACTGTACTTGCACATCTCCTCTTCATAACACAATTGCCTTTCTGATGACGTGAGTTTCTAGGAAAGAACCTTGGAGGTTGCCATTCCTTGGTAGTTGCTCATCCCTCGGTAATCTTCAGGGAATGAACCAAACCCATGAGACCTCTAGCCTCAGGTTAACGCTCAGGTTTTCTCATGACAGGGGTAGGCATGCAACAGATCCCATGCAGCCTTAGTCCCTGCGGTTCTTGAACTCTAGGAATCATATCAGTTCTCCTTGGATTCGCTGGACTGCCCTACGTTTTGAAACGCACTAAAAGGGCCGCCTGTGTCTGTGGGCCGTTGTGAGCAATGTACCATTGGGAACATCTAGATGCCAAGCGATGAGCAGTGAAGGGCTTCGTTGGTTACACCCCTAGATTGCGATAGCTTGAAAGCAACACAGTTATCAACGTTCCATGCTTTCCTTCATGCAAAGCATGTCTGCATTCTTGAGGAAACCTGAGCTGCACTGAAAAACACAATTAGCCTACCATTGTTTCTGGGAACTAAACGGTGAAGTCTGTCTACCACAAGCAGCAACTACACTTCATTTCCAGCTTCAATAATTCCAGGGTTTCCCTTAACTGATATTTATTCCCGAGAAACATTGCCACCTAAGCCTCATTAAGGCTTCACCTTGATATCGTTACACCACTATTATGACTCCCAGCATGGCAATGGTTGCTAATGTCATGCTCCATTGTGTCCACTGGATGTGCAGTAACAGAGCCAGAAATGCCAGAGGAATATGCTGTTTGGTCCCCCTGGAAATTGAGGCTTCCTGGGAAAGTTTATTTTCCTCATTGGGAAGTGGTGAGTTGCCCCCTCAGTGTTACCTGGTAAACACTGTTGTTGCCCAGCTTCTCTTCATTGCACAATGGTCTTTGTGAGGACAAGTGATTTTCCAAGAAAGAAACGTGGAGGTTGCCATTCCTTGATATTTGCTCATCCTTCAGTAATCTACAGTGAATTGGCGAACCCATTTGACCAGTTGCCTCAAGCTAACGTTCCTCTTGTATCATGCCACAGGTTGCCATGCAGCAGAATCCATGTTGCCTAATTCAGTGTTGTTCTTGAGCTCTAGGAAGCATTCCAGGTGTCTTACTAGCTGTAGTTTTGCACTAGGATAAGAAACGTACAAGAAGGATGGCCTGCCTGTTCGGGAAGTGGTGAGAAATGCACCGTTGGGAACAGCTAGATGCCGAGTCATGGGCAATGAAGTGCCTCTTTTGTTAAGCCTCTAGAATGTGGCAACTTGAAACAAACCAAGTATCTCCCTTCTAAAAAACCTTGGAGGTACAAAATAGAGAAAGAAACAGCACGGTCAATGCTCAGCGAGGCCTTTTGAAAATAAGCCTTGAACGGCAACTTTATTTTCCCCTTTGGGATGTAGAGAGTTGAGGGCTCAATTCTCCCTGAGAAACACTGTAGTTGCACGTGTTCTCTTCATAGCACAATTGCCTTTGTGATGACAAGTCCGTTTCTAGGAAAGAAACTTGGAGGTTGCCATTCTTTGGTAGGTGCTCATCCTTCGGTAATCTTGAGTGAATTGGCGAACCCGTTTGACCACTAGCCTCAAGCTCACGTTCCTCTTGTATCATGCCACAGGTTGGCATGCAGCTGAATCCAGGTAGCCTTATTCAGTGTGGTCCTTGCGCTCTAGGAGGCATTCCAGGTCTCTTAGCACTCACCGGTGTGCACTGGGAAGAGAAACGTACAAGAAGGACGACCTGTGTGTTCGGGGAGTTGTGAGCAATGCACCGTTGGGAAGAGCTAGATGCTGAGTCATTGAATGTGAAGGGCTTCTTCTCTTAAACCTCTAGAATCTGGTAAGTTGAAACAACTCAAGTGTCTCCTTTCTAAAGCACCTTGGAGGTACAAAATAGAGAAAGAAACAGCAGGGTCAATGCTCTCTGGTCTCTTTTGAAAATACGACTCGAAGGGAAACTTTATTTTCTTCCTTGGGATCTAGAGAGTTGCGGGCTGAATTCTTCTGAGAAACACTGTAGTTGCACTTGTTCTCTTCATAGCACAATTGCCTTTGTGATGACAAGTGAGTTTCTAGGAAGGAAACTTGAGGATTGCAATTCTTTGGTAGGTGCTCATTCTTCAGAACTCTTCAGTGAAATGTCGAACCTATTTGTCCACTAGCCTCAAGCTAACGTTCCTCTTCTATCATGCCACAGGTTGGCATGCAGCTGAATCCATGTAGCCTTATTCAGTGTGGTCCTTGAGCTCTAGGAAGCATTCCAGGTCTCTTAGTACTGGCCGGTCTGCACTAGGATGAGAAACGTGCAAGAAGGACGGCCTGTGTGTTCGGGGAGTTGTGAGCAATGCACCTTATGGAAGAGCTAGGTGTCGAGTCATAGGCAGTGTAGAGTTTCGTTGGATAAACACCTAGATTGCGACAGCTTGAAAACACCCAGCTATCAGCGTTCTCTTCAATCCTTCATGCCAAACGTGTCTGCTTTTCTGCCTATCCGTGAGCACACAAAATATAATATGATCCTACCCCTCCTTCTGGGAACTCACACGTGATGGAATCTACCCCAAGCAGCCAGTGGAATTTAAGTGCAGCCTGAAAAATTACAGGGTTTCCCTTGAAAGCTAGGTATTCCGGAGATACAATGTACACCCAGGCCTCACTCACTGATAACCCTGAAATACTTTCACCACCATCACGACTCCCTGTATCGCAAAGTTTACTCACAAAAGGGTCTAGTTGGTAAATGGAATGTCCAATAGGTACTCAGAAACTGCAGCATAAGAGGCGGTGCTCTCCCATTGGAGATTGAGTCTTCAAGGGAAATTTATTTTCCACATTCGAATGTCGACACTTGCGGCCTCAGTGTTACCTGATAAACAGTGTAGTTGCCCATCGTCTCTTCGCTGCAGAATTGCCTTTTCAGGACAAGTGATTTTTCGTGAAACGAACGTTGCCTTTCAATTCCTGCTAGGTGCTCCTCCTTCAGCACTTGTTAGTGAATAGGCCAACCTCATGGGACGACTGGCCTCAAGGTAATGTTCTGTTTTTCTCGTCACAATGGTAGGCAGGCAGCAGGTTCAATGCAGCGTCTGTCAAAGCACTACTTGAACTGTAGGAAACATTTCTGGTGTGTTAGGACACGCGGGTGTGCACTAGGATCCAAGATGTACACGAAGGACTGCCAGTCTCTTCTGGAACTTGTGAGCAACGTTCAGTTGATGACAACTATAAGCCAAGAAAGGGCAGTGAAAGTCTTCTTCTCTTAATCCTCTAGAATGTGGTAAGTTGAAACAACTCAAGTATCTCCCTTCTAAGGAACATTGGAGGAAGAAAACAGAGAAAGAAACAGCAGGGTCAATGCTCTGTGGTCCCTTTGGACAGCAAGGCATGAAGGGAAAGTTCATTTACCTCCTTGGGATTTAGAGAGTTGCAGGCTCAATTCTCCCTGAGAAAAACTGTAGATGCACGTGTTCTCTTCATAGCACAATTGCCTTTGTGATGACAAGTGAGTTTCTAGGAAAAAACTTTGAGGCTGCCATTCGTTAGGAGGTGGTCATCCTTCTTTAATCTTCAGTGAATTGGCGACCCCATTTGACCACTAGCCTCAAGCTAACGTTCCTCTTGTATCATGCCACAGGTTGCCATGCAGCAGAAACCCTGTAGCTTTATTCAGTGTGGTTCTTGAGCTCTAGGAAACATTCGAAGTCTCCTAGGACTCAGGGTTCTGCACTAGATCCGAAAGGTACAAAAAGGACGGCCTGTGTGTTCGAGGAGTTGTGAGCAATGCACCGTTGGGAAGAGCTAGATGCTGAGTCATGGAAGGTGAAGGGCTTCTTTTGTTAAACCTCTAGAATCTGGTAAGTTGAAACAACTCAAGTGTCTCCCTTCTAAATCACCTTGGAGGTACAAAATAGAGAAAGAAACAGCAGGTTCAATGCTCTGTGGTCCCTTTTGAAAATAAGGCTGGAAGGGAAACTTTATTTACCTCCTGGAGATTTAGAGAGTTGCAGGCTCAATTCTCCCTGAGAAACACTGTACTTGCACATCTCCTCTTCATAACACAATTGCCTTTCTGATGACGTGAGTTTCTAGGAAAGAACCTTGGAGGTTGCCATTCCTTGGTAGTTGCTCATTCTTCGGTAATCTTCAGGGAATGAACCAAACCCATGGGACCTCTAGCCTCAGGTTAACGTTCAGGTTTTCTCATGACAGGGGTAGGCAGGCAACAGATCCCATGCAGCCTTAGTCCCTGTGGTTCTTGAACTCTAGGAATCATATCAGTTCTCTTTGGACTCGCTGGTCTGCCCTAGGTTTTGAAACGTACTAAAAGGGCCGCCTCTGTCTGTGGGCAGTTGTGAACAATGTACCATTGGGAACATCTAGATGCCAAGTTATGAGCAGTGAAGGGCTTCGTTGGTTACACCCCTAGATTGCGATAGCTTGAAAGCAACACAGTTATCAACGTTCCATGCTTTCCTTCAGGCAAAGCATGTCTGCCTTATTGAGGAAACCTGAGCTGCGCTGAAAAACACAATTAGCCTACCATTGTTTCTGGGAACTAAACTGTCAAGTCTGTCTACCTCAAGCAGCAACTACACTTCATGTCCAGCTTCAATAATTCCAGGGTTTCCCTTAACTGATATTTATTCCCGAGAAACATTGCCCCCTAAGCCTCACTAAGGCTTCACCTTGATATCGTTACACCACAATTACGACTCCCAGCATGGCAATGGCTGCTAATGTCATGCTCCATTGTGTCCACTGGATGTGCAGTAAGGGAGCCAGAAAGGCCAGAGGGATATGCTGTTTGGTCCCCGTGCAAATTGAGGCTTCCTGGGAAAGTTTATTTTCCTCATTGGGAAGTGGTGAGTTGCCCCCTCAGTGTTACCTGGTAAATACTGTTGTTGCCCAGCTTCCCTTCATTGCACAATGGTCTTTGTGAGGACAAGTGATTTTCCAAGAAAGAAACGTGGAGGTTGCCATTCCTTGATATTTGCTCATCCTTCAGTAATCTACAGTGAATTGGCGAACCCATTTGACCACTAGCCTCAAACTAACGTTCCTCGTGTCTCATGCCACAGGTTGCCATGCAGCAGAATCCAGGTAGCCTTATTCAGTGTGGTCCTTGAGATCTAGGAAGCATTCCAGTTCTCTTAGTACTCACCGGTGTGCACTGGGAAGAGAAACGTACAAGAAGGACGACCTGTGTGTTCGGGGAGTTGTGAGCAATGCACCGTTGGGAAGAGCTAGATGCTGAGTCATGGAAGGTGAAGGGCTTCTTTTGTTAAACCTCTAGAATCTGGTAAGTTGAAACAACTCAAGTGTCTCCCTTCTAAAGCACCTTGGAGGTACAAAATAGAGAAAGAAACAGCAGGGTCAATGCTCTCTGGTCTCTTTTGAAAATACGACTCGAAGGAAAACTTTATTTTCTTCCTTGGGATCTAGAGAGTTGCGGGCTCAATTCTTCTGAGAAACACTGTAGTTGCACTTGTTCTCTTCATAGCACAATAGCCTTTGTGATGACAAGTGAGTTTCTAGGAAGGAAACTTGAGGATTGCAATTCTTTGGTAGGTGCTCATTCTTCAGAACTCTTCAGTGAAATGTCGAACCTATTTGTCCACTAGCCTCAAGCTAACGTTCCTCTTCTATCATGCCACAGGTTGGCATGCAGCTGAATCCATGTAGCCTTATTCAGTGTGGTCCTTGAGCTCTAGGAAGCATTCCAGGTCTCTTAGTACTGGCCGGTCTGCACTAGGATGAGAAACGTGCAAGAAGCACGGCCTGTGTGTTCGGGGAGTTGTGAGCAATGCACCTTTTGGAAGAGCTAGGTGTCGAGTCATAGGCAGTGTAGAGTTTCGTTGGATAAACACCTAGATTGCGACAGCTTGAAAACACCCAGCTATCAGCGTTCTCTTCAATCCTTCATGCCAAACGTGTCTGCTTTTCTGCCTATCCGTGAGCACACAAAATATAATATGATCCTACCCCTCCTTCTGGGAACTCACACGTGATGGAATCTACCCCAAGCAGCCAGTGGAATTTAAGTGCAGCCTGAAAAATTACAGGGTTTCCCTTGAAAGCTAGGTATTCCAGAGATACAATGTACACCCAGGCCTCACTCACCGATGACCCTGTAATAATTTCACCACAATCACGACTCCCTGTATCGCAAAGTTTACTCACAAAAGGGTCTAGTTGGTAAATGGAATGTCCAAAAAGTACTCAGAAACTGCAGCATAAGAGGCTGTGCTCTCCCATTGGAGAATGAGTCTTCAAGGGAAAATTATTTTCCACATTCGAATGTCGACACTTGCGGCCTCAGTGTTACCTGATAAACAGTGTAGTTGCCCATCGTCTCTTCACTGCAGATTTGCCTTTTCAGGACAAGTGATTTTTCGTGAAACGAACGTTGCCTTTCAATTCCTGCTAGGTGCTCCTCCTTCAGCACTTGTTACTGAATAGGCCAAACTCATGGGACGACTGGCCTCAAGGTAATGTTCTGGTTTTCTCGTCACAATGGTAGGCAGGCAGCAGGTTCAATGCAGCGTCTGTCAAAGCACTACTTGAACTGTAGGAAACATTTCTGGTGTGTTAGGACACGCGGGTGTGCACTAGGATCCAAGATGTACACGAAGGACTGCCAGTCTCTTCTGGAACTTGTGAGCAACATTCAGTTGATGACAACTATAAGCCAAGAAAGGGCAGTGAAAGTCTTCTTCTCTTAATCCTCTAGAATGTGGTAAGTTGAAACAACTCAAGTATCTCCCTTCTAAGGAACCTTGGAGGAAGAAAACGGAGAAAGAAACAGCAGGGTCAATGCTCTGTGGTCCCTTTGGAAAGCAAGGCATGAAGGGAAAGTTCATTTACCTCCTTGGGATTTAGAGAGTTGCAGGCTCAATTCTCCCTGAGAAACACTGTAGATGCACGTGTTCTCTTCATAGCACAATTGCCTTTGTGATGACAAGTGAGTTTCTAGGAAAAAACTTTGAGGCTGCCATTCGTTAGGAGGTGGTCATCCTTCTTTAATCTTCAGTGAATTGGCGACCACATTTGAACACTAGCCTCAAGCTAACGTTCCTCTTGTATCATGCCACAGGTTGCCAAGCAGCAGAATCCCTGTAGCTTTATTCAGTGTGGTTTTTGAGCTCTAGGAAACATTCGAAGTCTCCTAGGACTCAGGGTTCTGCACTAGATCCGAAATGTACAAAAAGGACGGCCTGTGTGTTCGAGGAGTTGTGAGCAATGCACCGTTGGGAACAGCTAGATGCCAAGTCAGGGGCAGTGAAGGGCTTCTTTTGTTAAACCTCTAGAATGAGGTACGCTGAAACAACTCAAGTATCTCCCTTCTAAATCACCTTGGAGGTACAAAATAGAGAAAGAAACAGCAGGTTCAATGCTCTGTGGTCCCTTTTGAAAATAAGGCTGGAAGGGAAACTTTATTTACCTCCTGGAGATTTAGAGAGTTGCAGGCTCCATTCTCCCTGAGAAACACTGTACTTGCACATCTCCTCTTCATAACACAATTGCCTTTGTGATGACGGGAGTTTCTAGGAAAGAACCTTGGAGGTTGCCATTCCTTTGTAGTTGCTCATCCCTCGGTAATCTTCAGGGAATGAACCAAACACATGGGACCTCTAGCCTCAGGTTAACGTTCAGGTTTTCTCATGACAGGGGTAGGCATGCAACAGATCCCATGCAGCCTTAGTCCCTGCGGTTCTTGAACTCTAGGAATCATATCAGTTCTCTTTGGATTCGCTGGTCTGCCCTACGTTTTGAAACGCACTAAAAGGGCCGCCTGTGTCTGTGGGCAGTTGTGAGCAATGTAACATTGGGAACATCTAGATGCCAAGCGATGAGCAGTGAAGGGCTTCGTTGGTTACACCCCTAGATTGCGATAGCTTGAAAGCAACACAGTTATCAACGTTCCATGCTTTCCTTCATGCAAAGCATGTCTGCATTCTTGAGGAAACCTGAGCTGCACTGAAAAACACAATTAGCCTACCATTGTTTCTGGGAACTAAACCATGAAGTCTGTCTACCTCAAGCAGCAACTACACTTCATGTCCAGCTTCAATAATTCCAGGGTTTCCCTTAACTGATATTTATTCCCGAGAAACATTGCCACCTAAGCCTCACTAAGGCTTCACCTTGATATCGTTACACCACAATTATGACTCCCAGCATGGCAATGGCTGCTAATGTCATGCTCCATTGTGTCCACTGGATGTGCAGTAAGAGAGCCAGAAATGCCAGAGGAATATGCTGTTTGGTCCCCCTGGAAATTGAGGCTTCCTGGGAAAGTTTATTTTCCTCATTGGGAAGTGGTGAGTTGCCCCCTCAGTGTTACCTGGTAAACACTGTTGTTGCCCAGCTTCTCTTCATTGCACAATGGTCTTTGTGAGGACAAGTGATTTTCCAAGAAAGAAACGTGGAGGTTGCCATTCCTTGATATTTGCTCATCCTTCAGTAATCTACAGTGAATTGGCGAACCCATTTGACCAGTTGCCTCAAGCTAACGTTCCTCTTGTATCATGCCACAGGTTGCCATGCAGCAGAATCCATGTTGCCTAATTCAGTGTTGTTTTTGAGCTCTAGGAAGCATTCCAGGTGTCTTACTAGCTGTAGTTTTGCACTAGGATAAGAAACGTACCAGAAGGATGGCCTGCGTGTTCGGGAAGTTGTGAGAAATGCACCGTTGGGAAGAGCTAGATGCCGAGTCATGGGCAATGAAGTGCCTCTTTTGTTAAACCTCTAGAATGTGGCAACTTGAAACAAACCATGTATCTCCCTTCTAAAAAACCTTGGAGGTACAAAATAGAGAAAGAAACAGCCCGGTCAATGCTCAGAGAGCCCTTTTGAAAATAAGGCTTGAACTGCAACTTTATTTTCCCCTTTGGGATGGAGAGAGTTGAGGGCTCAATTCTCCCTGAGGAACAATGTAGTTGCACGTGTTCTCTTCATAGCACAATTGCCTTTGTGATGACAAGTCCGTTTCTAGGAAAGAAACTTGGAGGTTGCCATTCTTTGGTAGGTGCTCATCCTTCGGTAATCTTGAGTGAACTGGCGAACCCGTTTGACCACTAGCCTCAAGCTCACATTCCTCTTGTATCATGCCACAGGTTGGCATGCAGCTGAATCCAGGTAGCCTTATTCAGTGTGGTCCTTGCGCTCTAGGAGGCATTCCAGGTCTCTTAGCACTCACCGGTGTGCACTGGGAAGAGAAACGTACAAGAAGGACGACCTGTGTGTTCGGGGAGTTGTGAGCAATGCACCGTTGGGAAGAGCTAGATGCTGAGTCATGGAAGGTGAAGGGCTTCTTTTGTTAAACCTCTAGAATCTGGTAAGTTGAAACAACTCAAGTGTCTCCCTTCTAAAGCACCTTGGAGGTACAAAATAGAGAAAGAAACAGCAGGGTCAATGCTCTGTGGTCTCTTTTGAAAATACGACTCGAAGGGAAACTTTATTTTCTTCCGTGGGATCTAGAGAGTTGCGGGCTGAATTCTTCTGAGAAACACTGTAGTTGCACTTGTTCTCTTCATAGCACAATTGCCTTTGTGATGACAAGTGAGTTTCTAGGAAGGAAACTTGAGGATTGCAATTCTTTGGTAGGTGCTCATTCTTCAGAACTCTTCAGTGAAATGTCGAACCTATTTGTCCACTAGCCTCAAGCTAACGTTTCTCTTCTATCATGCCACAGGTTGGCATGCAGCTGAATCCATGTAGCCTTATTCAGTGTGGTCCTTGAGCTCTAGGAAGCATTCCAGGTCTCTTAGTACTGGCCGGTCTGCACTAGGATGAGAAACGTGCAAGAAGGACGGCCTGTGTGTTCGGGGAGTTGTGAGCAATGCACCTTTCGGAAGAGCTAGGTGTCGAGTCATAGGCAGTGTAGAGTTTCGTTGGATAAACACCTAGATTGCGACAGCTTGAAAACACCCAGCTATCAGCGTTCTCTTCAATCCTTCATGCCAAACGTGTCTGCTTTTCTGCCTATCCGTGAGCACACAAAATATAATATGATCCTACCCCTCCTTCTGGGAACTCACACGTGATGGAATCTACCCCAAGCAGCCAGTGGAATTTAAGTGCAGCCTGAAAAATTACAGGGTTTCCCTTGAAAGCTAGGTATTCCGGAGATACAATGTACACCCAGGCCTCACTCACCGATGACCCTGTAATACTTTCACCACCATCACGACTCCCTGTATCGCAAAGTTTACTCACAAAAGGGTCTAGTTGGTAAATGGAATGTCCAATAAGTACTCAGAAACTGCAGCATAAGATGCTGTGCTCTCCCATTGGAGATTGAGTCTTCAAGGGAAATTTATTATCCACATTTGAATGTCGACACTTGCGGCCTCAGTGTTCCCTGATAAACAGTGTAGTTGCCCATCGTCTCTTCGCTGCAGAATTGCCTTTTCAGGACAAGTGATTTTTCGTGAAACGAACGTTGCCTTTCAATTCCTGCTAGGTGCTCCTCCTTCAGCACTTGTTAGTGAATAGGCCAACCTCATGGGACGACTGGCCTCAAGGTAATGTTCTGTTTTTCTCGTCACAATGGTAGGCAGGCAGCAGGTTCAATGCAGCATCTGTCAAAGCACTACTTGAACTGTAGGAATCATTTCTGGTGTGTTAGGACACGCGGGTGTGCACTAGGATCCAAGATGTACACGAAGGACTGCCAGTCTCTTCTGGAACTTGTGAGCAACATTCAGTTGATGACAACTATACGCCAAGAAAGGGCAGTGAAAGTCTTCTTCTCTTAATCCTCTAGAATGTGGTAAGTTGAAACAACTCAAGTATCTCCCTTCTAAGGAACCTTGGAGGAAGAAAACAGAGAAAGAAACAGCAGGGTCAATGCTCTGTGGTCCCTTTGGAAAGCAAGACATGAAGGGAAAGTTCATTTACCTCCTTGGGATTTAGAGAGTTGCAGGCTCAATTCTCCCTGAGTAACACTGTAGATGCACGTGTTCTCTTCATAGCACAATTGCCTTTGTGATGACAAGTGAGTTTCTAGGAAATAACTTTGAGGCTGCCATTCGTTAGGAGGTGGTCATCCTTCTTTAATCTTCAGTGAATTGGCGACCCCATTTGACCACTAGCCTCAAGCTAACGTTCCTCTTGTATCATGCCACAGGTTGCCATGCAGCAGAATCCCTGTAGCTTTATTCAGTGTGGTTCTTGAGCTCTAGGAAACATTCGAAGTCTCCTAGCGCTCAGGGTTCTGCACTAGATCCGAAATGTACAAAAAGGACGGCCTGTGTGTTCGAGGAGTTGTGAGCAATGCACCGTTGGGAACAGCTAGATGCCAAGTCAGGGGCAGTGAAGGGCTTCTTTTGTTAAACCTCTAGAATGTGGTACGCTGAAACAACTCAAGTATCTCCCTTCTAAATCACCTTGGAGGTACAAAATAGAGAAAGAAACAGCAGGTTCAATGCTCTGTGGTCCCTTTTGAAAATAAGGCTGGAAGGGAAACTTTATTTACCTCCTGGAGATTTAGAGAGTTGCAGGCTCAATTCTCCCTGAGAAACACTATACTTGCACATCTCCTCTTCATAACACAATTGCCTTTGTGATGACGTGAGTTTCTAGGAAAGAACCTTGGAGGTTGCCATTCCTTGGTAGTTGCTCATCCCTCGGTAATCTTCAGGGAATGAACCAAACCCATGGGACCTCTAGCCTCAGGTTAACGTTCAGGTTTTCTCATGACAGGGGTAGGCATGCAACAGATCCCATGCAGCCTTAATCCCTGTGGTTCTTGGACTCTAGGAATCATATCAGTTCTCTTTGGACTCGCTGGTCTGCCCTAGGTTTTGAAACGTACTAAAAGGGCCGCCTGTGTCTGTGGGCAGTTGTGAGCAATGTACCATTGGGAACATCTAGATGCCAAGCGATGAGCAGTGAAGGGCTTCGTTGGTTACACCCCTAGATTGCGATAGCTTGAAAGGAACACAGTTATCAACGTTCCATGCTTTCCTTCATGCAAAGCATGTCTGCATTCTTGAGGAAACCTGAGCTGCACTGAAAAACACAATTAGCCTACCATTGTTTCTGGGAACTAAACCGTGATGTCTGTCTACCTCGAGCAGCAACTACACTTCATGTCCAGCTTCAATAATTCCAGGGTTTCCCTTAACTGATAATTATTCCCGAGAAACATTGCCACCTAAGCCTCAGTAAGCCTTCACCTTGATATCGTTACACCACAATTACGACTCCCAGCATGGCAATGGCTGCTAATGTCATGCTCCATTGTGTCCACTGGATGTGCAGTAAGAGAGCCAGAAATGCCAGAGGAATATGCTGTTTGGTCCCCCTGGAAATTGAGGCTTCCTGGGAAAGTTTATTTTCCTCATTGGGAAGTGGTGAGTTGCCCCCTCAGTGTTACCTGGTAAACACTGTTGTTGCCCAGCTTCTCTTCATTGCACAATGGTCTTTGTGAGGACAAGTGATTTTCCAAGAAAGAAACGTGGAGGTTGCCATTCCTTGATATTTGCTCATCCTTCAGTAATCTACAGTGAATTGGCGAACCCATTTGACCAGTTGCCTAAGGCTAACGTTCCTCTTGTATCATGCCACAGGTTGCCATGCAGCAGAATCCATGTTGCCTAATTCAGTGTTGTTTTTGAGCTCTAGGAAGCATTCCAGGTGTCTTACTAGCTGTAGTTTTGCACTAGGATAAGAAACGTACCAGAAGGATGGCCTGCGTGTTCGGGAAGTTGTGAGAAATGCACCGTTGGGAAGAGCTAGATGCCGAGTCATGGGCAATGAAGTGCCTCTTTTGTTAAACCTCTAGAATGTGGCAACTTGAAACAAACCATGTATCTCCCTTCTAAAAAACCTTGGAGGTACAAAATAGAGAAAGAAACAGCCCGGTCAATGCTCAGAGAGCCCTTTTGAAAATAAGGCTTGAACTGCAACTTTATTTTCCCCTTTGGGATGGAGAGAGTTGAGGGCTCAATTCTCCCTGAGGAACAATGTAGTTGCACGTGTTCTCTTCATAGCACAATTGCCTTTGTGATGACAAGTCCGTTTCTAGGAAAGAAACTTGGAGGTTGCCATTCTTTGGTAGGTGCTCATCCTTCGGTAATCTTGAGTGAACTGGCGAACCCGTTTGACCACTAGCCTCAAGCTCACATTCCTCTTGTATCATGCCACAGGTTGGCATGCAGCTGAATCCAGGTAGCCTTATTCAGTGTGGTCCTTGCGCTCTAGGAGGCATTCCAGGTCTCTTAGCACTCACCGGTGTGCACTGGGAAGAGAAACGTACAAGAAGGACGACCTGTGTGTTCGGGGAGTTGTGAGCAATGCACCGTTGGGAAGAGCTAGATGCTGAGTCATGGAAGGTGAAGGGCTTCTTTTGTTAAACCTCTAGAATCTGGTAAGTTGAAACAACTCAAGTGTCTCCCTTCTAAAGCACCTTGGAGGTACAAAATAGAGAAAGAAACAGCAGGGTCAATGCTCTGTGGTCTCTTTTGAAAATACGACTCGAAGGGAAACTTTATTTTCTTCCGTGGGATCTAGAGAGTTGCGGGCTGAATTCTTCTGAGAAACACTGTAGTTGCACTTGTTCTCTTCATAGCACAATTGCCTTTGTGATGACAAGTGAGTTTCTAGGAAGGAAACTTGAGGATTGCAATTCTTTGGTAGGTGCTCATTCTTCAGAACTCTTCAGTGAAATGTCGAACCTATTTGTCCACTAGCCTCAAGCTAACGTTTCTCTTCTATCATGCCACAGGTTGGCATGCAGCTGAATCCATGTAGCCTTATTCAGTGTGGTCCTTGAGCTCTAGGAAGCATTCCAGGTCTCTTAGTACTGGCCGGTCTGCACTAGGATGAGAAACGTGCAAGAAGGACGGCCTGTGTGTTCGGGGAGTTGTGAGCAATGCACCTTTCGGAAGAGCTAGGTGTCGAGTCATAGGCAGTGTAGAGTTTCGTTGGATAAACACCTAGATTGCGACAGCTTGAAAACACCCAGCTATCAGCGTTCTCTTCAATCCTTCATGCCAAACGTGTCTGCTTTTCTGCCTATCCGTGAGCACACAAAATATAATATGATCCTACCCCTCCTTCTGGGAACTCACACGTGATGGAATCTACCCCAAGCAGCCAGTGGAATTTAAGTGCAGCCTGAAAAATTACAGGGTTTCCCTTGAAAGCTAGGTATTCCGGAGATACAATGTACACCCAGGCCTCACTCACCGATGACCCTGTAATACTTTCACCACCATCACGACTCCCTGTATCGCAAAGTTTACTCACAAAAGGGTCTAGTTGGTAAATGGAATGTCCAATAAGTACTCAGAAACTGCAGCATAAGATGCTGTGCTCTCCCATTGGAGATTGAGTCTTCAAGGGAAATTTATTATCCACATTTGAATGTCGACACTTGCGGCCTCAGTGTTCCCTGATAAACAGTGTAGTTGCCCATCGTCTCTTCGCTGCAGAATTGCCTTTTCAGGACAAGTGATTTTTCGTGAAACGAACGTTGCCTTTCAATTCCTGCTAGGTGCTCCTCCTTCAGCACTTGTTAGTGAATAGGCCAACCTCATGGGACGACTGGCCTCAAGGTAATGTTCTGTTTTTCTCGTCACAATGGTAGGCAGGCAGCAGGTTCAATGCAGCATCTGTCAAAGCACTACTTGAACTGTAGGAATCATTTCTGGTGTGTTAGGACACGCGGGTGTGCACTAGGATCCAAGATGTACACGAAGGACTGCCAGTCTCTTCTGGAACTTGTGAGCAACATTCAGTTGATGACAACTATACGCCAAGAAAGGGCAGTGAAAGTCTTCTTCTCTTAATCCTCTAGAATGTGGTAAGTTGAAACAACTCAAGTATCTCCCTTCTAAGGAACCTTGGAGGAAGAAAACAGAGAAAGAAACAGCAGGGTCAATGCTCTGTGGTCCCTTTGGAAAGCAAGACATGAAGGGAAAGTTCATTTACCTCCTTGGGATTTAGAGAGTTGCAGGCTCAATTCTCCCTGAGTAACACTGTAGATGCACGTGTTCTCTTCATAGCACAATTGCCTTTGTGATGACAAGTGAGTTTCTAGGAAATAACTTTGAGGCTGCCATTCGTTAGGAGGTGGTCATCCTTCTTTAATCTTCAGTGAATTGGCGACCCCATTTGACCACTAGCCTCAAGCTAACGTTCCTCTTGTATCATGCCACAGGTTGCCATGCAGCAGAATCCCTGTAGCTTTATTCAGTGTGGTTCTTGAGCTCTAGGAAACATTCGAAGTCTCCTAGGACTCAGGGTTCTGCACTAGATCCGAAATGTACAAAAAGGACGGCCTGTGTGTTCGAGGAGTTGTGAGCAATGCACCGTTGGGAACAGCTAGATGCCAAGTCAGGGGCAGTGAAGGGCTTCTTTTGTTAAACCTCTAGAATGTTGTACGCTGAAACAACTCAAGTATCTCCCTTCTAAATCACCTTGGAGGTACAAAATAGAGAAAGAAACAGCAGGTTCAATGCTCTGTGGTCCCTTTTGAAAATAAGGCTGGAAGGGAAACTTTATTTACCTCCTGGAGATTTAGAGAGTTGCAGGCTCAATTCTCCCTGAGAAACACTGTACTTGCACATCTCCTCTTCATCACACAATTGCCTTTGTGATGACGTGAGTTTCTAGGAAAGAACCTTGGAGGTTGCCATTCCTTGGTAGTTGCTCATCCCTCGGTAATCTTCAGGGAATGAACCAAACCCATGGGACCTCTAGCCTCAGGTTAACGTTCAGGTTTTCTCATGACAGGGGTAGGCATGCAACAGATCCCATGCAGCCTTAGTCCCTGTGGTTCTTGGACTCTAAGAATCATATCAGTTCTCTTTGGACTCGCTGGTCTGCCCTAGGTTTTGAAACGTACTAAAAGGGCCGCCTCTGTCTGTGGGCAGTTGTGAGCAATGTACCATTGGGAACATCTAGATGCCAAGCGATGAGCAGTGAAGGGCTTCGTTGGTTACACCCCTAGATTGCGATAGCTTGAAAGCAACACAGTTATCAACGTTCCATGCTTTCCTTCATGCAAAGCATGTCTGCCTTCTTGAGGAAACCTGAGCTGCACTGAAAAACACTATTAGCCTACCATTGTTTCTGGGAACTAAACGGTGAAGTCTGTCTACCTCTAGCAGCAACTACACTTCATGTCCAGCTTCAATAATTCCAGGGTTTCCCTTAACTGATATTTATTCCCGAGAAACATTGCCACCTAAGCCTCACTAAGGCTTCACCTTGATATCGTTACACCACAATTACGACTCCCAGCATGGCAATGGTTGCTAATGTCATGCTCCATTGTGTCCACTGGATGTGCAGTAAGAGAGCCAGAAACGCCAGAGGAATATGCAGTTTGGTCCCCCTGGAAATTGAGGCTTCCTGGGAAAGTTTATTTTCCTCATTGGGAAGTGGTGAGTTGCCCCCTCAGTGTTACCTGGTAAACACTGTTGTTGCCCAGCTTCTCTTCATTGCACAATGGTCTTTGTGAGGACAAGTGATTTTCCAAGAAAGAAACGTGGAGGTTGCCATTCCTTGATATTTGCTCATCCTTCAGTAATCTACAGTGAATTGGCGAACCCACTTGACCACTAGCATCAAGCTAACGTTCCTCTTGTATCATGCCACAAGTTGCCATGCAGCAGAATCCATGTAGCCTAATTCAGTGTTGTTCTTGAGCTCTAGGAAGCATTCCAGGTGTCTTACTCCCTGTAGTTTTGCACTAGGATAAGAAACATACAAGAAGGATGGCCTGTGTGTTCGGGAAGTTGTGAGCAATGTATCGTTGGGAACAGCTAGATGCCGAGTCATGGGCAATGAAGTTCGTCTTTTGTTAAACCTCTAGAATGTGGCAACTTGAAACAAACCAAGTATCTCCCTTCTAAAGAACCTTGGAGGTACAAAATAGAGAAAAAAACAGCACGGTCAATGCTCAGCGAGCCCTTTTGAAAATAAGGCTTGAACGGAAACTTTGTTTTCCCCTTTGGGATGTAGAGAGTTGAGCGCTCAATTCTCCCTGTGAAACACTGTAGTTGCACGTGTTCTCTTCATAGTACAATTGCCTTTGTGATGACAAGTCAGTTTCTAGGAAAGAAACTTGGAGGTTGCCATTCTTTGGTAGGTGCTCATCCTTCGGTAATCTTGAGTGAATTGGTGAATCCGTTTGACCACTAGCCTCAAGCTCACGTTCCTCTTGTATCATGCCACAGGTTGGCATGCAGCTGAATCCAGGTAGCCTTATTCAGTGTGGTCCTTGAGCTCTAGGAAGCATTCCAGGTCTCTTAGTACTGGCCGGTCTGCACTAGGATGAGAAACGTGCAAGAAGGACGGCCTGTGTGTTCGGGGAGTTATGAGCAATGCACCTTTTGGAAGAGCTAGGTGTCGAGTCATAGGCAGTGTAGAGTTTCGTTGGATAAACACCTAGATTGCGACAGCTTGAAAACACCCAGCTATCAGCGTTCTCTTCAATCCTTCATGCCAAACGTGTCTCCTTTCCTGCCTATCCGTGAGCACACAAAATATAATATGATCCTACCCCTCCTTCTGGGAACTCACACGTGACGGAATCTACCCCAAGCAGCCAGTGGAATTTAAGTGCAGCCTGAAAAATTACAGGGTTTCCCTTGAAAGCTAGGTATTCCGGAGATACAATGTACACCCAGGCCTCACTCACCGATGACCCTGTAATACTTTCACCACCATCACGACTCCCTGTATCGCAAAGTTTACTCACAAAAGGGTCTAGTTGGTAAATGGAATGTCCAATAAGTACTCAGAAACTGCAGCATAAGATGCTGTGCTCTCCCATTGGAGATTGAGTCTTCAAGGGAAATTTATTTTCCACATTCGAATGTCGACACTTGCGGCCTCAGTGTTACCTGATAAACAGTGTAGTTGCCCATCGTCTCTTCGCTGCAGAATTGCCTTTTCAGGACAAGTGATTTTTCGTGAAACGAACGTTGCCTTTCAATTCCTGCTAGGTGCTCCTCCTTCAGCACTTGTTAGTGAATAGGCCAACCTCATGGGACGACTGGCCTCAAGGTAATGTTCTGTTTTTCTCGTCACAATGGTAGGCAGGCAGCAGGTTCAATGCAGCGTCTGTCAAAGCACTACTTGAACTGTAGGAAACATTTCTGGTGTGTTAGGACACGTGGGTGTGCACTAGGATCCAAGATGTACACGAAGGACTGCCAGTCTCTTCTGGAACTTGTGAGCAACGTTCAGTTGATGACAACTAGAAGCCAAGAAAGGGCAGTGAAAGTCTTCTTCTCTTAATCCTCTAGAATGTGGTAAGTTGAAACAACTCAAGTATCTCCCTTCTAAGGAACCTTGGAGGAAGAAAACAGAGAAAGAAACAGCAGGGTCAATGCTCTGTGGTCCCTTTGGAAAGCAAGAAATGAAGGGAAAGTTCATTTACCTCCTTGGGATTTAGAGAGTTGCAGGCTCAATTCTCCCTGAGAAACACTGTAGATGCACGTGTTCTCTTCATAGCACAATTGCCTTTGTGATGACAAGTGAGTTTCTAGGAAAAAACTTTGAGGCTGCCATTCGTTAGGAGGTGGTCATCCTTCTTTAAACTTCAGTGAATTGGCGACCCCATTTGACCACTAGCCTCAAGCTAACGTTCCTCTTGTATCATGCCACAGGTTGCCATGCAGCAGAATCCCTGTAGCTTTATTCAGTGTGGTTCTTGAGCTCTAGGAAACATTCGAAGTCTCCTAGGACTCAGGGTTCTGCACTAGATCCGAAATGTACAAAAAGGACGGCCTGTGTGTTCGAGGAGTTGTGAGCAATGCACCGTTGGGAACAGCTAGATGCCAAGTCAGGGGCAGTGAAGGGCTTCTTTTGTTAAACCTCTAGAATGTGGTACGCTGAAACAACTCAAGTATCTCCCTTCTAAATCACCTTGGAGGTACAAAATAGAGAAAGAAACAGCAGGTTCAATGCTCTGTGGTCCCTTTTGAAAATAAGGCTGGAAGGGAAACTTTATTTACCTCCTGGAGATTTAGAGAGTTGCAGGCTCAATTCTCCCTGAGAAACACTGTACTTGCACATCTCCTCTTCATCACACAATTGCCTTTGTGATGACGTGAGTTTCTAGGAAAGAACCTTGGAGGTTGCCATTCCTTGGTAGTTGCTCATCCCTCGGTAATCTTCAGGGAATGAACCAAACCCATGGGACCTCTAGCTTCAGGTTAACGTTCAGGTTTTCTCATGACAGGGGTAGGCAGGCAACAGATCCCATGCAGCCTTAGTCCCTGTGGTTCTTGGACTCTAGGAAACATATCAGTTCTCTTTGGACTCACTGGTCTGCCCTAGGTTTTGAAACGTACTAAAAGGGCTGCCTGTGTCTGTGGGCAGTTGTGAACAATGTACCATTGGGAACATCTAGATGCAAGTGATGAGCAGTGAAGGGCTTCGTTGGTTACACCCCTAGATTGCGATAGCTTGAAAGCAACACAGTTATCAACGTTCCATGCTTTCCTTCAGGCAAAGCATGTCTGCCTTCTTGAGGAAACCTGAGCTGCACTGAAAAACAATTAGCCTACCATTGTTTCTGGGAACTAAACCGTCAAGTCTGTCTACCTCAAGCAGCAACTACACTTCATGTCCAGCTTCAATAATTCCAGGGTTTCCCTTAACTGATATTTATTCCCGAGAAACATTGCCCCCTAAGCCTCACTAAGGCTTCACCTTGATATCGTTACACCACAATTACGACTCCCAGCATGGCAATGGCTGCTAATGTCATGCTCCATTGTGTCCACTGGATGTGCAGTAAGAGAGCCAGAAATGCCAGAGGGATATGCTGTTTGGTCCCCCTGGAATTTGAGGTTTCCTGGGAAAGTTTATTTTCCTCATTGGGAAGTGGTGAGTTGCCCCCTCAGTGTTACCTGGTAAACACTGTTATTGCCCAGCTTCTCTTCATTGCACAATGGTCTTTGTGAGGACAAGTGATTTTCCAAGAAAGAAACGTGGAGGTTGCCATTCCTTGATATTTGCTCATCCTTCAGTAATCGACAGTGAATTGGCGAACGCATTTGACCACTAGCCTCAAGCTAACGTTCCTCTTGTATCATGCCACAGGTTGCCATGCAGCAGAATCCATGTTGCCTAATTCAGTGTTGTTTTTGAGCTCTAGGAAGCATTCCAGTTGTCTTACTAGCTGTAGTTTTGCACTAGGATAAGAAACGTACCAGAAGGATGGCCTGCGTGTTCGGGAAGTGGTGAGAAATGCACCGTTGGGAAGAGCTAGATGCCGAGTCATGGGCAATGAAGTGCCTCTTTTGTTAAACCTCTAGAATGTGGCAACTTGAAACAAACCATGTATCTCCCTTCTAAAAAACCTTGGAGGTACAAAATAGGGAAAGAAACAGCCCGGTCAATGCTCAGAGAGCCCTTTTGAAAATAAGGCTTGAACTGCAACTTTATTTTCCCCGTTGGGATGGAGAGAGTTGAGGGCTCAATTCTCCCTGAGGAACAATGTAGTTGCACGTGTTCTCTTCAGAGCACAATTGCCTTTGTGATGACAAGTCCGTTTCTAGGAAAGAAACTTGGAGGTTGCCATTCTTTGGTAGGTGCTCATCCTTCGGTAATCTTGAGTGAACTGGCGAACCCGTTTGACCACTAGTCTCAAGCTCACGTTCCTCTTGTATCATGCCACAGGTTGGCATGCAGCTGAATCCAGGTAGCCTTATTCAGTGTGGTCCTTGCGCTCTAGGAGGCATTCCAGGTCTCTTAGCACTCACCGGTGTGCACTGGGAAGAGAAACGTACAAGAAGGACGACCTGTGTGTTTGGGGAGTTGTGAGCAATGCACCGTTGGGAAGAGCTAGATGCTGAGTCATGGAAGGTGAAGGGCTTCTTTTGTTAAACCTCTAGAATCTGGTAAGTTGAAACAACTCAAGTGTCTCCCTTCTAAAGCACCTTGGAGGTACAAAATAGAGAAAGAAACAGCAGGGTCAATGCTCTGTGGTCTCTTTTGAAAATACGACTCGAAGGGAAACTTTATTTTCTTCCGTGGGATCTAGAGAGTTGCGGGCTGAATTCTTCTGAGAAACACTGTAGTTGCACTTGTTCTCTTCATAGCACAATTGCCTTTGTGATGACAAGTGAGTTTCTAGGAAGGAAACTTGAGGATTGCAATTCTTTGGTAGGTGCTCATTCTTCAGAACTCTTCAGTGAAATGTCGAACCTATTTGTCCACTAGCCTCAAGCTAACGTTCCTCTTCTATCATGCCACAGGTTGGCATGCAGCTGAATCCATGTAGCCTTATTCAGTGTGGTCCTTGAGCTCTAGGAAGCATTCCAGGTCTCTTAGTACTGGCCGGTCTGCACTAGGATGAGAAACGTGCAAGAAGGACGGCCTGTGTGTTCGGGGAGTTGTGAGCAATGCACCTTTCGGAAGAGCTAGGTGTCGAGTCATAGGCAGTGTAGAGTTTCGTTGGATAAACACCTAGATTGCAACAGCTTGAAAACACCCAGCTATCAGCGTTCTCTTCAATCCTTCATGCCAAACGTGTCTGCTTTTCTGCCTATCCGTGAGCACACAAAATATAATATGATCCTACCCCTCCTTCTGGGAACTCACACGTGATGGAATCTACCCCAAGCAGCCAGTGGAATTTAAGTGCAGCCTGAAAAATTACAGAGTTTCCCTTGAAAGCTAGGTATTCCGGAGATACAATGTACACCCAGGCCTCACTCACCTATGACCCTGTAATACTTTCACCACCATCACGACTCCCTGTATCGCAAAGTTTACTCACAAAAGGGTCTAGTTGGTAAATGGAATGTCCAATAAGTACTCAGAAACTGCAGCATAAGATGCTGTGCTCTCCCATTGGAGATTGAGTCTTCAAGGGAAATTTATTATCCACATTTGAATGTCGACACTTGCGGCCTCAGTGTTCCCTGATAAACAGTGTAGTTGCCCATCGTCTCTTCGCTGCAGAATTGCCTTTTCAGGACAAGTGATTTTTCGTGAAACGAACGTTGCCTTTCAATTCCTGCTAGGTGCTCCTCCTTCAGCACTTGTTAGTGAATAGGCCAACCTCATGGGACGACTGGCCTCAAGGTAATGTTCTGTTTTTCTCGTCACAATGGTAGGCAGGAGGCAGGTTCAATGCAGCATCTGTCAAAGCACTACTTGAACTGTAGGAATCATTTCTCGTGTGTTAGGACACGCGGGTGTGCACTAGGATCCAAGATGTACACGAAGGACTGCCAGTCTCTTCTGGAACTTGTGAGCAACATTCAGTTGATGACAACTATACGCCAAGAAAGGGCAGTGAAAGTCTTCTTCTCTTAATCCTCTAGAATGTGGTAAGTTGAAACAACTCAAGTATCTCCCTTCTAAGGAACCTTGGAGGAAGAAAACAGAGAAAGAAACAGCAGGGTCAATGCTCTGTGGTCCCTTTGGAAAGCAAGGCATGAAGGGAAAGTTCATTTACCTCCTTGGGATTTAGAGAGTTGCAGGCTCAATTCTCCCTGAGAAACACTGTAGATGCACGTGTTCTCTTCATAGCACAATTGCCTTTGTGATGACAAGTGAGTTTCTAGGAAATAACTTTGAGGCTGCCATTCGTTAGGAGGTGGTCATCCTTCTTTAATCTTCAGTGAATTGGCGACCCCATTTGACCACTAGCCTCAAGCTAACGTTCCTCTTGTATCATGCCACAGGTTGCCATGCAGCAGAATCCCTGTAGCTTTATTCAGTGTGGTTCTTGAGCTCTAGGAAACATTCGAAGTCTCCTAGCGCTCAGGGTTCTGCACTAGATCCGAAATGTACAAAAAGGACGGACTGTGTGTTCGAGGAGTTGTGAGCAATGCACCGTTGGGAACAGCTAGATGCCAAGTCAGGGGCAGTGAAGGGCTTCTTTTGTTAAACCTCTAGAATGTGGTACGCTGAAACAACTCAAGTATCTCCCTTCTAAATCACCTTGGAGGTACAAAATAGAGAAAGAAACAGCAGGTTCAATGCTCTGTGGTCCCTTTTGAAAATAAGGCTGGAAGGGAAACTTTATTTACCTCCTGGAGATTTAGAGAGTTGCAGGCTCAATTCTCCCTGAGAAACACTATACTTGCACATCTCCTCTTCATAACACAATTGCCTTTGTGATGACGTGAGTTTCTAGGAAAGAACCTTGGAGGTTGCCATTCCTTGGTAGTTGCTCATCCCTCGGTAATCTTCAGGGAATGAACCAAACCCATGGGACCTCTAGCTTCAGGTTAACGTTCAGGTTTTCTCATGACAGGGGTAGGCATGCAACAGATCCCATGCAGCCTTAATCCCTGTGGTTCTTGGACTCTAGGAATCATATCAGTTCTCTTTGGACTCGCTGGTCTGCCCTAGGTTTTGAAACGTACTAAAAGGGCCGCCTGTGTCTGTGGGCAGTTGTGAGCAATGTACCATTGGGAACATCTAGATGCCAAGCGATGAGCAGTGAAGGGCTTCGTTGGTTACACCCCTAGATTGCGATAGCTTGAAAGCAACACAGTTATCAACGTTCCATGCTTTCCTTCATGCAAAGCATGTCTGCCTTCTTGAGGAAACCTGAGCTGCACTGAAAAACACAATTAGCCTACCATTGTTTCTGGGAACTAAACCGTGATGTCTGTCTACCTCGAGCAGCAACTACACTTCATGTCCAGCTTCAATAATTCCAGGGTTTCCCTTAACTGATAATTATTCCCGAGAAACATTGCCACCTAAGCCTCAGTAAGCCTTCACCTTGATATCGTTACACCACAATTACGACTCCCAGCATGGCAATGGCTGCTAATGTCATGCTCCATTGTGTCCACTGGATGTGCAGTAAGAGAGCCAGAAATGCCAGAGGAATATGCTGTTTGGTCCCCCTGGAAATTGAGGCTTCCTGGGAAAGTTTATTTTCCTCATTGGGAAGTGGTGAGTTGCCCCCTCAGTGTTACCTGGTAAACACTGTTGTTGCCCAGCTTCTCTTCATTGCACAATGGTCTTTGTGAGGACAAGTGATTTTCCAAGAAAGAAACGTGGAGGTTGCCATTCTTTGATATTTGCTCATCCTTCAGTAATCTACAGTGAATTGGCGAACCCATTTGACCACTAGCCTCAAGCTAACGTTCCTCTTGTATCATGCCACAGGTTGCCATGCAGCAGAATCCATGTAGCCTAATTCAGTGTTGTTCTTGAGCTCTAGGAAGCATTCCAGGTGTCTTACTACCTGTACTTTTGCACTAGGATAAGAAACGTACCAGAAGGATGGCCTGCATGTTCGGGAAGTGGTGAGAAATGCACCGTTGGGAACAGCTAGATGCCGAGTCATGGGCAATGAATTGCCTCTTTTGTTAAACCTCTAGAATGTGGCAACTTGAAACAAACCAAATATCTCCCTTCTAAAAAACCTTGGAGGTACAAAAGAGAAAGAAAGAAACAGCACGGTCAATGCTCAGCGAGCCCTTTTGAAAATAAGGCTTGAACTTCAACTTTATTTTCCCCTTTGGGATGTAGAGAGTTGAGGGCTCAATTCTCCCTGAGGAACAATGTAGTTGCACGTGTTCTCTTCAGAGCACAATTGCCTTTGTGATGACAAGTCAGTTTCTAGGAAAGAAACTTGGAGGTTGCCATTCTTTGGTAGGTGCTCATCCTTCGGTAATCTTGAGTGAACTGGCGAACCCGTTTGACCACTAGCCTCAAGCTCACGTTCCTCTTGTATCATGCCACAGGTTGGCATGCAGCTGAATCCAGGTAGCCTTATTCAGTGTGGTCCTTGCGCTCTAGGAGGCATTCCAGGTCTCTTAGCACTCACCGGTGTGCACTGGGAAGAGAAACGTACAAGAAGGACGACCTGTGTGTTCGGGGAGTTGTGAGCAATGCACCGTTGGGAAGAGCTAGATGCTGAGTCATGGAAGGTGAAGGGCTTCTTTTGTTAAACCTCTAGAATCTGGTAAGTTGAAACAACTCAAGTGTCTCCCTTCTAAAGCACCTTGGAGGTACAAAATAGAGAAAGAAACAGCACGGTCAATGATCTGTGGTCTCTTTTGAAAATACGACTCGAAGGGAAACTTTATTTTCTTCCTTGGGATCTAGAGAGTTGCGGGCTGAATTCTTCTGAGAAACACTGTAGTTGCACTTGTTCTCTTCATAGCACAATTGCCTTTGTGATGACAAGTGAGTTTCTAGGAAGGAAACTTGAGGATTGCAATTCTTTGGTAGGTGCTCATTCTTCAGAACTCTTCAGTGAAATGTCGAACCTATTTGTCCACTAGCCTCAAGCTAACGTTCCTCTTCTATCATGCCACAGGTTGGCATGCAGCTGAATCCATGTAGCCTTATTCAGTGTGGTCCTTGAGCTCTAGGAAGCATTCCAGGTCTCTTAGTACTGGCCGGTCTGCACTAGGATGAGAAACGTGCAAGAAGGACGGCCTGTGTGTTCGGGGAGTTGTGAGCAATGCACCTTTCGGAAGAGCTAGGTGTCGAGTCATAGGCAGTGTAGAGTTTCGTTGGATAAACACCTAGATTGCGACAGCTTGAAAACACCCAGCTATCAGCGTTCTCTTCAATCCTTCATGCCAAACGTGTCTCCTTTCCTGCCTATCCGTGAGCACACAAAATATAATATGATCCTACCCCTCCTTCTGGGAACTCACACGTGATGGAATCTACCCCAAGCAGCCAGTGGAATTTAAGTGCAGCCTGAAAAATTACAGGGTTTCCCTTGAAAGCTAGGTATTCCGGAGATACAATGTACACCCAGGCCTCACTCACCGATGACCCTGTAATACTTTCACCACCATCACGACTCCCTGTATCGCAAAGTTTACTCACAAAAGGGTCTAGTTGGTAAATGGAATGTCCAATAAGTACTCAGAAACTGCAGCATAAGATGCTGTGCTCTCCCATTGGAGATTGAGTCTTCAAGGGAAATTTATTTTCCATATTCGAATGTCGACACTTGCGGCCTCAGTGTTACCTGATAAACAGTGTAGTTGCCCATCGTCTCTTCGCTGCAGAATTGCCTTTTCAGGACAAGTGATTTTTCGTGAAACGAACGTTGCCTTTCAATTCCTGCTAGGTGCTCCTCCTTCAGCACTTGTTAGTGAATAGGCCAACCTCATGGGACGACTGGCCTCAAGGTAATGTTCTGTTTTTCTCGTCACAATGGTAGGCAGGCAGCAGGTTCAATGCAGCGTCTGTCAAAGCACTACTTGAACTGTAGGAAACATTTCTGGTGTGTTAGGACACGTAGGTGTGCACTAGGATCCAAGATGTACACGAAGGCCTGCCAGCCTCTTCTGGAACTTGTGAGCAACGTTCAGTTGATGACAACTAGAAGCCAAGAAAGGGCAGTGAAAGTCTTCTTCTCTTAATCCTCTAGAATGTGGTAAGTTGAAACAACTCAAGTATCTCCCTTCTAAGGAACCTTGGAGGAAGAAAACAGAGAAAGAAACAGCAGGGTCAATGCTCTGTGGTCCCTTTGGAAAGCAAGAAATGAAGGGAAAGTTCATTTACCTCCTTGGGATTTAGAGAGTTGCAGGCTCAATTCTCCCTGAGAAACACTGTAGATGCACGTGTTCTCTTCATAGCACAATTGCCTTTGTGATGACAAGTGAGTTTCTAGGAAAAAACTTTGAGGCTGCCATTCGTTAGGAGGTGGTCATCCTTCTTTAAACTTCAGTGAATTGGCGACCCCATTTGACCACTAGCCTCAAGCTAACGTTCCTCTTGTATCATGCCACAGGTTGCCATGCAGCAGAATCCCTGTAGCTTTATTCAGTGTGGTTCTTGAGCTCTAGGAAACATTCGAAGTCTCCTAGGACTCAGGGTTCTGCACTAGATCCGAAATGTACAAAAAGGACGGCCTGTGTGTTCGAGGGGTTGTGAGCAATGCACCGTTGGGAACAGCTAGATGCCAAGTCAGGGGCAGTGAAGGGCTTCTTTTGTTAAACCTCTAGAATGTGGTACGCTGAAACAACTCAAGTATCTCCCTTCTAAATCACCTTGGAGGTACAAAATAGAGAAAGAAACAGCAGGTTCAATGCTCTGTGGTCCCTTTTGAAAATAAGGCTGGAAGGGAAACTTTATTTACCTCCTGGAGATTTAGAGAGTTGCAGGCTCAATTCTCCCTGAGAAACACTGTACTTGCACATCTCCTCTTCATCACACAATTGCCTTTGTGATGACGTGAGTTTCTAGGAAAGAACCTTGGAGGTTGCCATTCCTTGGTAGTTGCTCATCCCTCGGTAATCTTCAGGGAATGAACCAAACCCATGGGACCTCTAGCCTCAGGTTAACGTTCAGGTTTTCTCATGACAGGGGTAGGCATGCAAGAGATCCCATGCAGCCTTAGTCCCTGTGGTTCTTGGACTCTAAGAATCATATCAGTTCTCTTTGGACTCGCTGGTCTGCCCTAGGTTTTGAAACGTACTAAAAGGGCCGCCTGTGTCTGTGGGCAGTTGTGAGCAATGTACCATTGGGAACATCTAGATGCCAAGCGATGAGCAGTGAAGGGCTTCGTTGGTTACAACCCTAGATTGCGATAGCTTGAAAGCAGCACAGTTATCAACGTTCCATGCTTTCCTTCATGCAAAGCATGTCTGCCTTCTTGAGGAAACCTGAGCTGCACTGAAAAACACTATTAGCCTACCATTGTTTCTGGGAACTAAACGGTGAAGTCTGTCTACCTCTAGCAGCAACTACACTTCATGTCCAGCTTCAATAATTCCAGGGTTTCCCTTAACTGATATTTATTCCCGAGAAACATTGCCACCTAAGCCTCACTAAGGCTTCACCTTGATATCGTTACACCACAATTACGACTCCCAGCATGGCAATGGTTGCTAATGTCATGCTCCATTGTGTCCACTGGATGTGCAGTAAGAGAGCCAGAAACGCCAGAGGAATATGCAGTTTGGTCCCCCTGGAAATTGAGGCTTCCTGGGAAAGTTTATTTTCCTCATTGGGAAGTTGTGAGTTGCCCCCTCAGTGTTACCTGGTAAACACTGTTGTTGCCCAGCTTCTCTTCATTGCACAATGGTCTTTGTGAGGACAAGTGATTTTCCAAGAAAGAAACGTGGAGGTTGCCATTCCTTGATATTTGCTCATCCTTCAGTAATCTACAGTGAATTGGCGAACCCACTTGACCACTAGCATCAAGCTAACGTTCCTCTTGTATCATGCCACAAGTTGCCATGCAGCAGAATCCATGTAGCCTAATTCAGTGTTGTTCTTGAGCTCTAGGAAGCATTCCAGGTGTCTTACTCCCTGTAGTTTTGCACTAGGATAAGAAACATACAAGAAGGATGGCCTGTGTGTTCGGGAAGTTGTGAGCAATGTATCGTTGGGAACAGCTAGATGCCGAGTCATGGGCAATGAAGTTCGTCTTTTGTTAAACCTCTAGAATGTGGCAACTTGAAACAAACCAAGTATCTCCCTTCTAAAGAACCTTGGAGGTACAAAATAGAGAAAAAAACAGCACGGTCAATGCTCAGCGAGCCCTTTTGAAAATAAGGCTTGAACGGAAACTTTGTTTTCCCCTTTGGGATGTAGAGAGTTGAGCGCTCAATTCTCCCTGTGAAACACTGTAGTTGCACGTGTTCTCTTCATAGTACAATTGCCTTTGTGATGACAAGTCAGTTTCTAGGAAAGAAACTTGGAGGTTGCCATTCTTTGGTAGGTGCTCATCCTTCGGTAATCTTGAGTGAATTGGTGAATCCGTTTGACCACTAGCCTCAAGCTCACGTTCCTCTTGTATCATGCCACAGGTTGGCATGCAGCTGAATCCATGTAGCCTTATTCAGTGTGGTCCTTGAGCTCTAGGAAGCATTCCAGGTCTCTTAGTACTGGCCGGTCTGCACTAGGATGAGAAACGTGCAAGAAGGACGGCCTGTGTGTTCGGGGAGTTATGAGCAATGCACCTTTTGGAAGAGCTAGGTGTCGAGTCATAGGCAGTGTAGAGTTTCGTTGGATAAACACCTAGATTGCGACAGCTTGAAAACACCCAGCTATCAGCGTTCTCTTCAATCCTTCATGCCAAACGTGTCTGCTTTTCTGCCTATCCGTGAGCACACAAAATATAATATGATCCTACCCCTCCTTCTGGGAACTCACACGTGATGGAATCTACCCCAAGCAGCCAGTGGACTTTAAGTGCAGCCTGAAAAATTACAGGGTTTCCCTTGAAAGCTAGGTATTCCGGAGATACAATGTACACCCAGGCCTCACTCACCGATGACCCTGTAATACTTTCACCACCATCACGACTCCCTGTATCGCAAAGTTTACTCACAAAAGGGTCTAGTTGGTAAATGGAATGTCCAATAAGTACTCAGAAACTGCAGCATAAGATGCTGTGCTCTCCCATTGGAGATTGAGTCTTCAAGGGAAATTTATTTTCCACATTCGAATGTCGACACTTGCGGCCTCAGTGTTACCTGATAAACAGTGTAGTTGCCCATCGTCTCTTCGCTGCAGAATTGCCTTTTCAGGACAAGTGATTTTTCGTGAAACGAACGTTGCCTTTCAATTCCTGCTAGGTGCTCCTCCTTCAGCACTTGTTAGTGAATAGGCCAACCTCATGGGACGACTGGCCTCAAGGTAATGTTCTGTTTTTCTCGTCACAATGGTAGGCAGGCAGCAGGTTCAATGCAGCGTCTGTCAAAGCACTACTTGAACTGTAGGAAACATTTCTGGTGTGTTAGGACACGTGGGTGTGCACTAGGATCCAAGATGTACACGAAGGACTGCCAGTCTCTTCTGGAACTTGTGAGCAACGTTCAGTTGATGACAACTAGAAGCCAAGAAAGGGCAGTGAAAGTCTTCTTCTCTTAATCCTCTAGAATGTGGTAAGTTGAAACAACTCAAGTATCTCCCTTCTAAGGAACCTTGGAGGAAGAAAACAGAGAAAGAAACAGCAGGGTCAATGCTCTGTGGTCCCTTTGGAAAGCAAGAAATGAAGGGAAAGTTCATTTACCTCCTTGGGATTTAGAGAGTTGCAGGCTCAATTCTCCCTGAGAAACACTGTAGATGCACGTGTTCTCTTCATAGCACAATTGCCTTTGTGATGACAAGTGAGTTTCTAGGAAAAAACTTTGAGGCTGCCATTCGTTAGGAGGTGGTCATCCTTCTTTAAACTTCAGTGAATTGGCGACCCCATTTGACCACTAGCCTCAAGCTAACGTTCCTCTTGTATCATGCCACAGGTTGCCATGCAGCAGAATCCCTGTAGCTTTATTCAGTGTGGTTCTTGAGCTCTAGGAAACATTCGAAGTCTCCTAGGACTCAGGGTTCTGCACTAGATCCGAAATGTACAAAAAGGACGGCCTGTGTGTTCGAGGAGTTGTGAGCAATGCACCGTTGGGAACAGCTAGATGCCAAGTCAGGGGCAGTGAAGGGCTTCTTTTGTTAAACCTCTAGAATGTGGTACGCTGAAACAACTCAAGTATCTCCCTTCTAAATCACCTTGGAGGTACAAAATAGAGAAAGAAACAGCAGGTTCAATGCTCTGTGGTCCCTTTTGAAAATAAGGCTGGAAGGGAAACTTTATTTACCTCCTGGAGATTTAGAGAGTTGCAGGCTCAATTCTCCCTGAGAAACACTGTACTTGCACATCTCCTCTTCATCACACAATTGCCTTTGTGATGACGTGAGTTTCTAGGAAAGAACCTTGGAGGTTGCCATTCCTTGGTAGTTGCTCATCCCTCGGTAATCTTCAGGGAATGAACCAAACCCATGGGACCTCTAGCCTCAGGTTAACGTTCAGGTTTTCTCATGACAGGGGTAGGCATGCAACAGATCCCATGCAGCCTTAGTCCCTGTGGTTCTTGGACTCTAAGAATCATATCAGTTCTCTTTGGACTCGCTGGTCTGCCCTAGGTTTTGAAACGTACTAAAAGGGCCGCCTGTGTCTGTGGGCAGTTGTGAGCAATGTACCATTGGGAACATCTAGATGCCAAGCGATGAGCAGTGAAGGACTTCGTTGGTTACACCCCTAGATTGCGATAGCTTGAAAGCAACACAGTTATCAACGTTCCATGCTTTCCTTCATGCAAAGCATGTCTGCCTTCTTGAGGAAACCTGAGCTGCACTGAAAAACACTATTAGCCTACCATTGTTTCTGGGAACTAAACGGTGAAGTCTGTCTACATCTAGCAGCAACTACACTTCATGTCCAGCTTCAATAATTCCAGGGTTTCCCTTAACTGATATTTATTCCCGAGAAACATTGCCACCTAAGCCTCAGTAAGGCTTCACCTTGATATCGTTACACCACAATTACGACTCCCAGCATGGCAATGGTTGCTAATGTCATGCTCCATTGTGTCCACTGGATGTGCAGTAAGAGAGCCAGAAACGCCAGAGGAATATGCAGTTTGGTCCCCCTGGAAATTGAGGCTTCCTGGGAAAGTTTATTTTCCTCATTGGGAAGTGGTGAGTTGCCCCCTCAGTGTTACCTGGTAAACACTGTTGTTGCCCAGCTTCTCTTCATTGCACAATGGTCTTTGTGAGGACAAGTGATTTTCCAAGAAAGAAACGTGGAGGTTGCCATTCCTTGATATTTGCTCATCCTTCAGTAATCTACAGTGAATTGGCGAACCCACTTGACCACTAGCATCAAGCTAACGTTCCTCTTGTATCATGCCACAAGTTGCCATGCAGCAGAATCCATGTAGCCTAATTCAGTGTTGTTCTTGAGCTCTAGGAAGCATTCCAGGTGTCTTACTCCCTGTAGTTTTGCACTAGGATAAGAAACATACAAGAAGGATGGCCTGTGTGTTCGGGAAGTTGTGAGCAATGTATCGTTGGGAACAGCTAGATGCCGAGTCATGGGCAATGAAGTTCGTCTTTTGTTAAACCTCTAGAATGTGGCAACTTGAAACAAACCAAGTATCTCCCTTCTAAAGAACCTTGGAGGTACAAAATAGAGAAAAAAACAGCACGGTCAATGCTCAGCGAGCCCTTTTGAAAATAAGGCTTGAACGGAAACTTTGTTTTCCCCTTTGGGATGTAGAGAGTTGAGCGCTCAATTCTCCCTGTGAAACACTGTAGTTGCACGTGTTCTCTTCATAGTACAATTGCCTTTGTGATGACAAGTCAGTTTCTAGGAAAGAAACTTGGAGGTTGCCATTCTTTGGTAGGTGCTCATCCTTCGGTAATCTTGAGTGAATTGGTGAATCCGTTTGACCACTAGCCTCAAGCTCACGTTCCTCTTGTATCATGCCACAGGTTGGCATGCAGCTGAATCCAGGTAGCCTTATTCAGTGTGGTCCTTGAGCTCTAGGAAGCATTCCAGGTCTCTTAGTACTGGCCGGTCTGCACTAGGATGAGAAACGTGCAAGAAGGACGGCCTGTGTGTTCGGGGAGTTGTGAGCAATGCACCTTTCGGAAGAGCTAGGTGTCGAGTCATAGGCAGTGTAGAGTTTCGTTGGATAAACACCTAGATTGCGACAGCTTGAAAACACCCAGCTATCAGCGTTCTCTTCAATCCTTCATGCCAAACGTGTCTGCTTTTCTGCCTATCCGTGAGCACACAAAATATAATATGATCCTACCCCTCCTTCTGGGAACTCACACGTGATGGAATCTACCCCAAGCAGCCAGTGGAATTTAAGTGCAGCCTGAAAAATTACAGGGTTTCCCTTGAAAGCTAGGTATTCCGGAGATACAATGTACACCCAGGCCTCACTCACCGATGACCCTGTAATACTTTCACCACCATCACGACTCCCTGTATCGCAAAGTTTACTCACAAAAGGGTCTAGTTGGTAAATGGAATGTCCAATAAGTACTCAGAAACTGCAGCATAAGATGCTGTGCTCTCCCATTGGAGATTGAGTCTTCAAGGGAAATTTATTTTCCACATTCGAATGTCGACACTTGCGGCCTCAGTGTTACCTGATAAACAGTGTAGTTGCCCATCGTCTCTTCGCTGCAGAATTGCCTTTTCAGGACAAGTGATTTTTCGTGAAACGAACGTTGCCTTTCAATTCCTGCTAGGTGCTCCTCCTTCAGCACTTGTTAGTGAATAGGCCAACCTCATGGGACGACTGGCCTCAAGGTAATGTTCTGTTTTTCTCGTCACAATGGTAGGCAGGCAGCAGGTTCAATGCAGCGTCTGTCAAAGCACTACTTGAACTGTAGGAAACATTTCTGGTGTGTTAGGACACGTGGGTGTGCACTAGGATCCAAGATGTACACGAAGGACTGCCAGTCTCTTCTGGAACTTGTGAGCAACGTTCAGTTGATGACAACTAGAAGCCAAGAAAGGGCAGTGAAAGTCTTCTTCTCTTAATCCTCTAGAATGTGGTAAGTTGAAACAACTCAAGTATCTCCCTTCTAAGGAACCTTGGAGGAAGAAAACAGAGAAAGAAACAGCAGGGTCAATGCTCTGTGGTCCCTTTGGAAAGCAAGAAATGAAGGGAAAGTTCATTTACCTCCTTGGGATTTAGAGAGTTGCAGGCTCAATTCTCCCTGAGAAACACTGTAGATGCACGTGTTCTCTTCATAGCACAATTGCCTTTGTGATGACAAGTGAGTTTCTAGGAAAAAACTTTGAGGCTGCCATTCGTTAGGAGGTGGTCATCCTTCTTTAAACTTCAGTGAATTGGCGACCCCATTTGACCACTAGCCTCAAGCTAACGTTCCTCTTGTATCATGCCACAGGTTGCCATGCAGCAGAATCCCTGTAGCTTTATTCAGTGTGGTTCTTGAGCTCTAGGAAACATTCGAAGTCTCCTAGGACTCAGGGTTCTGCACTAGATCCGAAATGTACAAAAAGGACGGCCTGTGTGTTCGAGGAGTTGTGAGCAATGCACCGTTGGGAACAGCTAGATGCCAAGTCAGGGGCAGTGAAGGGCTTCTTTTGTTAAACCTCTAGAATGTGGTACGCTGAAACAACTCAAGTATCTCCCTTCTAAATCACCTTGGAGGTACAAAATAGAGAAAGAAACAGCAGGTTCAATGCTCTGTGGTCCCTTTTGAAAATAAGGCTGGAAGGGAAACTTTATTTACCTCCTGGAGATTTAGAGAGTTGCAGGCTCAATTCTCCCTGAGAAACACTGTACTTGCACATCTCCTCTTCATCACACAATTGCCTTTGTGATGACGTGAGTTTCTAGGAAAGAACCTTGGAGGTTGCCATTCCTTGGTAGTTGCTCATCCCTCGGTAATCTTCAGGGAATGAACCAAACCCATGGGACCTCTAGCCTCAGGTTAACGTTCAGGTTTTCTCATGACAGGGGTAGGCATGCAACAGATCCCATGCAGCCTTAGTCCCTGTGGTTCTTGGACTCTAAGAATCATATCAGTTCTCTTTGGACTCGCTGGTCTGCCCTAGGTTTTGAAACGTACTAAAAGGGCCGCCTGTGTCTGTGGGCAGTTGTGAGCAATGTACCATTGGGAACATCTAGATGCCAAGCGATGAGCAGTGAAGGACTTCGTTGGTTACACCCCTAGATTGCGATAGCTTGAAAGCAACACAGTTATCAACGTTCCATGCTTTCCTTCATGCAAAGCATGTCTGCCTTCTTGAGGAAACCTGAGCTGCACTGAAAAACACTATTAGCCTACCATTGTTTCTGGGAACTAAACGGTGAAGTCTGTCTACATCTAGCAGCAACTACACTTCATGTCCAGCTTCAATAATTCCAGGGTTTCCCTTAACTGATATTTATTCCCGAGAAACATTGCCACCTAAGCCTCAGTAAGGCTTCACCTTGATATCGTTACACCACAATTACGACTCCCAGCATGGCAATGGTTGCTAATGTCATGCTCCATTGTGTCCACTGGATGTGCAGTAAGAGAGCCAGAAACGCCAGAGGAATATGCAGTTTGGTCCCCCTGGAAATTGAGGCTTCCTGGGAAAGTTTATTTTCCTCATTGGGAAGTGGTGAGTTGCCCCCTCAGTGTTACCTGGTAAACACTGTTGTTGCCCAGCTTCTCTTCATTGCACAATGGTCTTTGTGAGGACAAGTGATTTTCCAAGAAAGAAACGTGGAGGTTGCCATTCCTTGATATTTGCTCATCCTTCAGTAATCTACAGTGAATTGGCGAACCCACTTGACCACTAGCATCAAGCTAACGTTCCTCTTGTATCATGCCACAAGTTGCCATGCAGCAGAATCCATGTAGCCTAATTCAGTGTTGTTCTTGAGCTCTAGGAAGCATTCCAGGTGTCTTACTCCCTGTAGTTTTGCACTAGGATAAGAAACATACAAGAAGGATGGCCTGTGTGTTCGGGAAGTTGTGAGCAATGTATCGTTGGGAACAGCTAGATGCCGAGTCATGGGCAATGAAGTTCGTCTTTTGTTAAACCTCTAGAATGTGGCAACTTGAAACAAACCAAGTATCTCCCTTCTAAAGAACCTTGGAGGTACAAAATAGAGAAAAAAACAGCACGGTCAATGCTCAGCGAGCCCTTTTGAAAATAAGGCTTGAACGGAAACTTTGTTTTCCCCTTTGGGATGTAGAGAGTTGAGCGCTCAATTCTCCCTGTGAAACACTGTAGTTGCACGTGTTCTCTTCATAGTACAATTGCCTTTGTGATGACAAGTCAGTTTCTAGGAAAGAAACTTGGAGGTTGCCATTCTTTGGTAGGTGCTCATCCTTCGGTAATCTTGAGTGAATTGGTGAATCCGTTTGACCACTAGCCTCAAGCTCACGTTCCTCTTGTATCATGCCACAGGTTGGCATGCAGCTGAATCCAGGTAGCCTTATTCAGTGTGGTCCTTGAGCTCTAGGAAGCATTCCAGGTCTCTTAGTACTGGCCGGTCTGCACTAGGATGAGAAACGTGCAAGAAGGACGGCCTGTGTGTTCGGGGAGTTGTGAGCAATGCACCTTTCGGAAGAGCTAGGTGTCGAGTCATAGGCAGTGTAGAGTTTCGTTGGATAAACACCTAGATTGCGACAGCTTGAAAACACCCAGCTATCAGCGTTCTCTTCAATCCTTCATGCCAAACGTGTCTGCTTTTCTGCCTATCCGTGAGCACACAAAATATAATATGATCCTACCCCTCCTTCTGGGAACTCACACGTGATGGAATCTACCCCAAGCAGCCAGTGGAATTTAAGTGCAGCCTGAAAAATTACAGGGTTTCCCTTGAAAGCTAGGTATTCCGGAGATACAATGTACACCCAGGCCTCACTCACCGATGACCCTGTAATACTTTCACCACCATCACGACTCCCTGTATCGCAAAGTTTACTCACAAAAGGGTCTAGTTGGTAAATGGAATGTCCAATAAGTACTCAGAAACTGCAGCATAAGATGCTGTGCTCTCCCATTGGAGATTGAGTCTTCAAGGGAAATTTATTTTCCACATTCGAATGTCGACACTTGCGGCCTCAGTGTTCCCTGATAAACAGTGTAGTTGCCCATCGTCTCTTCGCTGCAGAATTGCCTTTTCAGGACAAGTGATTTTTCGTGAAACGAACGTTGCCTTTCAATTCCTGCTAGGTGCTCCTCCTTCAGCACTTGTTAGTGAATAGGCCAACCTCATGGGACGACTGGCCTCAAGGTAATGTTCTGTTTTTCTCGTCACAATGGTAGGCAGGCAGCAGGTTCAATGCAGCGTCTGTCAAAGCACTACTTGAACTGTAGGAAACATTTCTGGTGTGTTAGGACACGTGGGTGTGCACTAGGATCCAAGATGTACACGAAGGACTGCCAGTCTCTTCTGGAACTTGTGAGCAACGTTCAGTTGATGACAACTAGAAGCCAAGAAAGGGCAGTGAAAGTCTTCTTCTCTTAATCCTCTAGAATGTGGTAAGTTGAAACAACTCAAGTATCTCCCTTCTAAGGAACCTTGGAGGAAGAAAACAGAGAAAGAAACAGCAGGGTCAATGCTCTGTGGTCCCTTTGGAAAGCAAGAAATGAAGGGAAAGTTCATTTACCTCCTTGGGATTTAGAGAGTTGCAGGCTCAATTCTCCCTGAGAAACACTGTAGATGCACGTGTTCTCTTCATAGCACAATTGCCTTTGTGATGACAAGTGAGTTTCTAGGAAAAAACTTTGAGGCTGCCATTCGTTAGGAGGTGGTCATCCTTCTTTAAACTTCAGTGAATTGGCGACCCCATTTGACCACTAGCCTCAAGCTAACGTTCCTCTTGTATCATGCCACAGGTTGCCATGCAGCAGAATCCCTGTAGCTTTATTCAGTGTGGTTCTTGAGCTCTAGGAAACATTCGAAGTCTCCTAGGACTCAGGGTTCTGCACTAGATCCGAAATGTACAAAAAGGACGGCCTGTGTGTTCGAGGAGTTGTGAGCAATGCACCGTTGGGAACAGCTAGATGCCAAGTCAGGGGCAGTGAAGGGCTTCTTTTGTTAAACCTCTAGAATGTGGTACGCTGAAACAACTCAAGTATCTCCCTTCTAAATCACCTTGGAGGTACAAAATAGAGAAAGAAACAGCAGGTTCAATGCTCTGTGGTCCCTTTTGAAAATAAGGCTGGAAGGGAAACTTTATTTACCTCCTGGAGATTTAGAGAGTTGCAGGCTCAATTCTCCCTGAGAAACACTGTACTTGCACATCTCCTCTTCATCACACAATTGCCTTTGTGATGACGTGAGTTTCTAGGAAAGAACCTTGGAGGTTGCCATTCCTTGGTAGTTGCTCATCCCTCGGTAATCTTCAGGGAATGAACCAAACCCATGGGACCTCTAGCCTCAGGTTAACGTTCAGGTTTTCTCATGACAGGGGTAGGCATGCAACAGATCCCATGCAGCCTTAGTCCCTGTGGTTCTTGGACTCTAAGAATCATATCAGTTCTCTTTGGACTCGCTGGTCTGCCCTAGGTTTTGAAACGTACTAAAAGGGCCGCCTGTGTCTGTGGGCAGTTGTGAGCAATGTACCATTGGGAACATCTAGATGCCAAGCGATGAGCAGTGAAGGACTTCGTTGGTTACACCCCTAGATTGCGATAGCTTGAAAGCAACACAGTTATCAACGTTCCATGCTTTCCTTCATGCAAAGCATGTCTGCCTTCTTGAGGAAACCTGAGCTGCACTGAAAAACACTATTAGCCTACCATTGTTTCTGGGAACTAAACGGTGAAGTCTGTCTACATCTAGCAGCAACTACACTTCATGTCCAGCTTCAATAATTCCAGGGTTTCCCTTAACTGATATTTATTCCCGAGAAACATTGCCACCTAAGCCTCAGTAAGGCTTCACCTTGATATCGTTACACCACAATTACGACTCCCAGCATGGCAATGGTTGCTAATGTCATGCTCCATTGTGTCCACTGGATGTGCAGTAAGAGAGCCAGAAACGCCAGAGGAATATGCAGTTTGGTCCCCCTGGAAATTGAGGCTTCCTGGGAAAGTTTATTTTCCTCATTGGGAAGTGGTGAGTTGCCCCCTCAGTGTTACCTGGTAAACACTGTTGTTGCCCAGCTTCTCTTCATTGCACAATGGTCTTTGTGAGGACAAGTGATTTTCCAAGAAAGAAACGTGGAGGTTGCCATTCCTTGATATTTGCTCATCCTTCAGTAATCTACAGTGAATTGGCGAACCCACTTGACCACTAGCATCAAGCTAACGTTCCTCTTGTATCATGCCACAAGTTGCCATGCAGCAGAATCCATGTAGCCTAATTCAGTGTTGTTCTTGAGCTCTAGGAAGCATTCCAGGTGTCTTACTCCCTGTAGTTTTGCACTAGGATAAGAAACATACAAGAAGGATGGCCTGTGTGTTCGGGAAGTTGTGAGCAATGTATCGTTGGGAACAGCTAGATGCCGAGTCATGGGCAATGAAGTTCGTCTTTTGTTAAACCTCTAGAATGTGGCAACTTGAAACAAACCAAGTATCTCCCTTCTAAAGAACCTTGGAGGTACAAAATAGAGAAAAAAACAGCACGGTCAATGCTCAGCGAGCCCTTTTGAAAATAAGGCTTGAACGGAAACTTTGTTTTCCCCTTTGGGATGTAGAGAGTTGAGCGCTCAATTCTCCCTGTGAAACACTGTAGTTGCACGTGTTCTCTTCATAGTACAATTGCCTTTGTGATGACAAGTCAGTTTCTAGGAAAGAAACTTGGAGGTTGCCATTCTTTGGTAGGTGCTCATCCTTCGGTAATCTTGAGTGAATTGGTGAATCCGTTTGACCACTAGCCTCAAGCTCACGTTCCTCTTGTATCATGCCACAGGTTGGCATGCAGCTGAATCCAGGTAGCCTTATTCAGTGTGGTCCTTGAGCTCTAGGAAGCATTCCAGGTCTCTTAGTACTGGCCGGTCTGCACTAGGATGAGAAACGTGCAAGAAGGACGGCCTGTGTGTTCGGGGAGTTGTGAGCAATGCACCTTTCGGAAGAGCTAGGTGTCGAGTCATAGGCAGTGTAGAGTTTCGTTGGATAAACACCTAGATTGCGACAGCTTGAAAACACCCAGCTATCAGCGTTCTCTTCAATCCTTCATGCCAAACGTGTCTGCTTTTCTGCCTATCCGTGAGCACACAAAATATAATATGATCCTACCCCTCCTTCTGGGAACTCACACGTGATGGAATCTACCCCAAGCAGCCAGTGGAATTTAAGTGCAGCCTGAAAAATTACAGGGTTTCCCTTGAAAGCTAGGTATTCCGGAGATACAATGTACACCCAGGCCTCACTCACCGATGACCCTGTAATACTTTCACCACCATCACGACTCCCTGTATCGCAAAGTTTACTCACAAAAGGGTCTAGTTGGTAAATGGAATGTCCAATAAGTACTCAGAAACTGCAGCATAAGATGCTGTGCTCTCCCATTGGAGATTGAGTCTTCAAGGGAAATTTATTATCCACATTTGAATGTCGACACTTGCGGCCTCAGTGTTCCCTGATAAACAGTGTAGTTGCCCATCGTCTCTTCGCTGCAGAATTGCCTTTTCAGGACAAGTGATTTTTCGTGAAACGAACGTTGCCTTTCAATTCCTGCTAGGTGCTCCTCCTTCAGCACTTGTTAGTGAATAGGCCAACCTCATGGGACGACTGGCCTCAAGGTAATGTTCTGTTTTTCTCGTCACAATGGTAGGCAGGCAGCAGGTTCAATGCAGCATCTGTCAAAGCACTACTTGAACTGTAGGAATCATTTCTGGTGTGTTAGGACACGCGGGTGTGCACTAGGATCCAAGATGTACACGAAGGACTGCCAGTCTCTTCTGGAACTTGTGAGCAACATTCAGTTGATGACAACTATACGCCAAGAAAGGGCAGTGAAAGTCTTCTTCTCTTAATCCTCTAGAATGTGGTAAGTTGAAACAACTCAAGTATCTCCCTTCTAAGGAACCTTGGAGAAAGAAAACAGAGAAAGAAACAGCAGGGTCAATGCTCTGTGGTCCCTTTGGAAAGCAAGACATGAAGGGAAAGTTCATTTACCTCCTTGGGATTTAGAGAGTTGCAGGCTCAATTCTCCCTGAGAAACACTGTAGATGCACGTGTTCTCTTCATAGCACAATTGCCTTTGTGATGACAAGTGAGTTTCTAGGAAATAACTTTGAGGCTGCCATTCGTTAGGAGGTGGTCATCCTTCTTTAATCTTCAGTGAATTGGCGACCCCATTTGACCACTAACCTCAAGCTAACGTTCCTCTTGTATCATGCCACAGGTTGCCATGCAGCAGAATCCCTGTAGCTTTATTCAGTGTGGTTCTTGAGCTCTAGGAAACATTCGAAGTCTCCTAGCGCTCAGGGTTCTGCACTAGATCCGAAATGTACAAAAAGGACGGCATGTGTGTTCGAGGAGTTGTGAGCAATGCACCGTTGGGAACAGCTAGATGCCAAGTCAGGGGCAGTGAAGGGCTTCTTTTGTTAAACCTCTAGAATGTGGTACGCTGAAACAACTCAAGTATCTCCCTTCTAAATCACCTTGGAGGTACAAAATAGAGAAAGAAACAGCAGGTTCAATGCTCTGTGGTCCCTTTTGAAAATAAGGCTGGAAGGGAAACTTTATTTACCTCCTGGAGATTTAGAGAGTTGCAGGCTCAATTCTCCCTGAGAAACACTATACTTGCACATCTCCTCTTCATAACACAATTGCCTTTGTGATGACGTGAGTTTCTAGGAAAGAACCTTGGAGGTTGCCATTCCTTGGTAGTTGCTCATCCCTCGGTAATCTTCAGGGAATGAACCAAACCCATGGGACCTCTAGCCTCAGGTTAACGTTCAGGTTTTCTCATGACAGGGGTAGGCATGCAACAGATCCCATGCAGCCTTAATCCCTGTGGTTCTTGGACTCTAGGAATCATATCAGTTCTCTTTGGACTCGCTGGTCTGCCCTAGGTTTTGAAACGTACTAAAAGGGCCGCCTGTGTCTGTGGGCAGTTGTGAGCAATGTACCATTGGGAACATCTAGATGCCAAGCGATGAGCAGTGAAGGGCTTCGTTGGTTACACCCCTAGATTGCGATAGCTTGAAAGGAACACAGTTATCAACGTTCCATGCTTTCCTTCATGCAAAGCATGTCTGCCTTCTTGAGGAAACCTGAGCTGCACTGAAAAACACAATTAGCCTACCATTGTTTCTGGGAACTAAACCGTGATGTCTGTCTACCTCGAGCAGCAACTACACTTCATGTCCAGCTTCAATAATTCCAGGGTTTCCCTTAACTGATAATTATTCCCGAGAAACATTGCCACCTAAGCCTCAGTAAGCCTTCACCTTGATATCGTTACACCACAATTACGACTCCCAGCATGGCAATGGCTGCTAATGTCATGCTCCATTGTGTCCACTGGATGTGCAGTAAGAGAGCCAGAAATGCCAGAGGAATATGCTGTTTGGTCCCCCTGGAAATTGAGACTTCCTGGGAAAGTTTATTTTCCTCATTGGGAAGTGGTGAGTTGCCCCCTCAGTGTTACCTGGTAAACACTGTTGTTGCCCAGCTTCTCTTCATTGCACAATGGTCTTTGTGAGGACAAGTGATTTTCCAAGAAAGAAACGTGGAGGTTGCCATTCTTTGATATTTGCTCATCCTTCAGTAATCTACAGTGAATTGGCGAACCCATTTGACCACTAGCCTCAAGCTAACGTTCCTCTTGTATCATGCCACAGGTTGCCATGCAGCAGAATCCATGTAGCCTAATTCAGTGTTGTTCTTGAGCTCTAGGAAGCATTCCAGGTGTCTTACTACCTGTACTTTTGCACTAGGATAAGAAACGTACCAGAAGGATGGCCTGCATGTTCGGGAAGTGGTGAGAAATGCACCGTTGGGAACAGCTAGATGCCGAGTCATGGGCAATGAAGTTCGTCTTTTGTTAAACCTCTAGAATGTGGCAACTTGAAACAAACCAAGTATCTCCCTTCTAAAGAACCTTGGAGGTACAAAATAGAGAAAAAAACAGCACGGTCAATGCTCAGCGAGCCCTTTTGAAAATAAGGCTTGAACGGAAACTTTGTTTTCCCCTTTGGGATGTAGAGAGTTGAGCGCTCAATTCTCCCTGTGAAACACTGTAGTTGCACGTGTTCTCTTCATAGTACAATTGCCTTTGTGATGACAAGTCAGTTTCTAGGAAAGAAACTTGGAGGTTGCCATTCTTTGGTAGGTGCTCATCCTTCGGTAATCTTGAGTGAATTGGTGAATCCGTTTGACCACTAGCCTCAAGCTCACGTTCCTCTTGTATCATGCCACAGGTTGGCATGCAGCTGAATCCAGGTAGCCTTATTCAGTGTGGTCCTTGAGCTCTAGGAAGCATTCCAGGTCTCTTAGTACTGGCCGGTCTGCACTAGGATGAGAAACGTGCAAGAAGGACGGCCTGTGTGTTCGGGGAGTTATGAGCAATGCACCTTTTGGAAGAGCTAGGTGTCGAGTCATAGGCAGTGTAGAGTTTCGTTGGATAAACACCTAGATTGCGACAGCTTGAAAACACCCAGCTATCAGCGTTCTCTTCAATCCTTCATGCCAAACGTGTCTCCTTTCCTGCCTATCCGTGAGCACACAAAATATAATATGATCCTACCCCTCCTTCTGGGAACTCACACGTGATGGAATCTACCCCAAGCAGCCAGTGGACTTTAAGTGCAGCCTGAAAAATTACAGGGTTTCCCTTGAAAGCTATGTATTCCGGAGATACAATGTACACCCAGGCCTCACTCACCTATGACCCTGTAATACTTTCACCACAATCACGAATCCCTGTATTGCAAAGTTTACTCAGAAAAAGGGTCTAGTTGGTAAATTGAATGTCCAATAAGTACTCAGAAACTGAAGCATAAGATGCTGTGCTCTCCCATTGGAGACTGAGGCTTCATGGGAAGTTTATTTTCCACATTGGAATGTCGACATTTGCGGCCTCATGTTACCTGATAAAGAGTGTAGTTGCCCATCGTCTCTTCATTGCAGAATTGCCTTTTCAGGACAAGGGATTTTGCAGGAAACAAACGTTGCCTTTCAATTCCTGCTAGGTGCTCCTCCTTCAGCAGTTGTTAGTGAATAGGCCAACCACATAGAACGACTAGCCTCAAGCTAAAGTTCTGTTTTTCTCGTCACAATGGTAAGCAGGCAGCAGGTTCAATGCAGCATTTGTCAAAGCCGTACTTTAACTGTAGGAATTATTTCTGGTGTTTTAGGACACGCGGGTGTGCACTAGGATCCAAGATGTATACGAGGGACCGCCAATCTCTTCCGGGACTTGTGAGCAACGTTCAGTTGATGACAACTATATACCAAAAAAGGGCAGTGAAAGGCTTCTTCTGTTAAACCTCTAGAACATGGTAAGTTGAAACAACTCAAGTATCTCCCTTCTAACGAACCTTGGAGGAACAAAACAGAGAAAGAAACAGCAGGGTCAATGCTCTGTGGTCCCTTTTGAAAACAAGGCAGGAAGGGAAAGTTTACTTACCTCCTTGGTATTTAGAGAGTTATAGCCTCAGTTCTCCCTGAGAAACACTGTACTTGCACATCTTCTCTTCATAACACAATTTGCTTCATGAGGACAAGTGGTTTTCCAAGAAAAAACTTGTAGGTTTCCATTCCTCGGTATGTGCTCATCCTTCAGTAAGCTACAGTGAATTGGCAAACCCTTTCGACCACTAGCCTCAAGCTAACGTTCCTCTAGTATCCTGACACAGGTTGGCATGCAGCAGAATCCATGTAGCCTTATTCAGTGTGGTTCTTGAGCTCTAGGAATAATTCCTAGTATCATAGTACTGGCGGGTCTGCACTAGGAAGAGAAACGTACAAGAAGGATTGCCTGTGGGTTTGGGGAGTTGTGAGCAATGCCCCGTTGGGAACAGCTAGTTGCCGAGTCATGGGTTGTGAAGAGCCTCTTTTGTTAAACCTCTAGAATGTGGTAAGTTGAAAGAACTCAAGGATCTCCCTTCTAAAGCACCTTGGAGGTACAAAATAAAGAAAGAAACAGCAGGGTCAGTGCTCTGTGGTCCCTTTTGAAAATAAGGCATGAAGGGAAACTTTACTTACCTCCTTGGGATTTAGAGAATTGTGGGCTCAACTCTCCTGAGAAACACTGTAGTTGCACATGTTCTCTTCATAGCACAATTGCCTTTGTGATGACAAGTGAATTTCTAGGAAAGAAACTTGGAGGTTGCCATTCTTTGGTAGGTGCTTATCCTTCGGTAATCATCAGTGAAATGGCGACCCCATTTGACCACTAGCCTCAAGCTAAGTTTCCTCTTCTATCATGCACAGGTTGGCATGCAGCAGAATCCATGTAGCCTTATTCAGTGTGGTTCTTGAGCTCTAGGAAACATTCGAAGTCTCCTAGGACTGAGGGGTCTGCACTAGATCTGAAACGTACAAAAAGGATGGCCTCTGTGTTCGAGGAATTGTGAGCAATGCACCGTTGGGAACAGCTATATGCCGAGACAGTGGCAGTGAAGGGCTTCTTTTGTTAAACCTCTAGAATGTGGTACGCTGAAACAACTCAAGTATCTCCCTTCTAAATCAGTTTGCAGGTACAAAATAGAGAAAGAAACAGCAGGTTCAATGCTCTGTGGTCCCTTTTGAAAATAAGACTGGAACGGAAACTTTATTTACTTCCTTGAGCTTTAGAGAGTTGCAGGCTCAATTCTCCCTGAGAAACACTGTGCTTGCACATCTTCTGTTCATAGCACAATTGCCATTGTGATGTCGTGAGTTTCTAGGAAAGAAACTTGGAGGTTGCCATTCCTTGGTAGTTGCTCATCCCTCGGTAATCTTCAGGGAATGGGCCATCCGCATGGGACGTCTATTCTCAAGCTAACTTTCAGGTTTTTTCTCATGACAGAGGTATGCATGCAGCAGATTCCATGCAGCTTCTTTCCCTGTGATTCTTGAACTCTAGGAAGCCTATCAGTTCTCTTTTGACTCGCGTGTCTGCACTCGGTTCCAAAGCGTCCTAAAAGGACTGCCTCTCTATTCGGGTAATTGTGAGCAAAGTATCATTGGGAACAACTATATACCGAGTGATGGGCAGTGAAGAGCTTCATTCGTTAGACACCTAGATTACGATAGCTTGAAAGCCACACGTTTATCAACGTTCCATGCTTCCTTTCATGCAAAGTGTATTTGAATTCTTGAGGAAACCTAAGCTGCACTGAAAAATACAATTAGCCTACCATTTCCTATGGGAACTAATCCGTGAAATCTGTCTGCCTCAAGCTTCAACAATACATCAGGGCCAGCTTGAAAAATTACAGGGTTTCTCTTAACTGATAGGTATTCTGGAGATATTTTGTCACCTAAGTCTCACTAAACCATCACCTTGATATCCTTACAGCACAGTCATGACTACCATCATGGCAATGTTTACTAATGTCATGGTCCATTGGGTCCACTGAATGTGCAAAGGAGAGTCAGAAACGACTGGGTAATATGCTGCATGGCCCCACTGGAAATTGAAGCTTCCTGGGAAAGTTTATTTTCCTCATTGGAAAGTGGAGAGTTGCGGCCTCAGTGTTGCCTAGTAAACACTGCTGCTGCCCATTTTGTCTTCATTGCACAATGGTCTTTGTGAGGACAAGTTATTTTCCATAAAAAAAAACTTGGCTTTCAATTCCTGCTAGGTGCTCATCCCTCAGCAATTTTTATTGAATGGGCAAACCACATGTTAAGACTGGGTTCAAGCTAACATTCTTTTTTTCTCTTCACAGAGATAGGCAGGCAGTAGGTTCAATGCAGCATTTGTCAAAGAGGTGCTTTAAATCTAGGAAGAATTTCTGGTGTCTTAGGACACGGGCCTTCTGCGTTGGGATTCAAAATGTTAACGAGGGACTGCCAGTCTTTTCTGGGACTTGTGAGCAACGTTCAGTTGAGGACAACTATAAGCTGAAAGAAGGGCAGTGAAGGGCTTCTATTGTTAAACCTCTAGAATGTGGTAAGTTGAAACAACTCAAGTATCTCACTTCTAATGCACCTTGGAGGTACAAAACAGAGAAAGAAACAGCAGGGTAAATTCTCTGTGGTCCCTTTTGAAAATAAGGCTTGAAGGGAAACTTTATTTTCCTCATTGGTGTTTAGAGAGTTGCAGGCTCAATTCTCCCTGAGAAACAGTGTAGTTGCACATTTTCTCTTCATAGCACAATTGCCATTGTGATGACGTGGGTTTCTAGGAAATAAACTTGGAGTTTGCCATTTCATGGTAGTTGCTCATTCCTCGGTAATCTTCAGGGAATGGGTCAACCACTTGGGACCTCAAGCCTCAAGCTAAAGTTCAGGTTTTCTCATGACAGAGGTAAGTATGCAACAGATTCCATGCAGCATTAGTCCATGTTGTTCTTGAATTCTAGGAAGCATATCAGGTCTCTTTTGACTCGCGGGTCTGCACTAGGTTCCGAAACGTACTAAAAGGGGCGCCTCTATCTTCGGGGAGTTGTGAGCAATATACCGATGGGAAAAACTAGATACCGAATGGTGTTCAGTGAAGGGCTTCGTTGGTTAGACACCTAGATTGCGATAGCTTGAAAGCAACACAGTTATCAACGTTCAATGCCTTCTTTCATGCAAAGCGTGTCTGCATTCTTGAGGAAACGTGAGCTGCACTGGAAAATACAATTAACCTACTATTGCTTCTGGGAACTAATCCGTGAAGTGTGTCTACCTCAAGCAGCAACTACAATTCAGGTCCAGCTTCAAAAATTACAGGGTTTCCCTTAGCTGATAGGTATTCTGGAGAAACATTTTCACCTAGGCCTCACTAAGCCATCACCTTGATATCCTTACACAACAATGACGACTCCCAGCATGGCAATGCTTACTAATATCGTTGTCCATTGTGTCCACTGGATGTGCAATAGAGAGTCAGACACGACAGGGGAATATGCTGCTTGGTCCCGCTGGTAATTGAGGCTTCCTGGGAAAGTTTACTTTCCTCATTGGAAAGTGGAGAGTTGCGACCTCAGTGTTACCTGGTAAACACTGTTGTTGCCCATCTTCTCTTATTTGCACAATGGTCTTTGTGAGGACAAGTGATTTTCCAAGGAAGAAGCTTGGAGGTGACCATTCCTTTGGTAAGTGCTTATCCTTCAGTAATCTTCAATGAATTGGCGACCCCATTTGACCACTAGCCTCAAGCTAACGTTCCTCTTGTATCATGCCACAGGTTGCCATGCAGCAGAATCCATGTAGCCTTATTCAGTGAGGTTTTTGAGCTCTAGGAAGCATTCCAGGTCTCTTAATACTCGCGGGTCTGCACTAGTATCCGAAAAATACAAGAAGGACGGCCTGTGTTGATGGGGAGTTTTGAGCAACGCACCATTGGGAACAGCTAGATGCCAAGTCATGGGTGGTGAAGGGCTTAGTTGGATAAGCACCCAGATTGCAACAGCTTGAAAACACCCATCTATCAGCGTTCTGTTCATTCCTTTGTGCAAAACGTTTCTGCTTTTCTACCGATCCCTGAGCATGCAAGAAATACAATGACCCTACCCCTCATTCTGGGAACTCACACATGATGGAGTCTACCCCAAGCGGCTATCAAACGTTAGGTGCAGCCTCAAGAATTACAGGGTTTCCCTTAACAGCTAGGTATTCCAGAGATTCATGGTACACTCACGACTCACTACACCATGACCTTGTAATCCTTTCACCACAATCACGAATGCCTGTATCACAAAGTTTATTCACTAAAGGGTCTAGTTGGTCATGTGAATGTCCAATATGTAGTCAGAAACTGCAGTATAAGATGCTTTGTCCTCCCCTTGGAAACTGAGCCTTGATGGGAAGTTTATTTTCCACAATGGAATGTCGAAACTTGCAGCATCAATGTTACCTGATAAACAGTGTAGTTGCCCATCTTCTCTTCATTGCAGAATTGCCTTTGTCAGGACACGTGATTTTCCATGAAACAGACGTTGCCTTTCAATTCCTGCTAGGTGCTCATCGCTCAGCAATTGTTAGTGAATAGTCCAACGACATGGGATGACTGGTCTCAACGTAAAGTTCTGTTTCTCTCGTCACAGAGGTAAGCAGGCAGCAGGTTCAATGCAGCGTTTGTCAAAGCAGTGCTTTAAGTCTAGGAGGCATTTCTGGTGTCTTATGACATGCGGGTGGTGCACTAGTCTCCAAGATGTACACGAGGGACTACCAAGGTCTTCTGGGACTTCTGAGCAATGTTCAGTTGTGGACAACTATATGCCGAAAGAAGGGCTGTGAAGGGCTGCTTTTGTTAAACCGCTGGATTGTGACAAGGTGAAACAACTCAAGTACCTCCTTTCTATTCACACCTTAGAGTTGCCTTACAGATACAGAAACTGCAGGATAAATTCTCCGTGGTCCCTTTTGAAAATAAGAAGTGAAGGGAAACTTTATTTTCCTCATTGACATTTATAGAGTTGTGCGCTCAATTCTCCCTGAGAAACACTGTTGTTGCACATCTTCTCTTCATAGCACAATTGCCTTTGTGATGACAAGTTAGTTACTAAGAAACAAACTTGGAGGTTGTCACTCCTGAGTATGTGCTCATCTTCCCGTAATCTTCAGGGAATGGGCCAACCACATGGGACCTCTAGCCTCAAGCTAATGTTCAGATTTTCTCATGACAGGGGTAAGCATGCAACAGATTCCTTGCAGCCTTAGTCCCTGTGGTTCTTGAACTCTAGAAAGCATATCGGGTCACTTTAGACTCGCAGGTCTGCACTACATTAGGAAACGTACTAAAAGGAACGCCTGTGCCTTTGGGGAGTTGTGAGCAATCTACCATTGGGAACAACTAGATGCCAAGTGATGGGCAGTGAAGGGCTTCGTTGGTTAGACACCTAGATTGCGATAGCTTGAAAGAAAGACAGTTATCAACGTTCTATGCCTTCCTTCATGCAACACGTGTCTGCATTCTTGAGGCAACCTGAGCTGCACTGAAAAATACAATTAGCCTACCATTGCTTCTGGGAACGAATCCGTGAAATCTGTCTTCCTTAAGTGGCAACAACACTTCAGTTCCAGCTTCAAAAATTACAGGGTTTCCCTTAATTGCTAGGTATTGGGGAGATACATTGTCACCTAGGCCTCACTCAGCCATCACCTAGATATCCTTACACCACAATCACGACCCCCAGGATGGCAATAGTTACTACTGACATGGTCTATTGTGTCCACTGGATGTGCAACAGAAAGTCAGAAACGACAAGGAAATATGCTGCGTGGTCCCGCTGGAAATTGAGCCTTCCTGGGAAAGTTTATTTTCCTCATTGGAAAGTGCAGAGTTGTGGTGTCAGTGTTAACTGGTAAACACTGTTGTTGCCAATCTTCTCTTCATTGCATAATGGTCTTTGTAAGGAAAAGTGATTTTCCAGGAAAGAAAACTCGAGGTTTCAATTCCTTGGTAGTTGCTCATTCTTCAGCAATCTTCAGTGAATTGGCGACCCCATTTGACCCCTAGCCTCAAGCTAACATTCATGTTGTCTCATGACACAGGTAGGCATTCAACAGATTCCATGCAGCCTTAGTCACTGTGGTTCCTGAACTCTAGGAAGCTTTTCAGGTCTCTTAGGACTCAGGGGTCTGCACTAGGATCCGAAACGTAGCAAAAGGACGGCCTGTGTCTTCGGGGAGTTGTGAGCATTGAACCATTGGGAACGAAGAGATGTCAAGTGATGGGCAGTGAAGGGCTTCGTTGGATAAACACCTAGATTGTGACAGCTTGAAACACTCAGCTATCAGCATTCTGTGCATTCCTTCATGCAAAACGTGTCTGCTTTTCTGCCTACCGCTGAGCACGCAAAAAATACAATGATCCTACCCCTCCTTCTGGGAACTCACACGTGATTGAATCTAGCCCAAGCAGCTATCAGACTTTAGGTGCAGCCTCAAAAATTACAGGGTTTCCCTTAACAGCTAGGTATTCCAGAGATACATTGTACACACAGGCTTCACTAAGCCATGACCTTGTAATCCTTTCACCACAATCACGACTGCCTGTACCTCAAAGTGTACTCACTAAAGGGTCTATTTGGTCACGTGAATGTCCAATACGGAGTCAGAAATTGCAGCATAAGATGCTGTGCCCTCCCCATGAAAATTTAGGCTTGATGCGAAGTTTATTTTCCACATTGGAATGTCGACACTTGCGGCCTCAATTTTATCTGATAAACAGTGCAGTTGCCCATCTTCTCTTCATTGCAGAATTGCCTTTGTGAGGACAAGAGATTTTCCATGAAACAAACGTTGGCTTTCAATTCCTGCTAGGTGCTCCTCCCTCAGAAATTTTTTTTAACATCTTTATTGGAATATAATTGCTTTACAATGGTGTGTTAGTTTCTGCTTTATAACAAAGTGAATCAGTTATACATATACATATTTTCCCGTATCTCTTCCCTCTTGCGTCTCCCTCACTCCCACCCTCCCTATCCCACCCCTCTAGGTGGTCACAAAGCACCGAGCTGATCTCCCTGTGCTATGCGGCTGCTTCCCACTAGCTATCTATTTTACATTTGGTAGTGTATATATGTCCATGCCACTCTCTCACCCTGTCACATCTTACCCCTCCCACTCCCCATATCCTCAAGTCCATTCTCTAGTAGGTCTGTGTCTTTATTCCCGTCTTGCCACTAGGTTCTTCATGACTTTTTTTTCCCCTTAGATTCCATATATATGTGTTAGCATACTGTATTTGTTTTTCTCTTTCTGACTTACTTCACTCTATATGACAGACTCTATTTTTAGTGAGTAGGCCAACCACATGGGATGACTGGCCTCAAGCTAACATTCTGTTTTTCTCTTCACAGAACTGGGAAGGCAGCAGGTTCAATGCAGTGTTTGTCAAAGCAGTGCTTTAAGTCTAGGAAGAACTTCTGTTGTCTTAGGACACGCGGGTCCACAGTAGGATCCAAGATTTACACCAGGGACTGCCAGTCTCTTCTGGGACTTGTGAGCAATATTCAGTTGAGGGCAACTATATGCCAAAAGGTGGACAGTGAAGAGCTTCTTTTGTTAAACTGCTAGAATGCGGCAAGTTGAAACAACTCAAGTACCTCTGTTCTATTCGCTCCTTCATCAAAGCGCGTCTGCTTCCCTGAGGAAACCTCAGCTACACTCAAAAAACCCTGACCTGCCATATTTTGGCGTACTCACATGTGACGTCTCCCTACCTCAAATGGCAAGTAGTTTTTAGGTGAAGCCTCTAAACATACACAGATTCCCATAACTGCCAGGTGTTTGGAAGTAACAGAGTCACCTAGGCCTCACTAGGCCATGACTTTAATAATCATTTCTCTGCAATCACGAGGCCCTGCAACACAATGTTTACTCATCATAGAGTCCAGTGTGTCCCTTCGAGGTACAATAGAGAGACAGAAACAGCAGGGTAAATTCTATGTGGTCCCTTTTGAAAATAAGTCTTAAGGGGAAACTTTATTTTCCTCATTGGGATTTAGAGAGTTGTGGGCTCAATTCTCTCTGATATACACTGTTGTTGCACATCTTCTCTTCATAGAACAATTGCCTTTGTGATGATAAGTGAGTTTCTAGGGAAGAAATTTGGAGGTTGCAATTCTTTGGTAGATGTTCATCCTTCAGTAATGTTCAGTGGATGAGACAACCACATGGGACCACTAGTCTCATGCTAATGTTCAGATTTTCTCATGACAGAGGTAGGCATGCAACAGCTTCCATGGACCCTTCATCAATGTGGTTTTTGAACTCTAGGACACATTTCGGATCTCTTAGGACCTGTGCGTCTGCACTAGGATTTGAAATTTACAAAAGGGACAGCCTGTGTACTGTGGGAGTTGTGAGCAATGGACCGTTGAGAACAACTATATACCGAGTGATGGGCACTGAAGGGCTTTGTTGTTTAGACACCCAGATTGTGATACCTTGAAAGCAACACACTTATCAACGTTCCAAGCCTTCCTTCATGCAAAGCATGTCTGCATTCTTGAGGAATCCTGAGCTGCACTGAAAAATACATTTGGCCTACCATGCTTCTGGGAACTCATACGTGAAGTCTGTCTACCTCAAGCTGCAACTACTCTTCAGGTCCGGCTATAGAAGTAACCGGGTTTCACTTAACTGCTAGTTATTGGAGAGATACATTGTCACCTAGGCCTCACTAAGCCGTGACCTTGATATCCTTTCACCACAATCACGACTCCCACACGGCAATGGTTACTAATGTCATGGTCCAGTGGGTCCAAAGGATGTGCAATAGAGAGTCAGAAATGACAGGGGTATATGCTGCATGGTCACAGTGGAAATTGAGACCCTGCGGAAGTTTATTTTGCTCATTACAAAGTGGAGCTTAGCGGCCTCAATGTTCCCTGCTAAACACTGTTGTTGTCCATCTTCTCTTCCTTGTCCAATGGACTTTGTGAGGACAAGTGATTTTCCAAGAAAGAACCTTCGAAGTTGCAATTCCTTGGTAGTTGTTCATCCTTCACTAATCTTCAGAAAATGGGCCAACCACATTTGAGCCCTAGCCTAAAGCTAATGTTTAGGTTTTCTCATGACAGAGGTAGGCCTGCAACAGATTCCATGCATACTTAGTCCCTGTGGTTCTTGAACTCTAGGAAACATATCAGGTCTCTTAGGACTCGCGGGTCTGCACTAGTTTCCGAAACGTACTAAAAAGACCACCTGTGTCTTCGGGGACTTGTGAGCAATCTACCATTGGGAAAGCCTATATGCCGAGTGATGGGCAGTGAAGGGCTTCGTCGGTTAGACACCAGATTGCGATAGCTTGAAAGCAACCTAGTTATCAACGTTCCATGCCTTTCTTCATGTAAAGCATGTCTTCATTCTTGTAGAAACCTGAGCTGCACTGAAAAATACAATTAGCCTATCACTGCTTCTGGGAACTAATCCGTGAAGTTTGTCTACCTCAAGCGGCAGCTACACTTCATGTCCAGCTTCAACAATTACAGGGCTTTCCTTAACTGATAGGAATTGGGGAGATACATTGTCACCTAGGACTCACTCAGCCATGACCTTGATAACCTTCCACTACAATCATGACTCCCAGCATGGCAACGGTTACTAATGTCCTGGTCCAGTGGGTCCACTGGATGTGCAATAGAGAGTCAGAAACGACAGGGGTATATGCTGCGTGGTCACGCTGGAAATTGAGGTTCCTGGGGAAGTTTATTTTGCTCATTAGAAAGTGGAGGGTTTCGGTCTCAATGTTACCTGCAAAACACTGGTGTTGCCCATCTTCTCTTCATTGCCCAAAAGTCTTTGTGAGGGCAAGTTATTTTCCATGAAACAAAACTTGGCTTTCAATTCCTGCTAGGTGTTCCTCCCTCAGCAATTGTTAGTGAATAGGCCAATCACATGGGATAACTGGTCTCAAGCTAACGTGCGGTTTTTATCGTCACAGAGGTAGGGAGGCAGCAGGTTCAATGCAGCATTTGTCAAAGCAGTGCTTTAAGTCTAGGAAGCATTTCTGGTGTCTTAGGACACGCGGGTCCACATTGGATCCAAGATATACATGACGGACTGCCAGTCTCTTCTGGGACTTGTGAGTAATATTCAGTTGAGACTACTATATGCCGAAAGAAGGGCAGTGAAGGGCTTCTTTTGTTAAACCGATAGAATGCGGCAAGTTGAAACAACTCAAGTATCTCTGTTCAATGTGCTCCTTCATCAAAGTGCGTATGCTTCCCTGAGGAAACCTCACCTGCAGTGAAAACACCCCGGCCCAGCATATTTTGGAGTACTCACACGTGATGTCTTGCTACCTCAAATGGCAAGTATTTTTTAGTCCAAGCCTCTAAAAATACACAGTTTCCCATAACTGCAGGTATTTGGGAGTAACAGAGTCACCTAGGCCTCAGTAGGCCATGACTTTAGTAATCCTTTCTCCGCAATCATGAGGCCCTGCAGCGCAATGTTTATTCATCCTACCATCCAGTGTGTCCTTTGGAGGTGCAAGAGAGAGACTGAAACAGCAGGGTAAATGCTCTGAGGTCCCCTTTTGAAAATAAGGCTTGAAGGGAAACTTTATTTTCATCATTGGGATTTAGAGTTCCGGGCTCAATTCTCCCTTATAAACACTGTTGTTGCACATCTTCTCTTCATAGCACAATGGCCATTGTGATGACAAGTGAGTTTCTAGGAAAGAACCTTGGAGGTTGCTATTCCTTGGTAGGTGCGCATAGTTCAGTAATCTTCAGTGAATGAGGCAAACACATGAGACCACTAGCACCGAGCTAACGTTCAGATTTTCTCATGACACCGGTAGGCATGAAACAGCTTCCATGGAGTTTTTGTCATTGTGGTTTTTGAACTCTAGGAAGCAGTTTAGGTCTCTTAGGAATGGCAGGTCTGCACTAGGATCCAAAACGTACAAACAGGACCACCTGTGTCTTCTGGGAGTTGTGAGCAATGGACCGTTGAGAGCAACTATATACTGAGTAATGGACGCTGAAGGGCTTTGTTGGTTAGACACCCAGATTGCGATAGCTTGAGCAAACACAGTTATCAACGTTCCAAGCCTTCCTTCATGCAAAGCGTATCTGAATTCTTGAGGAAACCTGAGCTGCACTGAAAAATACAATGAGCTTACCATTGCTTCTGGGAACTAATCCGTGAAGTCTGTCTACCTCACGTGGAAACTACACTTCAGGTCCAGCTTCAAAAATTACAGGGTTTCCCTTAACTGATAGGTATTGGGGAGATACATTGTCACCTAGGCCTCACTAAGCCATGACCTTGATATCTTTTCACCACAATCACGACTCCCAGCATGGCAATGGTTGCTAATGTCATGGTCCAGTGGGTCCACTGGATGTGCAATAGAGAGTCAGAAAGGAGAGGGGTATATGCTGCATGGTCATGCTGGAAATTGAGGCTTCCTGGGAAAGTTTATTTTCGTCATTGGTAAGTGGAGAGTTGCGGCCTCAGTGTTACCTGGTAAACACTGACGTTGCCCATCTTCTCGTCATTGCCCAATGGTCTTGTGAGGACAAGAAATTTTCCAAGAAAGAAACTTCGAGGTTGCAGTTCCTTGGTAGTTGCTCATCCTTCAGAAATCTTCAGTGAATGGGCCAACCACATTTGACACCTAGCCTCACGTTAACTTTCAGGTTTTCTCATGAAAGGGGTAGGCATGCAACAGATTCCATGCAGCCATAGTCCATTTGTTTCCTCAACTCTAGGAAGCAATCATGTCTTTTAGGCCTTGTGGGTCTGCCCTAGGTTCCAAAACGTACTGAAAGGAACGCCTGTGTCTTCGGAGAGTTGTGAGCAATCTACCTTTTGGGAACAACTGTATGCCGAGTGATGGGCAGTGACCGGCATCGTTGGTTAGACACCTAGATGGCAATAGCTAGAAAGCAGCACAGTTATCAACGTTCCATGCCTTCCTTCATGCAAAGCATGTCTGCATTCTTGAGGAAACCTGAGCTTCACTGAAAAATACAATTAGCCAGCCATTGCTTCTGGGAACTAATCTGTGAAGTCTGTCTACCTCAAGCAGCAACTACACTTCATGTCCAGCTTCAATAATTACAGGGTTTCCCTTAACTGATAGTTATTCCCGAGAAACATTGCCACCTAGCCCTCACTAAGCCTTCACCTTGATATCCTTACACCACAATCACGACTCCCAGCATGGCAATGGTTACTAATGTCATGCTCCATTGTGTTCACTGGATGTGCAGTAAGAGAGTCAGAAACGCCAGGGGAATATGTTGCATGATCCCACTGGAAATTGAAGCTTCCTGGGAATGTTTATTTTCCTCATTGGAAAGTGGAGCGTTGTGGCACCAGTGTTAACTGATAAACACTGTTATTGCCCATCTTCTCTTCATTGCACAATGGTCTTTGTGAGGACAAGTTATTTTCCATGAAAAAAAACTTGGCTTCCGATTCCTGCCAGATGCTCATCCCTCAGCAATTGTTAGTGAATAGGCCAACCACATGGGACGACTGGCCTCAAGCTAAGGTTCTGTTTTTCTCAACACAGAGGTAGGCAGATAGCAGGTCCAATGCAGCTTTTGTCAAAGCGGTGCTTTAAGATTAGGAAGCATTTCTGGTGTCTTAGGACACGCGGGTCCTCACTAGGATCCAAGATGTACATGAGGGACTGCCAGTCTCTTCTGGGACTTATGAGCCATGTTCATTTGAGGACAACTATATGCCGAAAGAAGGGCAGTGAAAGGCGTCTTTTGTTCAACCACTAGAGTGCGGAAAGTTGACACAACTCAAGTATCTCCTTTCTATGCGCACTTTGGAGGAGCAATAGAGTGACAGAAAGAGCAGGGTAAACTCTCTGTGGTTCCTTTTGAACATAAGCCTTGAAGGGAAACTTTATTTTCCTCATTGGGATTTAGAGAGTTGCGAGCTCAGTTCTCCCTGAGAAACACTGTAGTTGCACATGTTCTCTTCATAGCACAAATGCCTTTGTGATGTCAAGTGAGTTTCTAGGAAAGAACCTTGGAGGTTGCCATTCCTTGGTAGTTGCTCATCCCTCGGTAATCTTCAGGGGATGAACCAAACACATGGGACCTCTAGCCTCAAGTTAACGTTCAGGTTTTCTCATGACAGGGGTAGGCATGCAACAGATCCCATGCAGCCTTAGTCCCTGTGGTTCTTGAACTCTAGGAATCATATCAGTTCTCTTTGGACTCGCTGGTCTGCCCTAGGTTTTGAAACGTACTAAAAGGGCCGCCTGTGTCTGCGGGCAGTTGTGAGCAATGTACCGTTGGGAACATCTAGATGCCAAGTGATGAGCAGTGAAGGGCTTCGTTGGTTACACCCCTAGATTGCGATAGCTTGAAAGCAACACAGTTATCAACGTTCCATGCCTTCCTTCATGCAAAGCGTGTCTGCATTCTTGAGGAAACCTGAGCTGCACTGAAAAATATAATTAGCCTACCATTGTTTCTGGGAACTAATCCGTGAAGTTTGTCTACCTCAAACGGCAACTACACTTCAGGTCTAGCTTCAAAAATTACAGGGCTTCCCTTAACTGCTAGGTATTGGGGAGATACATTGTCACCTAGGCGTCACTAAGCCCTCACCTTGATATCCTTACACCACAATCACGACTCCCAGCATTGCAATGGTTACTAATGTCATGGTCCAGTGGGTCCACTGGATGTGCAATAGAGAGTCAGAAAGGAGAGGGGTATATGCTGCATGGTCATGCTGGAAATTGAGGCTCCTGGGGAAGTTTAGTTTGCTCATTAGAGAGTAGAGTGTTGCGGCCTCAATGTTACCTGCTAAACACTGTTGTTTCCCATCTTGTCTTCATTGCCCAATCGTCTTTGTGAGGGCAAGTGATTTTCCAAGAAAGAAACTTCAAGATTGCAATTCCTTGGTAGTTGCTCATCCTTCAGCAATCTTCAGTGAATGGGCCAACCACATTTGACCCCTAGCCTCAAGCTAACGTTCAGGTTGTCTCATGACAGAGGTGGGTGTGCAACAGAATACATGCAGTCTTAGTCAATGTGCTTCTTGAACTCTAGGAAGCATTTCAGGTCTCTTAGGACTCACGGGTCTGCACTAGGGTCTGAAACATAAAAAATGACCGCCTGTGTCTTCTGGAATTTGTGTGCAACAGACCTTTGGGTACAACTAAATGCCAACTGATGGGAAGTGAAGAGCTTCATTGTTTAAACACCTAGATTGCGACAGCATAAAAACAACACAGTTATCACTGTTCTATGCATTCCTCATGCAAAGCGTGTCTGCTTTTCTGAGGAAACCTGAGCTGAACTGAAAAATACGATTGGCCTACCCTTGCTTCTGGAAACTCATACATGATATCTGTGTACCTCACGCAGCCAGTAGACTTTAGGTCCAGCTTCAAAAATTACGGGGTTGTCTTTAAGTGCAGTGTATTTGGGAGATACATTGTCACCTAGGCCTCACTGAGCCATGACCTTGCAATCCTTTCACTACAGTCCCGGCACCATTCATTGCAAAGGTCACTCACTAAGGGGTCCAGTGTTCTAGAGAATGTCTAATAGGTAGTCAGAACCTGAAGGGTAATATGCTGTGCAGTCACAATGGAAATTGAGTTTATTTTCCTCATTGGAATGTAGAGAGTTGAGGCCTTAATATTACCTGATTAACTCTGTAGTTGCCCATCTATTCTTCATTGCCAATTAGCCTTTGTGAGGACAAGTGAGTATAGATGAAAGAAACCTTGGATTGCAATTCCTTGCTAGGTGCTCATCCCTCAGCATTCGTTAGTGAATTGGCCAAACACATGTGACCACCAACCTCATTATAACGTCCTGTTTTTCTCGTCACAGAGGTAGGCATGCAGCAGGTTCAATGCAGCCTTTGTCAGAGTGGTGCTTTAACTCTGGGAAGCATTTCTGGTCTCTTAGGATGCTTGGGTCTGCACTAGGATTCGAGACGTAGACAATGGACCGGCAGTCTCTTTTGGGACTTGTTAGCAATAGACGGTTGGGAATAAGTATATACCGACTGAAGGGCAGTGAACGATCTCGTTTGTTAAACAGCTAGAATGCAGCAACTTGAAACAACTATTTCCGTTCTATGCGCTCCTTCTTCCAAAGTGCGTCTCCTTCCCTGAGGAAACCTCAGCTGCACTGGATGCAGCTGCACGCGAGGTCCTGGTGACCTGAAAAGCTTACTAACGTTAAAAGAAAGCTGACCTAAAGTTAAGCCTCAAGGACTCTGCTCCTAGCTTCCGCTTCGGCAGGCTATTCAAGGCTTTACCTTGAGGAAAGGACTCACATCGTTTCCTTTTAGCTCTAGAGCGTCTCAGGAGGAGCTCCCACCCAGGCTATGAAAGCACCCTGTTGATGTAGAGAACACTCGTTCCCTTCCCAGAGCCCTGCCTATAGTGACTAGAGACACATCCTAAAACTGTTATTTAGGGAGTTTCAAGGCAGCATGAATGGAGCATTCAAAATGGGAAAGCAAGGCCGGTGCATTCAGGCCCCGTTTCCAGCGAACACGCAGCCTACCTCCTTGTGATTTCTACCAAGTAAATATACACTCTAGCTACACACTGGTCTCTTCCGTGAATAAAGTGCGTTTGGCACGGAGTTCTGCGGGTAGCCAACGGCCTCCCCCAAGGAGCGCTCTAGGTAAGCTATCGGGGCTTAGCCTCTTCTAAAACCCTGCAGTGTTAAGAGGAAGAACAGTGCTTTGGTACCAGCAGGAACGCAAGCCGACTTTCTCCTGTATGTATGGGGTCTTAAGGTATGACTCTGTAGAAGGAATGCGAAGCAGTTTTGGTTTCTCAGTGCCGCTCAGCCTAGGGCAATGAGGCAGATTTGCAAAACATGTAGGATGTAAGAGAACAGATTTCCTGGAGCTGTTGGAGTGCTGAGGAAACCTAGGTCTCCCAAGGAATAGTGCAGTGTATTGCTCTACACTAAGCATACACAGAGTGACTGGGAAAGGTTTCCGGGCCTGGATGTTTCTTAGTAGCCCAGGGGATCCTTCCGGTACTCGGTGTTCTTGCAGGGGATAGGGTGGCAACGCGAGATCCTGGTGACCTGAAAAGCTTACTAACTTTAAAAGAGAGCAGACCTAAAGTTAAGCCTCAAGGACTCTGCTCCAAGCTTCCGCTTCAGCAGGGTATTCAAGGCTTTACCTTGAGGAAAGGACTCACGTCAAGTTTCCTTTTAGCTCTAGAGCGTCTCAGGAGGAGCTCCCACCCAGGCTATGAAAGCACCCTGTTGATGTAGAGAACACTGTTCCCTTCCCAGAGACCAGCCTACAGTGACTAAAGACCCGTCCTAAAACTGTTATTTAGATAGCTTCAAGGCAGCATGAATGGAGCTTTCAAAATGGGAAAGCAAGGCTTGTGCCATCAGGTCGCCGGTTCCAGCGAACACGAAGCCTACTTCCTTGTGAATTCTACCAAGTAAATATACACTCTAGCTACACACTTGTCCCTTCCTTGAGTAAGTTGGTTTGGCACGGAGTTCTGCGTGTAGTCAACGGTCTCTCCCAAGGAGAGCCCTAGGTACGCTATCGGGACATAGCCTCTTCTAAAACCCTGCAATGTAAGAGGAAGAACTGTGCTTTGGTACCAGCAGGAACGCAAGCCGACTTTCTCCTGTAAGTATGGGGTCTTAAGGTATGACTCTGTAGAAGGAATGCAAAGCAGTTTTGGTTTCTCAGTGCCGCTCAGCCTAGGGCAATGAGGCAGATTTGCATGAAACGTAGGAGAAAGAGAACAGACTTCCTGGAGCTGTTGGAGTGCTGAGGAAACCTAGGTCTCCCAAGGAAGAGTGCAGTGTGTTGCCCTACACTCAGCATACACAGAGTGACTGGGAAAGGTTTCCGGGCCTGGATGTTTCTTTGCAGCCTAGTGGAGCCTGCTGGAACTCGGTGTTCTTGCAGGGAATAGGGTGCCCACGCCAGGTCCTGGTGACCTGAAAGCTTACTAACGTTAAAAGAAAGCAGACCTAAAGTAGGCCTCAAGAACTCTGCTCCAAGCTTCCGATTCGGCAGGCTATTCAAGGCTTTACCTTGAGGAAAGGACTCACGTCAAGTTTCCTTTTAGCTCTAGAGCGTCTCAGGTGGAGCTCCTACCCAGGCTATGAAAGCACCCTGTTGATATAGACAACACTCGTTCCCTTCCCAGAGCCCTGCCTACAGTGACTAGAGACCCGTCCTAAAACTGTTATTTAGGGAATTTCAAGGCAGCATGAATGGAGCATTTAAAATGGGAAAGCAAGGCCTGTGCCATCAGGCCCCGTTTCCAGCGAACACGCGGCCTACCTCCTTGTGATTTCTTCCAAGTAAATATACACTCTAGCTACACACTGGTCCCTTCCCTGAATAACGTTTTCTTGGCACGGAGTTCGCCGTGTAGCAAACGGCCTCTCCCAAGGAACACTCTAGGTAAGCTATCGGGGCTTAGCTTCTTCTAAAACCCTGCAGTGTAAGAGGAAGAACTGTGCTTTGGTTACAGCCGGAACGCAAGCTGACTTTCTCCTGTAAGTATGGGGTCTTAAGGTAAGACTCTGTAGAAGGAGAGCGAAGCAGTTTTGGTTTCTCAGTACCGCTCAGCCTAGGACAATGAGGCAGATTTGAATGACATGCAGGATGTAAGAGAACAGATTTCCTGGAGCTGTTGGAGTGCTGAGGAAACCTAGGTCTCCCAAGGAAGAGTGCAGTGTGTTGCCCTACACTCAGCATACAGAGTGACTCGGAAAGGTTTCCGGGCCTGGATGTTTCTTAGGAGCCCAGGGGAGCCTGCCGGTACTCGATGTTCTTGCAGGGAATAGGGTGCCCTCGCGAGGTCCTGGTGACCTGAAAGCTTACTAACGCTAAAAGAAAGCAGACCTAAAGTTAGGCCTCACGGACTCTGTTCCAAGCTTCCTAGTGGAGCCTGCTGGTACTAGGTGTTCTTGCAAGGAATAGGGGGCTCACGCGAGGTCCTCGGGGTCCTGAAAGCTTCCTAACCTTAAAAGAAAACAGACCTAAAGCTAATGCTTCAAGGACTCTGCTCCAAGCTTCCGCTTCGGCAGGCTATTCAAGGCTTTACCTTGAGGAAAGGACTCACGTCAAGTTTCCTTTTAGCTCTAGAGCGTCTCAGGAGGAGCTCCTACCCAGGCTATGAAAGCACCCTGTTGATATAGAGAACACTCGTTCCCTTCCCAGAGCCCTGCCTACAGTGACTCGAGACCCGTCGTAAAACTCTTATTTAGGGAATTTCAAGGCAGCATGAATGGAGCATTCAAAATGGGAAAGCAAGGCCTGTGCCATCAGGCCCCGTTTCCAGCGAACAAGCGGCCTACCTCCTTGTGATTTCTTCCAAGTAAATAAACATATAGCTACACACTGGTCCCTTGCCTGAATAAAGTTTTCTTGGCACGGCGTTCGCTGTGTAGCCAACTGCCTCTCTCTAGGAGCGCTCTAGGTAAGCTATCGTGGCTTTGCTTCTTGTAAAACCCTGCAGTGTAAGAGGAAGAACTGTGCTTTGTTTACAGCAGGAACGCAAGCTGACTTTCTCCTGTAAGTATGGGGTCTTAAGGTATGACTCTGTAGAAGGAATGCAAAGCAGTTTTGGTTTCTCAGAGCCGCTCAGCCTAGGGCAATGAGGCAGATTTGCATGACACCTAGGAGGTAAGAGAACAGATTTCCTGGAGCTGTTGGAGTGTTGAGGAAACCTAGGTCTCCCAAGGAAGAGTGCAGTGTGTTGCCCTACACTCAGCATACACAGAGTGACTGGGAAAGTTTTCCGGGCCTGGATGTTTTTTAGCAGCCTAGTGGAGGCTGCTGGCACTAGGTGTTCTTGCAAGGAAAAGGGTACCCACGCGAGGTCCTCGGTGTCCTGTAAGCTTACTAACCTTAAAAGAAAACAGCTCTAAAGCTAATGCTTCAAGGACTCTGCTCCAAGCTTCCGCTTCGGCAGGCTATTCAGGGCTTTACCTTGAGGAAAGGACTCACGTCAAGTTTCCTTTTAGATCTAGAGCGTCTCAGGCGGAGCTCCCACCCAGGCTATGAAAGCACCCTGTTGATATAGAGAACACTCGTTCCCTTCCCAGAGCCCTGCCTACAGTGACTAGAGACCCGTCCTAAAACTGTTATTTAGGGAATTTCAAGGCAGCATGAATGGAGCATTCAAAATGGGAAAGCAAGGCCTGTGCCATCAGTCCCCGTTTCCAGCGAACACGTGGCCTACCTCCTTGTGATTTCTTCCAAGTAAATATACACTCTAGCTACACACTGGTCCCTTCCTTGAATAACGTTTTCGTGGCACGGACTTCGCCGAGTAGCAAACGGCCTCTCCAAAGGAACGCTCTAGGTAAGCTATCGGGGCTTTGCTTCTTGTAAAACCCTGCAGTGTTAGAGGAAAACTGTGCTTTGTTTACAGCTGGAACGCAAGATGACTTTCTCCAGTAAGTATGGGGTCTTAAGGTATGACTCTGTAGAAGGAGTGCGAAGCAGTTTTGCTTTCTCAGTGCCGCTCAGCCTAGGGCAATGAGGCAGATTTGCATGATATGTAGGATGTAAGAGAACAGATTTCCTGGAGCTGTTGGAGTGCTGAGGATACCTAGGTCTACCAAGGAAAAGTGCAGTGTGTTGCCCTACATTCAGCATACACAGAGTGACTGGGAAAGGTTTCCGGGCCTGGATGTTTCTTAGCAGCCCAGGGGAGCCTGCCGGTACTCGGTGTTCTTGCAGGGAATACGTGCCTTCGCGAGGTCCTGGTGACCTGAAAGCTTACTAACGTTAAAAGAAAGCAGACCTAAAGTTAGGCCTCACGGACTCTGCTCCAAGCTTCCTAGTGGAGCCTGCTGGTACTAGGTGTTCTTGCAGGGAATAGGGTGCCCACGCCAGGTCCTGGTGACCTGAAAGCTTACTAACGTTAAAAGAAAGCAGCCCTAAAGTTAGGCCTCAAGGACTCTGCTCCAAGCTTCCGCTTCGGCAGGCTATTCAAGGCTTTACCTTGAGGAAAGGATTCACGTCAAGTTTCCTTTTAGATCTAGAGCGTCTCAGGAGGAGCTCCCACCCAGGCTATGAAAGCACCCTGTTGATATAGAGAACACTCGTTCCCTTCCCAGAGCCCTGCCTACAGTGACTAGAGACCCGTCCTAAAACTGTTATTTAGGGAATTTCAAGGCAGCATGAATGGAGCATTCAAAATGGGAAAGCAAGGCCTGTGCCATCAGGCCCCGTTTCCAGCGAACACGCGGCCTACCTCCTTGTGATTTCTTCCAAGTAAATATACACTCTAGCTACACACTGGTCCCTTCCCTGAACAACGTTTTCTTGGCACGGAGTTCGCCGTGTAGCAAACGGCCTCTCTCAAGGAACGCTCTAGGTAAGCTATCGGGGCTTTGCTTCTTGTAAAACCCTGCAGTGTAAGAGGAAGAACTGTGCATTGTTTACAGCAGGAACGCAAGATGACTTTCTCCAGTAAGTATGGGGTCGTAAGGTATGACTCCGTAGAAGGAGTGCGAAGCAGTTTTGGTTTCTCAGTGCCGCTCAGCCTAGGGCAATGAGGCAGATTTGCATGACATGTAGGATGTAAGAGAACAGATTTCCTGGAGCTGTTGGAGTGCTGAGGAAACCTAGGTCTCCCAAGGAAGAGTGCAGTGTGTTGCCCTACACTCAGCATACACAGAGTGACTGGGAAAGGTTTCCGGGCCTGGATGTTTCTTTGCAGCCTACTGGAGCCTGCTGGAACTCGGTGTTCTTGCAGGGAATAGGGTGCCCACGCCAGGTCCTGGTGACCTGAAAGCTTACTAACGTTAAAAGAAAGCAGACCTAAAGTAGGCCTCAAGAACTCTGCTCCAAGCTTCCGATTCGGCAGGCTATTCAAGGCTTTACCTTGAGGAAAGGACTCACGTCAAGTTTCCTTTTAGCTCTAGAGCGTCTCAGGTGAAGCTCCTACCCAGGCTATGAAAGCACCCTGTTGATATAGACAACACTCGTTCCCTTCCCAGAGCCCTGCCTACAGTGACTAGAGACCAGTCCTAAAACTGTTATTTAGGGAATTTCAAGGCAGCATGAATGGAGCATTTAAAATGGGAAAGCAAGGCCTGTGCCGTCAGGCCCCGTTTCCAGCGAACACGCGGCCTACCTCCTTGTGATTTCTTCCAAGTAAATATACACTCTAGCTACACACTGGTCCCTTCCCTGAATAACGTTTTCTTGGCACGGAGTTCGCCGTGTAGCAAACGGCCTCTCTCAAGGAACGCTCTAGGTAAGCTCTCGGGGCTTAGCTTCTTCTAAAACCCTGCAGTGTAAGAGGAAAAACTGTGGTTTGGTTACAGCCGGAACGCAAGCTGACTTTTCCTGTAAGTATGGGGTCTTAAGGTTTGACTCTGTAGAACGAGTGCGAAGCAGTTTTGGTTTCTCAGTGCCGCTCAGCCTAGGGCAATGAGGCAGATTTGCATGACACCTAGGAGGTAAGAGAACAGATTTCCTGGAGCTGTTGGAGTGTTGAGGAAACCTAGGTCTCCCAAGGAAGAGTGCAGTGTGTTGCCCTACACTCAGCATACACAGAGTGACTGGGAAAGTTTTCCGGGCCTGGATGTTTCTTAGCAGCCTAGTGGAGGCTGCTGGCACTAGGTGTTCTTGCAAGGAAAAGGGTACCCACGCGAGGGCCTCGGTGTCCTGAAAGCTTACTAACCTTAAAAGAAAACAGCTCTAAAGCTAATGCTTCAAGGACTCTGCTCCAAGCTTCCGCTTCGGCAGGCTATTCAGGGCTTTACCTTGAGGAAAGGACTCACGTCAAGTTTCCTTTTAGATCTAGAGCGTCTCAGGAGGAGCTCCCACCCAGGCTATGAAAGCACCCTGTTGATATAGAGAACACTCGTTCCCTTCCCAGAGCCCTGCCTACAGTGACTAGAGACCCGTCCTAAAACTGTTATTTAGGGAATTTCAAGGCAGCATGAATGGAGCATTCAAAATGGGAAAGCAAGGCCTGTGCCATCAGTCCCCGTTTCCAGCGAACACGTGGCCTACCTCCTTGTGATTTCTTCCAAGTAAATATACACTCTAGCTACACACTGGTCCCTTCCTTGAATAACGTTTTCGTGGCACGGACTTCGCCGAGTAGCAAACGGCCTCTCCAAAGGAACGCTCTAGGTAAGCTATCGGGGCTTAGCTTCTTGTAAAACCCTGCAGTGTTAGAGGAAAACTGTGCTTTGTTTACAGCTGGAACGCAAGATGACTTTCTCCAGTAAGTATGGGGTCTTAAGGTATGACTCTGTAGAAGGAGTGCGAAGCAGTTTTGCTTTCTAAGTGCCGCTCAGCCTAGAGCAATGAGGCAGATTTGCATGATATGTAGGATGTAAGAAAACAGATTTCCTGGAGCTGTTGGAGTGCTGAGGATACCTAGGTCTACCAAGGAAAAGTGCAGTGTGTTGCCCTACATTCAGCATACACAGAGTGACTGGGAAAGGTTTCCGGGCCTGGATGTTTCTTAGCAGCCCAGGGGAGCCTGCCGGTACTCGGTGTTCTTGCAGGGAATACGTGCCTTCGTGAGGTCCTGGTGACCTGAAAGCTTACTAACGTTAAAAGAAAGCAGACCTAAAGTTAGGCCTCACGGACTCTGTTCCAAGCTTCCTAGTGGAGCCTGCTGGTACTAGGTGTTCTTGCAGGGAATAGGGTGCCCACGCCAGGTCCTGGTGACCTGAAAGCTTACTAACGTTAAAAGAAAGCAGACCTAAAGTTAGGCCTCAAGGACTCTGCTCCAAGCTTCCGCTTCGGCAGGCTATTCAAGGCTTTATCTTGAGGAAAGGATTCACGTCAAGTTTCCTTTTAGATCTAGAGCGTCTCAGGAGGAGCTCCCACCCAGGCTATGAAAGCACCCTGTTGATATAGAGAACACTCGTTCCCTTCCCAGAGCCCTGCCTACAGTGACTAGAGACCCGTCCTAAAACTGTTATTTAGGGAATTTCAAGGCAGCATGAATGGAGCATTCAAAATGGGAAAGCAAGGCCTGTGCCATCAGGCCCCGTTTCCAGCGAACACGCGGCCTACCTCCTTGTGATTTCTTCCAAGTAAATAAACACTCTAGCTATACACTGGTCCCTTCCCTGAACAACGTTTTCTTGGCACGGAGTTCGCCGAGTAGCAAACGGCCTCTCTCAAGGAACGCTCTAGGTAAGCTATCGGGGCTTTGCTTCTTGTAAAACCCTGCAGTGTAAGAGGAAGAACTGTGCATTGTTTACAGCAGGAACGCAAGATGACTTTCTCCAGTAAGTATGGGGTCTTAAGGTATGACTCCGTAGAAGGAGTGCGAAGCAGTTTTGGTTTCTCAGTGCCGCTCAGCCTAGGGCAATGAGGCAGATTTGCATGACATGTAGGATGTAAGAGAACAGATTTCCTGGAGCTGTTGGAGTGCTGAGGATACCTAGGTCTACCAAGGAAAAGTGCAGTGTGTTGCCCTACATTCAGCATACACAGAGTGACTGGGAAAGGTTTCCGGGCCTGGATGTTTCTTAGCAGCCCAGGGGAGCCTGCCGGTACTCGATGTTCTTGCAGGGAATACGTGCCTTCGCGAGGTCCTGGTGACCTGAAAGCTTACTAACGTTAAAAGAAAGCAGACCTAAAGTTAGGCCTCACGGACTCTGCTCCAAGCTTCCTAGTGGAGCCTGCTGGTACTAGGTGTTCTTGCAGGGAATAGGGTGCCCACGCCAGGTCCTGGTGACCTGAAAGCTTACTAACGTTAAAAGAAAGCAGCCCTAAAGTTAGGCCTCAAGGACTCTGCTCCAAGCTTCCGCTTCGGCAGGCTATTCAAGGCTTTACCTTGAGGAAAGGATTCACGTCAAGTTTCCTTTTAGATCTAGAGCGTCTCAGGAGGAGCTCCCACCCAGGCTATGAAAGCACCCTGTTGATATAGAGAACACTCGTTCCCTTCCCAGAGCCCTGCCTACAGTGACTAGAGACCCGTCCTAAAACTGTTATTTAGGGAATTTCAAGGCAGCATGAATGGAGCATTCAAAATGGGAAAGCAAGGCCTGTGCCATCAGGCCCCGTTTCCAGCGAACACGCGGCCTACCTCCTTGTGATTTCTTCCAAGTAAATATACACTCTAGCTACACACTGGTCCCTTCCCTGAACAACGTTTTCTTGGCACGGAGTTCGCCGTGTAGCAAACGGCCTCTCTCAAGGAACGCTCTAGGTAAGCTATCGGGGCTTTGCTTCTTGTAAAACCCTGCAGTGTAAGAGGAAGAACTGTGCATTGTTTACAGCAGGAACGCAAGATGACTTT